>NC_051323.1:16864035-17500553 GCF_015220235.1 Choloepus didactylus | reverse complement strand
TCATCGCCCCTGCTACCGGTCTGGAATCACATCTGGCATCCCTGAGAATCCAAAACCCTACTGACAAAATCAACACCAGAGTGCCACACCGGCAAACAGACCCTCAGGCCCCTGGGGAGGGGAACCTTCGTGTCCAATGCAGCAAGGAGGTGGTGACAGAACCAGCCTTAAGGATGCTCAGCACATTTCGACCACCAAAACCTGGCGATTGAATCACCTGTCATCTACCACCACCACCCCATCCACAAGAGCACGTTGATTTTATTGAGTAGACACTTTGTTCCCGATATTTGTACTAAATACTAGAAATAGAAAAAAAAAATGGTTTAATTATTAGGAAAGAAGGGCAAAGTATTGTGATAATTAGGCATCCATGTTTCTGGAAGAAAACTAATTAGAAAAAAGGTCGTGCCATCTTCATTAGTCAGCCTTTTGGGAGCCTTGTCTCCCATCCCATCTTTTAAACAATATGACCTTTTTATCTAAGAACATGGGTCCAGTCCAACATGTTATCCCTGACCCCTTCTGATAGCCCAAAGTATTTCAGAAAAGCACCTCCCCAAGGGCTCATCTGTGATTATTTTGTGACCTGAGCTGACAAGTATGACACAGGGCCCTGCTGGGCTCTAAAAGCTAAGCTAGAAGTCAAAGAAAGGTGACTCTCCCAATGGATGGCTTGTCCATTTGTCCCTGGGCCCTGCAGACGGAAACACCCATGCATGCCCTAGGAGAGAAAGACAAAACAAGCAAACAAAATATCCACGACCAAACTATCAGTCACAAAACCAGGTACATATCCAAACCCTAAAACAAAAAGTATAAAGAAAGGAGACTACCATTATTCAGTTTCTATCCCCAAATGCTACATTAACAGATGTAATCTATTTTCTCACAGTCTTCTAGAGAAGAGGCAAGTCTCAAAGTTTTTGCTTACTTCATAAATATTTCAGCCAGTCTCATAAATTTGGCAAAAACAACAGAAATTTAGTGCCCAGATGAGAGTCTTGGGTCCATCAGATGAGAGTAAGAGTTTCCTGGCATTTCCATTAATTTAGAGTGAAGGTTTGTGCCCCAAAACCAGTAAACTCAAGGCATGAGCGTGACTAATACAGTATAATTTTTGAAGGAAAAGAGAAAAATATCCAGTGCTCATTTGGAGGATTTATGCAGCTTTCATGGTTTTCTCCTTCTCAGTGTGTGTAAAGCTCACTTTCAAATACTCTTATTTAGTCTATAAAGCAAAATTTCCCTTATCTGCATAGCTTTGTCTACTGTCTCTGATGCTCCAAGCTGCAAACTTACCTTCACTTTCTTAGCACTGGAAACAAGGATGCCAAATCCGAGGAAGGCCAGAGTCACTTGCTCTGCTCCTGTTGGGTGGCAAGAAGGACGCTCTGTGATTTCCAGACTGAATAGTATTTGGGGCATTGGAGATTGACTTCTGGGGCTCAGTGGTGGCCAGCCATGTGACCGGGGTGGGGGAGGGAGGCCCCTGCAGGGTCAGGGACGGATGCCTGGTTGGCTGACAAACCAGGATGGGCAGGGTCTGCCTGGAGCTGGCCCTGATCAGAGGCAGATATCTTCGCTCTGTATTTCTTCTTGGTTTTTAACCTGGTGGTCTTTTCTTGGCAGTGGTTTGTCCCAGCCTTGATTTTGAAAAGATAGTTTATCTTCCCACATGGTTTTGTCCCAAATCCTTTTTGGATTCTGTCTTAGAGGGACACCAGAGCTGAAATGGACCTTAGAGATGATGAAGCCCCACCCCAGGGGCACCAGCTTTATAAAAGGCTGGTGCCTTTTATAAAGCTTTATAAAAGGGGAAAACTGAGGCCCAGAGAAGGGGGCAGCATTTCCAGAACCCTGCAGAGGCCTGGAGGTGAGCCTGGCTGGCTGGCGCCCAAAACGACAGCTCGCTTGATTATATTCAGCCTTTAGGTTGTTTGAGTTTTAAGGACTGCTGAGATGCCAGTAATGTATCTTACCCAGCAGGTACCTACATCTACAGCTGGCTTAGAAATTGTGGTGGCCTGTACTTGTGGTCAATGAGTTTTTATAAACAGGTGTGTTTATGTTTATGTATCTCCATCCCAATCTTCATAAAATGCTCCAAGATGATCTTTTTGGGGGGATCCGGGGTCACTAAGAACTGGAAAGACCTTGGACGGCAAAGACCTTGGAGAATTCTCAAGACCAGAGCATTTGAATAGTCTCCTAGTTCACCTGCCTCTCCACCCAAGCAGGCTCTGCAGGCTGCCTGCTAACAGAAGCAGAGGGCTAGTAACCACAAAGACAGGGGTAGAGGTAGAGGTGGCATTGTGGAAGTCGTGGTGTGGTAGTTGGGGTGTAGATGGAGAAGGCAGAGGTGCAGGTGGAGGTGCAGACAGAGGCAGCAGTGGGGATGGAGGAAGGGGTTAGAAGACCTCTGGAAGGATGGAATGGAAGGGTCTTGTTACTGACTCCTCTGCTGATGACCTTGGATGAACCCGAATGAAACCTCTGCATTAGGAGTCTGGAGAAACTTATTGTGTCCTCACAGCTGTGTGACTTCAGGAAAGTCACCTCACCTCTCTGGGCCTCAGTTTTCTTGCACTTAATAAATGACAGCTTGTGAGAGGGAGCTGCTCTCTCTCCCTCCAAGCACCTTTTCCTTTCCCTATACAGCAGGCACTTCTGTCCTTTCTGAAGTCTTGAGAAAAGTACTCTTCACTCACCTCTCTACCTCCTCACGCACTCTTCCTAGAGGAGGATGAGTGTCTCATTTGCTTGGCGAATTTGGGGGAATAAGATGGGTGTGTGTCACAACTCCGATCCTTCGGGGTTTTCTCCTGGGAACGGGGTTCCCTCCTCACCTCTCCTCTTCAGTGTAAACTTACCAGGGTGGGCAGGCTCTGGTCCTGCAGGGTAGGGGAGTGTCTCAGTTCCAGGTGGGTAAGTTTGATTCTGGGGGAAAGAATTAGGAAGTCCGATTGTGGCTACACATTCTAAACCACATTCTCCAATCAGCTTTATCTGTTACACAGTTTTTTTAATTTCTAGCTCTCTGACTTCTGTGTCTTATTTCTCATTTGCCCCCAAGCATAGAAGGAATGTCAAGATTGTGAACATCAAAGCCTGATGCTGATGAATTAACAAAAGAGTCTACACGGAGAGGATTAGACTAAATGGTCTCCAAGTTTCCTTCAAGCTCTAACATCCGGTGATTCTGTGATTCTAAGTGGACTTGGCTCTGGAGCAAAGCAAACAAATATTCATAGTACTGGGCCAGAGGTGAGACTCATAGTAGACCACAACTTCCTGTTTCTCAAACTGATGAAGACCTCTAGCCTTCAAACGCCTTCCTCTTCCCCCCATCCACCAGCCCCTCGTGTCTTTAGTTACTTCCCCTTCAGGTCTGGACCCCATGATGAATCATCTCCACTCTTCCCCACTGATACCCATAACCTCTTGTTCTGCCCTGCCAGTCCCTTCATCTAAACCAGCCCACCCACTGACCTTCGCCCCTCCTGCACTAATGGTGGAAAACAGCATAGCCTTAAGGAATCATACAACCCTGTATGTACTATGGACCACTGGACCACCTTTGATCTTTCCTATTTGTTTTATTCTCCCGTTCCCCATCATGATCATCCCAGACCTTCATCGTTCTTCTGGAAAACCCTTGCCTCTTCCTAACCATCCTGAACTCTTGGCAAGTGGCTGGTCTCCTACTTCAGAGACAAGAGACCATCAGGCAGGAACCTCAGCAATATCCCATCCTGCACACTTAGCTATACCTCTAGCCTTTCTTATCTCTCATCTCCTATCTTCAGAAGAAGGAGGGGTTTCTACTGCTTTTCAAAGCTAGCCTTCCTATCTGTGGTCATGATTCCCTCTCCTTCTGCCTCCCCTGGGATCTTTCTCTTATCTTCAAACTCCCGAACACTTTCCTTAGTTGCAAGTGATAGAAACCCAGCACTAAATTCAGCAAAATAAAGGTGGGTGGGGGGGTGGGGGTATCAACAAGTCAAATCTCAATGCAGTGGTGAGTCAGATGTCAGTTTGCAATGGGGTGAAGACTGAGTGGAAGATAAAGAAATTGAAACAGTCAGTTTGGAATATTCTTTCAGGAATTTTTTTTCCTGGAAAAGAAAAGGAAATAACTAGAGGAAAGGTCGAGTCAGAGGAGAGCACAGTAGACACAAATTAAGGCCACCGGCTGGTTTGCCACAATTCCCGACGGCAACAACCCGGGGAGATGTGACAAAAGCTGGGGCAGGCAGAGTACCTCACCCCTCACCCCCTTGGCCACTGCCAATGGTTCAAGGGATGGGCATGTGACCTTGGCCAATCAGAACCCTTCCTCGGGTTTTTCAAACTGGAAACTAGGAAAGCTATCTCTTTCATCTCTGGAGAAAGCCTGTCTTCAGTGGGAGAGAACAAAGCCAATACACAGAGTGACAGAGGGGTGTGTGTGTGTGTGTGTGTGAGAGAGAGAGAGAGAGAGAGAGAGAGAGAGAGAGAGAGAGAGAGAGAGAGAGAGAGAGAGAGAGAGAGAGACACCCAGTCTCACAATCTCTATGGCCAACTCCACCCTTGCCCTCCCTCATGGTTTTATGAACCAAAACTTTTGGAAAAGATCTGGCTATCCCTCTTCTTTCCTCTGCCTTCCCTCTGGCCTCCTCCCATGTTACTGCCAAGGGGCCACTCAGCTGGCGTTAAGCACTGGAGTAAATGCATGAGGTGCTTCCCGGCTGAAACTCATGCATTAGCTTGGGGGGAAGGAAAAGACTAGAGTCGCCAGGGGTTTTCACCTGGGATGATCTCCCTCCAGGGGACATTTGGCAGTGTTGGGAGATATTTTTGGTTATCACAACTGGAGATGGAAGTGTGCTACTGGCCTCTAGTGTGTAGATGCCAGAAACGCTGCTACATTTCCTCCAGTGCACAGGACTGCCCCTCCACAACAAAGAGTTACCTGGCCCCTAGCACCAATAGTGCCGAGGTTGAGAAATCCTGGCTTAGACTGTTCAGCCCCCTCTGGTTCTAGGCTCCAGGCTGCCTTTAACCCAGCCAAAAAGTGCATTCCACTCGGGCCACCTCCTTCACCAGAGTTTGACAAGGAGGTAGGCACCAAAGCTTCTTAGTAACTTTCAGCTTTTGACCTCCATGCCTCCATTTCCTTTGGAGAGCTGGTGGACAGGGCAGCTGCTCACAAGGACAGATTCCCTTCCATCTCCTGGGCAAACATCACCTGAACCCCACCCTGGGATTAACATCTGGCAGGATTTTAGGCAGGCTTGACACAGGGCCTTGGCACAAGCGCAAAGCTTATGAAGAGAGAATGAGCTTCCTACCCTGGAGAGACCTGCAGGGTTCGGGTCCTTGTGGTGGTGGGATAAGGATTCATTTGGGGGCTTCAGCAGGCTCATGTAGAATCTCAGCCCACAAGAAGTTTCCCCATGAATTGGGCAAGGCTTGCTTAGTGTGTGCAATTTCTGGCTTCCAGGTTGTTTGTGCCCAGCTTTGGCAGGTAGTACAGGACTGGATGCTCCAGATTCTTGTCTGCTTTAGCTGGTTTTGAACCATATCCACAGTTAATCATGGAGCATACCATGATGATACCAGGACTCTGCAGGAGGGTATAAAAAGTTGATAGACATCTTAAAGGGAAGCTGTGAATACCTAAGAGGACAGGCCCAGATTAGGTTGTGGATGGGTCCCCTCCTTTCCCCGTCTCTATCTGCTCCCTGATCCCTGCACTGGCCTATGGCCATCAGCAGCCTCGACCTCGGCTCACGCTGCACCAGCCACACTGCGTTTCCTGCTGTTCCTCTGACATACCAACCCCACTCCCACCCCAGGACCTTTACACCTGTGGTTTCCCCAGCCTTCAACATGTCTTGTACCCCCACGTGACTCAGCATTCTGGTCAAAGCTCATCTACCCAAGAAGACCTTCTGTGTCAGTTTGGATATATTATGTCCCGCCAAAAGCCATATTCTTTGATGCAATCTTGTGGGGGCAGATGTATTAGTGTTGATTAGATTGGAATCCTTTGAGTGTTTCCATGGAGATGTGACTCAATCAACTGTGACTGAAGGGTTTGACTGGATAATTTCCATGGCAGTGTTACCCCGCCCATTCAGGATGGGTGTTAATTGGATCACTGGATTTGTATAAAGGAATTCGCAAACAGAAGGCTTCAGAGCAGCTGCAGCTAAGAGAAGACAAAATGCCCCAAGAGCAACTGAGAGTGACATTTTGAAGAATGCACAGGAGCTGAGAGGAGCTGCAGCCTAGACAGACATTTTGAAGACGACCATTGAAAGCTGACATTTTGGAGAACGCCATTTTGAAACACAACCTGGGAGCAAGCAGATGCCAGCCATGTACCTTCCCAGCTAACAGAGGTTTTCTGAACACCATTGCCACCCTCCAGTGAAGGTTTCGGATTGTTGATGCCATAGCTTGCATACTTTTAGGACCTTAAGACTGTAACTTTGTAACCAAATAAACCCCCTTTATAAAAGCCAATCCATTTCTGGTGTTTTGCAAAACGGCAGCATTAGCAAACCAGAACACCTTCCCTGACCTGCCCATCTAAAATGCCCCTCTCTAGCCCTTAACTCTGTTTTATTTTTCTACATGGCCTGCATCACTATTCAAAATCATATTATTTACTTATTTGTTTATTCATACACTGTCTGTTCCTCTGACGCAGCAGGGACTTGTCTTGTTTACTAATGTATATTCAGTAACTACAATTGACCTGGCTCATAAAGGATTGGATTCAGATCCCAGCTCCATTACTTGAGAGATCTTGGGCAGGTTACCTATGTTTTTATTTTATTTAATTTATTTTGCTTCAATGTCCTCAACTGAAAAATGGGATTAATAATTGTGTCTATCTCAAGGGTTGTTAGGAGAATTGATTGAATTAATGTATGTAAATTCCTTAGATACACGTTTGGCACACAGGAAATAATTAGTATTAACTAGGCTCGCGATATGTCTGTTTTGAGGACTGGGGAGGGGAATAAGTGGTATCCCTGGCAGCTGGCAGGGATGGTGTGGCCACTGGCACTACTCAGGAGCCAAGAGCCCCCTGCAGGTGCTGGCCACATTCTCTGCTGCCCCCTGGAGGCGCAGGGTGGAGGGGGCAGAAAGCTGACCATTGTAAGGATGCCCCAGATGATACTGTCCCACCTGAAGAATGGAGCTTTGCTGCACGGCCACCCCCCTCTATGTAAGTAAGCCTCCATGGTGACAAGCTTGACCCTCGGAGTAGCTGCCACTGGAGTCGTCGTTTGGCAAATGTGATTGGGAATTATTCAGGCCACAGAGGAACCAGCAGGCACTCAGCCAGGGCTGCTACCTTCCGTCTCTGCCCCCTGGCTGGACTTCCAGATTTCCCGAGCCATAGGAGAGTGCTCTGGCCACCTTGGCCAGCCCGAGAGACCCTGGAAAGCCCCTCCCCACCCTGCCTCATTTCCTGCCACGGCCTGTGTTGCCATGTAGGCCAAGTGGTCTTCATTGCACAAGCCTTTATGCTCCTGGGGGGTGACTGGATGATTCATTGGCGAGAACCTGGGGACACCAACACTGTCGAATTAAAAGATATCATGGGGAAAAATGATTTCATTTTCAATAGTGATAAAGCTCCTAAAACACCTAGAAATGACCTTGCCTAAAAATGCATGACTTACGTAAGTCTATATGATAAAACTTTGCTAAGAAACACAGAATACGATATCATATTCCTGCATGGCAAGACGGAATGTTAAATATTCTGAAACTTACATAAATTTTAAATTCAATCCCAAAGGCCTTTTGGATGAGAATGACTAAATAATCTGGGTTAAAATAATAGCTTAGAATTTATTGAGCTTTTATCATGTGCCAGCATTGTCTCAGTGAATCCTCAAAGCAACCCTCTGAGTCCTCATTAGCATTTATGAAGGATGGGGTTGGGCAGTGGTTATTGCAGGAGATCACATGAACTTGGGCAAGTTACTTTCAACCCCGAGGGAAGAAGGTCCTCATATGTATACTGACTGGTGAGGACGTAGATGAGCACAGCCTCCGTGGCACCACTTTGGCAAGATTTATAAAACTTTAAAAGGCACATAGCTTTTGGCAGTGTCAATTCTTTGTCTATAAAGTTATCATACAGATACCTTCACAACCTGTGGACAAAGATATACATGCAGTTTGGGGCAGTTAGTCACCTCCTGTACTTAGACAGAGGGTCAGCATGGGATTAAATGATACAATACATGGAAAGGACTTACAAAAGGGCCTGGCACATCATAAGTGCTCAGTAAATGCCAGCTGTTGTTATTACAGCATTTTTCATGCAGCAAAACATTAGAAATGCCCCTACCTCACACCATATTCAAAAGTCAACTCAAAATGGATCAAAGATCTAAGAGCCAGAACTATAAAACTTCTAGAAGAAAACATAAGGAAGCATCTTCAGAACCTCGTGTTAGGCAACAGTTAAATAGATTTTATACCCAAAGCACAAGCAACAAAAGAAAAAATAGATAAATGGGACCTCATCAAAATTAAAAACTTGCACACCAATGTTCATAGCAGCATTATTCACAATTGCCAAAAGAAGGAAGCAACCCAAGGGTCCAACAACCAATAAATGGATCAATAAAATGTGGTATATACACACAATGGAATATTATTCAGTCATAAATAGGAATGAAGTCCTGAAACATGTGACAACATGATGAACCTGGAAGACACGTTGAATGAAATAAGCCAGACACGAAAGGACAATATTGTATGATCTCACTGATTTGAAACAACTAGAATAAGCAAACTGGTAAGAGTCAGAATCTAGAATATAGATTCTATATAGAATATAGAATTTAGAAGATTGAAAATAGAATACCAGGGGATGGGCTAGGGATAGGGAATGGGAATGAAAGGCTTAAAATGTACAGGGTTCCTATTTGGAGTGATGGAAATGTTTTGGTGACAGTAGCACAATATTTGCATTAAACAGCACTGAAATATAAATCCGAATATGATTAAAGGGGGAAATGTTATATTGTATATATGGTAACAATAAAATTTTTAAAAAAATCTATGGAATTATCCTACACAAACAGTGAACCCTAAGTTAAACCATGGACTTGAATTGGTGGTATAATTATAAAAATGTGCTATCATCAGTTGTAACAAATGTTCCACACCAGTGCAAGGTGTTGTGGTGGGGTAGTGTATGGGAATCCTATATTTTATGTGTTATTGTTATGTAAACTTCCAACCTCTGTAATAAAAATAGATAAATAAATGATTTCCATTTAAAAAAATTAAAAACTTTCATGCATCAAAGAACTTAACATAGAAGTAAAATGACAACCTGTACAATGGGAGAAAATATTTGAAAACCACATATCCAATAACGGTTTAATATCCAGAATATATACAGAAGTCCTTCAACTCAACAACGGAAAAACAAACAGCCCAATTAAAAGTGGGCAAAATACTTGAATAGACATTTCTCAAAAAAGGTATACATATTGACACAAAGCATATGAAACGACGTTCAACATCACTAGCCCTCAGGTAAATGCAAATCAAAACCACAGTGAGATACAATTTCACACCCAAGAGAATAGCTACTATTTTAAAAGCTGTAAAATTACAAGTGTTGGAGAGGATGTGGAGAAATAGGAATGTTCATTCATTTCTAGTGGGAATGTAAAACGGTGCAGCTGCTGTGGAAGACAGTTTTGTGGTTCCTTAGAAAGTTAAGTATAGAATTACTATATGACCCGGCAATCCCACTTCTAGGTATGTACCCAAATGAATTGAAAGCAGGAACTCGAACAGATATTTGCACATCGATATTCATGGCAGCATTATTTACAATTTCCAGAAGATGGAAGCAACCCAAGTGTCTATCAACCAATGAACGGATACACAAAATGTGGTATACACATGCAATGGAATATTATTCAGTGTAAAAAGGATTGAAGTTCAGATGCATGCAATAATATGAAAGAATGAAGACATCATGGTAAGTGAAATAAGACAGACACAAAAGAACAAGTATTGTATGATCTCAATGATATGAAATAATTAGAATAAACAAACTCATAGAGTCAGAATCTAGATTGTAGGTTACCAAGAGACAGGGTGAGGGTAGGGAATAGGGAGTTAAGTCTTAAAATGTACAGAGTTTCTATTTGGGATGATGGAGAAGTTTTGGTAATGGGTGGTGGTGACGGTAGCACAACATTGTGAACCTAATTAATAGTAGGGAATTACACATTTGAATGTGGTTAAAAGGGGAAATTTTAGGTTGTATTTATGATACTAGAATAAAAATTTTTTAAAAAATGAAACTGTACAACACAAACACAAACAGTAAACCCTATGTTAAATCATGGACTACAGTTAACAGTACAATTATAAAAATATACTATCATCAATTGTAAAATTGTAACAAAGGTACCACACCAATGCCATAGAGTGGTATACAGGAACCCTGTATTTTAAGCATGATTTTTCTGTAAACCTGCCACTTCTCTAATAAACAACCAAACAAAACAAACAAAAACTTCAGAAACTACCCAATGTTCATCAACAGGGGACTGATTAAAAAAAAAAAAAAGTTTTGTCTGTACATTGGAAAACCATGAAGCTTGAAATAGAATGAGGATTCAGTCTTATTAAACCAGTGCCATAGAAGGATCTTTTAGAAATATGGTTAAGTGGAGAAAAAGCACATGTAGGACAGCAGTCAGGGTTGGCTACCATTTGTGTGTGCCATCTGTGCCGGTTGGTGCATGATCTGTCTGGGAAAGGAGCCACAAGGAATTCGTAATAGAGATGCTTCCTGGGAAGGAAACTGAGAGGCAGGGGAGCAGGGGCACTGTATGGCCTCTTTTACCTTTTATGTGGTATGCCATAAGGATGTATACCCTATTCAAAAACAATTAAATAATTTTAATAGTAATAGTAATCCGTTATTACATTTATGAGGGTTATGTTAAATGTAGAGATTAAATGTAAGGAACTGTATTGTATAAAATCTGCTTAGCCGTTGCCTAACACAAGATTCTGAAATGCTTCCCTATGTTTTCTTCTAGGAGTTTTATACTTCTGGCTCTTACATTTAGATCTTTGATCCATTTTGAGTTGATCTTGTATATGGTGTGAGGTAGGGGTATTCCCAATGTTTTGCTGCATGAGAAATGCTGTAATAACAACAGCTGGCATTTACTGAGAACTTATGATGTGCCAGACCCTCTTTTATCAAAGAATGACTCTTTCCAAAAAAACGACTTGACTCTTGGTCTCCACATACTGGCATTTTCCATGCCAGGTGAACCTGCTCTGCTCTGTTGACTGGCTTTTTGGGAATTCGTGGTGCAGAGCAGAAGCGAAAAGTGTGAACCAGGACAGCTTCATCCAGACAGGGGAGAAAATGGAAGGGAAGAGATAATGGGTGGGCTGGAGCAGAGGAAATTTCCACCTGACCATGTAGACATTTTCCACAAGAAAGGAGACAAATCACCTTCTGAAGATGAGAGGGATGGGAGTTGAGGAGAAATTCTGAGAGTGGCAGAAAAGCTTGGCCTTTGAGGGGAATATTAGAGGGGTCAGAGCAGGGATGGGTGAAAGAATTGCCAAGTTCCACTGAAGACCCTGGTGAGGCTGGAAATGATAAATGTTTGAATTTTCCTACAGCTCTCACCTCAGTGACAACTCTCTCCAGGTGACACCCAGAGGAATCAGAAAGCCCTGTTAGTTAATAAGTGAGGAGAAGTAGAAACCAGGGACTCCCCATCCAGACCACCAACCACCACGGGCCCTTCTTCAGCAGCCCCAAGCTGGGGCTGGGAAGAGGCCTCAACTTTAAGCCAAGATTAAAGTTTGGATAATTATATGGCACTGGACATTATAATTACTGAAATGAATCTGAGTCCAAGATGAACAGAACAATCATGTGACTTGCCTAGATTTCATCTAGGGATAGAGCAAGATCTAGCCCCACAGAATACATTTAAGAGAACAGTGAGAAGCAAAACTCGAGTGGCTCTCTGATTTTTGCCTAGTGAGTCATGCTTGTTCAAAGGAACAGTTAGTTATACACTGTTGTGTTCAATTGTTATTTTATGTGCACATCTTGCACCCCCCCACCAGACTATAAGCTTTCTGAGGGCAGGGTCCCTGTGCTACTTACCCCTTTACTGCCTCCAAAGCCAAGTGCTGAAATGTCTGCTGATTGCGTTGCCGACCAACAGGGATTATCCCACATTAGACAGGATTGTGCCATTACTGTGCTTACATCATGCTCAGCAAGAGCAAGTGAGTAATAAATACTGGTTGAGTTGGATGGACCTTTCCTAAAGAGAGAGCTGGTGTTCTAGGAAGTCAGTATAAAATGATGCTGCAAGTTGCCCACACTCAGGGTAAGAGGAGCAGAAATGAAGATGGTACGGGTGGCCATTTCTGTTTCTCTGTTATTGGTCTGGATTAAGGAGAGAAAGGCAAAGACACAAGACGAGGGCATGCCAGCCTCAGCCTCCCTCCTACCATACCAGAAGGGAGCACTGCCTTGTACCACTAGGCCTCAAACCAAGCTGAATCCCTTTCTGAGGAAGAGAGTCATAAAGAGCTTTTGTCCTCAAGGTCATATAAAGTCATCCAAATAATGTAGTTCTGACAGAATAAATTAGCAGAAGCACAGAGCCTAATTTTTGAAATATAGAAGTAGATCTCAAGTAATTCAGGAAGCAAACTTATCTGCAAGATGAAGGCTGAGAAAAGAAAACCCAAGTCCTATTGATTCTGATTTGGGGAAGAGTTACGTTGGAGAACGCACTCCACTTCCCACTTCTTGTGACTTCATCACTGAGGCTAAAGTATCTCCTTTGGTGACATGGCCACACTCTCAGTTCACAGCAAGGACTGAGGTTAAAAAAGGACATAATTTGAGTGTCTCCATTATTAAATCAAAGTACTTAATTACTGCCTCTCTGGAAAGATAAACTAGGCTAGAGAGAGGAGGGGCAGACATTCAGTCAAGCAACACAAACCACTTAGTGAGCACCTTCAATGAATGGCAAAAGATAACTGGCCTTAGACTGGTCCAGCTAAAATAAATTGTGAGAGAGGGGAGGAAAAGCCTGGACAGTGAGTTTTCAGGGTCCTCCTGTGAACGTGCCTCAGCTCACGAGCTCCAAGCTGAGTTCCAAATCCCAGAGTGCCTGCTTGGAAGGAGGGTAACACAGCCCTTCTCAGGGACGGAGGCCCTCAAAGCTAAGGGCTCTGGATTTCTAAGTCAGAATTCCATCAAGGGCTGCAAGACCCTTTCTTGGGAAAGCCAGTCTATAAGAGTCCCGGAAACATGGGAATAACCCAGCCAATTACATCTAAGGAAAGAGAAAAGGGAGGTAGCCAAAGTGGAGCAATTCCCTGGTCCTAACACATTCCCTCCCTCATTCCATAGAAGTAGATCCTCTTAGAAGTATTCCTTCTTTTAGGTCAGAAAGGTTAGTTGACGTGGGGACACCTAGGAGCTTCTGAGAAGATGCTGGAAATAACCCTTATTGAATTAGAAGCAGCATGAAGCAGGGATGGGACCAAGCACTTTTGAAATATAGTCTTGGACTGGGGCCCAATACTGTGGGACTGAAGAAGGGTAGTTAGACCGCTGTGCAGACAATATGTCTAGAAACAGATCTCACCCTCTCACCACAGAAGTCTGGCATTGACAGGGGCACATGTGTCACATGTTCTCCCCTTGCTGTTCAAAGCTACCCAAACACAGAAGGAAACTGGAGGTGAGACAGGGGAGCACAGAACAGCAACACCACTGCAGGACAACCTTGTAATTCTAATACTTGTCCCAAGCTTACTATGAGGGAATACTTAAGGATTAATTTAAATAATCAGATTGTCCCTTATCTTTGTTCTCTAAGACTTGCAGAGGGCTTTAGCAAAAGGCAATAAAATTCTCCCCTGATCCTCTGTGGGCTGGGGATTCTTGCTTACACTCCTTGCTTTGTTCACGCACATCCCCACACCAGAACCTACAACCAAGCTGTAGCACCATATAATTAAAATCCACTCTACTCACCCCTTGTGCAGTGGCCCTGGGCCCCTGCTCCTGGGCCGCTGCTCCCGGGCCCTTGAATCCAATCCCTTAAGGGTGGGTCTTGCAACTGAACCCACCTACCTCTCCCTTTTCCACCTCGGCTATTGATATAGCTCCTCCTCTATTGCCTCACCAACCAACTATTTTAGAACCAAAAAGTCTTTGTCTATTCATAGACACTGTAAAAGTAACATTCCTTTTAGTTTTTTTAATCTAATGTCTGCCGTCTTGCATGGTTCTCATTGGCTTATCTAATCAGTACGTTCTGGGGAGGCTGATTACTTGCCTGTTCAGCTTGTCCAAGGGACAGCAGAGTTGTGGCATTTACCCAGGAAGAATCAGCTCCTTTAAAATAGACAATCCTCAGGATAGATGTCCTACCATTGGCCTCTCTCCTCCATGGTTTCAGGATTAAGAAGGGTGTTCCACATTCTGCCACCTCAGAGCTCTGCACACCCCAAACCCTGACTCTTCAGAGAAGGATACTGATAAGCAAAACAAAAGGAGGAAATTTGAACACACCAAGCTGCAAGGAAAATGTTGCCACTTTGTGATTTTTCTAAATTTTGTGTTGATTTTTTTTGCCTCGTTTTTATCATTTTCTTTTCTGTCGGTGGGAAAAATATGATGGAGGGATAAGTAGGAGAAAAAGTGGAAAATAGGAATTTTAGAGGGAAGTGGGAAGGGAGAAGGTAGAGAGGCAGTGAGTGGGAAGTGGGGGAAAGGAAAGCAATGCAGATTGGGGGTGGGGCACACAGTGTTGGGGCTGGGGAAGAGGAGCATGCTGCGAAAGTCTCAACAGTCACAGCATCTCCAGCTCCGGGCTTGGGGCTTGAGGCTTGGGGCTTGGTGCACACACATACCTTCTTGCATTTAATTCTCACCACAGACAGGTGGTAGAGCACCAGGAGCCCCATCTCGCAGATATGGAAACCTGGGCTCAGAAAATGTAATACTTGCCCAAGGACACTCAGACATAAGAGAAAGAGCAGAGGTTGGGAGCTCCATTTAAAAAATGAGCTCTGTCCCTTGTCTTCCACATCACCCCTGTTGGGCATCTTCAGCCTCCATATTTCAAAGTTTACTTTCCCTTTCATGTAAGAAACTTATATTCTGGTTTCGAGTCTTAAATACAGTATGTGTATTCCTAGACACAGTGTGGGGCTTTCTCTTAGTGTGAAAGTCACGCCCCTGGAAGTAACGTAGAGCCTGTTGAGGCAGACGTGAGGAAGGATGCGTTCTGGAGGCTGTTGCTGAGCATCACATTAGCCCTACCTTCTTGTTTCTCTTTGATTCTATGGACTAGGAATTAAGAAAGACTAGGGTGACCAACTTTCCTAGTTTCAGCACTGAGAGTCCTGTGTCCCAGGACACATGGTCACCCTAAGCCACTTAGTGAGTGTCTAGCTGGTCAGGGATTAGACAGATTGACAAATTGAAGATGCTGAAGCCCCAAAACGAAACACAAAGGAAGGCAGGAATTCAACGAAAAGGGAAACCACAAGTGTTTGGAGGATTGATCTGTTTCACAAATGTTCTTTGCTTGCCTTCTAAGGGCTAGACCTAGCCTAGATCCTGTGTGTTAAAGAAAGCTTAATGGAGAAAATGGCCTTGGGGATGCACAGTGAAGGAAAGAGAAGGATTTCAAAAAAGCAGAAGTAGGAAGGGGGTATTTGAAGCACAGGGAAGGAGCCATAAAAATAAAGCCCTGAGAGCCAGAAGGGCACAAAGCATCCTGGGGCCTATGGACTGGGTTCCCTGAGCACAGGGCAGGTTTGGGAGACAAAGGTTTAGGCCAGTAAAGGCAGGCTGGGGGGTCTGTGGAGAGGCATAAACATCAGTGTATGTATCTGAATTCAAAGGAACATATAATGGGAGTTTGCACAGTAACGTGTAATTCCCGGTGGACTGTAGCCTAGGCGGGAGGAAGAACTGGGAACTTCCTGCAAATGTAAAAGTGAAAATCGCCTGACTGAACAAGGGGGTGGAAAGAAGACAAAGCAGCCACGGAAAACCACTGGGGATGTAAAATATTCAGGGGCTGACTGTGGTGGTCAAGAGCAAGGGAATGACCCTACCCCGACTCAAGCCATGGGAGAACCAGAGCTCATCAGTCCCCCCGGGGTGGGTGAGTTGGGCAGGACAGTGGGAGGAAGGCAGGACCTAGGACAGAGCTGCTGGGGGATCCAGAGCAGGCTCCTCTGGGAGGAAGGCCTAGGAGCAGAAGCCAGAGTCAGGAGGGGTTAAAGGAAGAGAAGAAGGCCTTAGCTGAATAGGGGTCCAGAAAGGAGCAACAGGAGGCTTCAGTATAGACAGTGGGACCCTAATTCTGTGGCACTAACCAGTGTGTTCATCCCTAAAGCCTGGGACCCTTCCTCCCAGGCAGAGCCAGAATAGCCTTTGCTAATGCAAGATGGGAATGACTCATCAGGGAGAAAGTCATGAGAATTATTGTCTTTTGAGTTTCAAATGTTCAGGCCCTGTAGAAAGGATTTGGGGCCAGGATGAAATTAAGAGTTTTGGGAAAAAGAGGACATGAGGGCTGCCAAAGTTTTACTGCTCCCAGGCTAACTGGGGGAAAGGAGAGCTGAGGGAGGAGAGGCTGCTTTCAATGGATGTCCCTGAGATGGGGGCACTGGGCTTGTTCCCTTCCCCAGGCCTGGCCCATGTGGAAGGAATGACAAAAACCCTGGATAGGTTTGAGGGAATCCTGGAGCCGAGGGGACCTGTACCCTCTTTCCCAGAATGAGCCAAGGGAAGCAGAAAGACCTCAGGATGTAAGCGGGTAGATGGGCCTCCGGCAGCCTCCAGAGATTCCCTAAGCCCCCCCCCCCCGGGGGGGGGGGCAGTGGGAACAACCCTACGAGCCAGAGCACCTGAGTGGGGCATGGCATAGCTGAGAGAACCTGACCCCAAGGAGCACTGGGGTGGGGAAGATGTGTCCTGCTGGGAGAGATGGTGGAAGACCACACAGGGACACAGACGCCCAGCAAATGCCAGCATGGATAGGGGCTCCCCAGACCAGGTACCCACCCCACCCCAATGCCTCAGCACTATAACCCCCCAAATTGAAATGCAACTCCAGGGAAGGGATGGGGGGCTTACTTGAAAGGAATTGTTTCCATTATTTGACAAAATGTGGACCTGTGATAGAAACTGCCCTTGGAAAAATAAAGGTATGTTGTCTGGACACACCTGAGCTGTTGTTGGAGACTCATACCTATTGCATAAACAAACATGATGACAGAGTTGACTTTAAGAAGGAGAACCTGGCAGCAAAAGCTGCTCTGGCCAGCAAATTACAAATTCAGACTTCAAGAGTGAGAAGCAAATAGCCAAGAATGTGTTGAAGTTGCAGGAGGTAAATCAAAGACAAAGCAGTGAAGATCCAGGTCACCAAATATTTGGGACAATTCTCCCTGAATTTTATTCCTGCTTATATCACATTGAGTGATGGTGGGAGTTGAGGAAGAGCTATCTGTAATAACATAAAATTTACATACTCTTATTTTTTTTCTGGCTGTTCCCTCTCACATACACTTATTTTTAAATAAACAATATCATGCTTAACAATACAGAAGAAAGTAAAAATCACCAAAACTCACCCAAGAGAAACCTCTGTGAGCGTTGTAGAAGAACCTTATGTTCTTCCAGTCATCTCTGTGACAGGCAGAAATGCCCATTACACGTGTAATCGTACCCTACTGACTTCACAGTATCTTTCTGTGTCAAACAAAAGCATAGACCTCCATGGTTATTTTCAATGACTATGTGTTATTTCATTCTATAGATGTTCCACAATTCCTATAATCAGCCTCCTACTGATGAAGTCTCCATTTAGATGGTTTCCAATTCCTCCCCATTATGAACAGACAAATGTCTATTCGAATCCTTTGCTAATTTTTTTTGATGGGGTGTTTTGCTTTTTGTTATTGTGTTGTATGAATTCTTTATATATTCTGGAATATGATTTGCAAATATTTCCCTAATCTGTGTGTTGTCTAATCACTCTCTGATAGTGTTCTCTGATGCATAGAAGTTTTTAATTTTGATGAAGTCCAATTTATCTTTTTCTTTTGTTGCCTGTGCTTTTGTTGTAAAAAAAATCATTTCCACGTCCAAGGTCAGGAAGATTTTTCCCTGTGTTTTTTCCTAAGAGTTTTATGGTTTTAGCTCTTAAATTTAGGTCTTTGATCTATTCAGAGTTCATTTTTGTAAATGGTATACAGTAAGAATCCAACTTTATTCTTTTGCATGAGGATATCCAATTTCCCAGCACTACTTATTGAAAAGACTGTCCTTTTTCCATTAAATGGCCTTGGTACTCTTGTCAAAAATTAATTGACCATATATGAGAGAGCTTGTTTCTGGACTCTCCTCCATTTGGTATGTGTCTGTCCTTACACTAGTACCACATTGTTTTGTTTTGCTAAGCAATTTTATTGAAATATATTCACACATCATACAATCCACCCAAAGCATACAAGAAATGATTCACAGTATCGTCACATAGTTGTGCATTCATCACTACAATCAATTTTAGAATATTTTCATTACTCCAAAAAAATACCTTTTATCCACCCCCCCACCCCCCCAATTATTGACTCTTAGCATTGGTGTGGTACATTTGCTACTGTTGATAAAAGAATATTAAAATTTTACTTTCAACTATAGCCCATAATTCGCAGTAGGTATATTTTTTCCATATACCACTCTATTATTAACTCCTCATAATAGTGACATATATTTGTTCTAGTTCATGAAACATTTTTATATTTGTGCTATTAATCACAGTCATTGTCCTCCATATCATCCTCCATCGTCCTTCACTGTATTATACAGTTCCGTTTTATCCTCTAGCTTTTCTTCTAATAACATATTCAACTCTAAGCCTCCCCTTTCAACCACAATCATACACATAATTCAGTGCTGTTAACTACTCATATTGTCTAAGCTGAACCATTTCTATCCACCTTCCAAACATTTAAATTCAACCTGATTAAAAATTCTGTACTCATTAAGTATCTGCTCCTCATTCTCTACTCTCATTCTATTTCCTGATAACCTGTATTCTAGATTTTAACTCTGAGTTTTATGTATTGTAATTAGCTCATATTAGTGAGCTCAAACAATATTTGTCCTTTCGCATCTGACATTTCACTCAAGATTCATTCATGTCGCATGCTTCAGGACTTATTCCTTCTTACTGTTGAATAATATTCCATTGTATGTGTATACCATATTTTCTTTATCCATTCATTGGTTGATGGACACTTGGGGTGTTTCCATCTTTTGGCAACTGTGAATAATGTTGCTATGGACATTGGTGTGAAATCCACACTGTTTTGAATACTGTGACTTTGTAGTAAATTTTGAAATCTGGAAGTGTGAGCCCTCCAACTTTGTTCTTTTTTTTTCCACGATTGTTTTAGCTCACTGGGGCCCTTTGAAATTCCACATGAATTTTAAGATATGCTTTCCTATTACTACAAAAAAATGCTGCTGGGATTTTGATAGGATTGCAATGAATCTGTAGATGGCTTTGAGTAGTACAATCATCTTAATGATATTAAGTCTTTCAATCCATGAACATAGGATTGAATGCACATTTGTCCAAAAAAGACATACAAATGGCAAATAAGCACATAAAAAGCTATTCAACATCATTGGTCACTAAGGAAACACAAATCAAAACCACACTTAGATACCACTTCAAATGCACTAAGATGGCTATAATGAAAAAAGTGGAAAATTACAACTGTTGGCAAGGATGTGGAGAAATTAGAACCCTCGTACATTGATGGCGGAAATGTAAACTGGTACCGCTGCTGTGGAAAACAGTTTGCAGGGCCCTCAAAAAGTTCAACATAGAATTACCATATGACCTGGCAATTCCACTTCTATTTATCTACCCAAAAGAAGTGAAAACAGGGTCTCAGGCAGATCCTTGTATACAGATGTTCATAACAGCTTTATTCACAGTAGCTAAAAGATGGAAATAACCCAAGAGTCCATCAATAGATGATTGAATAAACAAAATGTAGTCTATCCATGTAATAGAATATTATTCAAACATAAAAATGAATGGAGTTCTGATACATGCTACATGCTACAACATGGATGAATGAAATATGCTGAGTGAAATAAACCCAACAAAAAAGGGTAACCATTCTCCTCACATGAAATATCTAGAATACACAAATGTATAGAGACAGAAAGTCGAACAGCAGTCAGCAGGGGCCTGGGAGGGGGAAAAGGGGAATTATTGTTTGGGGTGATGAAAAAGTTGGGGAAATATGATGATAATTACACAATATTGTGAATGTACTTCATGCCGCTGAATTGTAAACTTAGAAATGGTTAAAATGGCAAATTTTACATTCTGTATATTTTACCACAATAAAAGATATTCAGAAAATGTCTAGTCATTTGTCCGCTTTTTAATTGGGCTGTTTGTCTTTTTGTTGTTGTTATATGAGTTCTTTATATATTCCGTATATTAAATTCTTACCAGATATGTGATTTGCAAATATTTCCCCCCATTCTGTAGATTACTTTCACTTTCTTAATATTGTCCTTTGAATAACAAAAGTTTTCACTTTTGATGAAGTTCATTTTATCTGTTTATCTTTTGATCTAAGATCATTGCCAAATCCAACTCATGAAAATTTATCCCTATGTTTTCTTCTAAGAGTTTTATATATAGTTTGTTGATTCATTTTGAGTTAATTTTTCTATATGGTGTAAAGTAGGGGCAGATATTTTAGTTTTTGATTTCCTTTTGTTTTTCACTTCATGCAGAAATTTGAGGGTGAGGTTTATCTTGTGTTGCTGAGGGGATGGGAAGGCATGAGCTTTCCCCCCAGGGTGCATTAGCAGGGAACAGGCTTGTAGGCTGAGGATCCTTCCTAATGGAAGAAACATGCAGGGAGTTGCCCTGGCAGCAAGGGGATTTCCTCCTTGTGTTCAGTGTCCACTGGGAGTTGGCTGGAGCACTACTTCTCCATCCAACCCTAATGCCATGGTAGCTGTCAAACAAAGCACATTCCTTTTTACTTTGAGAGCCTGTCTCCTGTGCTGACGAATGGCCATTTAGCTGTGCTGAGTGAGCAAAAGGAGAATCAGGGCGGAGAGGTGGGGAGCACAGTCATGAAGTTCCTCAATTACTGACGACTCTCATGTGTCCTGCCGCTGGTCCCCTGCCCTCAGAGCATGGGGGTTTCCCACTCTACTACTTTCTTCTCAGAAGGCTCACTCTTTTCACCATGTTGGGATGCAACTGTGACGTAAGTGCATCTAATTGGTGCAACCCAATTCACATCCAGAACTCAAGCAACCAGGGATTCTGGGAAATAACGTTTCTGGCTTTCTAAACTCTCCAATTAGGAGGGTGAAAGGAGGTTGAGTCCATTCAAGATCTACAGGGCTTCTACCTCTTTACCAATTTCATAAAGCTATACTTGGTTTCCTAATTAATTATTGTGTGTTCACTTCACAGAACAGAACCCAAGGTGAGGCAGGCTCGTGGTGAGAGGCATTCCTACCCTAACTGTACCCACCCTGGGCGGTTCAGCCACGACTAGAAGGCCAGTCTGTCAGAACATGGCAATCCCACATGGACCACCTGATGGGTGGGGATGGAGAACTTTCCTGCAGAAGGGAGAGCTGCCAGGTATCAGGTCCCAAAGAAGTCTACTGCACTCTTTCCAGCCCTGCCTTGGTGCTTTCCCTTTTCTTCCTTTTTTTTTTTTTTTTTTTTTAATGTAATTTTAGGGATTTAGAGAGAAAAAAAGAAGTAAATATAAGGGCTTGGGTTACCATCTTGAACTAGACTGCTTTGATTTCCATTAAGGTTGATTTTTTTTCCACTGGTATTGAACAATTGTATTTTTTTTGTGAATCGCCTACTCACATCGTTTATATTTGTGCACTTCTCTTTTTCTTATTTACAAGAGTTCTTTACTAAATATTGTAAAAATTATCTTATGTCATTCAATTTTGTTTATGGTCTTATTTTCTTTACGTAAAGAATATGTTCATAAGTTTTAATGAAGTCATATTTATCCAAATTTTCCTTGTAAGTTTCTAGTTTTGTTGCCAGTCATAGAAAAGCTTTAACCATCCCCAAGTTTACATACATTTTCTTCTAGTTCTTTTCTTTTTTTTTTTTTTTTAAAGTTTAATCTTTCAATCCACCTGGACTTTAATTTAGTTTCTGGTATAAGATAAGGATTTAACTTTATTCTTCACCCCAAATGTTATCTCACCATTCATTAAATTATTTACCCTTTGCCCACTGGTTTGAAATGCTACCTTTATCATATGCTGATATTTTCTGTGTGCTTGAGACTGTTCTCAGCCAAACAACTTGACAGCATGTCCTGCTCTCAAGTTTCCTTTTCCTACGCTCCTTAGACCACTGTATTCTGATTTCTGTTCCCATCATGTCACAAACATTTCTGTGGCAAACCTTATCATCAGACTCCTAATGGCCAAAGTTACTGGAAACTTTTCCGTTCTTTTTTTGATGGACTTCTCTATTAGATTTGACATTGTTGACAATTCTTTCACCTTGACACACACAGCTCCCTTATTATTTTGTGCTTGTTTTGTTTCCCTGTTTGTTCTGGTATGGTTTGCAACTGCTGGGTCATTGGGTATGTGAATCTTCATCTTTACTCAGTAATGCCACATTGTTTTTACATAGTGGTGGATGAGTTTACACCTCCGCCAACAGCGTGATTATAAGGACGAGAGTAGGCAGATCTGGGATACTCTGGTTCTCTGTCCTCTGGCATTTGCTCAGTTCCTCCCTTTGCACCATCTCCCCAAAAATCTCTCTCTCTTGTGAGTTTGAGTCCTGCTGCTGGCCTAAGTCAGCCCTACCACCACCACCACCATCCCTATAAAACAAACCAAGTAAGAGCTTTAAGAACTTAACCTTTCTTTAAAAACCCTTTTTGCATTTTGTTTCCTATTCCAAAATTGCCAGTGGCTTCCCAGTGCAGTAAAGATAAAGTCTGAACTCCGTGGATTGGCTCCAAAGGACATCTCCCAACCTTACCTCTCACCATTCCCCAAAGGGGCAGACTTGAATCCAGTCAAGGGGACCCATCCTGTGTCGGGGTGTAAACTGGTATAGCCACTCTGCAAAAACAATGTGGTATTATTTAATAAAGATGAAAATATATATACTGTATGGCCCAGTGTTTTTACTCCCTAGACAAAATGCACATGTGTACCAGGGCACACAAACAAGATTGTTTATATAGCATGGTTTGTAGTTGCTCGAACCTGAAGATCACTCAAATACCCATTTATGCACAGAATGCATAAATTTCAATCTTTGTACCCTTCTTCACTCTAAACCCCACTGGCCCTAAGTAGGCATATTACTTTTTCAGACACCATATCTTCATTTAAAATAGGAGCCCAAATACCTACCTTCCAAAATAAGAAGTTAGGATTTTTCCTCCACTAAAAAATGATTTTCTAATATCACTGTGCTCATATGTAGGAAAACTTTCTCTAATAAGTTGTGGTCATATTTTATTTTGTTAATTGAAGTGTTCCTTGTTGTTCTGTTGTTTGTTTTTTTTTTTTAAGTTCACTTAAAAAATTTATATGCAATAAAACTCATTCCTTTTTTTGGGTATTCAGTACATGAGTTTTAACAATTGCTTAAGTCTATCCTTTGTTTTTTGTTTTTCTTTTTCACAAAAAAAGTGAGATGGGTTAAAAAGTGATTTCTTTATCTTGGATATTGTTTACTAGGGCTTTGAAAAATGAAATTTGATTTCACAACTTAGCAAGCAAGTTCCTTACTCCATAATTTCACATGTGTTCACTAAAGTTCAGTTCCACCTACTGGCCCTTGCTTCAGAAGTTACTTCAGAAGGGTCACTGCTGGCAAAGCAGTCTTTGCCTTGTACCTTGCACAGAACCTTGACAAGCCATTGCTGTAGCTAAAGAGCATTTTCCCAGCCAAGGATCTTTCTAAACCAGGTGCCCTTGGCTACCAAGTAGTAGGTGACCTAAAGCTCCAGTCTCTGAGGGAGGACGGTCTCCCACATCTCAGCTACCTTGTCTTTTACAAAGTGTCAAGGTTTAGTGGCCTAAGTACCAGAGAGGAGAGTGAATACTTATCCCCTCACTTCTCCAGGAAGGGCAAGGGGAATTGGACAATTTAGTAACGACATAATTTTCAAAGTACATTAATCAGCTAAGTTACCTGTTATAATCATAAGTCCACCATTTCATATGTCATGACATTATGCAAAAAAAAAAAAAAAAAATCCCCATTTTGCGTTGACAGAAAATAAAAACCAATTAACACCATGCATGCTATCCCATCAAGAGACCAACTCCTGCCTCACCAATATTTCTCCTTTCCCCACCGCCGTCATTTTGGCCTTCCTACTTCAATGGGTAATTTCACAGAAACGGGATGCTGGACCTCCCCCAAAATGGTGGTTGATGGCCAGCCTCTCTGGGGTGGGAGGAATTAGCATTTCCTGCAAGTTCCCAGGAGATGCTGATGCTGTTGGTCACGGGACCACACTTTGAGAACCAGTGATCTAACTTTTAGAGGAAAATATAGAATTTTACAGGATACTATATTTTACAGGAAATACAGAAGACAGAGGAACCTGTTAACACCATGAGGATCCTTTTTATTTTTGTTCAATCCAGACTGTCAGAAACAGTTCCTTCAACAAATAAATGATAAGGAAAAAGCAAGCAAGCAAGCAAACAAGAATCTAGATATTAAAGGAGACTAAATGGTGCAGAGCACACAGCCAAGTTAGCGGCCAAGGTAGAGCATGAGTCTGTCCTGTGAGTGAACCTGATGTCAACAACTACAGATTCCGCCTCAGGCCTCCAACAGCAGCTACAGGCCGTCTAACTGGAATTCAGGCCATCCAGAGTAGACTTGTCATCTCCAAATCACTTCACAAGGGAAGACTGCCTATTATCAATTCAAGTATAAAATATAAAGAGAGCTCTCTCCTCAGGCACCAGAACAACATCCTGGCATTGCTGAGGAGACAGTGACAGATTCCAGCTTCTACTTTGTAACCTGGCCAAGGATAGCAATGGGAGTAGTGCTTTCACTTCACTGTCATTGGCTTCAAAGATCCGAGTGATGCTTTTGACTTTAATATCTCCTTGCTTCATCACTTTAAGTGGGTAAAGCTGGTATTGAGATGTCCAAAGAATCTTGGGAAATGGACACTCAGCTCAAGGTGTATCTGGGCTTCAGACCACCAAATTGAGTAATGGGAACATTACAACCAAGAGAGGTGCTTCTAAGCTCAGGACAGCAAGGATTGGGGGCCTAAATTTACTCCCATCCCTACCTGGAGGCATTCTCTGAAGTTGCTATCAGCAAGCATGCCATGCCCCTCAACCCTCCCCTCCACCCCAGTTCCAAATCTAACCAAGGAGGCAGTGCTGCAGACACCTTTTAGGCTGGGATGCTACTGCTCCTGTCATGACATCAGCACCAGCTCCAGTCTTTGTGAGCAATGACTTCGGGAGACCAGTACTTCCTCTAGCTCCATTCCACATCAGGCACCACAGCCTCCCAACTGAGTCCAGATCTGAATAGCACTGTGTGCTGGTTTGAAACTGTTAGGTACCCACAAAAGCCATGCTCTTTTAATCCAACCTTGTGGGTGCAGACTTATTGTGGGTGGGAAATTTTGATTTGGTTGTTTCCATGGAGATGTGACCCACTTAATTGTGGGTGGCACCTTCTGCTTAGATTATTTCTATGGAGATGTGATCCCGCCCATTCAAGGTGGATCTTAATTAGTTTACTGGAGATTTTAAGAGAGCTCAGGGAGAGAGAGAGCTTAGAACCAACACAGACTCAGACGCTTAAGAGTTGTAGACAGATGTTTGGAGATGCTAAGCAAAGAATTTGCCCCTAAGAAGCTAAGATGCTTAAAGAGAAAGCCACTGGAATCAGAAGCTGAAAGCAATGCAACCTGGAAACAAAGGACCAGTAGACACCAGCCACGTGCTGTCCTAGCTAACAGGTGTTCTGGACACCATCAGCCTTTCTTCAGTGAAGTTATCCTCTTGTTGATGCCTTAGTTTGAGCTTTTCTGGCCACAGAACTGTAAATGTGTGACCTAACAAATCTTCTTTATAAAAGCCAATCCATCACAGGTATATTGCTTTCTGGCAGCTTTAGAAAACCAGTACACACTGGGAGGATGCCAGGGTAGACTTGAATAAAAATGACCTTGAAAGCACAAATCTTGGAGAGAAATTGGAAACCTCTTCTTTCCCCAGAACTAAAATTACTGGACAATCTTTTTCACAGCTTCCCCACTGCATTCAAACTGGTTTATGTTACTCCCTGTTGTTGTTACTTACTGTGCAGCCAGAAAGCATCTGCCATCTCCTGCTTGTTAACAAGGAGGGAAATAATGGGCCTTACCATATTTGTGGCTACTATGCAAGGCTCAAAAGGTCATGGGGGAGGGGTGACCTCCAATAGCTCTAAAATTCTTCTCCACCTTTTAAGTTCCTCAACTTACTTCAGTTATTTCCTGGCCTTCATGTGCTTCCTTTTGAAGTCCTACTTAGCAATTTCAGGGAAGGCAAGAACCTTGCTACTTCCTTCTCCACTAAGCCAAGACTCTGAAAATGGACAGACTTACCTTGGTGTTTACAAATCCAGAATTCTGTGAGGTATGGAGAAAGACTTCTTTCCTGAGTCCCTGTTAAATACCCGTGTTCACAACATCTGATGCTGGGTACAGCTCCTCTCGTGTCTACATGCCTCTTTCTGTGATAAGGGATAATTTTGGTGGCACCTCCATTATTCATTGTTTGTTGAAAGGCACATCTTTGACCAGTGGGTGTGGCTTGGCTGAAGAAAGTTCAAGAAATTCTTCCAAGTTATATACCAGAGAAGTTTTTATCTTCTTATAGCTCAATCCAGTCACTGCATTTGAAGTAAGGCATTCACTTGCATTTGTCCCATTTTTTTAACCTACAGTCAGAGTTTAGAGTTTTTAGCCTGATCTGTTGAGCAGAGGTTGAAAGGCCTTAACTCTTGTACCATTATCCACATTACCCTGCTGCCTGGATCTGTCTGGCCTCTTTCCATAAATATTTCAATCCATGTAGCTCTTCAGAAGAAATCTGTTACTATATCTATCATCATTTATGAAGTTGGAGAGTCACCACTTCACACTTCAGCTATTTGATAGGTTTTCCAAAGCAAAGGCTTTGATGCCCATCATGGAGTATGTTCAAAGCAAGTTGCTCTCCCACTGCTTTCCTTTGCTTCTGCCCCACCTTTCCTTATGCAATGCTGCAAAGAGCCCCCTTCTCAGGTGAATAGGCACTATTTATTTGGTTTGTTAATGAACAATTTTGAGAAAGAAATGAGGATATAATTTCTTTCCTTAACACTTATTCGGATGCCTACACTCTGAATGAAAGAAATCCTTATATCTAGTTTCAAAGTATAATCTCTCTCCTTGACTTCTTATCTCTTCCTAACTTTGGGTCCATACTTTTTTCATTGCACTCCTCTTCCAAGCAGCTCTATTCTTGCAGGGCCTTGGCAGGACATCTTTAAATTCCAATCGAAAACACTAAAAGGAAAATCTATACAACCACTTGTGACTTTGTTCTTTATCTTCCTCCATCTTGTGTTCTTTCCATTCTTAAGATGTTAATATACTATGTATTTGAATTGCCAAAACATTGAAAATGAAATTTAAGATCTATGTGTATAAAGCATGTGCTGTAGTGGTGCAACAACAGTAACTTAAAATGTGGGTGAAAAAGTGACTTAAGTAACACAGTTTTTTGCAACATATAGATTTTTGTCTTGAACCTTATCCAAAGACAAATACTGTAAAAGAAAACACAATAAAATATTTTATGATACTATCAGGGAAATCTGAACACTGGATATTGATTTTTTATTAAACGTGATCATGGTATTGTAGTTTTCGTTTTTTAAGAGCCCTATCTTTTATGGATACTAAAATATTTTGGGGTGAAACGGTAAGATGTTTGGGATTTGTTTCAAAACAATCTGGGGGGAGGGGAAGGAAGGGCAGTATAAATGAAACATTGGCCATGAAATCATAATTGTTGAAGGTGGGATATGAGTACATGGAGATTCATTATACTCTACTCGTTTCATTTGTATGTCAAATTTTCTCAATATAAAAAGTTAAAAAACAAAATACAGGGTGAGAGACATGTATTTGCTCTGATATCAGTTATTTGAGCTAGAAGAACTCCCAGGCCTTCTGGAGAGGAATGGAAGACAAACAGCCCAGATTGCCCCTTTGGGAACCATAGCAGTTTCTCCCGTCTATCCTGAAGCAGCACTGTTTCAGCAAGCACATGTGACAGAGAGGAGGGAGGCTGAGTGCATGGACACGTCTCAAAATTTAGAGAAAGAAGAGGGCTACACTGAGCATAACACTCGTAAGGAGGCAGGAAGGGCTACTCACCCTCAAACTCTGTTCTCCAGATGCCCTGGGCTTACCTGTCAGGGGGAAAGGTCATCAGTGCTATGAAGTTTCCCCAGCTTGGAGCGATGGAGCACACCTGCTTCTTTTTCACTTTCAGCTCCAAGACTGGGCAGGGCATATCTTTTGTTCTGGGGATGCTACCTGAGTGGCAGACTCAGGTCTTTGTCGTCTCCACCCCTTCTCCCCACAGCACAAAAGTCAACATCCCCATGTTCATTTTCACCTGATACTGACGTGGCCACCAGGAGGGCCTAGAATGCTCAAATCTTGGACAGAAGACAGGACAGCAGCTGAAAGGCAAGATTACCCTGGATCAGCCCCCACAGTCCTACCCTATAGCTAGGGCTGAGGACAGCCCCTCGACGGAAAATAGGAGCCAAGCAAGTGAACTCAAATTGAAGGTGCCCCAAGTTTAGGCTTTCCCTCAGCCCTGGCCTGCTAAGAGTGGAGGAAATAGTGCCTGGATGGTAGAAAGTAAGACAGTCTCCACCCACAGAATCAAGTGGGGCACTGAGAACTGTCTATCCTTTGGGCACCAAATACAGTTATTTGGATCCTAAGTGTATGTCTCAGCAATGTAGCTGCTTTTATTTCATTTCCTTCTCCTTTGTTCAGTGTCAGCCTCTCCCAGATGTTTTTTATTGAGCACCTGTGTCAAGCATGCTATCTCACTTAATCTGTCCCTAAACCCTGAGGAAGGTGCTATTAGCCTGAAATTACTGAAACAGAAACTGAAGCTGAGGTTTAGCAACTTTCCCAAGTTCACACAACTTACAAGGGGAAGAGCTGGGACCTGAGCTCTACCTTAACCACTTTAGTAAGCTGCCTTGGGAGCCACTGATATTGGCCCTGGCAATCTGCCCAAGAACCCCAGTAAGAGAGGAATTTTTAGAAGACAAGGTTGAGGATGTTCATACCCTGCCCCTTCCAATTGCCAGTCAGTCTGCTTGATCTCATGTCACAACTGGTAGCTCTGGGCTTGGATGGCTCAGAGGAGGCTGCTCCATGCTATGATTCATCCATATCTGGCCAGGGCTCTCCTCCCACCATCACATCTCAGTTTCCAGAAACTACTTGGGCCCCAGAAACAGTTCCCACAATCGTCTATGGGCAATGATGCTTGAGTCAGGGTCTCTGCCATGCCCTGGCCACCCAACTTCCATGACTCAACACTGACCAACAAGACAGAAATGCACGTGTGCTGCTCTCTCCCATTTCTCACCTCCACAACCCAGTTTCTGCTCCCTCTATCCCACTGACACTGCCCTGGGCAGCTCACCAGGCGTCTGCTTATCACGATGTCCACTTACCAGAACTCAGCTCACTTGACCTCTCAGCTGCCTTGAGGCTGTTGACTACCTCACCTTAATCTCTCACCTCCCTCAGCTCTGTGACAGCATTCTCTCGGGGTTCCTCTGCTGTCAGTGGATGCTTCTCCAGACTGCTGTGGGCTAACTCTCGGTGATGCTCCAGGCTCTGCTCTCTACCCTCATTATGTACAGACTCTCCAGGGGAAATAAGGCTTCAGATTCTCTAGTCTCACAAGACTTCCAGGCCTTCAGCTCTTCTCTACCCTGACCAGCTCCTGTAGGCTATTGTCCAGTTTCTTAAAGCTTGGATGAAATGCCATGCTGCAGGGCATAGGATCTGACTTTTCCAATGACAAGAAATACAATGGGAGGGAGTAAGAGGAAATTAATACCCCACGGGGCAAACTTTGACCAAGGAAGGACAGAAGACAGGAGGGAGAACAGGTAAATTCCCTCCCATCAATCTCAATGTAATGTTTCAGCCAGGCATGGTGTTTCCGTAGTCTATCCAGAGACATCCAATGTGGGTGAGTGACCGCTGTCTCTTTGTGAAGCAGTAGCTAATTCACTAAAGCAAAGCTTGTATTTTCCTCTCCTCCTTTCCTGCCTCACTTCTCCTTTCCCTCACTCTAACTGCTCTGGGATTGTACCTTCCAATACAGCACTAGCACCTAAGCTTTGCCTCAGACTGTCTTCTACGTAACCCAAGTGAAGACAATGACCTCATCCAAACCATATCTTCAACCACCACTGACACAACACTCCCAACTGATTCTCCAAACGTCATCTCCAATCCAGACTTCTCTGCTAAGCTCCAGATCCAACTGGATTCCAGTGCCAAATGGACATCTCCACTTGGACATTCTCACAGGCACCTCAAACTCATGTCCAAAATGGAACTCATCACTTTCCTCCCAAACATGAGCCATTCTCTTGTGTTTTGGGGGAGACACAGATGGAAGACACCCTAAAAGAACACTCAGTCTGTCCAAAGGGGGAAACAGAAGAGTTAACTAACAATCACAGGGGAAACGGATGGTTCTGGTAGAAAGCAGTGGGGTAAGAGCATGAAGAAGAGAAGGAAGCCCACTCTATGCCAGGCTCTGTGCTTGATGCTTGTATGCATTATCTCATTTAGCCTTCACAACCACCCAGGGGGGATCATGATTTCCATTCTGCAGCTGAGAAAACAGACCAGAAGAGAGAAGAGGTTAGAAACTCTGCAGTCTCAAACCAATTAAATCTGAGCACACCTGGAAAAAGGCCCATATTCTTTGCTGCCTCCAGAAGAGGAGCACCTAACAGGCCACAGGGATTGGAGATATCCTGAGATGGCCACACCAGGGCTGTCTTAAAAATTGAACAGGATGCCCCCTGTGGGGAGAACAGGGAGGTGGAGTGAAAGGAAGGAGGCAGGTAACATTCTTGGCAGTGGGAAGAGATCTGAGAGTACAGAGCGGTGAGGGAACTGCAGGCGTCACCAAGGCTGGAGCACAAGGCACATGGGGAGAAGCAGCCACCTGAGGGCCTAGAGAGGTGGGCAGGAATGAAGTCATGGGTGGCCTCATGTGCCATTCTACAGAATGTAAATCTTATATTCTAGACCAATGGGGGAACCATTTCAGGATGTAAAGCAGGGGAGTGGCCTGGCCCAGTCTGTATTTTGGAAAGGTCCCTCTGGCAGCAGGGTAGAGAACTGGTTGGAGAGAGGCAAAGCTGCAGGTAGGGTAACCAGTTTAAAAGCTGCTGAAGCAGAACAAGAAATTATGTACAAAGTTAGCAGCAGTGAGGGAGGGGGAGACAAATTTGAGAAACTGTAATGAAACAAAAACCAAGCAGGACTGGGTAACAGATTAGCTGAGGAGAGTGAAGAAGTCAAAGAAAATGTGCAGGCTTGTAGCTCATCCACCCCCAGAACACAGAAGAGAAGAATTCAGTTTTGGACATGCTGACTTTGAGACAGACAGTGGGACTGTCAGAGGGAGGCGCCAACAAGCAACCGCATGAGCAAGTCTAGCACTGAGGAGAGTAGTTCAAGCGGTGAGAAACCACGGCCAAAGGAAGAGGATGGAACAAGAAAGCCCTGTCCTCATCTAAGGGTGCCACCAGGAATAGCCCTGTCTTGACCCTCAGTATCTTAACTGCCAGCGAGAAGCAAGTCAGCAACTTGGGGAGAAAAGACAGGAACACAATCCACTCCCAGGGAAAGGACAGCCTTAGCTCTGGAGGAGTCCACTTTGGAGAGGTGAAGTGAGATGGAGACTCTCTGGTATCAAGATACAGCAACCCTTCTCAACCAGTTCGGTGACAACTCAGTTAGGTGACAATTACACCTAAACACCCCAAGGCACTCCTTCTTATAATAAATCATACCCTATGCAGCTAGAACGATATTAGCCACATAGCATCCTTGGGGATAATAAAAAAACAAAACAAAACATAACAAAAAAAACAGTAACCCAAATTGTTTCCTTTGGGAACCCAGTTGAGAAAGGCTAAGGTACAGAGCAGACATCCAATTCCATATCCCACTGACCTTCCCGGAGGGTGCTCAAACTGAAAACGTGCCCAAGACCACTGCAGAGTCCTCCTCCTTCTGTCTACTCCGTCCCCTCCCAAGAGAGGAAGCAGATATGCAGAGGGCCTGGCCTAGCTGAAGCAGCTCCCAAGCACCAAAGATCTCTTTCTCCAGCTGAATTTGAGCCCTAGCCCTTTGGAAGCTTGGGCTGGATTTTCCCCAAAAAGGGGATGAAAGAGAGCATCAAGGAGCCAGCCAACTAAACTAACCTGGGGCTAAGCGTCAAAATGCCAGGGGACTGCTCAGGTTGGGACTACTGGGTCCCAGCCTGGAAGTGTTTGCAACATGTTGGGGCCAAGGCTGGAAATCTAATTCCTTTTTCAGAAGCTCCCTAGGTGATTCTACTTTGTACCAGGGTTTGATAACAGCATTTGTGACTTCCATCCTTTCTTACTGGCCCGCTGTTTTGATTTTCCTGTGTTGTTCAGTAAATGTTCCCTCTGACGAGCCGTACATCTTGTGTGGAGACTCTGGCCAGTGCATCAGAAAGTCAGCTGGGGTAGTGAGCACACCACTACCCCAGTTCCAAAACCCAGACTGAAAAACAGTGGAAGACCCAGGCAGCAAAGTCAAGGCTGGCAGGGGTTACTCACTCCCCCGCCCTCCTAAGGCCTAAAATGGGCTCAAGTGTTCCCCCTCCCCCCACCTCAGTCCAGCCCTCTCCTCCTTGCTCAAAGTAACTTAGCTACCCGTGAATTTGAAGGACACAGCATTCTAGTGGTCACTCCAGAGAGGAACCTTCAAATTTGATGTAGCCTCAGCCTCTCTTCTCTTCCACTCCTACTCTAAGGTGAATGGCCCGAGTCCCACTCCCAACACCACACAGAAAGGACTGAAGCAGAAGTTGCTTTAATCAAGGTGTGAAGTCCTTGTTCAAGGGGATCTCACCTAACCTTTGGTGGTGGAGTCTCAGCCTACCCCCCACATGCCCTGAGGCCCCTCAGGAAGGATGGAGCAGCCAATCAATAAATTCTGGCAGAGCCCAGGAACTAGGGGAACCTGGGACAAGGGGCAAGGGTCAAGGGTAGGGCACTGACAGGATGGGGGTAAAGCTGAATGGGATCGAAGAGCTTTACACACATGGTTCTACCTGGGGGCCAGCTGAGGTAGCTGTGCCTCAGGCACAGCGGCACCAGGAGGGCCTGAGGGTCGAAGGGGACAGCAAGGAAAGGCGTGCTTAGGAGATGAGGCGACCGTGAAGCCGGCGCAGCTGCTCCTGGGTCAGCACCAGCCGGTGTCGCTGTCCAAGGCCAGCCGCACAAGAGAAGGTCACTTTGCCCATGTAGACTGTGTCGTCCTGCTGCTCCTCCTTGGCCTGGGGGTGGGCAAGGGAGACACGACCACAGGTCAGGGGCTCAAACTGTGGGCCACTGGAAGGGACTTTGGGCACTGAGATCAAGGCAGCCCCTGGGAGATGCAGGTTTTGGGTTCCTGGGTTATGGTGACCATATTTCCCAAATCAAAATTGGTGTGCATGGTCTGTCGGGGGGTTTTGAGCCCCTCTGGTATCAAAAGGCAAGGAAGATGTTTAGGTGCTAGAATACTGGAATTTCTGGAGGCATTACAAATGCTTTTGAGTTATTTGCAGGTAAGATTTAGCCAGATAACCTAAGGGCTACAATTGTCAGACCTATCCCAAGGCCACTTGAAATTCTGAGGGGAGCAGGGAGGACCCATCTGAGCTCTTCCCACTGCACCACTCCCCTCCCCATGATCCCCCTTACCCTGAGGAAGGCTGATGAAGGGAAGGTGGCAAAGTCAGTGGGGACTGTGGCTCCAGGGCGCTGAGACACTGTCTCCTTGAGGACCTCATCCTGGGGGTTAGCACGTGTTCATTTAAAGACTCCCCATGGGCTAACACAAAACCTCCCTGGTCTCACATGCGCATGAAATCCAGGGCAGCAAAGACTAGTCTTCTCAGTCACACTTTTGCTCTCTGCTCCTACATATCTCACCTCCAAGCCTATCTCCACCCACAAATCCTGACTCTTTAAAGCCCAAGTGAGATTCCACCTCTCTGGGAAGCCATCCCATCCATTCTACCCCATGATGGTCTCAGCTGCACTCTGAACCACACACTCTAAGGCTGGTCCTCTCTATCTCTTTTCACTGTGTTGATGAGAATTTGTCTTCTGTTTACATCTAAACTGTGAGCCCCCAAGGCAGGCACCCTGCCTCCCACGCCCACCCCACCCACCCACCTCCCTCCCTAGTGCACCATCTAGCACAGGGCAGGGCCCAGAAAAGCTCTGAAAATGCTTGCTGAAATGAATGTGCTAAGGGCTCCACCAGGGAATGCTCTGGAGCATGGCGTGTGGGGTGAGAAAGGGCAGGGTCTGAACTGACCTTGAGCTTCTCGATGGTGTCACTCAGGGACTTGAGCTGAGCAACCTGCTCCAGCAGCTGGGCAGAGGGGCTCTTGGCAGCTGTGGGGAGACAAGACTGGTGAGACCCCCTAAGGCCAAGGCAGGCAGCAGAGCCGGACTAAGGGTCAGCAGTGCATGACCACATGGAACAGGCACTTAAGAGGCACCTAAGAAAGAGTGGGTAAATCAAGCAAACTGCAGAGTGGGGCCAAAGAACACTGCTGGGAAGAGCATCTCCAATGTGGGGACTGCCGGGGCAGGGGCTAAACCCGGGAGACGGCAGGGGAAGGGGGTGTGTAATTCATCACAGGGGTTGGCACGTCTATACCGGGACTGGTGCGAGTGATGTCTACTACATGGGTGTGTGTGCTCAGCTGATTCAACATCTCCAGCAGCTGGTTGGTCTTACGATACAGCGCCCCGGTAGCTAGCTCAGTGCCAGGGCCCTCATGGGGTGGGATGGACAGCTTTGCCACATGCAGAGGAGGCAAGGCTGCTAGGGATGCCTTCATCTGCGATCCCTGTGGGAGAGAAAAACAGGGTGGTGGGAAGAGGTGCTAGAAGTCCCCTCCCATCTATCAATGGCACAGGGATACTCCGCCCGTACCCTAGTGCTTCCTGTGGTCCCCTCACCTTGAGGATACTGTTCTCATGCTGGAGCTGGGAGATGTGTAGCCTCATGGCAGAGATCTGCTGGAGCAGCAGCGGGGAGTCCTTCACCAGCCCCGGGCCTGGCACAGACCCTGGAGCCTGCCCAGGGGCTCCCCCTGTGGGACCACAGCAAGGGGCATCAGCCCCAGTGGAGAGGGTTGAGGATGGGCTCCACCCCTGCTCCTCCCTTTCTTCACCCCCTCCTCTCCCACCTCTGGTCCTGGCTGCACCCAAGGAGGAAGCCTCACCCTACTCCCCCAGCCCCGATTCCCACCAGCCCTGGTAACCCCCAGCCAGGGTGGGTCTCTACCTCGCTGCTGCTCTTCTGTGCTCGGGGTAGCCCAGGGGAGCAGGGAGAGAGGAGGAGAGAGGAATTAGATGATCTGGGTGTGAGGGGGACACACCAGAGGAAGCCCGGACATGACCCACAGGAAAGTCCTTTTTCTGATCACCATACAGGAAGACCCCTACTCTGCCCCCCAACCTTTGGGGGAAGTGCAGATATGTATGAAAGGAAGGTAGGAAAAGGGGAATGAGGCCATGAGCCAGGGTAAGCCATGTGAGGAATGAGATAGCATGAGTGTGCACTAGAGGAAACACTCGGGGTGTGAGGCTGTTCCTTCCGCCCTATCCCACACTCCATCTCCAAGGAGGGCATGGGAAGACGCCAGAGAACCCAATATGCCTGCCACTTCTGTGCTCACCACCAGCAAGGCTTAAGTTGAGGAAGCAGATTCAGTCCCTCACTGCTCTAAGGCAAAAGACCCTCTTCTTAGTGGGAAATTCCATAAGCTCAGAACCAATGTTTGTTTGTTTAGCCTGTGCTAAAATAATATAACGTGATATTCTGGAAACGACCCCCAAGGAATGTGGAGCTATCTGTACCACAGGAATCTAAAGCCACAAATGTACCTGATCACTTCCCAAGATCAAAAGGTGCCAGTAAGTGTGTCATTAATGAGAAAAAGAACCTAGGTGAGGTCAGCTGATCACACCCAGGAGCACAAAGGGAGGTCTAGAGATCCTAGAGTTTAATTCCAGGGCAAGGAGTTTGTCTTCTAGAGGTGGAAGGGGTAAATAAGAAAACTCAAACTATATGGCAGGTAAAAACCAAGATGGCAGTGGCCACCTCCCTCCTTGGTCAGGAAACTGGGAGATCAAGCCCAGAAGGAGAAACACTCCAGGTAAGGAGACCTGCCCACACTGAGAGACCAGACAAAGGTCAGAACACAAGCCCCAAAGGAAACTGGGTAAATTCAGCAATGGAGAGGGTCAGATTTCCCAGTGCCAAAACCTGAAGGCCAGATTGAACAAGGCTGTCCTTCAGAGACCAGGGGCCACCAGTACAGGAAGAGCAAAAGGATGGAAGAAGAAACCACACCACAGGGAGGCCCTGTGAGCTCAGTGGGGAAAATATAGTGCCCAGTCAAGAGGAACGATCAAGAGCAGGCATCAGACAAGGCTGGATACCCTGCCGAGTCAGCCCAGCCCGCTACATGCCGAGGTCCCTCTGGGAAATTGGGCCGGAACCAAAAGGCCAAACTGCAGACCCAGAAGAGACATTTACTAGAGTCCAACTGTTGTCATCATTCTGAGCTTCTTAACAACTTGGTAAAGGCCCACTTTGGTCAGAGGGATTCTGCACATATCTTTGGGGGAAGCGAAAACTTGGTAAAAGCTGGCACAGAGTGAAACTGGGCAAGCACATTCCTGGCTAAAAATCTGGGGGTAAGACAGGGGCAGAAAAGTTAAACTGAGGCCAAGGACAGGAGGCAGGCCATTCATTCTCCGCGGGGCCGGAGCTGCCTGTCCCACCGTACTCACCACCAGCAATGCCAGAGACAAGAGTAGCAATACCCGAGGGAGGGGGCCCCCGGAGGCCTTCAATTGTGCGCTTGGACTGGCTGTTCAGCCGCTGCTTTAGTTCTGCCTTTTCTGCCTCCAGCTGGTCAATGTCAGCCTGGAGTGCATCCATCGTCTCCTCAAACTCTCTGTGAAGGACAATCTGGGCTTGATGAGTGTCCCCTCCCCATGGTCCCACCCATGCTTTTTGGTCTTGAGAGGTCTCTGGAGCAGCCCCCCTAGGGAGGCAGCAGGGGCAGCACAGGCTTAGGTGCGGGTGATGCAACGGGGTTGGCACTGGGAAAGGAAAATGGCGTCTGCTGCTCTGGGAGTCCCACTGCGGAGGGCCTGGGGAGGGGCTGGGTTAGGAGGCAGAGAGCCTCCAGTGGCAGCAGGGGAACTGGCATGAGCAGGGCCTCAGGGAAGGTGCCTGACTTCTCCTTCTTCTTCAGCAGCGCCTGGGTCTCATCCAGCCGAGTCTGGACTTTCTCAGTGCGCTCATCCGCATCCTTGGCAGCGCTGTCCAGCTTCTTTTCCAGGAGGCTCAGCCGCACGTTGGCCTCACTCAGCTCCTCCCCCTGGATGAGGGCAGAGAGCTTCTAGTTCCCTGACATCCTCCCCACAGCCCCCAGGGACCTGGGAGAGACCATGAGTAACTCCCTAGAGGTCCCACCTTGCTTCCCAGCCCCACAGATCCTGGGCCTACTCCACCCTCACCTTGATCTTGAGTGACTTCTTTAACTCCTTGATTACTGTCTCTCTATCTTCAAGCTTCAAACCCAGGCCTTCAGCATCTGTGATCTCTGCACGAAGGGCTGCTGCCCGCAGCTCAACTGGAGGTGGCTAAGAGGGCGGGCGAAGGGAGAGATCACCAACATACTCCTTTCCAGGGAGATCCAGCCATAGGACATCTTGTCGCCTAGCCAGGATGGAGCTACCCAGATTCCTTCCTCCAGCCTCCCAGCCCTCCCACAACTAACAGCAGCTCGGCAAGTCCTGCTCCTCCAGGCCTTAGGAGCCCTGCCTGGAACCCTCCACTGACCTTGCTGGGGGGCCGCTCGGCATCGTACTCCCCCTCCTGCATGGCTGTGGCCAGCTTGTTCATGGTACTGATGAGGATGTTGCATGACTGGCGCAGACACTCATAGGGGCTGCTGGAGGGGCTCCCGTAGATCTGCAGGAGCCAAGGGCAGTAATGAAAGCCCCATACCAGCCACCTGACTGCCCTTTCTGCCTCTGCCAACAGACGTACCTGCTCGCCTGCTTTGAAAGCCAGTTCCTCCAGGGTGGCCACAGGCAGCCCCTCATTCTCTGCCAGTGGGGCAATGAGCTGGGCAGCAGCAGCTGCCACCTCCTGCAGCACAGCCACCACCCATGTCAAGTGTTTCCTGCAGTCTAGGAGGGTGTCGGAGACCTGTGCAACAGACCAGAGTCAGGAGCCCAGCCTGGGTCCGGCACCACAGCTCCCAGCTACACAACCCCCCACCCCCACTATTCTTATCCCTGTGACCAGAGCCAGATAAAGACATGCTAGGCCCTCCTGCTTCTCCCCAGCTTCCTTTCCTTCCCCACTTGCAGCCCTAAACCTGAGGTCCAAAGGCCAGTGCAGCTGGGATCCCAGGAGCATCCGTCCCTGGCATTCGCCTTCTGATCTTCTTACAGAACTGGCGGATGTCACTGCATGATGTTTCCAGGTCCCGGAGCAGAAGGGCAATATCTGAAGCTTCCTGCCCACCCTACTCAGGAAATAGGAAATGGATGGGGAACCGAATCAGCATTAAGGCTGGGGGTGAGGAGGTGGGGACCAGGAAGGAAGAGGAGCTCCAACAAATCTAGACATGCTCTCACCTGCAAAAAGGCACGTAGCCGTCCCACCTCCACGCTCATGCAGTCCAGGGCACTCTGGGTGAACTGTGAGGATGGAAGCATGTGGCTGTCAGTCTCCAACAGGAGCCCTTCTGTCTCATCACCATCTCTAAGAAGTCCCCATCCTCTGCCAACCCCCATGCCTAAGTGGGTCCTCTGGCTTCCCTGATCTGCCCTTGGTGACTTGCCCTACTCCTGTGTGATATCCCTTGGGGGTCTGATCTCTTGACCTGATGCCCCCACTAGGCCAGACCCTTCACCTTAATGTGGTCAGCCAGCTGCATGGTACAGTCCTCAGGCTGCTCAGCAAGGTGGATGCTGTACAGATGCTGAGGAGGGATGACAAAGAAACAGACAGTGTTCAGGCCCTGGAAGGGTGGAGAAGTCTTCCCAAACTGTAGTTTGAGGCCAGGTCATCATGGGACTCCAGAGGTACAAGAAAATCTCAAACCCCAAGCAGATGCATCATAAGGCAAGTTCAGCTAAGAACAAACCAAGCCTCAAGCAACCAGTGTGGGGAAGACATCCATGGATACACTGGTGATAACCCACGTCAGGAGCCACCTTCCCTGTCTTGCCCCAGACCTGGTAGTACTTGATGGCCTTAGTGAGAGGCTCCACATTGACAGTCTCGTCCAGCTGATCCTTGTGCAGCAACTCAATAAGGAAATCCAAGGAGCGCTCGTGAGCACTCATCTCAGGGTACAGACTCCCCACCTTCTTATAGACGTCCACACTGCACTGAGACAGGGCACTAGAGACCAGAGAAGGGCTCTGTGAGGCCAGGGTCATCTGAGCCCAGGGTCTGCCAGCAGTCTCAGTTCCAGCATATCTCAGACCCTGGGCCCTGAAGACAGAGGTCAGGGCTCACTTACTGCTCATAGCGGTGTAGTGTGGCCTGCAGCAGACTCAGTGAGTACACTAGCCCAGCAGCAAAGCTGAGCTGCTCCCCTGCAGCTCCTCGCAGCCCAGGCCTCTCTGAACAGTTCTCGCTTAGTTCAAATTTCTCCTGGGCCTGCTTCCGGATCAGCTCTGCCTACGGGAAGAAAGACCAGGAACCTGGGACTCTGGGAAAAGAGACTCAGGAATATGGGACACCGAGCTTAACAGCTATAAGGGGGGCATGGGCACTCAGGGGAGAAAAAGGAGAAACAGTTCTTAGAAGGGCAGAGTCTTGCATGGTGAGGTGATTAAAGGAGGTTGTGAAGATTTAGGATATGGAGATAAAAGGGTGTTTTGACCAATGGGACTATGTTCTTTCCTGCCTGAAAGTTGCCGCTCCTGCAATGCTATCCTGCCAATCATCCCCCTGGCCAGCTCCTGGTCACCTTCTGGGTCTCAACTCGAATGTTACTCCTTCATGACACTCCCTCCCTCCATCTAAATTAGAGTCCCAATTGTGCTCTCACAGAACCTGCCACTCCTTCACACCATGCATTTGGTAATATATATTCACTTGTGACTTGGTTGACTTTGTGGGCACAGGCGCTGACTGCCATATTCACTCAGCATTCTCAACGCACGGTTCCCAGCAAGTTCTCCAAGGTTCTACAGAATGTGTGATTGCTCGGCCGTACCTTGCAAATGAGACGGGGCATGAGCAGCAGCACCAGGACACAGTCGTGGTCCCCACCTGGCCGAAGGAAGCTGTCGGGCATGAAAGCCGTCAGCAGGGACATGTGCCGGTTGGCCTGGATCACCTCCATCTGCCTCAACTCCATCTCAATTGCCTGTGAGGTGGAGATGGAGAAGGGCTCTCAGCTAGGGTGGAGAGAGCCCCAGAAGCCCCACGCCTTGCTCCACAAGGCCCCTTGCTTTCAGGACCAGGCCGGGTCAGGTGCCCTCCAAACCACCACATAAGCACCCTGTACCCTGGAATATGAAGCAAGAGCCCCACACCATATCATTCCATGGTTGTATCCAAACCAAGTTCCCCAATACTCGCCCTCAGGCCCACCCACTCTCCCAACCTTGGCATGGGCCTTAGTCTCAGCAAACTTGATTTTGAAGTCAAAAGTCTCTGGAGGTGGCTGCTGCTGCCTCTCCACAGATGCTTCCTGCTGGTTTGTCAGTTCTCGATTCACATCCTGGGAGCAGAGACAGATAGTGAGACACTGCTGGTCACAAGGGAGCCCTGGGGTGATTGCAGATGGAGAGCAGGGGTGGGGAGGCACCTGTAGGTGGGCAGTCAGCTGGCGATACTTCTTGATGGTTTGCTGGTAGTCTGCAACTGTCTCCTGGGCTGCCTCCACACGCTTCTGGGCCTCACGCACCCGGGCGCCCGCCATGTCCAGCTGCTCCCGCAGCTCCAGTTCTGTTTCACGTGCGTTTTCCTGCAGCTCATCGTTCATCTCATTCATTGCTTCCTGGAAGGCCACATGGTAGTTGGGGGCAAAGGAAAGCCAGGGTCAGTGTGGCAGGGCCAGGATGGGTCCACTCACTACACACACCCCTCTCAATGTCAGGGGTCATATGTCAATTCAAATACCCACCTTCAAATGTCAGAAATCTGAACACCCTTCAGTCAGGGGTCTGCTCTTTTCTTACCAGGTCCCCCACTGTCTCCCTTAACTCCCGCACTTTCTCTTCTAGATTCAGGTTCCGGTCTGTCAGCATCTCCACCATCTCCTCAGCACCCAGAGCAGCATCCACCTGGGTTACAGGGACGGAATAAGGAGAAAAGCTGCTGAAAGGATCTGAAGAAGGCCAAAAGGAGAGCCAGGTGGGGGGACTCAGGGCGAGGGGCTGGGCTCCCCACACCTGTTCCTTGAGCTCATCAATGGTGCTCTCTGCCTGGGTCAGCTCCTCCTGCAGACGCTCCCGCTGTTGCCTCACAACTTCCAACTCTTGGTTCTTCTTTTCCATGAGCTTCTGCAGTTTCACATGCTCCTGCTTCTCCGAGGAAGAAAGATCCCGCATCCTGTGAGGAAGTAGGGGAGAGAAGGGAAGAGGGAGAGCCTGTGTCAGTCATTGGGCGGGGGCTGCTCTGACACCTCTGGAGACGAGAGCATGCACTCCAGAGCCAGTGGCTAGGGGACCTACCTGACCAGGGCATCCTTGAGACGGACATTCTGCTCCTCGAGCTGCTTGAGCTGGTAACTGGACGCAGCCCCATCCGAGCCTGGGGAAGACCATGAACACTTTTGGACGTGGCCCTGACCCCACCATCTGGCCCCCAGTAGCTCCTGGCCCCTTACCTTTTTCCTCAATCTCAGCCTTGAGGATCTCCAGGTCAGTGGTGAGCTCATCCACACGCTCCTTCAGAGCCTCTACCTCCTGCTGCAGGGACTCCGCCCGCTCTTCAGCCATCTCTTTGTCTAGAGTGGCCATTTCGATGGCATCAGCAGTGTCAGCCATTTCCTCCATGTAGCGTTCCTTTGCCTCCAGCGCCTCCTTGGCTTCCTGAGGATGGGGTGGAAGTTGGTGGGGGTAAGAGCACAGAGATGCCCTGTGCCACCTTTTTGCATGCTCAAGCTCTAGTACAGTTTCCAGTACATTTCTTTGGGCCCCTCAGCCTCCCCAGCCACCCTCATTCACCCCGAATCCCACCTTCCGCGCCTCCTTGAGGCGCCGCTGCAGGTCTGCCTGCTGCTCCTGCATTTTGCTCTTCCATTCCTGCACCTGCTCTAGTTGGATCTTGTGTTTCTCCAGCTCTTTTAGTTTTGCCTTGTCTTCTGCCCGTTTGAGCCGCAAGGTCTCCAGCTTCTCCTCCAGGTCCCGCACCTGGGCCCTCAAACTCTCCTCTTCCTGTGAAGGAGAGGCCCCTTGGTCTGTGCACAATCTACCCCTCCTCCCCTCCAAGGCCGAGCTGGAGCAAAGAAGACAGGGATATGTACAAAAGTTGCCCCAGCCCTAGGGTCAAAACCAAGTGTCATACAAACATCTGAAAGGAAACCAAGGCCTGGAATAAACAGGGAAAGTGTGGAAGAAGGGAGGAAAGGAAAGAGTAGCTCAGTCAGTGGTGGGATACCCATATACTATGTCCCAACTCTTCCTGTTCACGTTCTGGTTCTCTCCTGGGCCCAGGAAATTTTCAAGACTCAGCCAAGTGTCACAGGCTCCTTTGTGTCTCAGTACTCTGCCCTCCCCACCATCCCCTTCCAAAGTCCTTACCTTGGAGGGGGAAGGAAGTGGAGGGGCCGCTCCAGGAGAAGTGAGGGCCGGCGTGGGGATGATGGGTGCTGCCAGTGGGGTCTGTGCTGGGGTGCTGGGCTCACTGCTGCTCAGCTCACCTGCTGAAGCCGAGCCAGAGGGGCCCAAGGAGCTACTGGCCCCGGCCACCCCAGAACTGGTTGGGCGGGTGGGCTATTCAGAAAAGTCAGGGCAGACCAGAAAGAGAACAGGGCAGGAGTGGTAAAAGGAAGGGAGCAAGAATATAAGAATATAACAAGGGAAAGAAACAGAGAAGGGGAAAGGCAGAAACAGTGTATCAAAGCACAATGAGAACAGAGAAACGGAGTGAAAGGGAGAGGAAAAATGACACAGAGAGTCAGAGTGAGATAGTGACAAAGGACAGGGGAGGAGGGAACAAGGGGTGGGGGAGAGATATGATTATAAGCTCCTCCCTTGGCACTGACCCCACATTCCTCCCAGCTCTGGCACTGCCCCCTTAGAGCAGAATCAGTCCCTTACTCCCCAGAACTCCCTTCTGTGACCCAATTACAATCATTCTAGCAATTTCTTAATACTCCCAGTCCCGTCCTTGCTCTGGACTTGTCCATTCCTCCCCTCAAGGAAAAAAGAGCTTCAATGTCATTCCCAGAGAGGTACAACAGATTGGAGTTTGTTCTCTGATCTTCATGCTCCCAGAGAAGGATGGGCTAAAAGGGACAATGGGGCTGGGGACCGTCAGGCTCTCCACCCCTGCTAGACTTCCCTACTCTTGCAGGGTCAAGCTTAATCTCCCTCATCTGTTCATTTCAGGTAAGAGGACTGGGGTGAAAGCTGTACCCTTCCTTATTTAGTCCCCACCCTGTGAAAATCACTGCCGAGCCTCAGAAACTCCCCTCCCCCTATCACCAGACAGATGGGCAACAGAAAGGCTGCCCTCCCTGGAGCAAGGTCAGTCGAGCCAACTCCTCTGTCATCTCCCTGCCCCAAGACGAAAGGGCTCTAGTCGGGCAAAACACTGAGGGGGTATGGGAGTGTTACGGGGTGGGGTAGGGGGTGGCCCTGAAGACCCAGGCCTGCCCAGTGCTCTCCCAGCAGTGCTCTCCCAATAGGCTGATGCCCCTAACACTGGAAACCTTGCAGACATACCTACCTTCTCATCCTCTGACATTTTACACTGCCAAGTTCTTCACCTCTCTTCCAACCCCCACCACCCCCAAAAATAAACAACTGGTCCACATTCCCTTCTTCAAGAAAGCCTATCTTGATTAACCATAACTCCTCTCACCTCTCTTTTGTACCAAGCTGCTGGCTCAGACAACCTCCTAAGAGCATGAAGTCATTTTCCCAGGAGGTGCCTGTCACCATCCCTGGCCTTCCCCCCACCAAAGAGAACCCAGGATGCCCTCTACCAACTGCGACTTGCTCACACACAGGAACACATGCATGTACATGCCTGACATGCGCAGGTACACACAGCAGAGGCTGGCAGAGGACTGTTATTTCTCACCTTGGGCCGCCGAGTTGTGGTCTGGACAGGCAACAGGAGCCAGAGGAGGAGAGGTAGTCAGGAAAGAAAAGGATTTGGCAGAAGAATGGACAGCAAAAGGGACAGCAATGAGAGCAGAAGAAGTAACAGGAATAGGGCCCCAATTAGACACCCCTCCCTGCCACCCCATCGTCTTCTCCTGTGAATCAACCTGTTCCTACTCCAGGAACCCAGAACTCCTGTTCCCCCTTGGCTTCTGCTCTCAGTTTTGTCCAACCCACCCAGGGCTCACTCCTTCAGACACCCTGGAAATCCCAGAGTCCCAGTCTCCTAGGCAGAGCCCCAGGAGACCAAAGGCAGCAGCTGGGAAGGTCTCCAGGGACCAGGCCTCCTGCACACAGCCTCTCACACCCCAGCCTGGAGCCAAGGCCCCACCCACACACCACTCCCAAGGACTTTCTGGGCTCAGCCCCTTCCCTTCAAGTGCTTCTTGCCAAAGGAATCCCTAGAAACCCTGTGTTACAAGACAGACAGGAGCCTAGAAGAGGGAGATCAAGCCCCTACGGCAAAACAGTGCTGCTGTCCTCCCTGCCCCCTCCCCCAAGATCAGATCCCGCAGCAGTCCCATCCCTAGGGCATAGGGCTCAGGTGTCAGGACCATGAATGCTGCGTTAGCCAGAAGCCCAGAGCTCAGCAAAGCACCCAGCCCAGCTGCAGGGAAGGAGGCAGGGTGAGCAGCAGCGGAGGGAAGCTAATGCCCTAAACCGAACCCAGAAGTCCCTCAGGTCACAACAAAGTGGTAAATGATTTTAATTCCAACTCCCAATTAGTTTTCTTGCTACCCCATGTCCCAATGCTCCGGTGAAGCCAAGATTCAGCTTGGGCCCTGTTTCCAGGAGACACTGGGCCCAAAGAGACCACCAGCCCCCAACCCCACCCCTCCAACCCCTGACTAAGCCTCCGGAGCTTGGGGTCAAAACTGATTAAGGGTCCCCATCCCACCTTGGTAGAGCCCCACTGACATAAACACCAGGGGAGCGGGTGGGGGAGGGATGCTGGGGGGAACAACCAAGAGTCATTCTAGCAAAGGGGTAAAGCAGGCCTGCAAGAGGTACTGAGGCACCCGGGCCTGCTTTTTCAGATTCCACCACAGGAAACTCCCAGAGCGCACTTGCCAAAGAGGCTGCCAGAAGGCCAAGCACAGACCAAAGAGCCAGGGCCCAAGCAGGCAGGGCAGGGAGCAAATGCTTGGGCCCAGGATGTGGGGCATGGCAGTGACATACACCTCTCCCTGCCCCCCACTCCTTCATCCAGCCCACCTCCCCCCACCAGGTAGACAGATTAAGTCAACCTGCCCCCACCCCCACCCCAGCAGCCTGCTGCCACCATCTTCCTAGCTACCCAGCAGCAGGACCAGAGCAAACAAGAGTACCTTTCGGGCGGTCGGTGCCTGTCTCATCATTGCAGAAAACCAAAGAAAGCAGGGAGAGGAAAGAGAAGGAGGGACAGCGGAGGATGGACAAACACACGAGGGAGGGACAGGCGGAGGGAGGGAGGGAAAGAGACCGAACAGAGGGAAAGGCGGCGGAGACAGGAGATTAGTGCATCAAATCCCAACAATGCAGCCTCAGCTTCCTGGCCGGCAAAGGGCTGCGGCCCCGCCGCAGAGGCCCCCGCCGGCGCACGGCGGGACAGCCAGGCTCCAGCAGGCACCAGAGAGACGCCCGGCCCAGTTCGCCAGCTTAGGCTGATGGCAGCCTCAGTGGCCGCAGCACCAGCTCCACCTGACGTCATGCACCCACCCTCCTCTGCTCCGTGGGGGTGGAGCCACGGCTCCTGGGTCACCTAGCAACCGCCCAGGGTGCAGCTGGCTCCTCCTTCTCTCCCTGACTGGACCGAGTCCTGCGCAGAGCCCGCCCGGCTCCACCCTCCCAAGAATAGGTTCCGGCTCCTCCCTGCCCCAAAGAGCTTGCTCCAAGGAACTGCGGCAGGGGCCACCCCAGAAATAGAATGCTATGGGGCCGAAGCATCACAGGGCAGGGGCACAGGACCCCTCACACTCCTACTTCCCTCACCACCACAATCCCATCACCTCCATTTCTGCCTCGTACACACTGACCACCCCCTTATGTCTCTCTCCCACTAGGTCTCATCAGGCACACATACCCAGAGCAACCCTCAGCAAGGGCCATCAGTTCTGGGGGGCACTAAGTGATTAAGACACCTTGGGGAACATTCCATCTGGGCAGTAGAACTAAATGATGTGCTTAGCCCCTTTCCCCATCCTCCCCTGGTTGTGGACTGGTTAAAGCCTGACTCCAGAGGGCTTTCAGAAAGTACTGGACATGTACACAGATATCTGGAATTCTCTTCCACCCTCCTCCTCAAAGCGCATTCATTTGCCCCTGGAGCTAGCTGCCTATCCACCTGAGGTGAGGGCAAGGGGCCCAAGGCTAAGTGATCTGCTGCCAGAGAACCACCAGAGCATGAAGGTGCTGTATCCCAGCATAGGCAGTCGAGGCTGGGCTTTGCCCATTTCTCCAGGCAGTGCCAAAGCCCCAGGATTTGATCATGGCTCACAGCCTAGCCCAGGGTCTGGTCAGGCCACAGCTAAAACTTCTACACAGAGTTCACACTGCAGTTCCAGGCTCTTCTCTATTCAGTAATCTGAGGTCACATGGGACCCCAACCAGGAAACAATAACCAAGGGAAGAATCCAAGTGTCTACAACCCTGGAATGGTTGCATCCTTCAGTGCATTATTTTGATTCTTACATCCCCATTCTGACCCAGAGCCAGGGCCCCAAAGCAAACACCAGAATGTGGTCTCTTCCATGGAAAGCCTCAAAATGCTGAGGACTCATCACCAACTAGGAGTCCAAAAGGAGATGCTTTCCTCTCCCCTCCTACTGCCCCTATCCAGTAGCTCTCCATGCAATGTCAGAAGGGCCTGTGACAGGCTGGCAACAAGGAAATCACAGCATTGTACACAGAGCACAGTACATATGGGTCTGACAGGTACATGCAGGTCAGAGGCAGGTGGGGCAGAGGCCCAAGGCAGGGTCTGGTGGGAGGAATTAACCAAGGCACTTAAAAGTAAGTGGGGTTGGAGGGAGTGACACAGTTAAGGCAGCCCAGTGTTGGCTGATGGAGGGTTGCTAGGGGTGGGAGGTGGGCCTCAGGCATAACTCCAGAGGAAGAATTTGGGAAAAGACAGATGTGGCTGCTTCTTGGGGGCCCACCCAGAGACAGCCACATAAAGACCCTCAGGCTTTCCAACTCGGGACTGTTCTTCCTGTGCTCTACTCCCTGACCTCCTGCCTCCTCGCCCAACCATGTTACTGTGCACTTTCTCCACCTCCAGTCTCCCCAGCCACCACCCCTGAAGCTTGGACTAAGGGAGAACACACTGCAACCCAATAAATGCTCTATTTTATGCTCTTTATGGAGTCAGGTGCTTGGAATCTCTGGCTAGGAGTCTTGGCAGGGGAGTGGAGTAGGGGGTGGGGGATATATCGTCCCTAATGAGTGCTACCTGGACCTGGTGTCCTGCACTCCTCAAAGGAACTATGAAAGCCAAGGTCACCATTTCCTCTGGCCATCCCAGCCCCAAGGTCACACACACAGGCATGCAGCAGCCCAAGGACATGCAGGACAGCTGGAGTGGGGGGCTCACAGTCCCCATCCACCCAGGCATAAACAGTAAACACACCACCTTCTTAGGCTTCAGTCCTCGCTGCATGAGGAGTAGGAAAGGGCAGAGTTAGAGAACACACGTCACACTGTGCCAGCCGGCCAGACATCCTGGGTATAGGGCTTAAAACCAACTCAGGAATATACAGGTAAGACGGAGGAGAGTCAGGTCACTCAAACCCTGGGCGAGATGAAGGGTCTCTTAAGGATCACCTTCCAAAACGTCCACACTCTGGCTCAGAGAAACTGGAGAGTCTGGAGCCCACCTTACCCACCCTGTGCAGAGTGGCAGGGGGCACTGCACACAGCCTAAAACAGATGGCAGAGGACCTGACTCCTCGCCATTGTGAATGGGAGGACTCCTTCCTCCTGCAGCTCCTCCCCTATCGCCATCCCAGATTCTTTAGACCTAGGCATCCATCGACACCACAAGGTAGAAAGTTGGCAACACTACTGGGGTCAGACCCATCCTTCCCAGCTATCATTCGACCCTAAACTTCTGGGCCCTAATAGTTTCTCCCTGCTCACCTTTACTCTAGCCCTAAAGTAGCCAATCATACCCAGAAAGATTTCCTTCTCAGGGAAGTTAAAGAGACTGAAAGGCTAACTCAGTTCAGACCTATTTATTGCTTCTACCTGCCTAGCACTGGGTCGTCCTCCTCCTTTCCTTTTTCCCCTCCCTTTTCCTCCACATCACTTCCCATTCCTACCCTCAAACCACTCACCAGTTTACTGGTCTTTGCAGCCGCATCAGTTCCCTCTGTAGAAAGAAAACAGAAACAGTTAGTTTGTATGGAAGGGTGGAGAAAGAGAAAATCCTGGTGGGCTGGGAGAGATGTAACAAAGAAATATGGTGGCAATGGAAAATCTCAGGATCTATTGGGGCCTTATGTCATGGGTAGAAGTCCTAGGGACTCCTGGATGTGGGGAGGCAACTTGAGTGGTTGTTACCTCTTTTGGGGACTTTTGAGGCAGAAGAATCAGGTGTCTCTGGGGAAGTAGTATCTGCTCCATCTTCAAATACCTGGATCTAAGGTCACAGAACAGACTCAATGTAGCCAGATCAAGGATGGCTGTAATAGGCCCCCCACCCCAACCCCCAAGCAAGTCTGGGGCAGCGGGCAGCTTCCCTCATGAGGGATCTCCAATTATTCCTTCTTGCCGCCACCTCCCACTCTCCCAACCAGTTTATTGCCCACTCCCAAGAAGAAGGAGCACCAGCACACCAGCTACACATGCAACAGAGCTTGTGCACACACATGCACACACACAAACAGAAGCAGGGTATGAGTACCTGGGATTGGCGCACAAAGATCCCATGCCCCTCTTCACAAGTGAAGTACTTCCTGCCTTGGACAGTTCCATCATTTTTGCCCTTTGCTTCATCCAGGATCACGCCTACCCATTTGCCAGTGGCAAAGAGTGTGGCTCCAACATAGGCCACAGTGCCTCGGTGGCCTTTTCCAATCACCTCCACACGGGAGCCCACACGCAGAGGCCGGGAACTTGCCTCCGCACTCATCCTGCTGCCACTGGGTGTCTGAAAGAAAGACAAGTGTAAACATACACAGTCAGAGGCCTCACATCACAGGGGTCATCCTAATGTGTAAGAAATGTCCTAGCCAGGATCCTGGACTTAAAAAGGACCAGAACGTCACTTCCCTGAACCCCATTCTCAGATTGTCCCCAAATTCCTCTGTGAAAAATATTCGTGATGTGTTCTCCCAAGATTTCTCCAAACCCCTCTAGAACCTGCCAGAAATTTTAAAAGTTTATATTTAAATTTTATAACAAATCAGAATTTATTGATAGATCTCTGAATGTCACCATACGGCTGCTTTCTCAGGAGTACTACCCCTAGTGAGAGGAATTATGATCAAGCAAATAACTCAGGTCAGAACAGGCTCCCCTCAACCCAATGCCTTGACTCAGGAACCTGAACTGGGAAGACAGGCAATTCAGTGGGTTACCCTATAGAATCCTGGCACCCTGTCCCCCACCCGCCAACACACACACCCTGTCACCTGTCCTCTCTGTGTTTCAAATGGTTCACTTAGGCCTCTTCCTTTCAGAGCCACACAACTGTGCCTCCTTCCAGGCCCTCAAGTCACCACCATCCCCCAATCACACACCAGCATGACAGTCCTGGATGCCTCCCCACAGCCCATCCATTCAAATCCCTTTCCTGGCATGAGTCCTATTCTACGTACTCTCTACCCCCAAGCTCTGGAGAGCCTTCTGCATTTTACGCAGTTATAAAAAGAAAAACAAAGGCCAGGTAAATCGGGTACCTCAGGTCTGCCCCTCCCTCTGTGCCTCAGACTCTGCCCAGTGGTCCGAATGGATGGCTCATCACCCCATGGTTGGGCAAGGCAAACGGGAAGACTAAGACACTGTCCTTGTGCAGCTCTCAGTTTCTGACACCATTGTGATGACAGAACACACCATGAAATTAGGATCCAAATAGCCCCATGGTTTAGAAGAAAATCACACCTAAGTCATTTTTAGCAATAGCAGCTCCAAGAACCAAGGGCCTTGCAGCAAACAGATGAATGAGACATGAAGAAGTGACACCATGGTCCTAAAGACCCCACAAGTCTCCCTTCTGATGCCCCATCTTGAGAGCCAGAATACCTCCCAGCCCTATCATACCCTAAAGCCCCTCTCCAAAGAGCCCACCCAGGAAGGATATGGTTACCAGGGGATCTGGGCCCCCAAATCACACATGGGACAGCAAGTCCAGCTATCTCATGGACCTGACAATTAAAGAAACTGACAGTGAAAGCAAGGCTTGCCCCAGACCCAGACACCCCCCCACATACACCTCCCAACCCCAATAAGCCTCTCAGAACCAGGTGGATACAACAGTGGGTACAGATTCAAGCTCAGCCAATAGAGAGAGAAAGCAAGTGACAAACAACAAAGCGGCTCTAAAGAAAGGCTTCACCGTAAGGCCATTCTTACACACTGACCCCATTCGAAGTCTCCAAGATAGCCTGGCCCCCATCAGGAACCTCTGGCCTGCAATCCAATTAGAGTCAAAGGCTGGGCCTAGCCAGTCTCCATTTAGGGCCCAAGTCTAGAAGGGGAGGCCTGTCCAGCCTAACATCAGCAGGGCTACAAAGGCTCCTGAGAAACAGGGGCTGTGAGTGCCCCCAGCCAAGCTCCAGCCTGGCTACCCAGCCCCCATGACGCTGATGTCCACAGGCACCCAGGCCCCTCCAGCAGCCCTGCCAGGCCCATCCCAGATCAGGGCCACTTACCCGGTTGTACACGTGCCTCTTGCTCTGGGCCATGTTGCTCAGCCTCTACCCCCTCCCCAGATAGCCAGGGATAGAGAGAAAGGCAGAAACCTAGGCAGGAGGGTCAGGGCTCCAGGCCCTCAGGGGCAGACCCAGGAGATGTTGGGCAGGGACCTCCCCAGTCCATGGGCCTCAGTTGGTAGCCCACCAGGGTAAGGGTGGGGGCAGAGATGGGGGCTGAGGAGCAAGTCCCCTCTGCTGCCTGAGGATTCCCCAACCCAGAGACACCGAATCCTGCTTGCCAGCTGATGAATCTCACTCTGCGCTAGTGCTGCTCTAGACTTGTCAGAGACAGTGCTAGCCGCTGGGTCCTAGTGCCTCCCTGCTTCACCTGGGCCAGACAAGAGGCACAGGGACCAAGAACCAGGCCCAAGCCACAGACACCCTACACTCACTCCCAGAGCACACTGTCCTCAGGATGGAAGCACAGCCCTGACGGGTCCTGCTACTCTGTACCCCCTCACCATCACTGTCCCCTGCCCCAGGTTATGGGGCCTCAGCAAGCCCACAAGCATCAAGTGACATTTCAGAATGCTCAGTTGCCTAGAGCCTCCCCACACACAAAATAAAGGTACTTCATCCCACTTTCTGGCACATTCCCTCTCACCCTCCCCTCTCTAAGCCCTAGGCTCAGGGTTCAAATCCATTTGATTAGGGTCTGGATTCCACTTTCACACTGGGCCAGAAGAGCCAGGCCCAGCCTCAATTATCAGCAAGGGAAGGGGCAGTAATAGAAGCAACTTCAGGCTCACAGCAAAGCAAGTCAAGTTTCTCAGGTCCCCACCCGCTGGCAAAGACGGCCACAGTCACTCTCCCTCCTCTGGCTGGTAGAAGGGACCAGGCTCTGAATCCCAGTGAATAAAGGCAGTGGGCAAAAGCAGAGAGCTCACTTCAGGCCACCTCGGGTATCTGCCCCTGGTACCCTTGGCCTCACCTCCTCAGCATCTCAGACCCTAAGTCTCTCTTTTTAACAGATCAATGGAATGGTTTATTTTCTAAATGTAATGAAAATCATGCACTATGGTGAGAGGTCTCCAAAGGACTTATAACAATACTGTTTCATATTTATCAATTTGTGTGCCAGTGGCTAGGAGCAGGGCCCCCAGCCCCAAGCAGCCAATAAGGTTGGCCTGGGGCCTGACCTACGGCCCCACCAAGCATGGTCTGGGGGACCCATCTTTTCTGCACTGGGTGGCACTGGCAGGACACTCCACTCTCTAAGACAGGTCAGATAGTCCAACAGTAGAATGATAGCCAACAGCCAGAAATTTGGCCCCAAAACACCTCTCTACCTCTTCAATCCTGGCCAGCCCTGCTAAGAAATATCTCCAAATTCGCCCCTCCCTTCCCTATTCACCATGACACAGGAGGGTACAGCAGGATTCCAAACATTCTGCTCCAGGCAGATAGGCATGACCCTGGCAACCCAGACCTTAGGTGTTTAGAACCCTTTACAATCTGCAGAGCACCTTAAAAAACATCATCCTATACTGCCATGGTTCAGAATGCCAGCTCTAGACTCAAGCTGCTGATGTTCAATTCCTTGTTTCACCACTTAGTAGCTACATAAACTTGGTCTAGTTACTTAACATCTCTGTGCCTCAATTTTCTCATCTGTCGATTGGGAACAATCAAAGAACATAACTCAAGGGATGATGGGAGGATTAACCAAGACGACCCTTATAAAACATTTAGGACAGTGCCTAGTATTTAGTAAGCACTCAGTAAAAGTTAGCTAATAACATCATCATCATCATATTTGATATCACAAAAACCCCATTAGAAAGGCAGCCAGGGATGATGCTGACAAGGAAACTGAAGTCTAGAGAACTCAATAACTTCTCTAAAGTTACACAGAAGGTAAGAAATGGAACCAAAACTGGAACCAAAGCTGAATTGGAGCCCTCTGCCCTTTCTACTATCTCTCACTGCTATCCTGCAAGCTTCCAAAGCCATGCTCTTCTTCTAGACCACACTGTCTTCAAAGATTCAGGAGAGCGCAGATCTAAAAACACCCTCACAACTCACTGGCCACATAAGTTTATAATGTCAATTAACTTTGTGGATGCCATTTCTTCTCCTAAAAAATGAGAACAGTATTTATCATATCTATATTAGTGTTATGAGCCTCAAATAAGATAAGGCACATAAATTCTCCTTTGTAAGAAGTACAGAGGCTGTAGAAGTGTAAAGAATTATTATTTAACATGATATGAGATGGTACAGAAGTCTTAAAATAAAATGTCTAGACAACAAATATAAAGAGTTAGAGGCAGAAGAAAGATGAGCTAGAAAGAAAAGGGGTACCTGACTCTGCCTTGACTTATGTAGAAAGGAAAAGCCCACAAAATACTGTAAGTTGTGAACACAGTATAAGTAGAGGCAGAAATAATTTTGCTTGACTGCAGAATATCAAAGAATACTGGCTTAGCCGAAGTGAAAAATTCTAGATGGGTTCTTCTATCAAACTTTAAGCCTTTTGAAGCCAGAGCCCACAATTTTTCTTCTTTTTGGTCCCATGGCCTTTAGCACATGGAGTCAAGTATTTACTGAATAAACAAAAACATTAATATTGAAGTGAACTAGAAGGTTAAGTATGAACAGGCAGGGAGGCTTTAACATCAGGCGGAGACAGATGGACTTGCTCCAATAAAAACAGAAAGCCAGACTAGTTCCTGACAGGAGGCTGGCACAATGAAAGCTGTTTTAGAAGAGCAAACTGGTAGCATGCGCGGGATGGAGTGGAAGCAGGAGCAACTTGGCAAAGACAGGGATGACAGCAAGTAGTTGCTGCAGTAATGGGCAAGGGGTAAAGAGGGTCTGAGGAGAGAGAAGGTCATGAAAGAGACAGAAGAGGAAAAGGGTTGATTCAGAAACAGTACCAAAAAACACTGAGAAGGCGCTGTGACAGATCAGATGTGGGGAAAGATGCAGCATGCCTGCAGGTCAGGATGATGGGCTCTGGAGACAGGCAGAATGGACACGGATGTTGGTTCTCTCATTTCCTCACCTGTATGAACCTGGACAAGATATTTAACCTTCTCAGCCCCAGCTACCTCATCTGCAAAAAGAAGGAAATCAAGTCTACCTCACAGGGATGTTGTGAGGCTTACATCAGATTTACACAAAGCAGATAGCAAAGTGCCTGGCACACAGTAGGTGCTCAACAATGGTAGATATCATCTTCCTCATTATTGAGAGGGTACATCAATGACGACGTGCACACAGTAAGAACTCGTATGTTTCACGGATAAGTGGGTAGATGTATGAATACATGAATATGGATGGATGGATGCTTGAATACGTAAATGTATGCAAAATCTTGAGTTCTCAAGCATGGGTAATGGAATAATAATAACTGAAAACATGAACAGAATAAGAGGAAAATGGGAAGGGAAACTGGATGCATTAAGAGAGAAAAAACAAGCCCAGTTTTAGGGCTTTTCTGGGGCATATTTAACTTTATATCCTAGCCATTTCTTCCACTATCTCCTTTGAAAACGAACCTGTGATGCAGCCAAAACAGACTCCAAATCTCCATTTTATAGGCGATGGTACTGAGTCACAGAAGTTAAACGACTTGCCAGGTCTCATGAGCAGAAAATGACCAGCTGTACAGGCAGTTGCTCTTTCCACAGTACCTCTGGGTCCCGGATACTTGTCCCCTCAGCCAGGAGGAGACAGATACTACCTGGATTTCTAATCCAGTTTCTTTCCCAGTGATACTGCTAAAATGCCTAGGAAAATGGGAACAGAGGAGAGTAAGATCTCTGTGACTGGTAAATAGGTTACCAATGGTCTTGGAAAATTTTTCAGATGATGACAGGGAAATAAGTAGATGTTGGGAATTAAAGAGGAACTGAGTAAGGAGGAAAAGCATCTTTGGCACCCAGCCTACAGGTTTTCTACCTTGCTTTTACTGGCACTCCAGTACCCTTTGACACTTTGACCCTCCCTTGGCTCACCTCACTGAACATTTTATCCTGGGTTAACACAACTGTCTGCTTTCCCTGAGTCTACTCCTAGAGGAGGTGGTTTGAAACCAGGTAGGCTAACAGCAGAGTCCACAGGTTTGAATTAAACTGCATTAATGATTGGGTATAAAGTAGTTTGGTTGCAGAGAGACAAAAAGAAACAGGATTGTAATTAGAGGGCACAGCAAGATCTAGATTTTCTTAATTCTAGGATAAAGGTGTACATTTCTAAAAGCACTAGTAGGTAGGGAAGGGATAAATATGGACAACTTCAAGAGTCAGGAAGGGAGAAGATCTGAGTACTGAGTGGAGAATGAGGACTGGGGGACTAGAGACTTGGAGGGCTGGATTCCAGACACCCACAAGAAGAACCCAGGAAGAAGACACACAGAAAGCCTTTTGTTCCTAGGTCCTACTCTGTATCTGCCTCCCAGATCTAAATGGATCCAGACCCTAAATGGACCTCCTTCCATCTCTCTGGCTCATTATCCCCAGAAATGTCTGCAGCCTACTCCCAATCTGAACACAGCTCTGCTCCCTCCCAGGATGCCCCTCTCCTCTAGAAATACCCAATACCTGCCAGGCCCATCCTTAAAGGGCACAGACCTCCAAGAGCCAGGAGGAGAGGCTACTCAATAAGGAACTTCTGCAGGGAGGTGACAGGCACTCAGCCCTCCCAGTGCTAGCAGTTCTACTTAACAGCCCATTCCAAGTTGCCACTGGTTCCTCTCCCTGAATCTACCAGCAAGTCCCTGGCACTAGGACCCTGCAGACAGGGATGCCTGAGCCTGCGCTCTAAAGAGAGAGATACACCATTTCACAACTTCAGCAAAAGCCAAAGCAGCCAACAAAGCCACAGCCACCTCGACTCTGCTGGGCTCTGCCTTTTGGGCAGCTCACCAGCCACTACTCCCCAGAAGCAGAACATTCTGTTTTTTCTCTTTTTAAACCCACGTCATCATCTGATCATAATGAAAATCAATTTCCTCAAGCCAACATGCAAAGGCGTATCCATGGCAACCTCCAGAGGAGGACAAGGAGATGATGCTCCAATGGCTGCAGCAGAAAAGGTGAGTCCGTTTCCTTTCCATCCATGCCATCCCACCATTCTCCCCTTTCACCTAAGTCAGTTGTACACCATACCTGCAAATTCTATCACACCAAGAGGGAAAACACAAAAGGTAAGTGTTAATAATCATTGTTATTACATAAGATTTAGGTCTTCTTAGTCTTGTAAGTGAGTGGCAGAAAAAACTCTCTCTTTTTTGGGATGGTGGAGATGGGGACAAGGTCTTTCTTTTTAACCGTCTCAGGCAACACAGTCTCAGCCTGTAGTACCTGACAAATCACTATCAGCCACTTGTCCTCCTAGTCAGAGTGCTGGGAAATCACTCAAGGGTTTCAGAGGTCCCCAACGCAGCTGCAAAAAGCTGGCAGCAACTGACCCCACTGCCCTGCCCACCCATGCCATTATCATGCCCACAAAATAGCAAGGTAAGACTCCCTTCTCAGTAGCCCTAGACATCAATCCCTCAAGGTCCAGAAATTGGGGACTGGGGTTAAATTTCTGACATCTCCGGTGCCCCAGGGGGAGGAATGCCATTTCTGCAGAGTTAAGAGATTCATCAAACACAAGTACTAGTAAGCCAAAGTAATTCACCATGCCTCAATTTCCTCCTCTGTAAAACAGAGATATAATAATACCTTTCTAACAGGGTTGTTTTAAAAACCCAGGAGAGAATGAATAAACAGCACTTGGAACAGTGCCTGGGATGACGCAATCAATAAATGTTAGCATTATTATTATTATTATTATTATTAGGAGGAGGAGGAGGAGAAGGAGGAGGAAGGAGAGGCGTACAGTGCAGGACTTAACTTCAGATGGGTGCTCAACTCCCGGAGTTTGTCTCAAGGCTGCTCTCCCTTTCCTCAGGGAGTTCCAGGTTTCCCTTGCCACTTTTAAGTCCCTATTCCTGCCCAAGCCCATGCTGAGCCCCCAGCCCTCAGCAGATAACCTTGCAGAGAAAGAACATGTAAGTAAGAATTTCTTTGCAAAGTTGGATATAGTTGCATCCATCATTGCCTCTTTCCTCCTACTTCAAAGGAAATAGTAACCCCTTTGCAGGGCCACCCCCTCCACCCTCCTCTGAGGACTTGAGTTAGCAATCATCTTTTCTCTTGCATCTTCAATTGCACCCTTCCCACTAGCTCTTACACATCATCTGACGACTATGCTCAAGGCTTTTCTATTCTAGGAAGAAACCGTCCCTAGGCTCTGCTAACTCCTCCTCAACCTGCCACCATCTCTATCCTTCCCTTCCCTGCCAAACTACTAAAAGTGAGTATACCCTCCCTATCTTCACTTCCTCACTTTCCATTCCCTTCTCAATCCACCACAATCTGGCTCCCATCACTACCACTCCACCAAAGCTGCTTGCGCTAAAAAAGTAACAAGTCCTGGTGACCATAATCTCCTGACTGTCCACCCTCCAGATCCATTTTCTAAGCTCGTCTTACTTGACCTCCCTGCAGCAACTGAGGTCACTGGTCCTCTTCCTGGAACTTTTTCCTCCTAATTTCCTGGACAATATTCCTTCTTACCTTATGCACCAACTCTTCTCATCTCTTCTGTCACCTTCAGAGGTGCCTGGGAGAGCTCATCCATTCCCATAGTTTCAACTACTACCTAAATCTATCAGCCCTTCCGAACCTCAGACCCCACCCCCTTCCACCTGTCTGCCAAGTGCCACAGACACCTCAAGTGCAACATGATCCAAAACATACTTGGTATCTTCCCTCCCCAAAATGTTCCTTTTCTATATTCCCTCTTTGCTATTGGCACCACCATCCAACCAGAATAGAAAACTGAGTCATCCTCAACAACTCTCTCTTATTCTCAGCAACAAATTAGTCATTAAGACAGGTTAACTCTACTGCTAAAATTTCTCTGATTCTTCTCCTCCTCTCCATCCCTGCTGACCTAAATCTTATTTCAGCCCTAACCTATGTCTAGGCTATTAAAAGAGTCTCCTGACAGAGGTTCTCCCTCTTCAGCTGAATTTCCATACTTAGCTCCCAAGATACAATCATGTCTCTCCCATGCTTAAAAAAACTTCCAGTGCCCACAAAATTGAATCTTCTTAGCAGAGCTCTATAGGCCATTTAAAATCTGGCTTCATTTCAGTCCAGTCTCATCAATCACCTCCCCCTTGATCTTAACATCCTCTTATACTCCAGCCACTTTTATCTATTTACCCTCCCCTCCTCTGCCCCCTTGCAAATGCTGCAGATGTCAGCAGGGTCATTCTCCCTCCTCATCCTTCAAGGCTCAGCTTAATTATCACCTCTTTCCTTAAGATTCCCCTGACTTGTCCACATAAAGCTAGTCATTCCTTCCTTTGCCTCCACACAGCACTTTGTACCCACTTCCATTACAATGCCATATTTTACTAAAATGTTGTCTTCCTCATCCCATCATGGTTTCCTCTAGAGCAGAAGAGTTTTTATTCATGTCCATATCCCAAGCAGTGAACACAGTGTCTGCACAGAGAAGACACTCAGTGTTAAATGAACACCAAGATCTAGGGATATAAACTGGCTCTGACAACTTTCCAGGAAAGTAGCTCCACCCTTAAAGACCACGACCACGGAGAAACTAATGGTCAAACCTACTCCCCAACCTCCTTTAGCAGATGTGGCTCTTTTGTCTCCAGATAGGAGCCTGAGAACCTAATAGCGCAGGTCCTACAGAATTTGGTAGCAATACTAAATCGCAATGTCTTATGTTTCTAGGGTAAAAGGACCACAGAGAATCCTCTAGGCTCTAGGTGAAGTGCAGATCTTCTGGGAAACAGCTTAGATGAGGCTCTGGGGGACTTAAGTGTCTTGTCTCTGCTGCAGTGAGGCCCTGAAGGGATAGAAAGGAGCTTGGGAAGGTCATAATGGATAGCTAATCTGTCCATGAGTCAAATGCAACTGGACCCAACCTGAACTTCAAAAGAATAATGATATAAAGCCAAACTTAAGAGTCTCCAAAATGGCAAGACCCTAAGATGGAACTGAATCAATTTCTCAGCACTTACTTCCCCAGGAGACACCAAGGACCCAGTTATCATGTTCCTTGGCATGGGACGGACAGCCCAAATCCCTACAGCATGACCCAGTAGCTATGGATAGGCCAGGCAACCTAGGAATCCTCTACCACAAGCCCTCCCAACCCATACTCCCAGGAAGTCACTAGCTATGGTACAGCTGGCAGAGTAAAACCTAGAGTTGCAGTTGTCAATGGTATTACGATTTGCCCAACTACTCTGGCTCCTCCCTAAAAACCTCTCTGCCTTTGTACTCTTATATTGAGTCAGGCCCAGCTTACCCATTCTTCCTCAGTCCTGCCTCCTTCTTTCACCTCCACTACCACTGCCATCACTTTGCTCTTCCATTTACTAGCTTTGAGAATTAAGGCAAATCATTTAACCTCTTTGACTTCTCATCTATAAAACAGGGTAACAACTGCTCTGCCTACCTCACAGGATTACTAAATCAAGTGAGAGCATGCCTGTGAAGTTTTGTAATCTATACAGCATTACACAGAAATATAAGGCATTATTATATGTAGAAAGAGGACTGAGATTTTCTATAACCATGAAGCATATAGGGCTCCCTGCCTCTCTCCTTCCCTACAAACCATATTATACCCCACAGTAAAACAAATGCATACTCTAAAATACTGCTTTGTTCATATACTCACCTGCCCCAAAACTTCCACTGACATATCATTTCTTACAAAACCGATGAGTATGAGTATATAGTGGGTATTCAGGGTGGACCGTCCTGCCCAGTGAGGCCCTCCACAATGTGAACTCAATCTCATCTTCCACTCCTCTACTACAGAACACCTTTACCCAGCTGCTTTCATCAAATACTGGATCTGCCATCTGCAGTCTCAGCTCTGTACCACTCACTGTCAGCTGCTTGGGATGTCTTCCCTAGTCATGCAAGCCCCACCTATCCTTCAAAATCCAGCTAAAGCTCCACCACCCTGTATGCAGAACAAGAACTAAATTCAAGAGAAGGATCTGAAACATCACAGAAGAATGAAGGACAATTCAGCTGGGAAAAAACTTGGTAGGAGTAGCTGCCTTCTAATACTTTTTAAAAAGGGATTACATTTTTTTTCTGTTTGTTTCGAAGACATATACCTAGGACCAAAAGGATGAAAGCTGCAGGGTGATGTATTTCAGCAACATGAAGAATCTTCTTAATGAGCTATCCCTAGATGAAATGGGCTGCCTCTTACTATTAAGTTCCCCATCACAAGAAATGTTCACGCCCAAACAGCCATTTGGCAAGGATAGAGTAGATGGAATTCAAGTAGCAAAGGGTGACTGGACCAGAATCACAGCATTTTAGATCTTCTAGTCCAGCCTCCTAGTTTATAGGCCCACACAGGTGAATTCACTCATCCAAGGCAGCAGTTTGTTCTGGGGAGTTCTGGGGAGTAGGCAGCAGCACATGATCTCTAACTCTCAATCTAGTGATCCACACCTTTGCTACTCAAAATGTGGTTCACAGAACAGCAACATTTACATCACCTGGGAGCTCATTAGAAATGCAGAACCAACCAAAACCCACATTTTAACAAGACCCCAAGGTTATGGAGCACTGGTCTACACTACCCTTTCCAAATCTTGAGTTTCTAATTCTCAAATTGCATTTCCCAAACTATTCCGGTTGTTAAACAGAGGCACCATCCATAACAACAAAAACAGTATTTCCCAGTCAAATTTGGGAAACTGTCCATACCATAACCATAGTTGGAGATGCTGGTAAACATCAACAGCATATTGAAGGCTCTGAAAATGTTCTACAGTAAAGAAAACTTTGTTTACCCATGAATTTCCAAATAGATTTGAACACAAAATACTTTTTAAGTTACCAATACCTCTTTTTTTAACATCCCATGGCTCAGGCTTTAGCTGTGCACCAGGTAAAGAATGGCAATCTCTATTTTATAGCTCTTTGACTCAGTACCTTAAACACAGGGGATTAAATTAATATGGACTTCTTGCTCTCACTGCAATATATAAGGGAAAGTTTCCAAATCACTGCCTTTCTAAAAACAGCAGAATCCCTTATCCGTGTGATTTAGATGTGGTCCGCCTAAAGAGGAGAAGGGTGCTCAAGATGACTTCTCAAGGGACATCCCGCCCGCTAAGGCGGATCCCAGGAGCGGGAGCCATGGACACACCAAACCCATATCCAGACCCCCATGCCTCAGTGCTCTATGATTCTGTTTGTTTGGTGTTTGTTTGACATAAAACTTCTCAACCATGTGCCCATAGAAAACCCGTGGCCCGGCATGGGTTCAAGGGTGCCTCGGACGCTGCCAGGAGAGGAGGGGAACCCTTGAAGTCCCGGAGGAACCAAGAGGCACAGTCACTTGTACCCCGGGAGACACTCCCAGGCTGAAGATTTCAGGTGAGTCGGGTGAGGCTGGGGTCAAACCGCCCAGATACGGGCGGGAACCCACCCCAGCGCGGCCCATCCCTGCCAGTCCCCACCCCGCACACAGGGCACCGTGCCGCTCTCCCAGGCTAGCGAAGAGCCTCCTGCCCGCCGCCGGGAACCGCATGAACATGAGAGGGGCGTCGGAAGAGACCGTTGGCAGGGTCGCCGCCGTACCTGTCCTGTCAGGGGCTCCACGGCCGGTTCCGGCCCCACCGCCGCCCAAGACCCTGTCGGCCCCGCCCTCCCCGCCCGCCCCACCGCGTGGGCTGCCCGACGCGCCGCCCGTCCCCTCCGGGCCCAACCCAGAGTCCCTGGCCCCGAGTCCTGGAGGCACTCTGGGTCCGGGAAATACGCTCTTCTTCCCCACAGTCCGGCAGGGGCTGAGAAATGCACGCAGAGCGCGGCCGAGTAGACATCGAGCAGGCACAAAGCCGGACACCTGGGGCGGAATCTGCGCACGCGCACTGTGCCTGGGAAGCCGATTCGGACCGTAGGAGGACCATCGCAGCGAGCGCCCTCTGTTGGCGGAGAGGCGACAGCGCAGAAAGGCCGAAGGACCCGTTTATGGGGGCAAATTGGTCTGGTCTGCTCTGAAGGTGGGTAAGTTTTTGAGTGCTAAACTGGTAATTAAAACGTTAGTGATAAACCACATCGTGTCGTTTAGCCTGAAATAAAAATTAAAGTTTGCTGCTACTGTTATCCGTCATGTGGGGAAACAGGTATTCTCATGCCCTAATGATGAGTTTGTAAAATGACACAAAGGTACATAATGGCATTTTGGCACTTTTTATTTAAAAAAAAAATTAAGTGAGAAATGAACCTCTGTGACAAATTGATTTTTTAATTAAATTCAGTTTTATTGAGATATATTCACATACCATACAATCATCCATGGTGTAGTGTTTATAGTACCATCATATAGTTAGGCATTCATCACCCCAATCTATTTTTGAACATTTTCCTTGCACCAGAAAGAATCAGAATAAGAATAAAAAATAAAAGTAAGAAAGAACACTGAAATCACCCCCATCCCACCCTATCTTTCATTTAGTTTTTGTCCCATTTTCTAGTCATCCATCCATACAGTGGATGAGGGGAGTGTGATCCACAAGGTTTACGCAATCACACTGTCACCCCTTGTAAGGTACATGGTTGTACAATTGTCTTCAAGAGTCAAGGCTACTGGGTTGGAGTTTGATAGTTTCAGGTATTTACTTCTAGCTATTCCAGTACATTAATACCTAAAAAGGGTTATCTATGTAGTGCATAAGAATGTCCACCAGAGTGACCTCTTGACTCCATTTGAAACCTCTCAGCCACTGAAACTTTATTTTGTTTCATTTTGCATCCCCCTTTTGGTCATGTGGCCAATTGATTTTTGACAAGAGTGCCAAGACCATGCAATGGGGAAAGAATAATCTCTTGAACTAATGGTGCTGGGAAAACTGGATATCTGTGTGCAAAAGAATGAAAGCGGATCTCTACCTCTCACAATTTAACCCAAAATGGATCCAGGACCTAAAATTGAAAATTCAGTTCCTCAGTCACACAAGCCACATTTCAAGTATTCAATAGCCATATGTGGCCAGCGGCTGCCATATTGGACAGTGCAGAGATAGAACTTCAACCCTTCTGCCCCCAGCCTGTCATACTTTTATGAAAGGATCTGGCAACTCAGAAAGAACCTAATGTACAGTCATCATGGCCTGATGTTGGTCTAGTAGAGTATGAGGAGTTACGGTGGATAAGGAAGAGCCAGACATTCTGTATCACACTTCCTTCTGAGGACATTGAAAACTGTGTGATAAGAAGAATCCACAATGTGGAATAACCCAAACAACCATAAAAAGTCATTTGTACAGTGGAATGTGCAAGTCCTAGGTTCATGCAAGTTCTGTTTTAGGAATTAACAGGGAAAACTGTATCTACAGATGGAGATGTTTTTGTTAAAACAAGTACAGATTCTTGAAAAGAATATAAGATCTCTTTACATTCTCTAAAATCTGGAAGGTCAAGAGGCCCCATATCTCTGATTGTAATCAACATTGTCTTTCAACATAACTGATGCAATAAGCAATAAAAATATATGTCATGAAACTGAGAAAGGAAGAAATTAAACTGTCATTTTTCACAGATGATATGATGATCTACATAGAAAACTCCAAAAGAATAAATAATTAGAATTGATGGGAAATATTTAGCAAACTGGCTGTATAAAATCAATATATAAATATCAATTGTATTTCTGTAACCAGCAAAGAAGAGCTGAATAATGTAATTTTTAAAAAGATGCTAATAACACCTAGAAATAAATCTAATAAGAGATGTGCACAATCCAAAATTTAAAAATTATATTTAAAGATTAAAGAAAGCTCTAACAAATGGCAGATATAGCACATTCATGAACAGGGAATCTATATATTTGAAATAATTCCAGTAATATCCTATCACAGTATTCTAGGAACCAACAACAAATTGTTAAATTTATAGGGGAGAACAAAGGTCCAAAGTAGTCAGGAAGCTCCTGAAGAAGAACATGGTTGGGGGGTGTTTATTTTTAAAGTTATAGTAATTTAAGCACTGTGGTATTGCTGCAGTGACAGAAAAAAAAGAGCATTAGAACAAAAAAAGAGTCTAGACCTAAAACAAACACACGCATATATGAAAACTTGACATATAACAAAATTTATATTGCTGACCGTTAAAGAAATGATAGATTATTAAAAAAATGGTGCTGGACAACTCTGCAAATAAACTCACTACCCTCCCCACTACGTGCTTCCAAAGGTGTAAGTCTTCCTGGCAACGAGGGATATGACTTCCGGGGATGAGCCTGGACCTCGCATCATGGGATTGAGAAAATCTTCTTTACCAAAAGGGGGAAAAGAAATGAAACAAAATAAAGTTTCAGTGGCTGAGAGATCTCAAATGAAGTTGAGAGGTCAATCTGGAGGCTATTCTTACACATTATATAGATATTCCTTTTTAGTTTCTAGTGTATTAGAATAGCTAGAAGGAAATACCTGAATCTGTTGAATGGTAATCCAGAAGACTTGATTTTTGATGATAATTGTATAACTATATAGCTTTTATTGTGTGATCATATGATAGTGAAAACCTGATAACTGACACTCCCTTTAACCAGTGTACAGGCAGATCATAAAATAATGAGAAAAAATGTATAAATAATAGGAGGGGATAAGGGGTAGGGGGTGGTTTGGGTGTTCTTTTTTATTTCTATTTTTATTTTTTATATATATTTTTTTATTGTGGAGTAACAAAAATGTTTGAAAACTGATTGTGGCAATGAAAATACAACTATATGATGATACTGTGAGCCACTGATTGTATACTTTGGATGGGTTATATGGTGTGTGAGTATATCTCAATAAAACTGCATTAAAAATAGTAAAAGAAATGGTGCTGGAAAAAATTGGTCATCCAAATGCAAAAGAAGAAAAGTAAGGAAGGCAAGGGGGGAGGACAGAGCAAGCAAGGCAGAAAAGTAAGAAGTTGGGTGATTCCATTTCTGGCAATATATCACAGAAATTCCTCTTGATAGAGTGCAACTAAAAATTCTGGATACAGTACTTAAAACATACACCACACACACACACACACACACACACACACACACACACCCTTATACTGCACAATTGAACTGGTAGGAAAGTAAGCGAATTCTTCATAGACTAGAGATGAAAAGAAAGTATAAATCCAAAGACACAAGTGATCACTGGAGCTTGTGTTTGCCCTCAGAATAAAAGCCAACCTGTGTTTAAAAGGCCACTTGAAGGGAACATAGGCAAAATCTAGAGTTAATCACACATAAAACCAGGATGGTCAAAGAGTAACAGTGAAGTTTTTTTTTAAAACCGGGAAAGTTCTGGTAACAGACGGTGGTGAGGGTAGCACAGCATTATGAGTGTGATCAATCTCAGTGAATTGTATGCTTGAGAGGGGAGAGCTTATGTTGTATATATGTTCCCACAGTTAGAAAGAAAGGAAGGTGGCAACGTGGAATATGACTCCCGGGTAGGAATGTAGACCTGGCATTGTGGGACAGAGAACATCTTCTTGACCAAAAGGGGGATGTGAAAGGAAATGAAATAAGCTTCAGTGGCAGAGAGATTCCAAAAGGAGCCAAGAGATCACTCTGATGGGCACTCTTACGCACAATTTAGACAACCCTTTTTAGGTTCTAAAGAATTGGGGTAGCTGGTGGTGGATACCTGAAACTATCAAACTACAACCCAGAACCCATGAATCTCGAAGACAATTGTATAAAAATGTAGCTTATGAGGGGTGACAATGGGATTGGGAAAGCCATAAGGACCACACTCCACTTTGTCTAGTTTATGGATCAATGAGTAGAAAAATAGGGGAAGGAAACAAACAAACAAACAGAAAAAGGTACCCAGTGTTCTTTTTTACTTCAATTGCTCTTTTTCAGTTTAATTATTATTCTTGTTATTTTTGTGTGTGTGCTAATGAAGGTGTCAGGGATTGATTTAGGTGATGAATGTACAACTATGTAATGGTACTGTGAACAATCGAATGTACGATTTGTTTTGTATGACTGCGTGGTATGTGAATATATCTCAATAAAATGAAGATTAAAAAAAATGCCTCACAGAAGAAAAGAGTTAAGGAAAAAAAAAAACAACACTAAACTATGTCTCAGAATGGAGTGGAAAAATAAGAAAATTCCCATATAATAATTAAAAACCACAAGCCTGTATTCACACAAGTTTGGGGCCAGAATGAAGGTGTGATTGTGGGAAGATGGGAGAGTAAGAAGCTCCAGTAATCAGTCCCTCCAACAGAACTACTGTTGAACTGGCAGGAACCGTCTGAATCAACTATTTTGAAACTCTGGAATCTAGTAGCATCCAGGAAAGAGTGGGATGAAGAGGCTGGCAAATTGCAGTAAATACCAGGAAACTTAATTCTCTGTGCAGTAGCTACTATCCCTCATCCTCCAGCCTCACAGCAGGCAGCAGTGGGATCCTTAACCCTGGCTTCTGGTACAGCTTGGCTTCTGGTACAGGGTGGGATTTAAAGACCTACTTCCCCAAGATCCGGGAGTATGAGATCCAATTGCTGACCACTGCTTTTGATCGACCGCTTCAGATCACTGTGGACCCAGTTCTGAGGGCAGCCATTGTGCTAATGAATTTTGGGCAAAAACATCAGAGGAGTCTTAAAGATGGTATGTGTCCTCAAAACTATGGAAAACAGTTAAAGAGCTACATTACCTGGGCAAGGGCTGAATCAAGAAAACACAGCTTCCGAAAGCCATAGGACATGAATCCAGTGTTAGAACTAGGCATCCAGAACTAGTTTGAGTTCTGTAGCAGAATCTTGCTTGGATCCACAAAATTAAACAAGGAATTAGCCTCAGTAGTTGCTTCTACTGAAGTTTCAGTGACCCAATCTGGATGTTTGTGTCTTGGCTACTTGTTTAATAGCACTAGAATTCAACATGAAGCTTCAAAGTTTGATATTTATTAAGAGTATTTTTTCCCTCCTTTTCTTCTTTTTTGCCATGTGTAACAAAGGGTTGAAGAAATTGCAGCAACACAGTTTTCAGTAGCTGTAAAAGTGTTAATGACTTGCCTCCTCACTTAGTTATAGTTTAAAATGGTCAGCACAGCCATGGTTTTTAGTTAAGTAAAAAGGTTAATATGGTGTAGATATTGAAAGCTTTGTAGCTTCATTAAAAAGATAAACCACGACCTAAATGTGGTGGTAAATCATTTCCATTGTACTAACTAGATAACAGATGTGCCAGTTTTAAACTTGGACTTTACACTTAAGAAGTTAAACTGTGTTTCACTATTTAAACTGCCAATGTTACATATCTGATGTTCCAAGTAAAGTTACTGTGTAAAGAAAAAAGAAAAACCCTAGGAGAAGTTCCTGGCTCCCTTGCTAGCCCTTCCCCCACCTCCTGGCCAGTGCAGTGTGGAGCTGGTCTGCACTCCCACTGTGGGCCCCCGACCTTGTTCCCCTGGGGAAGACTGACCTAGGAAAATTCCTCAAACACTTGCCCACCCCACCCCCAATCTAGAATTTGCCCTCCAGGCAAAGGCAGCTTGGACCAGCCAAAGCAATTTAGTTTAAGAAACAATTAAGTCAAACAAAGGCTTACCTGCTTTAAATCCTAAAATAGAGCATCTGGGAGAGAGAGAAAGCCTATTTCATAGGGAGTAGAGGGAGGTTTTGAATTCCTATAAACGGGAACTCCTAAAGCCACTTAGCTAGCAAAAGACTGGGACAAGATGCAGATTTCCAATTTGAAGGGAGAAATAAATGGTTCTACGTTAATGATAAAAGACTTCAATACATCAATTTCAATAAATGGCTAGAACATCTAGACAAGAGAGAGAAGACTTATATGATACTATAAACCATCTAGACTTAACAGACATATATAGAACACTGCACCCAACAGCAGCAGAATGCACATTCTTCACTAGTGCATATGGATCAGTCTCCAGGATAGACCATAGTCAAAAAACACACTGCAATAAATTTTAAAATGTCAAAATACAAGCATCTTCTCTGACCACAATGGAATGACACTAGTAATCAACAACAGGTGAAGAAATGGAAAATTCACCATATGTAGAAATTAACAACTCACTCTTAAACAACCAATGGGTCAAAGAAGAAAACAAGGGAAAATAGGAAACATCTTTAGGCGAATGAAAATGAAAGCACATCATACTAAAACTTATGGGAGGCAGTAAAGGCATGTTGAGAGGGAAATTTATAGCTCTAAATGCTTATATTCAAAAAGAAGAATGATCTCAAATCAGAGAACTAACCCACAACTGGATGATTTAGAAAAAGAAGAGCAAACTAAACTCCAAAGCAAGCAAAAGGAAGGCAATAACAAAGATTAGAGTGGAGATAAATAAAATACAGAAAAAAAAATAATAGAGAGAATCAACAAAACCAAAAGTTGGTTCTTTGAAAAGATCCATAAAATTGACAAACACTTAGCTAGACTGACAAAGAAAAAAGAGAGAAGATACAAATAACTAAAATCAGAAATGAAAGGGGGACATTACTGCTGACCCCTGAGAAATACAAAAGATTATAAAAGGATACTATGAACTACTGTATGACAACAAATTAGATAACCTAGATGAAATAGACAGATTCCTAGAATTACACATACTACACACACTGACTCTAAAAGAAACAGACAATCTCAACAGACCAATAACTATTTTTTTACTGTGAACTTTAACATATATACGTAACAGTGATAACTTTTAAAGTACGATTTCACAAGTAGTCAGAGAGCAAATTTCAAAGAATATCATGTGTCACAGTTCCACAACTTCAGCCATTTCCATTGACCAATAACTATTTAAGAAATTGAGTAGGTCATCAAAAACCTCCCAACAGAGAAAAACCCAAGACCACATGACTTCACAGGTGAATTTTACCAAACATATCAAGAATAATTAATGCCAGTCCTGCTCAAACTCTTCCAAAAAATTGAAGAGGAAATACTCCCTAACTCATTCTATGAGGCCAACATCACCCTAATACCAAGGCCAGATGAAGATACTACAAGAAATGAAAATTGCAGACCAATATTCCTTAAGAATATAGATGCAAAAATCCTCAACAGAATACCAGCAAACCAAATCCAATAGCACATCAAAAGAATTACATACCATTATCAAGTGGAATTTATCCCAGGTATGCAAGGTTTGGCTCAACATGAGGAAATCAGTTAATGTAATGCACCACATTAACAGAATGAAGGGGGAAAAGGACACATGATCATCTCAATTGACACAGAAAAGGCATTTGACAAAATCCGGCACCCCTTCTTGATAATAACACTCAGAAAACTAGGAATAGAAGGACTCTGCCTCAACATGATAAAGGGCAAATAAGAAAAACCCACAGCTAACATCATATTCAATGGTAAAAGACTGAAACCTTTCCCTCTGAAATCAAAAACAAGACAAGGATGCCCACTGTCACCACTGTTATTCAACATTGTACTGTACATTCTAGCCAGAGCAATTAGGCAAGAAAAAGAAACAAAAGGCATCCAAATTGGAAAGGAAGAAGTAAAACTTTTCCTATTTGCAGATGACATGACCCTATACATAGAAAATCCCAAATAATATACAATAATGCTATTAGAGCTAATAAATTAATTCAGCAAAATGGCAGGGTACAAGATCAACATGCAAAAATCAGTAGTGTCTTTATACACTAGTAACGAGCAATATGAAGAGGAAACCAATAAAAAAATTCCATGTACAATAGCAGCAAAAGGAATCAAATACCTAGGAATAAACAACCAAGTGTGTAAAGTACTTGTACATGGAAAACTACAAAATATTGCTGAAATAAATCAAAGAAGACCTAAATAAATGAAAGGACATTCCATGTTCATGGACTGGAAGACTAAAAATTGTTAAGATGTCAATTATCCCCAAAGTAATTTAAAGATTCAATGCACTCAATTCAATGCAGTGAACCCTCCTAAATAAATTCAGTGAGCTAAAGGAAAGCATGGACATAGAACTAAAGGAAATCAAGAAGACAATGCATGAACAAAAGCAGGAATTATAAAATTAAAAAAAACTAAACAGAAATTTTGAGGATGAAAAACAATAACAGAGATTTAAAAACATTTTAATGTGTTAATTCTGTTATTTAGTTCCTGAGTTGTCTGTTTCCTATGTTTGTATCCAGGTAGTAATATGACAGCACTTTCCTTGAATGCCAAGAGCTAACAAAAAACAAACAAACAAATGCAAAAACCACCTTTCACAGTCTTTGCAAATTGGCTCTGTGTTGGCTGGTGCTCTCCTTCAGAGCTTAGCCCTCTTACCAATGAATCTGAAGATCAGCCTGAGGCAAAAGTGCAGGGTCTTCTCTGATCTCTTCTGAGCATAGGTCTTATCCTGGGCATTAGTAGATTAAAGGAGAAAACTATTTGATCATTTCAGTAGATGCATAAAAAGCATTTAACAAAATTCAGCAACCATTCAGGATAAAAATCTTAGCAAATCAAAAAAAAAAAAGGAAGTTTCTTTGACCTGATAAATGGTATTCTCAAAAAAAAATCTCAAACAAATATCACATTCACTGATGAAATGAAACCCTTCTTTCTAAAATCCAGAAGAAGACAAGGATACCACAATCACTGCATCTATTCAACATTAAGATGGAAGTCCTAGCCAGAGCACTAAGATTAGAAAATGAAATAAAAGTTATAACAGTTGAAAAGGAAGAAATAAAACTACTATTATTCCATGATACATGATTTTCTATGTGGAAAAACCAAAAGGATCTACAGAAAATTTATTAGAATTAGAGAATGTAATAGGGTTCCTTGATATGATTAATATAAAAATTTTAAAGTACAATTTGCAATAGCATAAAACATAAGGTATCTGGTCTAATACAATGTGTGTAAGATCTTTATGGAGAAAATTATATAAATATTGTAAAGATATTAAGAAAACCTAAATAGGTGTAGGCATATACCTTGTTCATGGTTAGGAAGACTCAATATCATAAAAATGTCAATTCTCCCATGTAGATCTACAGATATAATGCAACTACAACAGACTTTTTATGAAATTTGAAGAGCTGATTCCAAAATTTATATAGATGAACAAAGAATCCCAGAAAAGAAGCAATGGTGTGCCAGTTTGTATGTATTGCATCCCCCAGAAAAAGTCATATTCTTTAATGCAATCTTGTGGGGGCAGACTTATTAATCTTTCTGATTAGGGTGTGACCTTTTTGAGCATTTCCATGCAGATGTGACTCAATCAACTGTGGGCTTGACCTTTGATTAAATCATCTTCATGGGGACATGGGCCCCACCCATTCCAGTTGGGTCTTAATTAAATCACTATCATCCTAAAAGACAGGGACTTTTTGGAGAAGGCCATTGTAAGCTGATGCTTGGAGCTGCGGACAGAAGGGAGTTTGGAGATGCTAAGCTAAGAGATGTTAGCCCAGAGTTTGCTCCGGAGAAACTAAGAGAGGACCCCCAAATGGTTAGATGCACAGGAGCTAAAGAGGCTGAGAGAGACATGCCCAGAGACATTCTGGAGAATGCCATTTCAAAACACAACCTGGGAAGAGCAGACTCCAGCCACGTGCCTTCCCAGCTGACAGAGGTGTTCTGGACACCACCGGCCATTCTTCAGTAAAGGTATCTTCTTATTGATGCCTCAGTTTGGACACTTTTTTGGCCTTAGGACTTTGTAACCAAATAAACTGCCTTCATGAAAGCCAATCCATTTCCAGTATTGTGCATAATGGCAGCATTAGCAAACCGCAACAAATGGACTCACAACCACAGAATTCCCAGTCTTACTACATGACATATGACCAAGCAGCTGGTTTGATGGAAGGTGGAATGACAGTCTGCAGGCTCAGTACAGTGCCAGCTGGGAGACTCTGTGAGGTTGGGATGTTGTCCTTCATCGTGTGGTATATGCCTTAAACCAAGCATACTATACAGTACTCTCTCCTTCATAGCCAGGAAGCACAGGTCTGGAAACCAAGATGTGGAGATGGGAGTTCCCCTTCTTACTGGTAATCCTAATACCCAGTGGAAGGAGTTTCTCTTCCTGTCACCACAACCTGGGACTCAGTAGGTTTGCAGATCCTAGTCCCCAAGGGATAAATACATCCATCAGAAAACTGGAAATAAAATGGAAGCTGAAACTGTCCCTTGGCTCTTCTGGGCTGTTGTGCCACTGAGCCAATAGGCAGAGGAATTAGTCATTGTAGTTGACAAGATGATGGATCCTGAATACCAGAGTGGGAATTGGGTTGTTGCTATGTAGTGGAGGCAAGAAGGACTACATATGGAACACTGGGGCACCTCTAGATACTCCCTTGCCTGATCTATATGATCAGTGGAGAACTGAGGGGTCACCAAGAACTTAACCACACCAGGCAAAGAAACTTACCAGGCCAAGGTGCAGACAAAAGGTAAGGGGAACATGGAATGGGTAGTGGAAGAAGGTAGCTAAAATTACCAAATTTAACAGTATGTTTTAGGTTAATAGTTTGTCTCTCCCTCCCCTCCCCACCCCACCTTATATTAAGAGCCAGGGTAGTAGCTAATGTTTTAGATGTCAGTTGGGTGTCAGTAATTGACATCACCCCCAATGAAATGGTAGCTGATGAGGCTTCATGTTACTCCTGGTTGGAAAAAGGACAAGGGTAGATGCTTAAGGTCAAAAAGGGAGGCTATATCCCTCCAAGTCTACTACCCTTCTCCATCCCACTTTTTGCCGAGGGCTGGCCTGTATTTTGACTAAATCAAATGGTTTCCCTGCCTTCTGACTTCCAGGAGCTCCTTCGGGAGATCAGTGGGAGGAAGGAAAACAGAGGGGTGGTGTAGACCCCCCTCTGTTACTACCTGCAGGGTGCTGCACTGACTGCACTATGTCCTGTCATTTCCCTATACCTTGCCCAAACTTCTGTAAATAGTTTTTTATTAAATTGGCTTCATATTACCTAATTCAGGTATGCCAATTATCTTCTGCTGGGACCCATAAGGACCTATAAATGAAGTTTCTCTAAGATATGTACTAGGAGTCGAACCACTAGGTTATAGGGTGTTAGTTTGCTCAATTTGACTAAATACTACCAGGTTATCCTCCTGAATGGCTTCCTGAGTCTAAACTGAGGGTTAAACCAGAGATTTGGTAATGATCCAATGGAAGAAGGATACAGTCCTGACACAAAACAAATTTCAAATTTGTTTGCTGTTTATTTGTTTTGTGTGTGTTGTGTTGTTTTGTTTTTAGTTTCAAGCTATTTTTTGTTTATTATATTCACATATGAATCCATAATCAATACATAGCATTGATCTTTGTTAGTGTTTAATTCAAAATTACAAAAGTGTAGCATAGTATGTGCATCATTCTGAGTCTTGTTTTTCACGCAAATGCTTGCAATAATTCCTTGCTAATATATACACTTGTTCTGCCTTATTTAACTGCGTTACGTTCTACAATTTTCTGTTGTGCAAATACAACACCCTTTGTCCACTCATTCCCTTACTGGTGGCTACTACATTCCTTTCCCACAAATTCATGGGCACGTTTCTCGACAGCATATTCTATTCCGCATAACTACTAATACATCAATACCAAAGAATTTTAATAATTAGAGCTTTATGTAGGGTATCATATGATCTAAACATGGTAATTTTGTCTTTTCCTTTCTAATTTTTATACCACTTTTTCTTTCATTCTTCAGCACTAGTTAGAATCTTCATTCAGGACCATGTTTAGTAGCAAAGGTATAGCAGGATCCATACTTGTTCCTGCCTTTAAATGAGAAAGCTTCTTGTGCTGGTTTTCCCCCAAGACACCATTTTCTTTGATGTAATCTTGTATGGGCAGACATATCAGTGCTGATTAGATTGTAATTCTTTGAGTGTTTCTATGGAGCTGTGCCGCACCCAGCTGTGGGTGGTGACTCTGATTGGATAGTTTCCATGGAAGTGTTACCCCACCCATTCAGGATGGGTCTGAATTAAATCACTGGAGCCATATAAATGAGCTGGCAAACAGAAGGAACTCAGTGCAGCTGTGAGTAACATTTTGAAAAGCAACTGAGAGTGACATTTAGAAGAGGAGCTACAGCCAAGAGGGACACTTTGAAGAAGGCACAGAAGCTGAGAGAGTAACTGCAGATGAGAGACAGTTTGAAGATGGCCGTTGAAAGCAGACTCTTGCTCTGGAGAAGCCAAGAGAGGACAAACACCCCAAGAGCAACTAAGAGTAACATTTTTGAGGAATTGCAGCCTAGAGAGGAACGTCCTGGGAGAAAGTCATTTTGAAACCAGAGCTTTGGAGCAGATGCCAGCCACGTGCAGTCATAGTTCTGGTTGAATGACAAAGGTCCCCCAGCCCGTCAGATGCTTCTCATTGATGTAGCCGTATTTCTGCTGATAGGAAGCCACATTCACCACCCGGGCTGCCCCTGCCCAATGTAGAGCCCCTGGGTGGAGCGAGGACCTCACTCCTTCAGTGCAAGTCCTAGGTAAGCTCCCACTCCCACTCCCCAGCCACCTTCTCCAGGAGACTCTGGGAGAAGAGGACCCACCAGGGCTTCCTGAGAGGCAGTGGGGCCAGACAGAGGTTTTCTGGATGCCATTGGCCATCCTCCAGTGAAGGTACCTGACTGCTGATGTGTTACCTTGAACACTTTATGGCCTTAAGACTGTAACTGTGTAACCAAATAAACCCCCTTTTATAAAAGCCAATCCATTTCTGGTGTTTTGTATTCCAGCAGCATTAGCAAACTAGAACACTTCTAACAGTCCAACAATAGTAATATATGCTATGAGTTTATGTAGGACTCATGTTTCCACTTTATTAATCCTCTTTCTCCTCATGAAAACGCTTGGATATAAGTACTGGGTTTCTTTTTTAAGGCTTTCCCACACCCATGGCATTTTGTTTTAGAATGAATTTTCTGATGTGCTATGAATCTGCTGAAGTCCTTCTAAGAAGTCATAGCATTTTTAATGAGTACGAATTCTGTGATGTCTAATGTGGTGTGACTTCTGGCTAAAAGCTTTTTCACATACACTACACTGATAAGGCTTCTCCCCTATATGGATTCTCGCATGTAAAGCAAGAGTTGAGAACTGAGAAAAGGCTTTTCCACAATCATCACAACCATAAGGTTTCTCACCTGTATGACTTCTAACATGCACAGTAAGAGATGAACTTTGAGAGAATGCTTTCCCACATAACTTACACTCATAAGATTTATCACCTGTATGAATTCTCACATGTACAATGTGATGTGATTTGAGAAAAGGCTTTTCCGTACTTACTACATTCATAGGGTTTCTCTCCAGTGTAACTGTTGAAATGTTTAATGAGATACTGCCTCTGGCTGAAGGCTTTTCCACATTCTTTATATTCATATTCTTTCGGTCCACTGTGAGTTTTTTCATGTTCTGTGAGCTGTGATTTGTGACTAAATGCTTTTTCACATTTCTTACATGCATCCGGTTCTTTCCAGTTTGAAATCTCTTGTGTCTATGATTTGACGTTTGTAAAACTTTCCCACATTTATATGATTTCTCTCCAGTATGAATTTTCTGATGAATACAGAGATTTTCTCTCTGGTTGGAAGCTTTCCAATATTACATTTATATGCTTATTCCCCTGTATGGCTTTTCAAATGTGGAGTAAAAGATGACTGTAAAAAGCAGACTTACTACATTTAGGACATTCATATAGTTTCTCTCTAGTATGAATTCTGTCATACTCCATGAGGTTTTGCTTCAGATAAAAGTATTCCCATGATCATTACAATACTAATGTATGTATGAATATTCTCATGCTTAATGAGATTTAATGCTCGGCTGAAGGATTTCCAATATTCCTTACATGCAGGGTTTTGCTCCTACATGATTTCTTTGATGTGAATATAACTTTCCCATATTCATTAAATCCAAATGGTTTCTCTCAAGTATTAATTCTCAGGTATCTGGTGAGGTTGAATTTCCAACAGAAAACTTCCACGTCATTGCACTTAAAAGGATGACTACCACATGGGACAAAGTATGGCAAAATTCATTGTATTCATTCTTTTTTCCTTCGTGCTTAGTTAAGCATGATTTGAATTCTTTCAAAGTGAAGGCACATTCAGAGAGGCATTATTTTGAGGCAACAATGTCTGCCATCAGAGAAAATATTTTCCCAACTTTCTTACAGTCTCTGCCCTCAACTTAAGCCTGTAGTGTTATGGAATTAGATGTAACTTAACTCACAAGCTTTTGTTATGCTGTTCTTTCTGCTCCTTAATGTCTTATACTTCTTTTCTTTCAGTAATTGACAGATCCAGCAGGCAGAAAATCAGTAAGGATATAGTTGAAATGAATGTAATTGACATTTATAGAATGTTTCATCCCAAAATGGCCAAATACACATTAATCTCAAGTTCACATGCAATATTCAAAGACAGGCCACTTTCTGGACCATAAAACACCCCTTGACAATACCTCCTGTACATTCGTTCCATCATCCATGGCTCTTCTTGCTTCAACTGAGGATTACATCCATTTTAGAGACTTTACAACCCATAAGTGGGGAAATGATACAGCATCCAAATGTTACACCCAGAACAAAGGCCAAAATCAACAAATTTGTTTTTATTTCGATACGGTTGCCAGAAGAATACAGGATAGCGGGTTGGTTTCTAATACAAGCATGTCAAACACATCGGATATATTAGCCAGTGCAATATTTGAGACATATTCATTATACTAAGAAAGTATTCATTATCTGAAATTCAAATTTAATGGGGTTTTCTTGTATTTTTTTCTAAGTCTGTCAATCCTAGATTTGGAGAAATATAGGACTATGGCATTCCGTGTGCTGGAGTGTTTAGAAGAAAACACAACCCTGCTATACAAGGAAATGGGAACTTTACAAGGTGAGAATGGTTAGTCTTCACAGGGGCAACTGCAAGATGTCACAAGAGCACAAAGGCAGGGCCTCTAACCCAGATATTGGAGCGTAAGGAACAAAATAATTTTATTATGCATAAAAAACCTTATATGCGAATCTTGTATTTTATGTATGATTAGTCTGTAAACCCACAACTTCAATTAAAAAAAAAAAAGCAGTGACCTTGGAGCTGGCAAATCAAAGGCATAAGCAGAGTAAGAGCTGGGAGTCGGGGAGGAGGGTGGCCCATTAGGGTGGGGGTCACCAAGGGTCAGTCCATCTTGTCTAGGTTTGTCAGTTGGACTGAGGCATTCCACAGGCTTTGGGCCATATGAGGATCCTGAGCTGGTTTAGCAGGAAGGGTTATCACACAGGAACTACTAAAATATTTTCCAGAAACTCCATCCAGCTCCTGAGCCAAGCTCAGGTAGAGGACTGGGACCGCACCTTGTCTGGGATCCTGTGGAGAGGGAGTCGGAGGAGAGGAGAGGCACTGCAGCCGGCCGGGAACGCACTGAGAAGTGGAGCCCTGCCCCTCCACCCACTGCAGGTGGAGCCAGCTCCTTCCCCACTCACCTTCAAAAAGAAGCTGAAGAGCCAGAAAACTAAGCGATATGGCCAAGACAAATGCCTCATGATGTTTGTGTACACAATACCTGGTTCCACAGAGTTCACGGTTACACCTGAGAAGGTGGGACACAAGTATAACACAAAGAGAAGTGAGAGGAAGATGTGGGAAAGAAAGGGTGAGAGTGGTGATGCCGTGTGTAATAAGGTTAGGGTCCAATGGGGACTGCTGGGCAGTGGGGACGAGTCAGCAAGAAGGGGTTGGTAGTTGAAAGTGTTGGGTGAGCCTTAGGAGGCACCCGATGGATAGGTATCTTATTGGGGATTATGGGGAGGAGAGGGATGCTGTGGGTAATGAGAGTTGGAAAAGGTTGAAGAGGAGATGTGAAGCAGGGTTAAGAGAAACTGAGGGTGCCCAGGTGGTAAACTGAGGGAATTAATGGTGACTTTGGGGATACCGGGGGTATTTTATGGCCAGGACACGTTGGGAGGAGATGTGAAGGTTTGGGAACTGGTATTGGGGCTGGAGGAGTAGGGGGTGTCCGAGGCAGTTACCTGTCCCTTGAAGTCTCCGGGCAAGCTCCCCAGTGAATGAGATCAATTGCAGTTTACTGCAGTCATAGTTCTGGTTGAATGACAAAGGTCCCCCAGCCCCTGTCAGATGCTTCTCATCGATGTAGCCGTATTTTTGCCGATAGGAAGCCACATTCACCACCCGGGCTGCCCCTGCCCGACGTAGAGCCCCTGGGTGGAGAGAGGACCTCACTCCTTCAGTGCAAGTCCTAGGTAAGCTCCCACTCCCACTCCCCAGCCACCTTCTCCAGGAGACTCTGGGAGAAGAGGACCCACCAGGGCATCCTGAGAGGCAGCGGGGCCCTCCACCCAGGTCCCCAGGCTAGGCACAGGGAAGCTATATGTTGACTGAGACGTCACTTTCATTAGCTGCTTTCCTAATGTTCTCTCTCTCCATTTTAGTGTTGGAGTTCTGCCTTGCTCTTCTTCCACTTGCCTATTGGAGTTAATTTTATCAACCATTATTGATGTTTTACCTCACTGATGATTAACAGGGGGGAGGAGGGGTTGGAACATTGTGAAAGCTGTCCCTCAAGCATTCATACATTCCATTCATACATTCACTCATTCATTTATTCATCCCACAAACCTGGAATATGACAGACACCAAGCTAGGGGCTAAGGCCCATAAGGGTGCTAAGTTTGGGGGAAAAAGTGTGTTTGCAGAGATACTTGGGAAAGTTTTTTTTTTTTTTTAAAAAGAACTTCCAAAGGAAAAGAAACAAAATTACAGCCAATAGAACAAGTTAAATCTTAAAAAAAATAATAATGACAATAATGAGTACATAACTGTACATAGAAAAGTCTGGATTATATAAAGTATAAAAAAATAGTAGTTGTTCACATATGATTGAAGGTGACATTGTCTTCAAAACACTAAAACTATTTTGAGCCCCACATTTAAATTAAAAATCACAAATGAAAAAACCAAGCAGGTGCTATTTAGCCAAAATTTGCCAGAGAAAAAAATTATTCTTAAAAAGGACAAAGGCCCCCCGAACTTGCAGATCTATTGACATAAAGACCAAAAGGGATTCACAGCCCAGGAGGAGAGATTGCTCTTCACAGAGCAAAGCCAGAGATGTGTACAAGAGGCCAATAGAGCCCTGGGGAGGAAGCAGGAGGGGAGGGAGAGGGGAGGCAGAGCTGTCAGAGAAGGACCCGTGGGAGAGGGGATATTTGTGCCGAGTCTTGGCAGATGAACTAAAATTAAGCAGGCAAAGAGGGTGGGAAAGGTTATTCAAACAGAGGGAGCCACGTATGCTAAAGCACAGCCAGAGCGTGATCCAAGAGCTATAGATTGTCTGGCTGGAGACCAGGGTGTGGGTTGGGGAAGGGTAAAAAGTGAGGCTGTCAGTCCGCAGGGGGGCCCTGTAAGTGGAGAGAAGGAGCTCAGAGTTTATGGTGTAAAGGACAAGGTATCTTCAAATGGTTTTAAGCAAGAAAGTGATGTGCTGCAAGGTGATTCCAGAAATGGCAGTGGGGAGAATAGACTAGAAAAGGGAAGACAGGAGAGAAGACGGTTTAAGAAACTATTTCTAAGCAAGGTGCAGATTGGGTGCATGTTACAATTTTTGTGAAGGGGAAAAAACATTCATATTTGCAAATGCCTAGAGTTTTCCCTTGCAGTTTGTTCACTTTTCAGTTGGTGCTAATGTAATTAGCCATCTGTGCCAGTTTGGATGTATTATATCCCCCTAAATGCCATGTTCTTTGATGCAATCTTGTGGGGGCAGACGGATTAGTGTTGATTAGGTTGGAATCCTTTGATGTGACTCAATCAACTGTGGGCAAGACCTTTGATTGGATAATTTCCAAGGAGGTGTTACCCCACCCATTCAGGGTGAGTCTTAATTGAATCACTGGAGTCCCATAAAAGTGTTCACAGACAGAAGGAGGTGCTGCAGCCAAGAAAGACACTTTGAAGAGCTGAGAGTGGAGCTGGAACACAACCTGGGATCAGCAGACACCAGCCATGTGCCTTCCCAGCTAACAGAGGTTTTCTGGATACCATTGGAAAGGTATACTTGCGTTGATGCCTTCATTTGGACATTTTCATGGCCTTCAGACTGTAACTTTGTAACCAGATAAACCCTCTTTATAAAAGCCAATCCATTTCTGGTGTTTTGCATAACAGCAGCATTAGCAAACAGAAATACATCAAAGGACACATGAGACTCTGGCAACAGTAGTTGCCTCCCAAGATGGGAATGATGGCTGATATAGAAGGAGAGGAGGAAACTTTTTTTTTTTAACACAATTTCAATTTTGTACCAGGACATGTATTACCAAATCAGAGAAACAATGTTTTTCTTTTAAAGAGGCTACTACACAATCCAGAAGAAAATGTCAGGAGAATGTGCCTGCTACCTGTCCCCACCCCAGGAAGGGCCCAAGCCGTCTCATGAGAAAGAGCCTTCTCAAAGAATGTGGTCCCAAGACAGTGGTGTATGCACCCACATCCCTGGTGGCTCCTAAGCAATTTGAGGGCAGGAATTCAGTATTCTTGCTTCTTCTGCTCCTGCTGCCCTCCTCAGGAAGCGTTTGTTGAAATGACTGAATCACTGGTCTGCCTAGAACTAGGGGGGAGGCAGAGTGGGATCTTATATCATGCTGGCTGTATTTTGGGGCTGCCTGTTTCTACTACCAGCCTCTCAACCCTGCCTTGTGCAGATGGAATCCCCTGCTGTATGCAGCAAAAGTATGCTGGGTGGCCTGCCCCAATTAAGATGGCAGCGCGAGATGCTCAAGGTTTCATTCCCCCACAGAACTTTGAATGACCAGCAAAAAGTGGCAGAAACATCTTTCTCAAAGCTCCAGAAAACAGCTAAAGGATTGCAGTAATAAGGCAAGGGCCAAGTCAAGAAAAAGGACAACAGTAGCTTCTCAGTGAAGCATTAAAAATTGAAACTTTGATGCCAAGAGAAGCTAAGCAACCAGCCCAAGGTCACCCAGCTGGTGACAGGTAGGGCCAGGCAGGGACTGTCACAGGCAGGTACAGGAGGGACATTTGACTCTGACCTCACGTTCAAAGACCTCAGATTTAGACCTCTGACATTATCACCTAATGAAGTACATGGAATCCCAGAGACCCAGTGACAGAAAGGAAGTATGAATTTTAAAACTGTTTCCCATTACCAGCCCTCACATCTGTAGTGACTATGCATTAATATTTTGTAATAAATCATGTTACCTGGTGTTCCAGTTTGGATGTATTGTGCCCCTCAAAAGCCATATTCTTTAATGCAGTCTTCTGGGGGCAGATGTATTAGTGTTAATTAGGTTGGAATCTTTTGATTGAGTGTTTCTATGGAGATGTGACTCAATCAACTTTGGGCAAAATATTTGATTAAATTATTTCCACGGAGATATGAACCCGGCCCACTCAGGGTGGGTCTTGATTTAATCACTGGAGTCCTATAAAAGAGCTCACAAACAGAAGGATTTCAGAGCAGCTGAGAGGGACATTTTGGAGAGAAGCTAAGAGCTGACACCAACTCTGACACTTGGAGATGCTTGGAGACATTTGGAGGTGCTAGCCCAGAGTTTGCTCCAGAGAAGCTAAGAGAGGACCCCAGAGACATTTTGGATGCACAGGAGTGGAAGAAGCTAAGAGAGACTTAGAGATATTTGGAGAAAGCCATTTTGAAACACAACTTGGGAGCAAAGGAACGACAGATGCCAGCCACATGCCTTCCCTGCTCACAGAGGTGTTGCGGATGCCATCGGCCATTCTTCAGTGAAGGTATCATCTTGCTGATGCCTTAATTTTGATACTTTTATGGCCTTAGGACTGTAAGTTTGTAACTGAGTAAACCCCCTTTATAAAAGCCAATCCATTTCGAGTATTTTGCATAATGGCAGCATTAACAAACTGGAACACCTGGTGAACAGGTAATTATATTGCTTTGTAGTTTTTTTCCCTTATGTTAAAAGTGTTCATGGGGGGAAGAGGTTATGGGAACTCTGTACTTTCTACATGATTTTTCTGTAAACCTACAAGGGCTCTAAAAAATAGAGAGAAAAAAGGAAAGAAAATCAGTAGGTTCTCCTGGCACCCTTACTGGCCCCTCACCCATCCCCTCACCAGCTTGTCACAGAGCTGACACATGCTCCCAGTACAAGTCCCCAGTCCTGGTTCCAGAGGGAGCAGAGTAACCTTTGTACACATACTAGGGTAAATGCATGTCTGTACCAAGCTGTCTGGGGGCAGCCCGAAAGACTGAACAAGGACATGAATCACAGGCTCACCATCCCAGAGCTTGTCCTACACCTAGTGGTGGCTCACAGAGCTCTCCTAGAGAATACTGTGGGAGAACAGTCAAATCACAGCTGCCTGGAGCAAAGAAGTGCCAGCTGTGGGACACTGAAAGTAGCACCTGGGATACTGTTTCCTAGGGGAATGAGGACATTTGTATATATGCAAATAGTAGAATTCCTAGGGCCATGTGGGCATGCCCAGAACAAAAGGCACAGGCAGAAAAGACTGAGGAATCCCGATGCTTTTGCCTCAGGCTGTTCTCTAAACTCATTGTACAGTGTGCTGGTTTGGATGTATTATGTCCCCCAAAATGCCATTATCTTTGATGCAGTCTTGTGTGGGCAGGAAACATTTTGATGTTGATTGGGTTGCAGATTTTGATTGGATGCTTCTGTGGAGATGTGATCACTTAACTGTGGGCCAGATCTTTCATTGGATAATTTCCATGGAGGTGTGGCCCCGCCCATTCAGCATGGGCCTTGGTTAGTTTACTGGAGCACTATATAAGCTCAGACAGAAGGAGTGAGCTTTGCTACAGCCAAGAAAGACACTTTGAAGAATGCACAGAAGCTGAGAGAGTAGCTGCAGATGAGAGACAGTTTGAAGACAGCCATTGAAAGCAGACTCTTGCTCTGGAGAAGCTAAGAGAGGACAAACACCCCAAGAGCAACTAAGAGTGACATTTTTGAGGAACTGCAGCCTAGAGAGGAACGTCCTGGGAGAAAGCCATTTTGAAACCAGAGCTTTGGAGTCGATGCCAGCCATGTGCCTTCCCAGCTAACAGAGGTTTTCTGGACACTATTGGCCATCCTCCAATGAGGGTACCTGATTGTTGATGACTTACCTTGGACACTTTATGGCCTTAAGACTGTAACTTTGTAACCAAATAAACCCCCTTTATAAAAGCTGATCCATTTCTGATGTTTCACATTCTGGCAGCATTAGCAAACCAGAACATATGGTTAATCTCTGAAGAAGAGCACTCACTCAGGCCAATCTGAAAATACTGGGAAAGGTGTTTTCTTTCTTTTTATTCTGGTTGTTGTTGTTGTTGTTAGCTCCTGACAGTCAAGGAAATCTCTGTTAAAACACCAGCTATATACAAGCTTAAGGAACACATGATTCAGAGTCTACATTCCAGATAAAACACATTAAAATATCAAAATGTAAAGATGACAAAAGAAAAAGATTACAGAACATACAAACAAACAGGAAGCATTGGTTCATGCAAAGAAAAAGCATTAGAAACCATCAATGAAGAACACCAGACTTCAGACATACCACACAAAAACTTTCAAAAATGGTTCTGAATATGCTCAAAGAACTAAAGGAAATCAGGAAAACTATAACACACACAGAGAATTTCAATAAAGAGCTATAAATCATGAAAAGGAACCAAAGAGAGTTAAAGACCACAGTAACAAGAATAGAAAATTCCCTAGAGGGGTTCAACAGTGATTGGAGCTGGCAGAATAAAGAATCAGTGAACTAGAAGATAAGAAAATTGTAATTATTCAGTCTGACGAGCAAAAACAAGAAAAAATGAAGAAAAGTGAACAGAGCCTAAGAGACCAGTGGGACACCAACAAGTGTAACAATGCATACATTGTGGGAGTCCCAGAAGGAGAAGAAAGAGAGAAAAGGGCATAAAATTTATTGAAAGAAATAATGGTTGAAAACTTCCCAAATTTAACAAACAATAAGAATATATACATCCAAGACACTCAACGAACCCTAAACAGGATAAAACCCAAACAGATCCACACTATGACATATGATAATCAAACTGACTAATGACAGACCAGGACGGGGTGGGTGTGGGTGTGTGTGTGGGGGGAAGAATTCTGAAAGCCAAAAGAGAGAAGCAACGTGTCACGTATAAGAGCCGCAGTAAGACTAACTGCTGATTTTTCATGGGAAACCATGGAGGCAAGAAGGCAATTGGATGACATTTTTAAATGGCTGACAGCAAAAAATTGCCAACCAAGAATTCTATATCCATCAAAACTGCCTTTCAAAAATGAAGGGGGAGATTAAGATATTCCTGATAAACAAAAGCTGAGGGAGTTTGTCACCACTAGACTAGCCCTATAAGAAATATTAAAGGGAGTTCTACAGGCTGAAACGAACGGACCCTAGACAATAGACTGAAATTGCATTTAGAAATAAAGATCTCCAGTAAAGGTAACAACACGAGTAAATATAAATGCCAGTAGTACTGTATATTTGGTTTGTAACTCCACCTTTTACTTTCTCCAAGATCCAAGATGCACATACATAAAAAGTAATGATAAATCAACAGTTTGGGGCCTAAAATGTATAAATATGTAATTTATGATGAGAACTACATAAAGGTGAGGGGATGAAGTAATGTAAGAGCACTATATAGCATAGAGTGTGTATGCAATGGAAGTTAAGTTGGTATCAAACCAAAAGAGATTGTTAGAGATTTAGGATGTCAAATTTAAGCCCCATAGTAACTACAAAGTAAATACTGGAAAAATGTGCACAGAAAGAAATTTGAAGGTTTCCTAAAGGGTTCACTACAAAAATGGCCAAAGGACTTGAATAGATATTTTTCCAAAGAGGAAGTACAGGTGGCCAATGAACACATGAGAAGATGCTCAATCTCGCTGGCCACTGGGGAAATGCAAATCAAAAGCACAGTGAGACAGTTCCGTACCCCCACCAAAATGGCTATTATTTAAAAAATGGAAAAAACAAGTGCAAGCAAGGATGTGGAGAAATGGAAACCTCAGTACATTGTTTGTGGGAATATGAGATAGAGCAGCTGCTGTGGAAGACAGTTTGGTGGTTTTTCAGGAAGTTGGACATGGAACCACCATATGACCCACCAATCCTACTTCTAGGTACAACCCAAAAGAATTGGGACTCAGGGACTCATAGATTTGTACACCAATGTTCATAGCAGCATCATTCACAGTGATGAGGGAATGGAGGCAATCCAGAGTTCCATCAGAAGATGAGTGGATAAACAGATGTGTGTATACACATCATTGTTCAGCCCTTGAGAGGAGTGAGATTCTGATACATGCTGCCACATGGATCAATGTGTTGTGTGAAATAAGTCAGACACAGAGGAGCAGATGTTGTATGATTCCACTCGTATGAAATATCTGGAATGTGTAAACTCACAGAGATAGAAAGTAGAGCATGGGTTGCCAGAGTGGAGGAATGGGGTAGGGGGAAGGGAGTACTTAATGCATAATGGGTGCAGTGTTTCTGTTTGGGGTGATGGGAAAGTTCTGGTAACAGACGGTGGTGAGGGTAGCACAGCATTATGAGTGTGATCAATCTCAGTGAATTGTATGCTTGAGAGGGGAGAGCTTATGTTGTATATATGTTCCCACAGTTAGAAAGAAAGGAAGGGAGTGAGGGAGGAAGGGAAGAAGGAAGGAACGAGGAAAGAGCAACCAAAGAGATGATGACAATTAAAGGCAATATGTGATCCTGGATGGGATCTAACAATGGAGGAGAATAGGCTCAAAAGGACATTACTGGGACCTATGAAAAAATTGGAATATAGAGGATAAGCTTTATATCAGTGTTAAATTTCTTGGCCTTGATAACTGCACTTAAGGTGCTTACATAAGTGACTATTCTTATTCTAAGAAAATGTACATGGAAGTATTAAGTGTTCAAGGAGCATAATGTATACAACCTGTACTCAAATGTTCAGGAAACAGATACATAAATGATAGACAGATAGAATGATACGGCACATGTGGCAAAATGTTAAGATGGTGGATCTGGGTATGGGGAGGGCAAGGGTATGTTGGAATTCTACGTATGGGGTTTGTATTATTTTTGCAAGTCTCACGAAAGCTTAAAATTATTTCAAAATAAAAAGTTTAAAGGAAAAAAAGTATAATGGGTTCACTGCTCAGCAAGCAGCTGGGTTCCAAAGAGAAGGAGGTGGCCATGGGAGACAGCGAGCCAGGAGAACAACAGGAGTACAGGGAAGAGGGGGCTGCACGAATGACAAGCACCCATCCTTCCTTACCTTGGAGTAGATTTGTGAGCAGAAATGGCCCAACATAGTTGGTGGCAAAGGTAACATCCAGACCCTCAGGGGTAAGTGTCTTGGGGGGAATTCCTGGGAGGAGAAGAAAATGCAGGGGGTGAGTACTGGAGGAACTACCTTAGGAAACAAGGTCTGAAAGGGACATATTGGGGTTCAGGAGAAATGCCACAGTGGCATGTGTGTGCAAAAGCGGGGGCCATGAAATGTGAGGCTATAACTCAAGATAGTTTTTTTTAGTGGAAGGCATGAATTAGAGCATTTCAGCAGTATGCATAGGTTAGGTTTGGGGAATGCCTCTTTTGGGAGTCCCCAAGCTAGAAAGGGGGCTCCTGAAATGTGTTTGGGGAAGCCAGCCACAGCACATACCACTGATTCCAGCATTGTTCACCAGCAGGTGTATCTTGGGCTCCTTCTGCAGAAGCCACTGGGCAAAGCTGCGGATGGAGGCCAGAGAGCTGAGGTCCACCTCACCAAGCAGCAGGCGGTCGTTGTTTGAGACTGCCTGGATCTCGGCCAAGGCTTGCTGTCCGTGCTCCTGGCTCCGGCAGGCAAGGATCACACGGGCCCCGCGACAAGCCAGCTCCTGGGACACCAACTTCCCGATGCCTGTAGGTAGGCAGTGGCAGAGTGGGACAGTCTGGGGGTTGGATGGGGGGTGGCAATTGAACAGCAATGGAACAAATGGAAAGACAAGGCTCCCAGAGAGAGGGTGCTGGTCCTTCTTCCTGCCTTCCCTGTTGGAGGTGATCGGGGCCGAGAGCCCTGGGGAAGCGACAGGAAAGGAGCACTCACCACTGTTGGCTCCTGTCACCACTGCTGTCTTCCCTGTCAGGTCTGTGGAGCAGTGCTGGAGGTTCCAAGGATGAAACCTCTGCCGGAGCCAAGCACATAGTCCACACAGGAGGACCACAGCGAGAAGGACAGAGCCAGGCCCCCAGACCATGGTGCTGAGAGAAGCCCACAGCAACACAGTAGAGGCAGAAAAAGGATTAGTCAAAACCAGGTGGAGACTGGGATAAAAAACAGGTTGGTGACATGGGTAGAGGCAAATGAGGTGGGTAGAGGCAAATGAGGTTAGTAAGGTGCACCATTTAAGGAGAAACTCACTCTCAGTTTTTGTTCACATGCACCTGTTGGACCTGAAAATTGGTGCCTCCTTAAATTTCACACTGCAGTCAACTTGTTTGCCTCACCCTAGTCCTCGGGAATCAGCCCCTGAGTCAAAGATCAAAAATCACACTTTTCTCTCCAAACATAAAATTTGGAGTTGCACACCAAGGTGAATTGGCAGAGCTCCAGGACCACTGTGTAAAAGCGAGTCAGGTTCTTCATATCTTGAATCACGTTGCACATAAGCAGGACCGTCCCCTTCCTCTCCAACTAAAAGGAGACTCTGCGTTGTCTCAACCCCATCGCCTTCTTTGACTCCCAGACCCCACTGTCTGCCCCTATGTCTGCATCTTGGGGGGTTGGGGGAGTGGTCTCCAGAATGCCTCTGCTGGGAAGCAGCCTTGGCTCTAAAACAGGGTCTCCTAAGGGTGGTGATAGGGGCTGTTCCCTGGAGCCAGTGTTCTGTCTTCTAGGCTTGAGGGACAACTGCCCCTTCCCCTGCCCTTGAGATTCAGAGAGAGAGTAGATATCTGTGAAGAAAAGGAGACATCAGCCAATTCCTGAGGCAACCCTGATGTTTATTTTCGGCAAGCAGACCCAGGGAAGTTCCACTTCCACTGCCAGAGAGACTCAGGACCCAGACTGGGGTAGGTGCTTGGAGGAGAGCCACCACACTTTGGGGACTGAGTTCTTCACTAGCTGCGCTGTGGTCACCTGGGGCTTGGGGGCACTGGTCTGGATGGGGTGCTGCTCCTTGGGAGGACAGGGGTGGTCTTCCTTGTCCTTTTGCTGGGGCACAGCAGCGCTGAGCAGCTCCTGGGTGTTCGGGTTCCACAGGCTCACACCGGGAGCCAGCTTCAGGGTATCTGGCAACAGTATGGGCTTCCACATCACCTGGGACGTGGCCTCGAGGACCCGCGGCTCTGCATGAAGATCCTGGCCCTCGCGATCGGCAGGGTCCAGGCCTTTCGGAGGCGCGCGACCGTGGCGCCTCCACAGCTCGCCCAGCAGCTCCGCCTCCCCCTCCCAGCCGCTAGGCCACTTGGCGCCAGGCCACCGCTTGGGGCCGGAGCCGCGGGTCGCGTTGGACAACGCCGGGTGCGTGGCCAGGAAGCGGATCCCGGGGCTGGGGAAGGACAGCTTCGACCCGAAGGCTGGCGACGATAGGCCTAAGTCTAGAGTGGGGAGCTGGAGTCCAGGACCAGGGCCCAACGCACGGAGAGGAGCGCTAGGCGGACGAGGGAAGAAAGCTGTGAGAGGCACGCGGCCACCGAGGCGGTGGAATCGGGGTTTGGCCCGGGCCCGGGCCTTCGCCGCCCGTTGGCGCCCGCGGTAGGCTTCGAGGGGGCTCGCCTCTGCGTCTGGAACCAGGATCTCAGCCAGGGGGCGCACCCAGTGGCGCGGCAGCCGCGCGGGGTCCAGGCGCACCAAGGCTGCCTTGCGGGCCCCCCTGTTGGGTTGCGCTCTCAGCCGCGCGTCCCCGCGCCCCGGCTGCTGCGACCCGAAAGACGCTGAGGTGCTGAGCGGGATAGAGGGGCTCGCGGAGGGGCAGGGCACCGATAAACCCGAGGCGGCGGGGAGGACCTCCTCCTTCTTGACCTCCACCCGGTCTCCGGCCCCGTCCTGCTGGGGCACGCAAAGGTAGAGGTCCTCGAGCGAGAACTGGGAGCTGGGGGGGCGCACCTTCGCGGCCGACGTCTGGGGACTGGGTACCAGGGCCAACTCCAGAGTAGGCTGGGGCCTGTGCACCGGCACTATCTCCGCCGGCGGTTGGAAGCTCGCGTTCAAGGACCCGGCGGAAGAGAAGTAGTCTCTCGCCTGTTGTTCCAGCTCCTCCAAAGGTCCCCCGGGTCCTGCCTCCGTAAACAATTCCGGGGTGGGCGGGGGGCCCAGGGAGGCCCTCGGCTCCGGAGACCGCTCCCAAGGCGCCATCCGCTCCTTGGAGCCTCTACCCATCCAAGATCTTCCTAAAGGGATCTGGTCCACGCTTCCTTCATCCTGAGGAAATGCACTGGCGGTGAGAAGTCGGAAAGGGTAGAGAGCCAATGAGAGAGGAGGGGTCGTCAGAGGCTCCAGAAGAGGTTAGAGACAGAGGTGGGGGTGAGGGTGGACTTACTTCTAGGAAGGTCTCCTCCGGCCCCGCCGAGGCAGGGGCGTGCAGCACAGGCACCGAGCCCTGAGCCCAAGCGTCTGTGGTGCACGCCGTGGGCTCCTCGTCCTCGCCCCACGTGGGGTCCTCCGCCACCGCAGACTCGCCCTCGTCCCGGGCCAGGAAGCGCCACTCGGTGATCTGCAGCATGGCCTCCCGGGCCTGGCTGATGGTGAACGGGATGCACTGTGGAGGCCAGAGTGGGTCTCAGCCCGGCAGGGAGGGGCTTGGGAGAGGGGAGATGATGGGTCCGGAGGATCCGGCTCCAGGCCCACCTGCTGAGTCAGGTAGACTTGGAAGGCGGAGTCCATGACTCGGGCCAGCAGGTCCGCCAGGATGTCCCCCACCACGTCCTCGCCCTCCTCGAGGGCCAGGAGTGCCATCCACTCGGCCTCGTTGAGCCGCCCAGGCACGATGTCCACCTGCGGCACCTGCACCGTGGGCGGCCGCGCCTTCTCCGCCTTGGATCGGGTCACCCCGCGATCTCGTGTTTGCCTCTCCTGTCTCTGTGGGAGCGGAACAGGGCAGCCAGGTTAAGAAACAGAATTGGAAGGAGCAGTGAAAAGCTAAAAGGAAGCTTTCTCACGTTGTCCAGCAGGAGGGAAAAAGTAAAGAAACACCGATTACCTGCAAGCCTACTATGTGACCCAGCTAACTGAATTTTCCTAACAGCCCACTGAGCCCATTTTTACAGGCAAAGAAAGTGAAACTTGTCCAGGATCACACAGTTAGTAAACTCAGGCTATACAGAGCTTTTAATTCCATAGCCCTTGCTATTGCACTAGAACCAGTGGAGTTCAAATAATGCTTTGAGAAAAAGGAGTTAATAAAGGATGCAGGAATTACTGGTAGCTATTTAGAGTCTTCCCCCTTCCCCAAATCAAATTATATCTTCATTTCACAATATACATCTAAATAAATTCTAGGTGGATTAAGGTTAAACACAGGCAAAACCAAAAACAAAACCATATAAAGAGGAAAAAAAATATGTGAAATTGTTATATAATTTCTCTGGGTGAGAAAGAAATCATAAAGAAATGGGCAAATAGGTGTATGCATATAGGTAAATTTTCCTGTACTTCAAAAATTTTTTTAAATGTTCCTAATTAGACGCTGTTAGTAGTTATTTATTGGCATGTAAAATGTGCCAGTCATATACACTGACTCAATTCCTACATATTTTCAGACTATGTACTATTTTATCCCCATTTTACAGTAATTTGCCTAGGACCACCCAACTACAAAGTAGTGGAATCAGAATTCATATGTAGGTCTATCTGACTCCAGAGTCTGCCTCCCAAACAAAATATTTGCAATAAATATGAAAAAGGATAAACACCCCAAATACATTAAAAACTTACATAAAATAAGAGAAACAATAAGATCCCACAGATCAAAGGATGTAACATTTCACAAAAGAAGAACTGTAAGTGACCAATGAAACATTTGAACCAAAATGCCTTGAAGGAGAAAACACCAAAATGGTAACAGTGGATATGTCTCTTTCTCTTCTTTTTTTTTTTTTTTGTTTTCTACAATGAATTGACATTCTTTTATAATCAAGAAAAACCCACTTAAATGAAAAAGACTAATTCCCAAAACTCATTTATTGTTGAATTTACTAGAAGTCTCTCAAGAACCTCCTTGCTGTTCCACAATAGTCTCCCTGAACCTGGTTCTTTCCAAAAGTTACCTTCAAACATGATCTTCTCAAACCTTTGCCTTCACCACCTAACCTTATCACATCATAGCTGATGTTCCTCAAGTTCATTCTCCTTCTAATCTGTTGTTTCTGAAACCTCACACTGAACTCAAAACGCTTTAAACCACATTTCCCAGAGGCAGACTTCTTCCTCCCAGCTATGAGAACAGCCCTGGTGGCAAGCCCCTGGAGGGGTCCACAGCACAAGCCAGGTTTGGCCAGGTGGGGGACTGGGACAGGACAGTGGCTTCCTTCTGCTTCCCCTCTCATCCTCGATGGTGGCAGTGCCTAGACATAGCCGGACCGGAGAAGCCAAAGGCACTTTTCATAAAGTCTCTTTAAATCTGTTCTCTTGGTTTTAAACATTTCTTGGCCTTTCAACAATTCGACTTTCAAGCGCAGCCTCAGAAAAGCAGTTGTTGTTTAATCCATTTCGCATTCTGGAAATTCCCTCAAGATATGATTAATCTAGCAACACCTCTTTCCAATCCCTGACCAGTTGTTTACCCGCTTAAATGGGTAACTCAGGATAATTATTACGTACATCAGCTATTTCCAAATTCACTTCTAGTTTTCGGGCTCTACACCAACCATCTGAGCCATTCCCTCAGGGAGTGGTGGGGGGCGTGGTGCAGGTGTAAATTTTCTGCCCAACATGGAAGTGCCACCGTGGCTTCCTCGTTCATCTTGAACACCAGAAGCGAAGGTAAGGAACAGAAACGTGTCCCACCTTGGCGAACTCCAGGAGCAGGGGGTTAGTGTGGGGAAAGGGCGGCGGCGGGGAGCGGGGGGTTGGGGGGAACTCGCGAACACCAGGCTAGGGAGCCGGGGACCACCAAGGGAGGCGACAAATGCCAGCCCGATGGCTTCGGGTCCGCGCTATGGGCGAGCGCTAACGCGGGCGCCACGTGGCGCAGACCTGGTCCACGGTTCCCGATACTGACTTTCAGTGCCGACCCGGGCTCTGGCGCACCCCCAGGCCAGCTGAAGCTCACCGAGCCTTCGTGCGCCATCGCCGCGGCAACAGCTCCAACCCCGGGGTTTCGCAAAGTCCCCGCGCGGCCGCCGCGGCCGCCGCCTACCGGTTGCCCGAGCAACGGCGCTCGCGCTGCACGTTCGGGCCACTCGCTCCGCCCAATGGCCGTGCGTAGGTGCGTCGTCTCTATGGTGGCGGCGGATTCGGAGGAAGCCAACGTTCCCGGAGTGAGGCAAGCGGGCCTGGTGCTGCTGCAGACGTGACCTTTGACCCGATCCGGGGGCTGCGGGGAGCCGAGCAGACAGAGGAAGATCCTGGGAGCTACTCTGCCTCATTCCCCACCGCTTGGCTCGGGCGCTTGGGGCCACCGGTCCTGTGCCGTTCCCATCCCTCTTCCGGGGTATCCCCATCGCCCCATGACTCAGCCCTGGGACTCTTCCTCTCCTGCTCCCCGAGACCCTCCCCACCTCATATGACTTCCCACCCCCGCCATCACCGTCCTCGGGGCCTCCCAGTATATCATGACCCAGTCCCAGTGTTCTCCTCCAGTGCCTCGTGACAGCCCCTCCCCGCCCCCGCAGGGATCGCTGCTGTCTTCTGTTTCCCGCGCGTCTAGGATTCGGTGTCTGACCTCCAGCATGTTCCGCCGGGAGCGCTCCATCCCCCTTCGAGGCTCGGCCGCCGCCCTGTGCAACAACCTCAGTGTGCTGCAGCTGCCCACCCACAACCTCACACACTTTGGGGTGGTCCATGGACCCAGCGCCCAGCTTCTCAGCGCTGCCCCCGAGGGTGTGCCCTTGGCCCAGCGACAGCTTCACGCTAAGGAGGGTGCTGGAGTGAGCCCCCCACTTATCACCCAGGTGAGGCATGGAGTTGGGGGCTGTGTTGCTGAACCCAGTTCTACCCCCTGTCCAAGGAATAGGCCTCCTCCAACTCTCTATGAACTCTGTCTTTTGACTCCACATGTCCCCTGCTCTGACCACCTCTCCTTGCTCTGATCCACCTCCCCCCAGGTTCACTGGTGTGTCCTCCCCTTCAGAGTATTGCTAGTGCTCACCTCACATCGCGGGATACAGGTAAGAGGAGGGACCCTCCTGCCCTGCCCCACCACATCTTCCAGGCACCCCTTCAAGGTTCCCAGACCCCTCCCCACTTGCCTCTAAACACTTACAAACTTTCCACATCATTAGCCACTCTTTCTCTATTTCTCATCTCCATTCCTTCCCTCTTCTCCAGGTCCAAGTGCCACATCCCTTCAATATTTGCCTGTTTACTAGCTGTATGACTGTGGGCAAGTTAGTTTATTTCTCAGAGCCTCAGTGTCCTCCTCTGTAAAATGGGGATAAAAATAGTGCTTACTCCCCAAGATTATTTTGAGAATTAAATGGGCTGCAGCCAACATGAGTATGTGCAGGACTCAGCCCTTACCCTCTTTCAGATGTACGAGTCTGATGGCTCCGTCATGGTCTATTGGCACGCTCTGAACTCTGGAGATGCCTCTCCAGGTACTGGCGAGACCAGGTGGGGTGGAGGTAGGGAATATTTGCTGGGGCGGGGGGAGGCACTGCTTCTGATAGTGTTTCCTCTTCCTACTCAGTCCAGGCTGTGTTTGCCCGAGGAATTGCTGCTAGTGGCCACTTTGTCTGCGTGGGTAAGGTCGCCAAAAGTAGGGTCTTGGGGGGTGCTGGGGTATAGGGGCGTGGGCTTTGGGCCAGGAGGATGCCGAGGGTCTGAGAAAAGTATATAAGGTTAGGGGGGAAGTTGAGTGTGGACACAAAAAGACTTGGAGGGGATCAGAGGGGCGGGGTAGGGTAGGATGAGGACAGTAAATGGAGGGGCAGAGCTGTTGGAGCAATGAAAAGTGGGTTTGTTACTAAGGTCTCTGAGACAGAGCGTGTGATGAGTGTGGTGGTTGGAGACCCAAGAGGGTCCGGAAGCCAGCAGTGGGGCCCTGGTTCTGGCTGCAGGAACGTGGTCAGGCCGAGTGCTGGTGTTTGACATCCCAGCCAAGGGTCCCAACATTGTACTGAGTGAAGAGCTGGCCAGGCACCAGGCACCGATCACAGACATTGCCACTGAACCTGCCCAGGGACAGGTGAGTGGACTCCTCCCCTCTCCCTATGCCTGGGAGCCTGGGAGGCTGAGGACCGGGGTTCAAGTCTAAGCAGCTGAACACCATTGGGCAATTTGCTGTGCCTTCCTAGGCTTCAGCAACCTCAGGTCCAGTGATGAAGCCAGAGACACTTTAAATTTATGGGCATTTAATAATTCACTAAGACTTTTGAATACTGGTGTGAATTGAGGGGTCAGGATGGATTGTCTCTAAGATGCTTTCTGGCTCTGACACATGCACCTTCTTTCTCTGGACTTGGGCAAGTCCTACCAGTTCTGGACCAGCTCCAGTGGCACCCTTTCCAAGAAGCCCCTCCCTTACTCCCACTCCCACTGATCCCTTAGCTGAACCCTGAGTTGGCACTGTCCTCCAGTACAATCACTGTCTCCCCAGTTGGACTGCAAACCTCTTGAGGACAGGGAGTGTCTTCTGATTTGTATCCTCTGCTGTACCTGGCACAGAGCTGGGCCCAGGGGGCCTGTTGGCTGGCTGGGTCGGGAGGCCCAGGGTCTAGTCATGCCTGTGACTAGTCCATTGCAGGATCTGCAGAAGATCATAACCCTCAGGCCTCCGTGTCATCATCCATCTAGTGAGGACAACTGTGTATCCTCTCCCAACACATGGCGGCAGGGTGGGCGGAGAGGGCTGGGAAGGGGAGGCAGAGCTTGTGAGACTCTATAAGGAAATGCAAGGGAAGCATTTTATGCTTCCAGAAGGAACTCTGGGGAGGGTTTCTGGTGGGTCCAGCCAGTGAAGGTCCCACATTCTGCCCTTTCCTGGGAGATACAAAGATGCAAATAGTGCCTCCCTTCCCCTCCTGCCCTGCACGCAGGACCCCAGCAGGGCAAAAGGGGTGGGCTGATCCTGCCTTTCCCCTCAGGACTGTGTGGCTGACATGGTGACGGCAGATGACTCAGGCTTACTGTGTGTCTGGCATTCAGGGCCCGAATTCAAATTACTGACCCACATTCCAGGATTCGGGTAGGTGAGGGGGAAGAGGACTGAGGCCTTCCCGAGAGAGCTTTGGGGTGGGGAGTGGGCTGAGGTCTGGGGAGATGGAAACTGCGTGTCACCTTTGCAGGGTCCCGTGCCCCTCTGTGCGGCTGTGGCAGGGGATCATCGCAGCGGGCTATGGGAACGGGCAGGTGCGTCTGTATGAAGCAAGGACAGGCAGTCTGCACGTCCAGATCCATGCCCACGCCCGGGCCATCTGCGCCCTGGACCTCGCTCCCAACACGGGCAAGGTCAGTCTCTTCCACTCCTATGTACCCTTTTTCCTGGTGCTGGGATGTTGAGAGGACAACCACAGGCTTGTCCCTGCCACCCCAGGGCACCTGCCCTGGGCATTCCAGCCTACACCTGTCCCTGGTCGGCACGTTCCATCTGCCACTCTTCCCCCCGCTTTTTTTTTAATAGCTACTCTCCACGGCTGAGGACACCTTTGTGCACATCTGGAAGCTGAGCAGAAACCCAGAGAGCAACTCCATTGAGGTGTGTGTCGTGGGAGGGGTGGAATGGGGGCCCAGGTGCAGGGCAGCAGGGCCCTGACAGGCTCCTCTCCCCCAGGTGGAACACGGTCATGGTGAGTGTGTCCCCGACACCCAGGTGTGTGGTGCCCGGTTCTGTGATCCCTCGGGCAGCTCCTTCGCCGTGACTGGCTATGACCTTGCTGAGATCTTGAGATTCCGCAGTGCGTGAGAGAAGAGCAGCTCTCCTGTCTCCCGTGTTGTTTATAAAGTTCTCCCTCCACCCAGCCCTTGTCTGATTACTCAGTAGCACAGTCACGCTTCACACCTGATGAACTAAACTCCATGGAGGCAGGGGTGGGGCAGGTCAAGGCCAAGCAGAGGCGCAACCCATCCTCGAGAACCAGGTGAAAGCTGCTGTTAAATAATTTTAATGGTTGATGTGGGAGTCTCAAGGGAGGGGCATTCCCTCCCAGGGCTCTTCAGTGCCATCCTCAAAGCTGATTAGTGCAGGGAGGTAGGGCAGGGTTGGTTCCAGTTTTCTCCCAGGAAGGGTGCAGGGGGTCCCAGCAAGCCCCGGGAGTGAGTCCATCAGCACCATGGCAACCACAGCTTGACTGGGGCTTCTGCCCCTCTTCCCCAGCCTACCCCCAATCCGGCGGAGGAGGGGGAGGCCAGGCCAGCCCACCTGCCACTGCTGCGCCGTGGCCAGAGCCCAGCTGCACAAAGGTCATTTCCTCTCCTGGCCGCGTCCCATTACCAGCACTTCTTTCTCTCATACTGGTGACTGAAGCCAAGTGCGGGACAGCCCTTTGCTGCAGAGATCTTTGGATCGAGGGGATCGCTGTGGGGGGAGAGGAGCAACCGAGCGGGAAGCCCCAGGAGAGTGGTCTGGGGGTATGGCATCTAGGGAGAAGGTTCGGGGTCGTCCCCAGGGCAGTGGGTGGGTCCGGGCTGGGGCTGGGGCCACTGAGGCAGGCAAGCAGGGGCTGGGCATGGCAGGCTGGTCTGCAAACATTGCTAGCCAGGGTGGGGGCTTCTCCAGCCTCGGGCCCTCCCGCTGGGCCAGGATGTCTGTCACTGCTGCGATGTCATCCAGCGGCTCAATAGCTGCAGCACCAGGAAGGGGTTGAGGGGAGGGGGCTGGTCAGAGCTCAGGGCCCAGGCCTGGCCAGCCCTGACCATCACCTGCTGCTATAATGGGAGGAAAGCAAAGCCTGCACCTCCACGGAGACCGCATTATCCTGCAGGAGCAGCCCCTCACCTGGGCCCCCTAGGGCCACAGGCTCTGATAAGACTGGATTATGGTGGACAGGGATGGGCGGGGGGCAGAGTGGGTGGAGAGACCAATGAAATAAATGAGATAAATGAAAGCAGTGCCAGGCAAGTGAGGGGTCAGAGAAAGAGACAGGAATCCACATGCAGAAAGGGAAACAGAAAAGGAGAAATTAGGAAAGAAATTCATGAAACAAACCTGTTTCTTTGGGGTTTGGTTTTGAACTTTGGTGGAGGTGGGTTCCAAGAAGTTAGAGGGGAGAAAGGAGTATCACAGGACAAGGTGGGACTTGTGTCCCCAAAGAGCTCTGCCTTAGCCCCGCATGTGCGTTTCCTCTAATTCCATTATCTGGGCCCCCTCAAAGCCCCTACACCCACTTCCCATCACATTCCCAGATTGCGGGGTGTGGCCTCTTCCACTCACCCATCTCATGGTACAAGGACCCATGCTTGGCCAGTGCTTGGGGTGGTTTCCGGGGAGCGGGAGTCTCAATTTTCATGATTTCATCACAGCACTGCTTCCACTGGCCTGGAGGGAGAGCACAGGTAAGGGGTGTGGGAGGAGGACTGCAGAGTGCCAGGCTGCCCTCTCTCCCGCCACGTTCCCTCCTGGAAGTAGTGGCCTTTGGGAGAAATGACAAACTCCAGTCCCCACACAGGTTCAGCCCAGCCCGTCCCCTGCTCCCGCCTCCTCCTCTCTTACTCATGTCAAAGAAGAGCTGCCACAGAGCCTCCCTCCAGCTCTGCAGGGCTCCCTGGCTCTCTGTCTGAAGGGTGTGTGTCACCTCGTCATCCCCATACTGGTTACTGATGCTCAGGGTGAAGGGCCGCCCCGGGGCATGGTCTAGCTCCCCTGCCCGGACCCGAGTCTCCTGCAGGAGAAAGGAGTCCGTTTCCACCTCCACCTTGGTCCCAGGAGTCAGCAGCAACATCAGACATGCTTGTCATCCCTGCTTGGAAGGAAGAGCTTGTGGGGCTTTAGTGGAACCCTCTCATTTGCCTCCTACTGACCGGAATGGAAAGGGATGAGACAGACGGCCCTGAGTCAGAGAAAGAACCGATCAAGACAAGGAAAAGGGTTGACAAGGCGGGGAAGGCACTGAGGCCGAAAGTCCCTTGACACTTCCATAAAAGTAGGCAGAGAGGCCAGCAAAAGGGGGCGTGGGGGCAATCGGACCTGGAGCAGGAGAGAAGAACAGGAAACAGTGAAGTAGCTGAAATTGGAGTTTGAGGGGAAAGAGGGAAAGGGGATGAAAAGCCCTAACCTGGCTGTAAAACCCTCTCTGACTTGGCAGGGGCTGAGGCTGGTGAACAAATGCGACTGTCCTTTTCCCTTGATTCTGGCAGGGGAGATTGAGGTCCCCTCAGCTCTCCTGGCCCTGAGGCTGGGTGTGGTGCTGTTTGGAGAAGGGAGCCAGCCTCCATCTCTCTGGGGTCTGTGCCCACCCTCTTGGGGCCGGAAGGAGAGACTGCTGGGCCCAGGCACCTGGGGGCCTCGCCACAGGGGACCCATCACCTTGTTGATCGCAATAGTAAACAGCGGCTCTTTGCCAGCGTCTGCATCCTCGGGTCTCCGGTAACAGAAGAGGTCCGTGCCTTTCAGGACAGCGTGCACCCGGGCCCAGTTCTGCAGTTGCCCAGCTGGCTGCACAGAGGACTCAGGTCTCCTGGGGTAGTCACACCCCCTCACAGACTTCCTCCCCGGCGCCCCATCAGGAACCCACCCCTTTCTAACCACCCTCTTGCCGATCCTCCTTTTGTCTTGCCCATGCCTCCCTTCCTGCCCAGATCTTGACTTTCAACAGTGCTTCTATTCCTAAGGGACTCAGCTCCCATCTGCCTTCTCCCTGTCCCCATCCGCTCCTCTGGGGCCCCCTCACCTGCACCCTGAGGGTACCACTTGCAGAGGGCTGAGTCATGCAGAGAGGCTGGGCTGCCAGGCGGCAACACACACTCCCATAAAGGGGCAGCCAGGCGGGGTTCTCCTCTGTGGGAGGAGGAAGTGCCGGGTGAGGGTGGGAACAAGAAGGGGACCATCCCAATGGCCCCCTTCTCACCCTCCAGCACTCCCCGCCCCCTCTCCCCCACCCACACACACTCACCATGACTGACAAGGGTGAGGTCGTGTGTGCGGAACCCATCCTGCACTGCCGCCAGGGTGAGCGTGGTGTGAGCCAAGAGGTGGTAGCGGGGGCCCCTGGAGGAGAAAAGAAGTAAGCGTCAGCCAGGCAGGGGCGTGGTGGCACGGGAGCTAGGGAGGCCGAGCCGAGCCGTCTGTCCCATTGCTCAGGCTGCCCCACAGAAAACCCCCCAACGGGTTGGGGACAATCATTGAGCCCCTGCTGGTGCCAGGTCCTTTGCTTTGCGCAGTTATCCCACTGTATTCCCATGACAGTCCCGTGGGCTTGGTGGCATTCTTCAGTTTGTACACGAGGCAACCTGAGGCCTAGAGAGATTAAGAAACTCACCCATAACCGATAGCTAAGTGGTAGGGCTGGCGTTTGAACCCATGTCTGTCTCTAAAACCAGCATTTTGTTCATAAAACCTGGTCTCAAACTGAGTGGTTCCACGGGGTGCCACTGGGCTGCTGTAGGCACCCCCTCATGGCCCAGGCTACCTTCCTCCAACTGGGGAGCTCTGTTCTGTCCACCCAAGATGTAGTTGCTGCTGCTAAAAAGTTTACTCCCCAGAGCCTGGCTCTCCCCACCTTCCTACTGGTCTTCTCAACTGGCTGGGGCCTGACTCCGGGGTACAGGCCAGAGTGCCTCACGTGTGGCCACCGCTCACTCATGTCTGTCTGCATGTCCTGGCAGCAATGCAAAATGGGCTCCCTGCATGCTCCACACAGTTCAAAGATCACCCGTGGCCAGGATACAGACAGCGGAGGGCAGTGGGGGGATGCAGGGCCCTACCCCACAGCCGGGGTGGGGAGCAGGATGGGGCTGCTCCCTGAGCCCCCAGCACTGTCCAGCGATGCCCGGACACGCCTCCCAGAGGAGCGGCCCAGGGAGCTGCTGAGTTTGGTGGCAAGCCTCTTGGGGGCTCCAGCGAGGGCTCCCTCGTCTTCCACGCAGGCCCCATACAGCTCCAGGCGCAGCTCAAAGTCAGGCCCTGCCTCAGTGCTATGAGAGTGTGGGAGAAGGAGAGGAGGATGGAGGGGAAGTCCAGGGATGCTCAGGGGGTGAGGGTGGGGTGCAGGTACAGGGCAGTCCCCTGGGGAAGCCAGGCTCCCGTCGCCCCTTCTCCCACCCTGTGGCCACCTCCTCTGAGAACTGGGGCAGAGTGGAGAAAGGAGGGACTCACAAGAGCACGCTGTTCTGAAAGGAGATGTCCGTGAGCGTCCTGTCCACCAGGATCATCTCCGTGTCTTCGATGTGTTCCCCCAGCTGCAGCAGCAGGAACACAGCCCAGCGGTGCAGGTCTGGGGCAGAGAAGGCAGCGCGGGTGAGACAGGCCCTGCGGGGCCCCACCTCAGGCTCACCCCCTGCACTCGGCCCAGGGCGTGTGGGACTCACCCCCTTTGTTCTTGAAATACTCTGTGTCCTTCCACATGAGTGGAATCCGGAGGTCTAAGGGGCAGAGGGGTGGTGACAGGCGGTTGAGAGAGAGTGGGAGGCCCTGCGGTTGGGCGGGGGGTGCCGGCAGGTGGGTGAGCTGTGCTCCTTACCGGAGATGCAGACCCGGCCCCGGCACGGGGAGCGCTCAGCCGGCAGCCCGCTGTCAGAAGGCCTGTGGGTAAATCAGTGTCCGGGCCCGGCCTCCAGATGCTGCCCCCCTCGCTCCACTTCCCAAGGGCCCTGGGACCCCCCCCACACCCCGTCCCAGGGGCCCAGCCCCCAGATCCCTGGCCGGGCTGACATGGCCCAGCTGAGGGATTTGAGGGAGAGTTGTCGGCTGACCTCAGAGGACACCCAGGCTTGGGGGGACACCAGAGCCACATTGGCTCACAGTACACAATTTCGGGGCCACCCCCCTCCAGGCACTCTCCTGACCCCTCCCCAGATCCCTGCCAGTGACAAGTGGGGTGTCAAGAGGCCGGGGCCAGGGCCATGGCCCTGCGGGGGAGCAGTCCCTGCCCACAGACAGACCCCCTCATGGACACTTCACTAAACCCCTGGGCTTGCAGGGGCTGGCAGGCTCCCTTTTTTAACACCATCTCATTACTTCTTTTATAGAGGAGGGTACTGGGTCAGTCAGAAAATCATGTTTATGAAAGGGGCAAACACAAGTAGGGAACATCTGTGTCCCATTCTCCCACAACACCCCCCACCCCAAACTTTGATTTCTCCTTCACCTTCCTGGCCAGATATGCTGGGACTTCACAGCACCCCAAGTCCCCACTGCAGGGGAGCCTTCTTCCTCTCCCCTCCTCAGGGCTCGTGGAGACTGGGGCCCTCCCCTGAGGTGACAGCCACTTTATCCACACTGATGCATGATGCCACTGATGTAATTACCTCCATTCCAAAGCCTGGAGCCAAATGAGGGGGCACTAATAGCATATTAGATCACACGGTCTGCAGGGAGCGGGGCCATCTGGGGCCCTGAGTGATGTCTCTGGGCAGGGTCTGTCGATGGCTGCCTCTCAGGAGACAGCAAGCCCACTGACACTGTCCCCACTGTCTGCTTGCCTTCCTTGAGCTTCCTTGGGCAGTGTTGAGTGGATTCTCTGCCTTCTCCTGTAGCTTCATGGGTGAGCTCTGGAGGCCTCCTGGCAACCCCCCTGTGTCGGCCCTTTCACCAGAAACCAGTTCTTTAAATGACCAATTTTCCGAAAGTGGCCAGTTCTCAGAGTGACCAAATTGCCAAATCAGTGAGGAAATTTTCTTCAGTGTTTTAGTTTTATGACAGCATCAGCCAGTAGATTTGTCAAAGCAGGGGAGTCTGATGTTAGCATGCCTTGTGTTTCATATCCAGAAGCTAAGCCCTTTTAGAATGCACAATCTAATTTATGTGAAGGGTTGGCGTTCCCTTAAATGGTTCTTAAATGTCCTTCCTCAATCCCTGCCTCTGGTGGTGAACCCCAAATACAACAAACTACTGTCAGTTTGTGGTATATTGGCCATTCAGCAAATTGGCCATTTGGTGAAACATCTTTGAGGAAATTAGCTTTCCAGAAGCCAGCAAGCCAGACTCAGCAGACCACAGGCTGGGCTTAGCGAATTAGCACTTGTGCGTTACTATGCCTCAGACTTCCAGCCATGCACCAGATATGCTGGCTGTCCTGAGTCCAGCCCTGGCCACTAGTGCACCTCTGGGCAGCACACTGCAGTGACAAAACATCCGAGGTGCCTTCCAGGCCCCCCACGAGGCTTCATAGGAGGTCATCTCCAGGGTGACCTGCACTCCACACGTACACACACTGCACCTCTGTACATACACACACTGTGCCACTGCACAAACACACCCTGCGCCACCATTGCACATGAACACACTGCACCTCTGCACATACACACACTGTGCCACTGCACAAACACACCCTGCGCCACCATTGCACATGAACACACTGCACCACCGCACATACATTGCACCACCACAATACACACACTGCACCTCTGCATATATACACACTGCACCTCCAAACATACACACACTGCACCTCTGCACATACACACACTGCACCACTCACTAAACATACACACACACCACCCACTGCACATCCACACACTGTACCTCTGCACATCCACACACTGCACCACCCACGTACACACAGTGTACCACCATACGTACACACACTGCGCCACCACGTGTACACACACTGTACCTCTGCACATACACATGCTGCGCCACCACACATAAGGTCTCCTGCTCCCCAGCACCTGGCCTTGCCCTCCTTGCTCACCGCCGGGCCATCTTCCCCAGCACCTGCGCCTCCTTGCGCCGCTGCAGCTCGCCCATGTAGCTGAGGATGCGGCTGTTGCAAACCAGCAGGCTCTTGGTGGCCTCCAGAGCCTGCTCTCGCTGGGAGCAGGCCGCCAGCAGCTTGCAGGCCCCTTCCCTCATCCGGATCTCATGGTCCAGCTTCCTCTGCAACTCTGTGTCCTGGCCGGGGGAGGTGGAGGGCAGAAGGAAACGTCAGTCAGGGGACAGGCCCAAGCACCGTCCAGGTCCCAGTGGGCTGTGGCCTGGGAGACACTGACAAGAAACTCAAGTTTCAGGCAATTTAAGAGCAAACGTTTGGTCTCAACCTCAGCTGCTCAAGAATAACCAGGGAAGTTTTGTAAAAATCCAGATGCCCTCATGCATTTGATGGCAAGAGTATAAATTCCATTAGCCTCTTTTGAGCACAAACCAGAAACTATAAATTCACATATCCTTTGATCCAGCTCTTCAGTATCTAGGAAATTATTCTACAGGTATATTTACATACATGGGCAAAGCCATATGTACAGGAACATTCACTACAGCATTGTTTTAAAGACGAAGATTAAAAGCCCTTCAATAGATGCTATAGATGCATATTTAAGGACATGGAAAGATATTTTTTTTTACTGAGAGAAAAATGTCAGTTACAAAATAGTGAATTCAGTAGGCTCTCTTTGAAATGCTATATGTGAAAAAAGAAAGCTCTTCAAATAGGGCTTTGGTTAAATAATTTACAGCATATCTATACTGTAGAATAAAGAGTGAGGTAGACACGTGCAGATATGAAACAATTTCCAAAATAATGTATGAAGTGAGAAAAGAAAGCAAAGCAGTGTTGTAGCATGCTAATATTTGTGCATCATATGTGTGTGTGTGCTTGTATATGCATAAAAAAAAAGCTGTTGCAGAACTGGGAGCCAGGAATGAGAAACATATTTATGAGACTTTTTATATATTATCCTTAAGTACTACTGAACTTTACTGGAAATTGTTACCTTGTAACAAATTAGATTCCTGCAAGGAATCTGTAGGAGTGGGGCATGTGCAGTTTTTGAAAACTCCCCAAATGATTCTGAGGTGCAGACAGGGCTGAGAACCATTAGCTAAAGGGAATGGGTACAGAGATTAAAAGCAATCCTGTATTATCCCAAAGTCTCAAGTGATGTGGAGGGATATCTATTTGTCAAGGGATCCATGGAGAAGGAGCATCCACCTCTAGAGTTTACTCATACCACACAGAGCCTCGTCCACACCCCAAATTAGAGGTTTCACCACTTGGCCCTCTGAGCTTGGGACTTGAGGACAGAAGCAAGAAATGGGGATGGAGTGGCAGGTGCCCCAGGAGTAAGGGGCTGGGCAGGCTGTGTAGGCAGCCCAGAGGGGTCCCTGGGAGAGGCACCCAGCATTCTCAGGGAGGAGCTCTGGAGAGGGCTCACTCAGCACAGAGCAGAGGTTGAGAGCATCGGTTTGACATAAGACAAACCTGGGGCTGTCACAGCCTTGCCACTGACTTGAAAAGTTGGGAAGAAACTTAATTTTAAAAGCACTGGACAATTTACTCCACCTCTCTAAGCTTTGGTCTCCCCATCTGTAAAGTGGGGATAGAAATAGTCCCCACATCCTAAGGTTGTTGTGAGGATTCAGCGAAATGGGGATGTAAAGCACAAGCCCACTACCCAGTGTGTGGCACCCAGGAACATGGGGATGCTTGTTTTAGTGGTGCTACTGCAGTAGCAAGAGTATTTGCCCAACAAACACGGGAGCATCCCTATGCTCTCCAAGGCTCTACATTTAAAATCCAACTGGGAGGCGAGAGTGCAGGCATTAGTGGCTGCCCCACAAATGCCATGGCATGGCATAAACATGCTCACAGGAGACAGGCCCTGCTTCCTTGTGGCAGAGGTGATCAGGGAAGGTTTCAGAGAGGAAGCAGAAGACGATCCCAGGTCACAGTGTGCAAATCAATTCAGGAGGCAAGGCAAATCGAGCCCCCCAGCTGGAGAAGGGCTGGTGGGATGGGAATGAATGTGCTGTCCAAAACCTGTCTTCTCCCTCACACCAGCTCTCCTCCACACCCTGTGCCCTTCCTTCTGTCCCTGGTGTCTCCAACCTCCAAGTTCCCAAGGCCTGAACACCCTAAATTCCCATTTCCAAAAGCTTTGTCCAGCCTCCCTGCCGATTCTTCACTATATCCTGGGCCACTTGCCCTAGTCAGGCTCTCATCACCCGTAATCCCAGCACCACCCACCTGTTTCCCTTCCTGACCCTTCCCAAACCAGCCAACTGGTCCCAAACCCCCCCTCCACCAGGAAGCCCTCCCAGACTGCACATCTCCTCCCCAGCCCACGAGGTCCCGCAGCCCAGCTGCACCAGGTCCCACCTGCGCTAAACTTCGCTACTTGCCGACTCGCACCCCATTCTGCAGTCCGCTTCCGCCACCAATACCCCAAAGCGGTGAGAACGGGCCAAGGGGGGGTGGGGAGGGACCGGAACGCAGAGGCGTTCTGCAGCCCTTTCCTGGCTAGCCTCGCTGCACGGGTCCCAGCACTCACGCATCCTTCCCCAGCCTTGTCCATTGCGCGTGCGGTGCCGGCGCGGGAGGCGCGCGGGGTCGGGGGAGCCAGCCGCACTGGCTGGAGGGCGGCGGGGAGCCGAGGGACCCGGGCGCAAGCGTAGCCGCCCCCGCCCCCGGCGCTCGGGGCGCCGGTGACATCAGCTCCCAACCGCCGCGAGAGTGACTGAGGGGCGCCGGAGCCTGGCTGATCTGGGTCCCCGCTCCGGGAGGCACGACATGGACCCTCCCGGCGCGGCGGGCTCAGGCCTCCGAGAGCCACCGCGCCGCCTGCTGAAGGGTCCCGGGCCTCCGCGCCGCGCTCGGGCCGAGGGAGGAGCCCCGGGAAGGCCTCTCCGGTGGCGCTCCAAGGTGACCCCTTGCCTGGGAGCATAGGGGTTGGTGAATAAATTGGGAAAACTGGACCCAGAGAGGCCGCGAGACTACCCAGACGCCATCCCGACCCCTCTGCCCTCAGGCCCCGGACCTCCACAGCCAAGAGTGCCCTGGAAATCCCGGCTACCACCCGACCGAGAGATCTCAAGAATCCTGGCGCAGGCTCTGGTCCTCATCGCATCCCACCGCACCCCCCACCTCAGGGAGAGCTCCAGGGAGCCCCCTCCCCACCTACACAGCCCTTCTCTCCAAGCAGGCAGCGTTTCCCCCACTCTTGGGAAACAGCCTGGAGTTGGGTATCAGCCGGACTTGGGTTAGGGCCCAGGGGGCTGAGGGATGAGTCTTGGGCAGAAACCCCAGCACACTTAGCTGTTCCTCCATATCCCTTCCTGCTCCTCTGACTCACTTCAGTCCTTGCCTTCCTGCTCTGCTTCTCACCACCTGTTCCCTTCACAATTGCCACCAGAGCTCCTTCAAATCCTGGCTTAGAAACTTTCCTAGTTGTGAGAACTTAACTTTTGGAGCCTCCATTTGTAAATTGGGGACTATTCCACCTCCTTCAGAGCATTATTTGAGAATTAAATGGGAGAGCCTGATCTCTACCTTGGCCCAAGGTATGGGCCTGGGCACAATGTGTCTTTAAAAACAACCTTTGACCTTCTCCCAGCTCCCTTTTACTTGCAGTTTAAGGTCCCCTCTTCCAGAAAGTTGTCTTGGATTTACTCTGGCTACCTCTCTTGCCAATCCCTGAATGTCAATGGGTCTCTCTTTTGAGGACCCAGGAGGAAGGGAACTTGCTGAGCTTGTGGATAAAGAAAAAAGCATCCTTAATCCATGACTAAGAGGTGACCAAAGTTAAAACAAGCCCCCTTTCCTGACCCAGGCCCTGGGAAGGCCTTCCATGGAGAAAATTACATTGGGGGGTGGGGGGTGGGTGTAGAATGTAAGCCTTTAAATAGCTAGACCAGCTCTGTCCAATAAAATGGTCTGCAGTGATGGAAATGTTCAATAGCCATTAGTCACATGAGCACTTCAAATGTCTAGAGCCTCTTGGCCCCACTTCAGGGTGGCTGCTGTAGAGAGCTTTTACCATGAGGGAAAAAAGAAATGCAGCCAGAACAACTAAGGAACTAAATTTTTATTTTATTTTCATTAATTTAAACTTAAATATTTGCATATAATTAATGACAACCATATTGGACAGTGCAAATGAGGAGGGATGGCATATAGGTTTTATCTCATGTGCCCACCCAAGACAATTAGGTAGTACCAGAGCCCCAACAGGTTCACGGAGCACCTTTTGGCTGATTAGGAAAAGCTGACCCTCTCCAGGCAAAAAAATTAGACAAAGATGCCTCCTCCTGATGCAGACCCCAGGCCAGGGCTCTCACCTCTGCCTGGCAACCTTGTGAAGGGCACAACCTACACAATTTACGTCAAGGCAATGCTGAGAAAGATTCTGAGGGTGTGTCCCGTGAGTGGGGGCGGGCTGCAGGGGCCAAAGGGAGGGCAGTACGTGGGCAATACATTAGCCAGTCCGCATCTAGACTCTTTACAGTCCTGCCTCTGACCTCCCTCAGGAGCAACCCCTTGCCCAGCCCAGGCAGTCACTTTCACAGCTTCCTCCATCTTCCCCATCTCAGTAAATTGGCCACGCCACCTGGTTGCTCAAGCCTGACCCGCTGGATCATCCGGGAGCCTTCTCTTTGCTCCATCCTTTGTGCCCAATCTGTCAGCAAGCCCTGTCAGATCTTACCCCATCATCTTAAATCCACCCACTTCTCCCTGCCTCCACCACAAGCACTTTAATCCACACCACCAGTTCCACTTCCCCCACGACTCTGACAACCTCCTGCCTGGTTTTCTGCTGCCCCTCTTGCCAATCCCTCTCCCCCCAGTCTCTCTTCTACTGCAGCCATTAGTTTAAAACATAGATCAGTCATTCCCCTGCTTAAAACTCTTCCATGGCCCAACGTCACACACACAGTAAAATCCAAGGGCCTTATGGTGACTTTCGAGCCCCTGCTGGGTCTGGCCCCTTCCCACCAGCTCAACCCCATCTAAGATCCAGCCATACTGGCTCTCTTTCCCACAAACATATCATCCTCACCAGCATTTAAGGGCCTTTGCTCTTGCTGTGTCATCTGTCTGCAAAGCCCATGCTCCAGTCTTCGCATGTCCTTGGGTTCCTCTGGTCTCAGCTCAAACGTCTCCTCACAGAGGCCTTCCCTTGCCTCCACCCTATTTTGATTATATCCCCCCGTTTCTACCATAATTTCACTATGTGAGATAATTTCTTTATGTGTTTACATGTTTCCCATTTCTTCCCCTACTAGAATGGACCTTTCCTGTCTTGTTCACTGAGGTATCTCCAAGTTCTAGAATGGTGCTTGGCACATAGTAGGCATTCAACAAATATGTTATAGGAATAAATGAATGAATAAACAGCTCCCTGCCATCTCCACGGCCAGCAGAATCCTTACTCCTGCTCCAGAGTCCCCTTCCCCTTCTCTCAAGGAAATACCAGCCCTAACAGGAGCCCTTGTCCCCAAAACACACATCCAGACCTACCCACAGAGCTTCCAGAAATAGATGTGAAGGTCCTGTTGCCAACATAGGGTTCCTAAGGGCAGAACCGGGACTAGGTCCACACACAGCATCCAACATGGGCTCCCCTCTCCCCACGTTGAACAGGCCCAGCCCTCCCCCATCAGCCCCAGCCGGGATGGGCCAGGCAGAGATAGGGGTCAGGATGCCTGCAGAGGACGTGCTCCGGGGTGCAGGTATTACCTCCAGACTGAGCGCCATCTGCCGAATGTAGAGCATATTCAGGTCTTCCAGGATGTGCAATCTGTCCTGCATCTCTGTGTCCCCCAGTGTCCCTTCCCTTGCAGACCCCTGAAGGGTGGGGGTGGGGGCAGGCACACTGTCCCACAATTCCTCCACCCGCTGCTCCCCCGGTCTTGGAAGAGATGGGCAGCTTTTGGGCAATGGGCAAAGGCTGGCCCTGTCCCTCCACGCTCCTGTTAGACCCCTCTGGCTGCTGTGACAAACTTTCCTTGCCTAGTGCCGTTCCAGGGCCCTGGTGGGAGCCAGGCAAGGAGAGGACAGGAAAGCAAGGGGAGGATGAGCAGGGTCCTAGGAGGGGAGGCCAGCTGCTGAGGGGACTGTGGGCACAGAGTGTCCAGTTTTGCTTTGGTGGCAGCTGTTCTCCCAGCTGTGGAAGAAAAAGGCCCTTTCATTGGGGCTCTGGCCCCTCCCCAGCCCCCACCCACAGCCCTGGCCTGGTGGACAGAGAATCTGTGTGCAGGGAGGGTGTGAGGGGCAGGCACAGCTGGAAGGGGGCAGGGAGGGAACGCCTCGGGCAGGTTCTACAGAGCAGTGGGGTTTGCCAGGAGATCGGAGCTTTGGGAGAGAGGTTCTGGCTTAGTCTGAGAGCGTTAAGAGGAAGAGGGACAGAGGTGAGGACTTGAGGGGAGAGTGAGCCCGGTGAGTGGGACAAAGTGGGGGAGGGGGGAGCTGGTAATGCGGCCACCGCTTCCAACTCCGCGCCCCCGTCCAGCCCTCCCCACCCTGGGCTCAGGATTACCTCGCTTTTCCTGCAGAAGGGAGGAGAGGGAGGAAGGCAGGGGTGTGTGCCTGTCTGCTGCTGCTGTCCCCGCTCCCCTCTGCGGGCCCCTTCCCTTCCAGACAGGAAACCGGCCCCGATTCCCAGCCAGCTGCAGCTTTGTCCCCCGCCCTCCACCCCAGGCCCACGGAGTCACACTCTCCGGCGAGGCGCGGCCGGGCAGCTCCGCCCCGGCTCCTCCGCGCGGGTCCCCGAAGGCCGGGCTTATGCCGGGGGCCGCCCCAGTTCACAGGCCCCTCCTCCGGGCCCCGGGCCTCGCCCCTCACACCCCCGAACCCCGGCCTCGCCCCTCACCCCCACCGCGCGGCCCCGCTCGGGTCCTGCGGGAGGAGTTGTTTGCAGCGGGACCGACAGCGCTCCCTCCCCCCGGGGTCCACTGGTTTCGGAGCCAGAGAGGGCCCCGGCCACCAGGGCTCGGGTGTGAAAGGGCCTTTGTTCCCGGCAGGCAGGAGGGAAAGGGCAGAAGCCAGGCCTGGAATCCCAGCGAGGAGGGAGTGGGGGGCGGGAGGAAGGCCCCCTCAGTTAACCCTTTCCAGGGCCGGGAGAGAAGGAGCGCTTGGAATTGGGCTTTCCCTGGGCAAGCGTGAGGCTGACCCTGGGGGGCAGAAGCCTCTGTGGGGTCCTTCACGGGCTCACCGGCCCTGTCAGTTCCGGTTCACCTTCGGCCTCTCCGGAGCTTCTTTGGGGAGTTACAGGGGTGGGAGCTCGGTCCCGGGCAATCTGTAGACTGCTGGGTGGTCGGGGGAGGAAACGCTCAGCCCAGTGATTGGGCTCCTCTTGGGCCCCAGGAAGGGAGGCTGAACGTTTGGAGATAGGAAATAATCCCCAAATGTTAAAAGGGAATTCCCCACCTCCCCAGCCCCTCGAGAGCACAAATGAGCAGTGGAGGAGAGCGCGAACGGGGCAGAGACCTGGCCTAGCTTGATGACGGAGGGTTTGTGGGGGCTGGCGGCCAAGAGTCCGCGCTCACCGCCCTTTGCCGGGGGATGCCTGGATGGGGCAAGATCCAGGGACATTTTGGGACTCGAGCCTGAGGCGCCTCAAACTGGGGACTGCACGGAGTTTTCCAGGCAGGAGCAAATCACCCCCAACGGCCAGGGGAGTATCGGGGAGCGGCAAAGTTCCGATTACAGTGCCTGACTTTGGAAGTCAACAACCGGGGCGCCGCGCGTCTGCAGCCCGCAGCGTCTCCGCCCCTTGGCGTGCGCGCAGGCGGGGGCTGCAAACCCGGAGGCCGAGGCTGCGGGCGCCGGGAAGCCAAGCCGGGCCGGGGGCTTCGCGGGGCGCTCACCTCCGGCGGGTCGCTGAAGACGCTGAGTCGGAAGCGGCCGCGTTTGAACTCCATCTCCAGGGCGGAGCCCCGGGCCACGGTGACCCGGCTCCGGTGGTTTCGGGTGAACATGCTGGCGGCTCCTCTCTGCGAGCTCCCCGCGCCTCCCGGCTCGCCGTCGTCTGGCCTGTTTCGTGCCCCCGACGCCCGCCCGCCTGTGCGGCCGGGAATCTCCCGCTGTCCGGTTCCCAAACCCCGCCCCCCGAGACGACACCTGGGCCGGGCGGGGCGCGGCACCCTCCGTCCCCACCCTCGCCGCCGGCCCGGCCCGACAGCCTAGGGCACCCCACACCTGGTAACCGCGTGGGGGGCGCATCAACACTTCGGGGCCCGTGTCCAGGTGGGGCTTACCTGGCCTCGGGGCGGGCCCTGGGCAGCCCCGCCCCGCCCCCACCTGGTAGGTCCGACGTCCCTGGGCTTGGAAAATCCCTTAGCCACATGGGTCGCCGCGTGGCACGTTCCGGCTCTAGCCGGCCCTGGGACTGCTCCCAATCTCACCCCCAGCAACCTCCTCAACTCTCTCACCGCCGCTCTCGACCTCTCGGACGACCATTTTCACTTTCCTATAGTCCCAAATGTTCCTTCTTTGTCCTCCCTCCCTCCCTCCCTTTGGCTCCCCTCCAAGGCTATCTGCCCAGACCAGTGGCCACGATTCAGGGGCAGCGTTTAGGCACCCCGTCCTGGAAGCCCAGTTCTGTCGCTCACTAGTTGTGGGGCCTAGGCTCAGGATTGACCTTTCTGAGCTCCAGTTTCCTCTTCTGCTCAACGGGGTGACAATAAGTATCCCCTCCCCTCAGGCGGCTGTGAGGATCACCTGTGATAGTGACTAAAGCACCCAGCCTGTGCCTGCAGGGTCAGTGCTCCTGTGAATGGAAGCAGCACTTCTGTGCCCCTGGGCGGGACACTAGTGGCCTCAGCTGGACCCAGACAGCAGCCTAAGCAGATGAGGACTTCAGGCAGGGCCCCCCACAATGACTATCAGCTGCTTTGCTTTACCATGCCCAGCTTCTTCAGATAAAAGGAGCCAGCCTTCTCACCCCCAGGGACCCAACCTGAAGGAAGGAAATAGCAAAGGATTCACTTGCTGAACAAACACGAGGGGTCTCCTGGGGGACTTCAGAACTTACTGAGAGAATTTAGGGGTGGGGGGCAGGGCTCTTACATAGCAGGTGAGCCAGAACCAAAGACATACCAATCTTTATGTCTTAGAGAGCCCTGATTAAAACTCGGATGTGAAGAATTACTCGATATTCTTTTGGAGAGTCTAGCTTAAATTTACTTCTGCATAAGGGGAGATGTGTTGGCTTATGGAACTGTAAAGTCCAGGAGTCAGGCTTTAGGTGTGGCTTCACCCAGGCATTTGAACAGCACTGCAAGGATCCAGTCCTTTTCCACCCCTCGGCCCTACTTTCTCTATGTGGGTTTCGCTCTGCAGCGTAACGAGCTTGCTGCCAAAATTCTGGCGCTACATCTTTTCAGGCTAAATTCAGCAGAAAAGAGAGCATCTGTTTCCTGAGGCTCCTGCACATGTCTGGGATTCACTCTAGACTAATTGTGATCATTCATCCATCCTAAACCAATTGTAGTAGCCAGAGGATAGACTTAGACTCACTGGCCAGACCCGAACCAATCACGGCAGCTAAGGGGGTTCCTGTGTGATGGTGATCAGGCCTGGGTCACTTGTGCACTCCTGGAGACCATCTGGAATCCAGGGAGCTGGGAGGGAGAGACAGAGAGAAGGAGAGATGCTTTCTCAAAGAATGTTCTAGGTACTACAAACAGAAAATGGATGCTGGACAGGAAACCAACAAAAATCCTCCACGTATAAAAATGTACAGGGAAAGGGAGTTCTTCCAGTTAGTAGGCAAGGCAGATCAAAAGATTTTATGAAGTCAGCGGCATCTAAAGGAGGGGTGAGGCACAAGAAAGGGAAAGAATTATTTCTTAATTTCTTCGAATATTGTCACTCCTCTAAACTGTAAGCTCCCCAGGAAGGGACAGTTGTTGGTCTTGTCCACTGCTTTATCCCCAGTGCCTGGCACATAGTAGGTGCTCAAGAAACATTGGCTGAAGTAAATGAGTAAAGAGGACTTGTAAAAGAAAAGTGTTTGATTGGGATGAGCTGTCCCATTGGACTAAAAATGTGCATTTCAAACATTTGTGGTTTTCTGTTTTTTTTTTTTTAGCAAATGAACCCCCCTCCCAAATGAAATCTTACCTGGAGTATATGAAGTGGAGTCAGAGCTGCTGTGATGGGAGCAGGTACAGGAACCTCATGCTTTGTCCTTCCCACAGGCTTTCAGCTGTCCCCGGCTCCTCGGTGGAACATGGGCTCCAAGGAAGGGTTAGAAATCCCCTGCCCTGAGACCCAGGCAAGAGGTGGAGGGATGCAAGACGTTTGGAAAAGAGGTTGAGCCCAAATCCTGCCTAGTTTGCATTCAGTGTGGCTGAAGGTTTTGGAAAGTTATGTTTTAGAGATCATCGTCTGGTGGCCTTTTCATAAATCAGCTGGAGGAGGTCATGACTCCTCTGTAGACTGAAGGAGGGGGAACTCGGACCAAAATATCTGTGGATTCGCTTATTTTTTTAATTAAATTTTTATTTAATAATATTTGAAAACACAAATAAAGTTTTAAAAAACACTGAATTCTATCACTTCCAAAATAACATAAACCAAAACAACAAAAGCATGCCTGCCCCAAATTCTAACCCCAGAGGAGAATACTGAGACCATTCGGGGTGGTGGTGTGCTAAAGCCTCACACTGGTTTGGCGAAGTTGATTGTTGAATTTTCAGGAATTGTGCATGCTGGTTGTTAAGCAGAACTAAAGTTAAAAATTATATAAGCTTACACTTAAATAAATTATATTAAAACAAAGATACATATTCAAATCCCATTCCTAATTATTTTACTGAATTTTATTATTATCCTTTGAAGCTAATTACACCCATGGTAGTTGTAGGGTGGAAATGCTACATAATGGCGTGCTATTGCACATCTCTTCCCAACTCTGCATTCAGTGCTGTCAAATGGTGGCTTGAAATCGGCCACAGTGGGAGTATTTGCATACAGAAACGGGTGAACTCTACAAATCAGAGCTGTTGTTTTTTCTGGAAAGCCATTTGTTAAACATTTACCAGCACGCCTCTGGTTTTATGCATATGAAATCATATGCATAGGAAATCATATACTTCCTGATTTTTTCCTTTGCTTGTGTTTATAGCTCTATCTCTCCATATGAAGTAGATACTGGGGGAATGGGTTGTTGGTCACCCAGTATCCAAATCCTCCTCCCATTTCTGCTCAACACCCCACTGTGGACAGTATTTTTCTACAGAAGCTTGAGAGCAACATTCGTCCCCCCTCTCAGTTCTCCCCAGGCCAGTGGTAGGCACTCAGCCTAAGCGAACAAATTGTCATGTTCCCAACCGGACTTTGAATCTTGAGGGAGTGAGGACAGGGAGAATTCATGATATACTCACTGCACCTGCAGCCCTCGAGGAGCTGGTGGCGGTACCAGCAGGAAAGTCCTCGTCAGCAGCTTCCTGTGGCGTGACCTCTGTGTGGTCTTGGCATAACCTCAGCCATGTGTTCCTGTTGCCTTGTTCCCACCCCTTATCCAGGGAAAATACAGATGAACCTGGAACATTTTGTAGTGTTAAAAAGCAAAAAAGTGCTGAAGAATGATAGAGAAATATCAAAAGGACACAGAAGCCATCTTAAAGGAATTCCCACTGACCAAATCTGGGATAAATTTGAGCTTCAAAATAATGATAGTAACGGATTACAACCCACTGATTGAAATAATAATCCATACTGAAATAAATAAATATTTATGCATATAATAAAGGAGAAGAGAAAGCTCTTCCTCATGATAGAATGACAACTAATCCACGTAGATGGAATGATAGAAATGGAAAAATCACCATTTGGCAATTAGTATAGTAGAGTTAACTGGTACAGTATTCATCAACGGATGCTAAGGGTAGAGGTTTGCTGAGGAACAGGATAGTAAGGTAGTTTCAGAGTATTTATCCAGAAAATAGTTATTAATGACGGAGGCAAGAATGGTGACCTGACCGTGGAGAAAGCCGGCAGACACCACTTTGACCAGGAGGTCAAGGCTAACGCCATCAGAGGTGACATGTGCGGACATCATGTGCCTCCTGACGGGATACACTGAGAAGAACACGGCATAATTTTTGGTGGTGTTCCTGTGAAGAATTTATGAGTCTAGCCACAAGGAATCACCAGATGGACCCAGGGTGTGGGACATCATACAGCATCAAAAGCCTATGCTCTACGGCTATCAAGGGAAAGAGTCAGGAAATGTGCCATATTAAAGCAGATTAAAGAGACATGGCAGATAAATGTAATATGTGATCCTGGACCAGAAAGGGAAAGGAGACATTTTTCAAACAGTTGGTGAAGTTTGAATGGGGTCTGTGGATTGGACGGTAGTGTATCAGTGTTAATTTCCTGATTGGGAAGGTTGCATGAAGGTTATAGAAGAGTGTAGTTGGTTGGGGAAAATACATGGTGAAATATTTAGGGGTGATGGGCATCGTGTCTGTAACTTGCTCTCTACTTGAACAGAAAAAGAGTAACACAGAAAAAGAGGGTGAGAAGGAAAAAATATGGTAAATGTTAACAATTGGGGGAGCTGGGTTAAGGAGACAAGAGAATTCTTAGACTCTTCGTGTGACTTTTCTGTAAGTTTGAAATTCTTTCAAAGTACATATTTTAAGAGTTAAGGTTAAGAACTCTTTCAGAAGGACAAAGTTCTTCCACAGCCTATGAACATGTTCAAATCTCTCCCAAACTAAACAAAGCAAAACTAAAAACAAAACAAAACAACAAAGCCAGTTTCAATCTCCACTCACTGTCCTGCTTCCTCTCTACTGGGCATCAGGATGTGGAGGAAACACCATGGGGCCTGGTGTCAGGAAGCCTCTGTTTGAGGCTGGCTCTGTCCCTTCCTAATTGTGTGACTTTGGTCAATTTGTTTCACCCCTCTGAGCCTCAGTTTCTCCATTTATAAAATGGGAACAACAGTGTCTTCCTTATGTAGCTGCTCTAGGGGTCAAGGGAGAGAAGAGATATGGAAGCAGGATATCTGCTATAACATGTCCTATAAATACTAACTACAGGTGATCCTTCACTTTAACTCCTGATGATGCAGGAGTATTGCCTTCATAACCTGCTGGAATGTATCCTCTTCTCCTAGCTCAGCCTGCCCTGTACTGCTCTCAGCCTCCATCTACTGATACTCCCTGCCCTTGGGTGCTTTTCCTGCCTTTCTGGATCTCCTCCTCTCAACTCTCTCTAGACCCTCTGCCTGCCTGTCCAGGACAGGTGCCCACTCAGTTCTGTTCCTGGTCCTTCTCCTCTCCATCTGCCTGCTCTTTCTGGAGAATCTCATCTCTTCCCATCCCCTCGGGAGCTCTGTTCCTCTGCTGATGACACCCACACTCACACCTTCAGCTCTGGCTTCACTCAGCTTTACATTCTATCTCCATCTCCATCTGTGTATTCCGCAGGCACTTCGAATTCACCTTGGGCAAAACTAAGCTATTCCCCTCTGTTCCAGTTTGCGAATGCTGCTGTTACACGTAATACCAGAAATGGATTGGCTTTTATAAAGGGGGGTTATTTGGTTACAAAGTTATAGTCCTAAGGCCATAAAAGTGTCCAGACAAAGGCATCAACAATAGGGTACCTTCACTGAAGAACATCCATAGTGTTCGGAAACCCTTTGTTTGAGGCTGGCTCTGTCCCTGTCCATCTGGGAAGGCACAGGCACGTGGCTGGCATCTGCTCCAGGGTTCTGGTTTCAAAATGGCTTTCTCCCAGGACATTCCTCTCTAGGCATCTGGGGGTGTTCTCTTGGTTCCTCCCAGGCAAACTCTGGGCTAGTGAAAGTCTGCTTTCAATGGCTGTCTCCAAAATGTCTCTCTTGGCTGCAGCACTGAGCTCCTATCTGAGCTCTTATAGTGCTCCAGTAAACTAATCAAGACCCATGCTGAATGGGCAGGGCCACACTTACATGGAATAATCCAGTCAAAGGTATTACTCACAGTTGAGTGCGTCACTTCTCCATAGAAACAACCAATCCAAAGATTCCAACCTAATCAACATTAATACATCTGCCCCCACAAGATTTCATCACAGAACATGACGTTTTGGGGGACACAAGACATCCAAACCAGCACACCCTCTTACTTTGCTTCTTTTTCTATGCTCTCTTCCTTATTTAAAGCACTACTTTCCCCCCAAATAGTTGGCCTAGAAACCTACAAGTCATTTACTATTATTCAATTATTGAGCATACATTATATGCCAGGAACTACCCTAGGCATGTTGTAGTTAATGAATGGTGAACTGGGAATTTGATATTAGGCTTGTCTGACTCCAAAATCCATTCTTTTAATCTTAATCTCTTATATCACATTGACCTCTTCCTGAACCCCATATATAATTGCTCATCAATTCTTGTTAATTTTATCACTGAAATATCTCTTGAATTAATTCTTTCCTTACTTTGTTCACTGCTGCTACCTTGTTCAGACACTCATCTCATACATGTTGAAATATTTGTATAGAGCTGTTGTTTTTTAAAATTATAAATGTGATATATAATGGCTCTAAGAAAATTCATTACAGATCTAAGTAGTGAGAGTTCCCCCAACACCTACCTCTAAAGATAACCACCAGTAACAGTATGGTATACATTCCTCAACTTTATATACATGCTACTAACATATTATGCCTATTTGAATGAGATAACATCATTTCAGAACTCGCTTTTCTTGTTTCATGTATCAACACATACAGGTCTACCTTTTTCTTTTTCTTTTTTTGCTTTTCTAAAAATTAAGTAAAACATACACGTTTTACTCAAAATTCAACTGGCACAAAAGGGCATGTTATGAAAATTATATCTCCCTCCTCTCATGTCCCCAGCCCCCCACTCACCCATCTAAAACTGCTGTCTACTAGGTACTTGGGTAGGCTTCTGGGGCCTCTTTTCTTATAATAGTTGCATAGCTTCCCATTGTATGTATGTGCCATACATACAATGGGATCTAAATTCCATGTCAGGTCTTATCAATTACTTATCACTAAACTTTTGGTAGCTCCATGATGTTCCAAATTGTATAGATGCACCATAATTCATTTGTCAGTTTCCCTACTAATGACCATTTAAGCTTAAATACTCTTGTCCCTGTCTGTCACTTGCACTGTTAAGCACTTCTGCCAATTTTTCGGCAGTTTCTTGGGTATTCCTCCACCTAACTGCGAACTCCTCAAGAGTAGGGGGAAATGTTCATATTCACCTTTGCATCCTCATAGCCTGGCGTCGTACCTGGTTCGGAGTATGCGCTCGCTAAGCTTGAGTATAACAATAATTGAATCGCCCGCGCTGAGTTCTGGAAGCGAGAATGGGGAGGCGGGGCGAGAGGAAAGACACGCCCCTTTGGACTGCTCGGGTCTCTCACAGACCGGAACTTTCAACTGAAGGATGGTTGTTTCTCCGGGAGGATTTTAGCCGGAAGGTGTGCCCCGCACAAGTATGGTTGCCCTGCGCCGGAAGTAACCGGTTATTTTACTGGAGTCAGCTCTTCCGCGGGGCGGAAAAGGAACGTCTGTAAGGGACCCGACCCTTTCCAGTCCCCTTTCCTTGCAGGACCCCATGAGTAAGCTGTGGCGGCGCGGGAGCACCTCCGGGGCTATGGAGGCCCCCGAACCGGGTAAGCGCAGGCCGACCAAGCAACTTAGGCTTTCGCAGAAAGGAGTCCTTTCTCGGTCCTCGGAACCTCCAGGGTATACCGCCATAGGCGGGAAGGAGAAGGGTGCTGTTGCTATGGTAACGGCGAGTACCTCGGGAGGGGTGGGACCCCCTCGAGGGTATTAGGTTCTTCAGGGCTTCCCCCGCCCTGCCTTTGCCCAGGCCGAACAGCGAGTGACAGACCCTCCTTATGCAGGGGAAGCGCTGGAGTTGAGTCTGGCGGGTGCCCACGGCCACGGAGTGCACAAGAAAAAGCACAAGAAGCACAAAAAGAAACACAAGAAGAAACACCATCAGGAAGAGGAAGCCGGACCCACGCAGCCGTCTCCTGCCAAGCCCCAGCTCAAACTGAAAATCAAGCTGGGCGGGCAGGTCCTGGGCACCAAGAGGTGAGGCCAAAAGGTCAAGGTGTTACTTGGGGAACTTTAGAAGTAAGCAGACACAAGGAGAGATTGGCTGGGCATTCTGGGAGACAGAGAATGGACTGTGACCCCAAGACCCAGGTTAAGGGAGCAGGAACCCAAGAGGATGTAAGGAAGGAGAATGTAACCAGTGGGCAAGAGAGATATTTTGAAGACACTTTCTCAGCTTACAGAGTGGTGTTGCTTCTCTGCAGTGTTCCTACTTTCACTGTGATCCCCGAGGGGCCTCGCTCACCCTCACCCCTTATGGTTGTGGATAATGAAGAGGAACCTATGGAAGGAGTTCCCCTTGAGCAGTACCGTGCCTGGCTGGGTGAGAAGGATCTGGAGGTGGGGAACTGGGTCCCTCATTGTACCAGGTTGGTTGAGGGAAGAGAGTTGATTCTGAGGGGAGTGAGAACTTCGAGTATCCCAGAATTAACATGGCCAAATTAAAGTGCCCCATCTGAACAATTCTACTTTTGTATTTCCAACTTTCTTTCCCAGATGAAGACAGTAATCTGTCCCCCTCCCCACTTCGGGACCTAACGGGGAATTTAGGGGGTCAAGAGGAAGAGGAAGAACAGAGGTGGTTGGATGCCCTGGAGAAGGGGGAGCTGGATGACAATGGAGACCTCAAGAAGGAGATTAATGAACGACTGCTCACTGCTCGACAGGTAAATTGGTTCATTCTTTATTCACTTGCCAAATATATATGGAAAATTTTCCACGTCCCAAGCACTTTGCTAGGTAGTAGGGTATCAGTGGTGGCAAAAAGACAGAAAAGGTTTCTGTCCTCAGAGAGAGCTGGAATTCTAGGGGAGGGAGATAAGGAAGTAAATAAATAGGTAAGTAATTTTAAAAAGCTGTAAAGTCTATGATGGAAAGAAAATAGGGTGATGAAATAGAAAGTGGCAGAAAAGAGAACATTAGGTAAGGTAGTTGGGGAAGGCCTTGCTGAAGAGATCACACTGTGAGGACCAGAGGAGCTTTGCAAAAAGAGAGACAGCAGGTGCAAAGACCCTGGGACTGGAACAGGTTTAGCAGAGGCAAGAAGGAAAAAAATGTAGCTAAGCCACTGAAGGGTTGTATACAGAGAAGTGATATAATCTGAGTTACATTTAAATAGATTACTCTGGCTTCTACATGGAGAATTAATCTTAGTAGGGGTAAGATAAAGCAGCAGGGAACAAGGTAGCAAGCTGTTGAAGGAGTCATATGAGAGACTGAAGCAAGATGGAAGTAGTAGAGATGGAGAAAATCAGATGGATTCTGGATATATTTGGGAAATAGATGTTTCTTGGGATGGGGGCAGGGAGCAAGCATAAACCTGAGCAATTATCCAGTTATTGCCATCTATTGAGATTAAACAACTACAAAAAATTTTAGAGAGGTTGCACTGCAACCCAGAGGTTTGGTATGCAGGGCAGGCAGATAGGAACTGATACTTCTCTTCTTGAGAGACAAGGACTCCAAAGCTGAATGTCAGGAGATCTGGGAGGAGGCACTATTGGGGGTCCTTGGAGAGGGTGCTCATTATACCTCTTCTGCCAAGGCCTGTGCGCCTCCAGACCCTGACTTCCATGCTCCGTCGTCCCCCCGGCTTGGGCAGGCCTTTCCATCCTCCTCCGCTTTCTGACACTGCCTTATCTGTCTCCTCCTAGAAAGCTCTGCTCCAGAAGGCGCGGAATCAGCCATCCCCGATGATGCCGCTGCCTATGGCGGGAGGATGCCCGGCTCCCGCCCTCACCGAGGAGATGCTGTTGAAGCGCGAGGAGCGGGCGCGCAAGCGGCGGTTGCAGGCGGCTCGGCGGGCAGAAGAACATAAGAACCAGACGATCGAGCGTCTGACCAAGACTGCGGCGCCCAGCGGGCGGGGAGGCCGGGGGGCCGCGCGGGGCGAGCGGCGGGGCGGTCGGGCGGCGGCCCCGGCCCCCATGGTGCGCTACAGCAGCGGGGCACAGGGCTCCACCCTTTCCTTCCCACCTGGCGTCCCCGGCCCCGCTCCTGTGTCTCCGCGGCCGCCCCCATCGGGCCCTCCGCGCTGCTCCGTGCCCGGCTGCCCCCACCCACGCCGCTACGCCTGCTCCCGCACGGGCCAGGCGCTCTGCAGCCTGCAGTGCTACCGCATCAACCTGCAGATGCGGCTGGGGGGGCCCGAGGGCCCCGGGTCCCCCCTTTTAGCTACTTAAGTCCTTCGCCTAACCCGGACTCTGCGCCCCCTCCCTTGCCCCCTGGTTTCGGTACCTGCCCTTTTCTCCCCATCCTATTAAGTTTCGTCCGATGCCTCGGCTTGTACCGAATTGGGGGGAATGGGATGTGAGCAATCAATCCCCCCGTACACACACCTGGCCCCCACGGGAGGCTGCGCCGATGCCTGGGGACCGGAAACGGCCGCAGAAGGGTCGTCTGTCGGTGCCAAGCTAGCCTCGGCCAGAACCGTGGGTTCCCACTACTTCCAGCCGGGATTACCTGGCTTGATCGGGGTTTTGGCGTCATCAAATCGAAAATGTGGCTCAAGCCAATCAGCGGAATCTCTGTTTTCTGGGCGGCCGTTCATTGGTTAATAAAGTGAAGCCCGTTCTCTTGTCCGCTATTGGTCATTAGCGCTGTCAGTTAGGACCGTGGGTCGAACCTTACCCCGCTCTTTGTCTGGGCGAGCTCTTGTTGTCTGGGTGAGTGATGGAGGCATCGCTGTAGATTGGTCACCGGTAGGAACCTCTGGTCTGTTCCTATTGGGCCGTCCATCGAAGGGCGATGCTGATTGGTAGCACAGAGCAAGCTGGGTTCTAGTTGGCAGAGCTCTCCCCGGATGGAAGCTCCCGCCGCGGGGTGATGGTGGCGGCAGCGGAGATGGGCCGGGCAGGGACCATGGCGGTGGCGGCAGAGGTGGCAGGGGAGGGGCGGCTCGTGGGAGAGGTGGCTGAGGTCTTCAAGGAGCTGTAGGTGGAGGCATGGCTCGGGCCAGCAGCGCAAACGGCAGCGAGGAGGCCTGGGAAGCACTTCGGGCGCCGCAACAGCAGGTATCCCAACAGCTCCAAAAGCCGATCGCGACAGCCATTTATTTTTCTTCCCCCTTTGCTGTCCCTTCCTTTTGAGGGGCGGAGGCTGAGGGAGGAACCCACGGAGCCAAAGGTATCGTGAAGTTCCTAAATATGCCGCTTCCACTCTGTCTGAACTTTGTAACGTAGACACAGTTGACTTTGCCTGCAGCCTCATAGGCCCCATCCCATGGCCGCAATGGAAGCTTGCAGTGGCTCTCCAGTGACCAGAGGCATAGGGAGGCCCCCGCTGTTTTGCAACAGTTATTTGTCATGTTTTTCTATGTGCCTATTGTCACAACAGAGTCCGGCAGCGTCTTCTCTTGAGGGAGCTATCTGGAGAAGAGCTGGAACCCAGACTCGTGCCCTGGATGCCATCCTATATCATCCACAGCAATCCCATCTGGTTGGGATGGTCTCACACTGCCCCGGGTCTCACACTGCCCCTCCTCTACCCTAGGGAGCCTGAGAACTAAGGGGTGGAAAGATCCACCCGGGGGTGGGGTGGTGGACCATGGGGCATGATGAAAGCATTTTAACTTTGTAAGGGACCTTAAACAAAACCCTTACCCACTGACTGAGTCTTTGAGATAGCTCAGACCATCTTCTGCCAAAACATTCCCTTAAAAGAAAGCTTCCAAGGGTGCCAGCCTTAAGAGTGAGAGGAGTCTTGTACACGCAGACCTGAAATCTGCCCCTTTTTATGGCCACACCTTGCTGTTTTTTCTCTAGACTGATTCTTGCTATTTCAAACCCTCTGCCACATTTACAGCCCTTCAGGATTCCCCTGACTCACCACCACCACCACCATCCCCTGCAGGTGTTTACAAGATGAACTTGATTTACAGGGTGGGATCCTGTTTGTGTGTGCAGGAGGTGGGGGTGGACAGTGCCTTGGGCTGGAATCTCCCTTGGTCCTAAGTGCCTCCTTGCCCCCAGCTTCGAGAGCTGTGCCCGGGAGTGAACAACCAGCCCTACCTCTGTGAGAGTGGTCACTGCTGTGGGGAGACCGGCTGCTGCACCTACTACTACGAGCTCTGGTGTGAGTCCTCCAGGGGGCTACTCTTGGGTCCCTCTACCCACTCTCCCTTGGACCAAGAATGCCAGCCTTTAAGGACCTGTCTTTGCCTGGGAGGTGTCTGAGACCCACCCTGCTCACCTCCTGCAGGGTTCTGGCTGCTCTGGACCGTCCTCATCCTCTTTAGCTGCTGTTGCGCCTTCCGCCACCGACGAGCTAAACTCCGGCTGCAGCAACAGCAGCGGCAGCGTGAGATCAACTTGTTGGCCTACCATGGGGCATGCCACGGGACTGGCTCTGTTCCTTCCGGTTCACTGCTTGACCTCCGTGAGTGATTTGAGGCTCTGGGTCCAGTACCAATAGCCCCTCCCAAATCAGAACTCCAAATCACTCCACAGTCCCTTTTTCAGGCTCTCAAAGCACCCTTTGCCCTAATAGCAAAAAGACCACCACCCCACCCTGGTTGCCTTCAGTCTACCAATTATGCCGTACTCTCCTTTGCAGGCCTCCTCAGCACCTTCAAACCCCCAGCCTATGAGGACGTGGTGCAGCGCCCAGGCACACCACCACCTCCTTATGCTGTGGCCCCAGGCCACCCTTTGAATGCTTCCAGCGAGCGCACCTGCTGCTCCTCTGCATCTAGCTGCCCCACCCACTGTGAGGGAACAGATGTGGCCAGCAGTATGACCTCCCTTCACCAGAGTGCCCCCCCTCATCAGGAAGGGGATCCTGGAGCAGGGGTGAGCCCTGCCCACACACCGCCCTCTTGCCGCTATCGCCGCCTGACTGGTGACTCAGGCATCGAGCTCTGCCCCTGTCCTGACTCCAGCGAGGGTGAGCCAGTCAAGGAGGCAAGGGGTAATGCCACACCCCCAGATTTGGAGGACTACTCCCCTTGTGTACTGGCCTCAGATCCTGTACCCCAGGTCTCTCCTATGGGGCTGGCTTCCAGTGAACAGCATGTCCCATGAGTAGTTTTGAGAGGGCAGGTGGGTTCCTTGCCCACCAGAAACAGCCCTTGGCCCTTTTCTGTCCCCCTATTATCTGCCTGAAGGGACTGGAGCCCTGAGGAGGGGCAGTGTTTGGGAGACTGTGCTGGCTCCACCCCTCAAGACATACACAAGAGCCTTTGATCTCATTAAAGAGATGTGAACCAGCTGCTTCTGTATTTGGGTGGACTAGAGCTCAACTCTGCATTGCACTTGATCTTGACTGAATTTGGAGGGGATAGGAAATGGCCCCTTATCCCACCTTCCCTGAGGACAGCAGGAGGCCAGAGGCCTGGACCTCTTGGTGAGGCAAAGCTGGCAAAAGTAGGAGTCTGGCAGTTTTTCCAATTTATTTAGAAAAATAGATTCTGAATTTACATTTACCCTGGGCTGTATGGGATAACAGTAAGGGGATACCTGAGCTGAGCTGAGGAGGCTTTGAAGTACTGATGTCTAAGGGGATGGGGGCAGAAACCAGATTGGCACAAGGAGCCTGGCCCCCTCCCATCCTCCTGCTTCAATAGTCTTCCGCCATGGCCAGTAGGACAAGGCTGGTCCATCCGGTAAAAGGGCGGCACCCCATGCCCCGCCCATCCTGGTCACTGTATTGCTCCCACAGAAAGCCTGTGGCCTGGTACTGCCGCCACACATTGCCCACCACGTTGGCACGGAGCTCACTATGGAGCTTGGCAGCCCGGGCCTGGTGTGGACCCTCCAGATGCCCATAGTGGTAGAGTGCCCCCAAGGCCAGGTAATTGATATTGAGCCACACAGCACCCCGCCAGTAGGGAGGATCATGCTCTGAATTGCGCTGGCCATAAAAAGGGCTGGAGGCTGCAAGGGAGCGCAAACCAAAAGGGCTCCAGAGGTGGTGGCTATCAGCTAGAACGTCCAGCAGAGGCCCAAGGTGGGATGAGCTGGGACTCAGCAGCCGCAGCAGTAAGGGAAAAAGACTGACATAACCCAGGGCATCCACATATTGCAGCCGAGGTTGGGGCCGGCCCACTACCCGCACCAGCCCCTGTGGGGGCCTGGGCTTCAGCTGCACTGCTTTTGTGTGGTTCCCAAAGTCTGCAAAGACCCCAAGTTCTGGGGCCCAGTGCAGCTCATTCAGGCTCGCCTCCATCTCCAGGGAGGCAGCCAGTGGGCCAAGGTCAGCAATTGCTTCGGTCTCTCCCAACTGCTCTGCCAGCCGCACCAGCACACGGGCGCCCAGTGCCACCCAGCACCGCAGATCCAGGTGTCGCTCAGTGGCTGAAGGATGTGAAGCCCGGGGATAGTCATCCATCCCTGAGGACAGCGTCTTGGGATTCAGCAGGGTTGGCAAAGGTGGGTCCCGGCCCCGCCAGCGGAAAGATAGTGGTACTGGCCCTGCCTGGCTCTGGTGGAGCCAGGAGAACCAGGCACGCAGGCGGGGGAAGGCTCTGCGGAGGAAGGCTAGGTCGGCAGGGTCACCACTATCTAGCATGTGGGCTACAGGCAAAAGAAGGGTTGGTGGGTTCGCATGGGCTGCCTGTTGCACCAGGAATTCTGGGGGCACCCGAGCTCGGGCCTCATCCCCCAGCACCTGCTCCCGCCCAATCCAGCCATCAGCATTGAGAAGTCCCAGCCAGTGGCCTATGGCCTCCCGGGTGAGGCGGGGACTCCAGCGCTGGACCACCAGCTGGTGAAAGCCCTCGTCCCAAAGGAAGCCTCGTGGGAAGAATGAACGGGAGGGCACTGCTGTGAAAAGAGGGACGGGTGGAAAGAGGGCTGGGTCCACCTTCTGCTCGGATCCCTCTACCCCAATGTCTGGCAACACCAGACCTCGTCCATAGAAGTAGCTGATCCCACCAAGGAGTCCGCTGAGGGCAGCCTGGCCCAAAGCCTGCTCTTCAGGGCTGAGGCCCTTCTCCTTCAGCCGGAAGGTCTTCTCAAAGCGCTCTGTGAAGGCTTCAGCATGGGTCTCCAGGGCCTGGGTCAGCAGGCTACCTGCCAGCTGCTCCAGAGCTTGGTTTTCTCCCACCCGGGCGCTGCCTGATTCAAACAGCAACTCCACAGAAAAGGGGACTTTCAGTGTCACCTGCTGTATCAAGAATTGCCCTTGTCCCTGCCCTTGCCCACTTGGGCCTCTGTCTTCCCACTTCAGAGATCCTGGCAAGCCGAGGTAGCGTACAGGGGAGGACCTTGGGGGCCGGTGCTGAAACCAGCTGTTTAGGCGACTCTTCACCATCTCTGTCAACAGGGGCAGTCCTGGGTTGGAGGACCAGAAGACATTGTAGCTTGAAAGGAAGAAGATAAACAGGAAATATTAGTCAGGAGGAGGTGATGAGGATTATATGGAGAAGTATGAGGTGACCAGAGTCAGGATGGGAGGGTCTCAGCTGTGCAAGGGACATGGAATCTGGTGAGAAGGGAAATGACTATTGGAAAGAGGGGAGGATGGGGGGACTAGGTCTGGATCGTTTTCCTAGCATCCATACCACCCCTACCACCACCCACACTCTCTTCCCCGTTACCTGCCATGTTTAGGGGTAGTATCCCTTGGACTGGTTGGTGGCAAAAGTGTAAGGCGGAAGTCACCAAGTTCATCAGTATGCCCGCTGATGAACTTCAACTGCCCCTTGGTCCCAACCTCTGGCACTAGGACTTCTTTGCCATCTGTCACCACATAGAAGAAGAGGGAGACCAAAGGGAGGGTAGAGGTACCTGAAGCCTGGATGACCAAAAAGAGAAAAAAAAGTATCAGATTGGCAGTCTCTCGAGAATCAGCCTTAGGGTGGGAAAGGGATACTGGGCAGGAGTAGTGTGGTAACAACAACATGCATCTGGCAAATTGAAATTCACTGAGTAAGCAGATACACTCAGTGGGATGGAATACAGAGCCTTGCACAGGGATATCTGGGAAATCATCGAGTACTTTTGTGCTAGGTGTTATTCTAAGAACTCGACAGATTATCATCTCCATTTTACAGACAGGGAGATCAAGGCATAGAGATGATCATACAGGCAAGTGTGTAAGGCAGGATTCAAACCAGGCAGCCAGAGTCAGGGCTCCTGCGGTTAACCCCCACTTCATGGTGAATTTGCTAGCAAAGGGAAGGATGAAAGGAGTCTGGGCTGGAGGAAGGGGCCTTCGGGCTCTGACCTGAGGCTCTACAGTCACTCTCCAGGTCCAGTCCCCTCCATGCTGACCCCCAGGCCTCTTGACGAACTCGGTGGTGAGCCTTAAGGCTCCATCCTGGATGTGTTGCCGACCAAAGGAGAGGCCGTCATGGAACTCCCAGCCATAGGGACCCACGCCGTCCCCCTGCTCACAAGTGTGCTTGAGCTGAGGGATTCCGGGGTTGGCACCCTGCTGTGCCCACATGAGTCCTGGAGGTAGAATGGCCACATAAGTCAAAGAGTAGAAGGCCTGTCCTTCTGGGTCCCCGAAAACATCAGTCATTTTTCTTCATAACTCGCCAGATCCACTTCTCCCCACCCTTGCTCTGGCCTGAGGCTGAGGGAGCTCAAGTTAAGTCGGCCTGCCTGCCCGCCCCAGGGCCCGGTTACCGGTGAGAAGGGGCCGAGGGCTGCGAGTCTTCATGCCGAAGTAGACATGAGGGCGGTAGGTGCCCCAGAAGAGGTCCGGGGCCACGGCAGGGCTAGAGGAGTCGGGAGGTAGTGCCGGGGGCGCGGGGTGTAGCGTGACCGCCCGCTGCGCACGGTACCACACCAGCAGCCAGCGCCCAGACAGGCCCAGGGCCAGCGACAGGGCCACCACGGCCAGAACCGCGCCACGGGCCCCGCCGCCCTGGCCGTCCCGTCGCGAGGGGCCGCCGCGAGCCGCCCTCTCGGCTGCCCGCGCTCCCTCTGCCGGCGCTGCGCGGCGCCGCCGCTCGCCCCGAGCCATCTTGACCCGAGGGTCGGCGTCGCGGGGGCTCGGAGAGGTGGCAGCGGAGCTCAGGTCCTGCCTCACCCCGCCGGCTCGCGCGCCGAGCCCCGGCGACCACCGCTCTGTCGGCCGCACCTGCGTCTTCCGCGCCTCGCACCGGAAGTCCCGCCCCGCCACGTCAGGCTAAGTCCCCGAGCCCGGAACCGCGGGCCCCCGCGCCGCGTAGGGCTAGTCGCCAGGTCGGCTCCACTGAGGCAGACTTCATTTGGTGTCCTCATGCAATTCACAGGCCAATAGAGGCCAATCTCACTTTGGGTTCTTTCTCTCCTTTTTCAAAAATAACTACTAAATATTGAGAACCTGAGATGTGCTATCCCAAGTGTTTTACATTTAGCCCCTCTTCGGGTGGCAGAAAATCGAAGCCTAGAAAGTTCAAGTTACCTGGCCTGGGCCACAGATCTGGGAAGTAGCTAGCTTCGAACCCAGTGTATCTCAATCAGGCTGGATCGCTTTGCCGGCACCCAATGCCTCCTTTCCTCTACAAGTCCAGAGTGCAGAAGTGGACCCCAAAGGAGGCCTGGGTTCTGGCTCCAGCTGTGTCTTTAAGTGACCCTGTTGTTAGATCCCAGAAGAAGAAACTAACATGTAGAAGGAGTTTCTAACTCAGAGGCCCCACAGCTTATCTCACAAGAAAACAGGTGCCCTATAAACTAAAGAATGAAGGCTGTTCAAAGCTGTTCAAGGCCATTCCAGCCACAGTAGCATCTCAAAGGCGAGTAAGGCAAGGTCAGATATGCCCATAAAATAAACAACCAAAAAGGCCTGCTCTCCTTAGATAATGCAGCTGCTTTCCTAAAAAGAGTATTGTCTCAGAATGCTACCAACCAATCAGCCCAAAACTATATAGGCACTCACCTAATCAAGGCACAGAACATCACAGCAGACACTCTACCCAACTTGGGTTCCTTTTTTCGTTAAAGAATGCTGCTCTCAGATACAGAGTGGGAGCCATTATCTTTTTCTTCTTTTCTGCTGGCTCCCACCTGCTTTCTTCCTCTAATAAATCTTAAACTTTATACTTAAATTTTGACTCGCTGCATTGTGTGAATCCGTGAACGGCTCTGAACCTAACACCTGTGACTTCAGATAAGTAATACCTCCACGCATCCTAGGATTCCTTATCTAGAGGAACCCTAACAGGACCATAATGTTGGTGCCTGCACTTAAGAGATGGCCCTTTCTTTCTCCCTACAACTCATGAAGCAAAGGAGCTTAGGAAAAGGATTCCTTCAGTCCAGGTCAAGGAAGACTGGGGGAAGGAGGTAGTGTCTGCACCTCAGGTTGACCTAGAAGAGACAACATTACATCTGATGGCAATTCATAAACACAATTTAGGTCATACTTCTTATCAACAGCCAAATATAAAAGGTATTTTCATAAAGCACAAGTTCTTCCCAACTTAAAAAAAAAAAAAAAAACCTACCCTACCCTTATGCTCCTCTAGCTACTATCATGCCTCCCATCCAAACTCATTATCTAAAACTAATACTTTATGCTGCACATCCACTTCGTTATTTCAGTATAATCTGACTCCTGGTCCCACTCCACTGGCAGACTTGCTCATTCAACAGTCACCTTCTAACCAAACACAGTTGTCAGTCCTCAGTCTTTACCTTTCTTGCTACCAGTGCACCTGGTCTACATCTCTATTGCAGTACTTATTACATAACTGAATTTCATTATTCATCTTTATATCCCAATCTAATCACAATTATCTATCACACAAGGTAGATGTTAAATATTTGTAAATTCAACATTTATTACTGTTTCAGAGACTCTGAAACGTGCTGAGGACACAGAGAAGATGACAACCCCAACCTCAAATGCACACTTCAGTACAGCCAGCACTCAATCCACAGTTACAGAAATGCTTGAACCATCCCCATTTATACCAATGAGAAATGAGTGGTTAAGACTATCCCATGGTAAAAATCAGTTAATTATGGAAATGGAGAACTCAAATTCAGATTGTCAGTGTTCTTTGACTAAGTATGAGGCTTCTTGGATAACAGCATTTACTTTGCTTCCAGCAAGGTTCTGAGCACTTTACAGGTATTAACTCAGTTAATCATCACAGCAGTCCTATGAGGTAGATACTATTATCCCTATTTTACAAAAGAGGAAACAGGCACTGAGAGATTAAATTATCTGTCCAATGTCACATAAGGTAAAGCCAGGATTTCAATTCCAGGCAGATCTGGCTCTTAACTATTATACATACTGTCTCCTGATATTTTTCTTGTTTTTAAAGGGGGAAGAGGGAAAAGAATGCTTTGAAGATAGCACGCTTTTAAGCAGGGAAGCAGTATGGTCATATTATAGGAAAATCATGGGAAATGTATTTGGCAATGTACACAGCAGCCAGTGTCTGGAGGTCCTTGATTACCTGGCTGAGCCTTCTGAAGTTCTTCTCTAAACCAATGGCTTTCAACCAACAACCCACAGTAAGAAATAATTTTATACTGTAACTTGTACATGCAAATACACATATAATATATATACACACACACGATTATAACCTTAAAACCAAATTTCCTAAAAGAATACTCCCAATACCATGTGCTATGCACTCTGATACTTTTTATTCTATTTCACATTTTTTTAGGCTGCTTTAACAACCTAAATTGATTTCATGATCCACACTAATGGGTGGTAAGCCAATATGAAAAACACTATTTTCGTCACTGTTTTTTCAAGCAGGTGGTGGTGGGAGATGTACTTTGGAAAGATAAGATTAAGCAGCAGCAAAAATAATTAAGAAAGAGATCAGGTCAGGGGTGGGGTGCGACAATGATACAGGAGAGTGAATGGAAAGGAGAAAACATTTTACGAGCTTTATTTAAAACAGAATATTCTGAACTTACTAACAGGACATGCAGAGAAATGGAGAGGGAGGAACCAGGGATAATGCTATGGTTTCAAGCCTGGATGGCTGGGCAGATGAAGTGCCTGAACAGGAATGGTAAGTCAGGGGAGAAACAAGTATATGTGCATGTACCGTTATCAATTCTATTTCAAACAAAGAGGGTTGGTGAGATTTGGGAGAGAAGGATAACAACTTGAACAGTGAAACGGTAACACAGAAGGTGGTATGAGAACCAAACAAAAATGGAGGAGTTAAGCTGGGACAGGATAGTTATGAGAGAGGATGAGATGGCCCCAGCAGAAAATAGAGGGAAGAAAAAAAAGGATAAGGGTAGTATACTTTTATGGTTAGGAGAAGAAAAAGGATCTAAGAGGGAAAAAGGTTCCACAGGGGTTGAACAAAAAGTAGCAAATGAGACAGAAAGATGCAGTCTGGTAAAACAGCACTGAATTTGACTAATATGAGTAAGAGGTACCTTCTGTGAGTAGCGGGAGAAGCCAAATTTAAAGGGTTAAACAGCGAGGGATGGTAAAAAAGTGAAATTATTCATGGTCATCCAAACCCCTGTCCGATCTTGTCCCAGAAACACTGGTCGCAGTCGCAGGGCTATTTTTGTTTGTTTGTTTGTTTTGCTGGTGCTCCGTAGTCCCTCCAGTGATTTGAGTGATGAAGTCAAACTCTTCTTAGGTAAATGTCCTAGTCCCAGGCTAAAATCTGCCATTGGCCTCGTTCGCGCCGTTAGCCCTGGCCGGCACCAGCGCTGGGGTTGTCCCCGCTCCCTGCCGCGGCCCTGGCCTGGATGTGGGAGGCGAAGGCAGTGAGCATTTCCTGGGCGGTGAGCCGGGCGCCGCGCATAATCAGGCGGTGCCCGTCTCCTGGGGAAGAAACAAATGAGTTAAGCACTGAGGGGGACTGTGGGCTGGAGTGAGGGGCGCGCCGGCTGCCTGCCGCCCCCTCCCGCCCGATTCCCCAACCGAACCCACCGAACAGCACGTCCACGCAGGGCTCGGAACCGTCGTGCCTCACATCCGCAATCACCGAGCAATTGAGATTGGTGGAGCGGACCTTCTCGCTGCTCACCGCCTGGAGGAAGGTCCTGCGGTGGGAAAAGGCCGGCGGCGGCAGCGCCGGACGGAGAAGGCTCAGACCGCGGGCGGGAAGGAAGGCGCTCCCCTTCCGGCCCCCAGCCCTTCCCTCCCCCTCGTACCTCGTCGACTCCACGTTCTTCTCGAAGGGGCAGAACTGAATCCGAACCTCCTTAACAGACCGAAGACCCAGCCGAGCTAAGGCGACCACCGCCATTGTGACCTCTGCTCCGGAAGGCCTCGCGCGGGCGGAAATGACGTCCGCGACCAGCGGCTGTAAACGCCGAGTCTGTGGCAGGGATCCGAGCTCTGCGGGTAGGGGTTTTCTGTCGCAGTCCTGGCCCCAGATCGCCCGGGGGAAGGAAGGAAGTAGGGAGGGAGGCGGTTTCGGCACAGGTGGGACGCGCTTAACTTGGTTTCCGAAGATCACACAGCGAGAGGCCCAGAATAAGTTACTACCTACCATTAATAGCCCTTTGTACCGCGGTGAGGACAATAAATATTGCAAACCCCGTTGCACCTGGCTCGAGAAACACGTTCGTCTTCTGCAACCTTTTCCCTTCCGTATCCCGTTGTTCCAGATCTAGGTTTGCACCATCTTAAATCCTGGCCCCTTCCAAGGAGTGAGCACTGATGGAACGCCTACTAAGAGGTAAACCCCATGCAGGTAAATGAAGATTATACAAATCTGAAGGCCCTACAGCCCAGTATTCTCAAATGACTGAAAGTAACTGGGAGCAGCTGGTAACACAGCCTTTGGGTCTGACCCAGGTGCAGAAATGCCTATTCCACGTCTATGGTTCCTGATCAATTAACTTGGGTTTTAGCCTGGCTCTTGGAATTTAAGAGGAAGTGGCATTTAGGCTCTCTGCTTTCTATTGCTGTTCCCTTTCCCTGTCCTGTGGTACTCAAGCCTCTAGCCCTGCTCCCAGCTTCTGGCTGTGAGATGTCTTTACTGATGTAGAGCCAGGCCTGGGCCTCTCAATGATGCTGACCTCCAGGTTCCCAACTGTGGTTTTGCCCTTCTCTCTGGATTCCTGGTGCTGGAGTGATCTCTGATTCTTAACTTGTAAGTCCCAACATTGTGTACTTCTGGTTCTCAGGTGTGCTTTCTTCTAACCTCCTAATTCTAGAATCTTTAATATGGAATTTATGTTTAGGCTTCACCAGCCAGAGATGAGGATCTCACTTCCTGGCTCCTGGTCCCAGAATCCTTAGGGTTCAGGACTAGTCCACAGGCAGGAAAGGCAAGGCAAGTGCCAGCGTGGGCGCTGGTGCTGCCTCAGGGCAAGCCAGTCCTGCTGATTTCCCACCAGGTAAGCCTCAGGGCTAGGTCCTCCTCCCCACAGTGTGCTTAGCAGCTGAGCTGACTGGGCAGGGGGTGGTCCAGGCCGAAGAGGGGGCTCCAAGCTCTCCAGGCTGTTGAGGCTGCTGCTGGGCAATTCTGTGGTCTGCACCTCATTACAAGAACCTGGTGTGGAGGGAGGAGAAGGCAGGTGGCTGGGCGGAGAGGCTGAAGCCAGACTTAACGGTGAAGAGAGGGGTGGGGTAGGGGGACATAAAAAAAGAGAAGGAGCAGCAAAGAGGGCCTGGGGTTGGAGGAGGGAAGTGACTCACAGCAATAGGGGGGCCTCCTGTGGACCCGTGTCTTGGGCAGGGGTTGCTGTAATAAACACAGCAAGGCCCCATCCAGCCGCTGGAAGATGCTGAGTGTGAGCAGAGTCTGGCGAAGGTCGGGGGACAGGCCCCACTGCTCCTCTTCCAGCAATTCCCTGACTACTCCAAAGTCCTGTCTGAGCTGCAGCGCCCCCTGCAGGCTGAAGGCCAAAGTACAATGTAGCCATTTGACCCTCCTGCCTCTCCAAAGGGCTCTGCCCCCCACCCCCCCATCTCAACCCTTCTTCCAATTCCATTCATCCCCTGCCACTGCCGCCTTTTCTCCCCACCTGAACCGGATCCCATGGGTGAGGATGTGGTCGAGCCACGCACCCAGGACGGCTGTCAGTGCTGGGCCGAGGGTGGAGGCCTGGGCTTGGGGTGGCAGTCTCTGCAGTCCTTGCAACACAGGCTCCAGTACGGTGCGGACCACCAACCGAGCATATTGACTGGGAACGCTGGGCAGTTCTGCAGTGAGAGAAGACAAAGAGCAGGATACGAAGCTATGGAGATCCACTGAACCTCTAAATGGAGTGTTTGGAGGAAAAGGGTAGGATTTCGGGGTGGGGGCACAGAAGGTGGGGATAATAATAGAGACAGAGGAATGGAGCCAGGATTTGGAGGGGGTGGGACACTATTACCCCCTTAGATCCCTGGAAGGGGATGCTGGTGTGAGGAGTTACCGGGACAGAGATGAAGCCGCCAGTACCGACCCCGTGGCATGTAGAGCTCGAAGCCCTGCATGGCTTGTTTATGACATTCTTGAAAAAAGAGACTTAGTGACTCTTCAGGCAGGAGCTGTGGGGACAGGGAGAAAGTAAAAGGGCCCTATCTGTTAAGGGCTTGTCAAGTTATGATGTTCTTCTACATCTGAGATGTTTAACTTAGGGTCCATAAGACCCCAGTACTATATGCATAATTGTGTGCACCAGGGCATTTTCTAAGGAAAGGTGCTATTGTTTCCATTTGGTTTTCTAAGAGGTCTGGACCCAGAGATACTATGAACAAATGTCCTAGGATTACTCTGCTCCCCTCCAGATTAGTTCAGAGATGGAAAATCCTTGAGGTTAATTTAATAACATAGGAACTTTAATAGGAAAAAGAGTGAGACACCTCCCTCCCGCATGCCAGAATGTTCTAAAGCACGTGCCAGAGAGTGGGTCTCTATGACCTGGAGGTGGGCAGAGCCTGAGGGAAGAAGGAAAAATTGTGACATTCTTCTAAAGGGAGGCAGTAACTGCATGTATACCAGGAACAATGGCTATTTTAACTTTATGAGATTCAGGAACCTTTGGAATGTCCTCACATTGAACATTCTTGACGCCTACTTCCATTTCTCCAGAGCAATATAATACATAAAGCAAGAAAAGGCTCATGGGCCGGTTTTGTTTCTTTGTTTTGCTGTGTTTTTGTTGTTGGTTTGTTTGGTTTGGTTTTTGGAGGGGGAGAGGATAGCAACAAAGGGGAACCCCAAGAAATGGGGTATGTGGTGGCAGCTTTGTAAAGAGAAGGTGACTGGATGCCAGGGAGCCTGACGAGAGGAAGGGGCTGGGGGACCTAGGCATGGTAGGTACATCTCCTGAGAACAACCTGTCCAAATCTGAACTCTTTCTCTCTCTTCCTGCAAACCAGACCCCCTTCTCCTTCCTTATTTATGTCAGGGAAATTACCTCTTTGTCAATCAACATTTGTTAGGAACCTCCACACTCAACATTCTGGGGTGACAGCAGGTATGCAGTACGAGACGTTCTTCCCTCTGGGACCTTACAGGCCAGCAGTGGGGAGAACTCACAATGCCTGATTCTTCTTTGTCACCCTACTGCTGTATGCAACAGAGAGCCCCAAGCAGGCACCCACTAGTACAGTCACCAGGCAGAGAAGGAAAGCATGTAGACAGCTTTTCACAGTGTTGACAAGGTGAGCACACTGTGGGCCTGTCACTTTTGCTCTGTTCTCCCGGCAGCCACTGAGAGCTGGACCCTTATCATATCTGGTCTCTTCACCTCCCGTCCACCCTGCCCATTACAGCCAGCTCAAACTCCTATCACCACCTCCACTGTTCCTCTCCTGCTCTTCTGGGAGCTCGCCATCACTCATGAGATAAAGCCCAAATTCTTTGAGTTAGTGTTTGGTGCCCTCTTCAATTTGATCCCAGCCTGCTTCCCCACACACACAGAGGGAGCCTCTGCTCTGGTCAGGCCATCTCCCCACTTCTCCCCCGAGGCTCTGGGAACTGCCCGCCTTGGTACCCGGCTCTCTGAAGCCACGCGGCCACCAGCTCCAACCACAGATCCTGGGCTGAGCCTTCTGTAACCAAAGGCCCACTGTGGGCTTTCCCTCCTCAGCGCTCCCAGGACTGTCACTGTCCACCCTGCTCATGACGAGCCTGCTCAGGGACTGTGAAGTTTGACGAGATAGCAGTACACTGAGGTGGAAGTGCCCACCAGGCAGATGCAGATGCTGGGATAGAACTCTGGGAGCCCAGAAGAGCTCACCTGTGGGAGAGAGGATGCAGGGGGGTGAGTGGGGATGTAGAGAGAAAACAGAGGATCATGGACTGAACTCTAAAGCTACGCCCCTACTCAGGGCAAAGAGGAAAAAATTGGGCAGAGCAGGGGAGAAGAAAAAAAAAAAAAACTAAAAGTATCTTCCAAAGTAGTAATAGATAATGTACAAAATGGGGAAATTTTAAAATAGCAGTATAACAGCTTTCTTCATAAATAGAGAAGAAAATATGAGAAGCAGCAGCCAAAGGTTACCACTGTGGAACAGGAATCAGAGGTGTGGGTGGGAGGCAATTAAAGTGCTACTTTTTTTCATCAGAAGCCTTGGAAAATAACATTCTACTTTGTTTTTAAACTAAAGGGCCTGCTTTTGTAGTCATAACTTATAAAAATAGAAATTAAGCTTTTAGGAAGAAGGAAACATTGTATCTAAAACCAATATGTAAAGGGAAAGAGTCAATCATTTATCTTGTTTTTTTTTGTCTTCAATACAAAATATACCTAAAAGTAATCAAAATATTCATGAGGGCAAGTTTCTCTTTATAGTAGTAATTCAGCTAATAAATGAAGCAGGAATGAGAGAATTGGGAGTCACTGCTTTGCAACCCTAATGAAATAATGGATCTAGGCAGTGACCATCAGTGGCTGTTCACATCACAAAATGCGAGTCTGACATTACTGTATGGGTAAGATACAGATGAAACAAGATTGGCCATGCACTTGATAATTGTTTAAGGCTTGGTAATGGCAGTATGAGGTTCCATTATACTCTCTTCCCTATTTTCATATAGGTCTGAAAAAATCCATAATAAAAAGTTAGAGAGAATTAAAAAAAAAAAAAAAAATGAACAAAGTAAGAAAAGATAAATTTAGCAGAGACTCCAAGGAGCTTCCAAGTCACTGAGATGTTCCAACCCCTCTAGACTCAGAGCAGGGCCTTAAACTGCCACTGTCAAGCCCCTGCTCTCCTCACCTGGATCTGTGCAGTCAGCTTCTGGATCTCCAGGGCCAGCTGCTTCTCCACCTCCAGGACCAGGACCGAGCTCTCCTCTGAGGCCAGACTAGATAGAGCTTCCACCTCATGCAACAGAGGCTTTGGGAGGAAACAGGGAGTAAGGTCTGAGCACAGCCCAGGCTGCTGCCCTCCCCACTACCCAGTCACTCACAGGCAAGTCCTTCTGGATCAGGAGCAGGAAGGCACCTGGGGCCCATGCTGCCAGATGCTGCTGAGCTCTGCCCAAGAACCAGAGCAAGGTAGTCTGGAGGGTACAGAGCCCCAGGGCAAGGGGTTCAGGACCTGGGGAGGGGAGTGGCAATGAGTGTCTAAGAGGTCATGGAGTTCCTTTTTGAGGAGGCAGGCTTTAGAAGAGAGGGAAGAGAAAAGGGGACATCCTCCATTTTTCTCCTGTCCTCCCATTATCCCAGCCCCTCATCTCACCTGGAGGTCGACAGACGACCAACCCTGACCTGGGTTCTCGAAGGGCATCCAAGAGAGGAGGGAAGAGCTGTTGCAAAAGGTCAGTGGTAGGAGAGCAGGGGCTACCGCCCCGGGATGAGGGGAGACTGCTCTGATCCCCACGAGCTGATCCCAAGGCCTGGCAGAACCCTGAGGATGAGGGGGCATGGTCTGATGGGGGAGGGGCAACCTGGGACTTGTGTCCCTCCCAATGCCCCTTCCTTCTCACCTTGGTCCCAGCTCCAGATAAGCGACTGATGAAGTAGGCTGCAGCACAAAGAAGCCAGCTCCTTCTCACACTCCTGAGGCAGGGATGCTGGTGGGAGAAATGGCCCTGGAGCCTAAAACAAGGCCTCCCTTTTCCACAACCACTGATGGGGGAGAGGGGAGGCTCATGATGGGTGGAAAGCAAGACCTTGCATTGAAAGCTCAGAAGCCTATGGTTGAAATCTGCAGGGCATTCAAACTATAGCGCCTGCTTTTGTAGTCAGGCAGGGAGAAGGAAGCGACCCCAGCCTTCCCAAATGACCACCCAGGCCCATCACTCACCCTGACCCAGTGCCTGACTCAGCTGTTGTGCCACTGCCCTTGGTTCCCTCCAGGGTCCCAGCTTCAGGTCCAGACTCTGAGCACAGGCTGCCCACAGCAGGGTCCAATACTGGCTCCACAGGGCTCCAGCCCCTCCAAGTCCCAGTCCACAGCTGGCTGACGCCCCCATGCCACGCACCAGGCCCAGCAGCCCGGGCAGCAGCTCCCGCTCCTGATCGCAATGCCTGCGGAGCTGGTTCCGCAAGCCCGATCCCCTGAGCACCGCATCCAGTCGACCTGCCACCTGGGAACCCCGCTCTCCCGCCAGGAGGAGGAGCACACGGGTCAAGGGGAAAGGGCGCGCTGCCCCTGGGACGTGGCTCACGGCTTTCCCCTGCAGTTGGTGGTAGGCGGGAAGCGCCAGTAGCAGCTCAGCGAGTTGGGATGACAGGCTTGGGCTGGAGGGTGCCCGGCCCAGAGTGCGAAGTTGCATCTCGATGACAGCATCCAGGCGTTGGGCCGCTAGTCCGACGGGGCGCGCCAGGAACAGAGGCTCAATGGTCTCCTGAAGCCCGATTCTCAGGACGGCCCCTCGGGAAGGGAGGGGTGGCAGGTCGCGGCACAGTTGGGGCAAGGGGCCGGGACTGGGGATCCTCAGAAGACGCAGGGCCGCTTGCAGGTGGCGGGCGCAGTCCCGGGCCTGGAGGAGCTGCTCCCGTTCGCGGTTCAGCCGCAGCAACACCGCCCGGAGACGCTGCAGCGCGGGAGGGATCGGGCCGCCCGCTGCGGGCCCCCGTCTCCAGTCCGCAGAGCCAGCCTCGTGGTCCTCGCCCGGGGCCGCCGGCCCGGCCCACCACGGCTGCTCTCCCCGGGATCCGCCGGGCCGCGCGTCCAGGCAGGGGATGCTCTCGGCAACCGGCAGCCCCGACCAGCCACGAACCCGCCCCGGGAGAGAGCCCGCCCGCCTGCCCTCCCACGGCTCCTCCCCAGCGCCCCCGGGCTGCGCCCACAGCGGCGGCACGGTAGCGAGCGGAGGCAGAAGGCCACCAGAGCGAGACCCCTGGGCCATCCGGCAGGGAGGCCGGAACCGACCTAACGATTCCCTCTCTCCCGCACCGCCCAACGTCCTCCGTAGCCCGAACTCCACCCGATCCCAAGAGCCGTCATCTCTGGCCCGGGAGCCGCCGGGACCGTCGTGGACTCTCTCGCGCTCCGTAGGCAGGGACTTCCGCCCCTAACAAAGATGGCCGCCCACCCTGTCCTGCCCCGCCCTTCGGCTAGTATCAAATACCAGAATATCTTTCACTTTCGAGTGACTGTTGACAGGAAATGGCGCCGACTCCGAAGACTGTGGAGCGGATCAAGTTAGGTGAGTGAGTGTGAGAAGACGGGAGCGGGTCCATAAAGGCAGAGGCGGCCCTACCTGGGTCTCCCTGTGGCTCGCCGGGTTTCAGTGGGATTTTATGCTTCACGCGGAGGGCGCTGGCCGCCCATCCCGAGACCCCTGACGCGGCACCGCGCTCCTTTCCTGTAGAGTGTCCTCTGCGGCTCGGCTGCCCGCCGGGAGTCGCTGCTGTCCCCAAACTCTGCAAGGAATTCAGTCCGGAGGACTACGGCGGTGAGGTAAAAGGGACTCCCAGCCTTCCCCCGCCCTGTTTATCTGGTTACGCCTCCTTTCGGCGGCCTGTGCTGAAGCCCGCGAGGGGCCGGCGCCGCGCCGTCGTCTGGGGGACTTTGGGGAGGCGTAGCCCCGGGTCCTGCCCTGGAGGAGCTCACGGCAAGGGGCGGGTTGGGGAAGACCGTTATAGACACAGGGCCAGTATGAACAAAGACGCCGGGGTTTCCTTTCAACTTAAGGAAAAGTTAAAAGAACTTAAGTGAAGTGCGATCAGAATGGAGGGCTTGGTTGGAGCAGTAAGAGAGATGCTGCTGGAGAGGAGGTAGCAAGTGGTCTGAAAAGTCTTGTCTGGCACAGGGGTTTGGATGTCCTTAAGTAGGCGATAGGGTTATTAAGGGAGAACAGGATCAGATTTGAGAGCATTGAGAAGCTATACTTCCAACTGCTTCCTGGTCATCTCTAAAACTTCAAGCTCAACACGTCCAGAAGTTGGTACCCTGTCTTTACAAATTCGTTGTTTTTTCTCTTATCCCAATTTTGGTTAATAACACAAACTTCCAGCCAGTTGCTTAGTCCAGAAAGATGGGAATCATTCTTTAATACTCCTTTTCTTTTACCTCACCAAAATCTACTTCTAAAATGTCCTTTGAATCCATTCCTGCTCCCATTACTACTGCCCTAGTTCAATAATTCATTCTCTCTGGCTGGAACAGTTGTAATGGCCTGCTAACTAAACATTGCAACCCGGACTCATTCCTTTCCCAACACTCTTTCATTTGAGCTTTTCACTCCCTAGATTAGGTCAACTCCATCACTGACAGGATAAAATCCAAACTCACTGTATCACACGAAGTTCTTCAGACAGCTCTATCAGAAAAGCCCCCTCACCACACTCTCCGCCTCTGTTCATTCATTTAGCACACACTTATTGAGCACCTACTATGTGCCATACTGTTCCTGGCACTGGGAAGACAGCAGTAAACCAAAGAGATAAAAATTCCTTCATACAGTGAATTAGAAGTAGCTAGTGGGGGCAGCCAGTCAACAAACAAACAATATAGCATGCAAAACATGCAAAGAAGATAAAAGCAAGGAAGGATGATAGGGAACATTGGATGGAGTTGGGAGGTGCTCTTTTTTATTACGTTACCATGATAAAAATTTAAAAAGAATGAAAAAGAGGTTGTTAGAGAAGGCTTCCTTGAAGAGGTGACATGTAAGCAGAGAGCTGAAGAGATAAAGTAGAGAGCCATTCACTGGGGAAAGAGCACTCTAGGCAGAGACAATAGGAAGGGCAAAACCCCTGAGATGGGAATGCACTTGGTGTGTTCTAGGAACTGCAAAGGAGAACACTGTGGCTAGATGAGGGTAAAGAAAGGGTAGGAGATGATTCAGAAAGGTATTGGGGGACCAGATCATGTATTGCCATGTGGAGTAGCATAGACTGTGCGTTTGGGGAAAGTCGAGTCAATAAGGTATTTGTTTTGTTTTGTTTTTTCAAAAATAGCTGGACTGGGCTAATGGAGGAGAGAGATTGAAGATACAGAAAAGACAGTGTATATCTGTGGAGGGCACATCCTGTCACCAGGAAATTGAATTTGGGAATAAAACTTGATGCATGTGCCCAGTGGTGTATATGAAGATGCTGTTGAGTCATGACTATCCCTGGCAGGAGCCCTAGACCTAAAATTATTTACAAAAATTGAATATACCCCAATGATCTGAAGTCCTACCTATGGATTATTTTAGCAGCTCAGAGTTTCATGTGGCTTCTAAGTTTCTCAGTCAGTCAGCTACCATCTAGTGAGGGTCAGCTCTGCTTCTGGACCTGATCAGGCTGCACAGGGACATGACGATTCCCACTCTTCAAAGCTTCCACTGAGGAAACAGCTCTCATCAGAACCATAGAATGTATGGGCCAGACCTTGAAGAGGCCTGCCTCATTTTATGGATGAGGAAGCTGAGGTCCAGAGAGGTTCAATGACTTGTCCAAAATAACACAGTCAAGCAGTGGCAGAATCAAGACCAGGATGCAACAGCTCTACTCCAGCAGAGCGTTCTTTCAATTTCCATGATGCCTTGCCAATTAAGAGAGCAATAAAAACCAATGAATAATGAGATTCTAAATTGTGTGACCCAGACTATGCGAATGTAGCTTGGTTGACAGAGAACAGAGATAACTGGAGACCAGAGGGTCTGGGAAGGCTTTGAGAGGAGTTGGAATTTGAACCAGACCTTGAAGGGAAGACAAGATGTAGTAGTGATGGAGGTCAGAGCCAGGAGGGATCCAAAGATATCTGGAGGAAGGCTCTAAAGCTGAAAGGAGCCTGATGGCTGGGGGAGCAAGGCAGCTAAGCAGAGGAAGATTGCAAGGGAAGGTTGGAAAGGGAGCTAGCTAGCTTTTTGGAAGGCTCCAAATCCCAGGCTAAGGAGATAGATTCAATCCTGTCTGTTGCCCTGGCAGTGGGGATTCCTGGAGGATTTTGAGTAGGAGAGTAATTGCTGAGAGAGGGGTGCTGGGGAGATACAGATGAGGTGCAGTGGAGGGGCCAGTCAGGAGCTGCTGCACTTGTTGAGGTGCAAGGCATCACCAGTGTGAGTTATATGGGAGCTTCAAAGATATAACCAGGGGCACAGCTGGAAAAGCAGGTAAGAGGTCTCCATTCCAGGGGCCTCGACATGGCAGGTGAAGGGGAGGAGATCCTGGCTGGTGGAGAAGGCTGGTCTGAATGCCACACAGAGCCCTCAGGAAGGCAGGACAGTAGTGAAGGGAGGTGAGACACAACGAAAGCTAGGGGTAGCAGATTTTGAGGTCCTGAGGTGGGAGAAGTCAGGGTATGAGGATCTCCTGGCCTGGGTGAATGGTTTGTGGCTGCCATGGTGGAGGGATTCACGCTACCCATGCTGGGCTCTCTCCCAGAGCTGCCCCCAACACCAGCCTCCACTTCCCTCCTCCTCCCAGGACATAGTGGATTTTCTTCGCCGGCTTGAGGAGAGTGATACCCTGGGCCTGCACCAGATCCATGTGGATGGGAGCAGCGGGCGGCTGCAGCTTTGGCACCATGGTGGGGAGCGGAGGGACCGGGCCCAGGGATGGAGGCTGGTACCCTGGGGAGGGCTGGCCCTCAGATGCTCCCTTCCTTGACGTCCCACTTTCCTTCTCCGGACAGATTACCTCCTGGACCATTTCTGTGATGAGGGGAGAACGTCTGGACGGAGTGACAGGGGCAGGGGGGCTGAGGGACTGGGCACCTACTGTGGTCTCCGAAAGTCCTTCCTGTCCCCTCTACAGGGGGCTAAGCCCTGCCCTCAAAGCCCCTCTGCCTCTGCCTCCTTCCCCAGTGGCTCAGACAGCCTGCTGCAGGTGGCCATGCCCCAGAAGCTCCTGGTCACTGAAGAGGTGAGACTCTCAGGAAGGGGCTTTGCCTTTCCACAGGGTTCTGTCAACCCCCAAATTCCCATCCCTACATTCTCCCCTAATCTGTACCTTTCAGGATCCTCCCATACTGCTGACCTCCCTCTCACTTTCTCTCTCATTCTCTTTCCCTATCTCTCTTTCTCTTTTCCTGGCACCTGCCGTCCCTCCTCCAGGAAGCCAACCGCCTGGCTGAGGAGTTAGTGGCTGAGGAGGAGCGCGTGAAGCAGAAAGCAGAGAAGAAACGACTCAAGAAGAAGGTGGCTGGAAGGCAGAAGGAGTGGGAGCCCAGAGGGATTTGGGGGAGGGAAAGAAGAAAGCTTTGTGAGGATACAGAAGAGAGCTCAGGGTGGCCTGCAGTGGACCCTTTTGCCAGGAGGCCCCAAGGGGCTCAGGGACTGGAGAGTCCCCAGGGGCTGAGCATAGGCTCTGGAGGCATGGGGTGGAACCTGCCTCCCCCATTTACTGTGAGACCTCTGGCTGGTGACTCTCGTATCTGTATTTTCACCTGTAAAATGAGGATAATTATATCTACCTCATCGAATTGCAAGGATTAAATCAGATAATGTATATAAAACCTTTAGTCCAGTACCTGACATAATAAGTACTCAGAACACGTCATCATCATTATCATCTTAGCGTCAAAAGGAACGAAAGCGTCAGGAACGCTTGGAGCAGTGTGGCGGGGAGCCCAAGGTGAGTATCTACCGGCAGGTGTCCTAAGAACACCGAGGGCCAGAAAGGTGGGGCTGAGAACATAAGCGGCTCAAGGTGATCCCAACTCTACCTGCCCACCTTCCTTTCAGGCCGAGGCCATCCCAGATGGGGATGGGAGCCCCCCATCCAGCCCCAGGAACCCAACTCAGGGACAGTGTGATGAGGAAGTGGTGAGAGCCCCCTTCCCTCTCTTCTTGGCCTCTGCCCACCCCTTTCTCCCCCTACTCCAGAACATACTTCATCCCCCTCCCCTCCCAACTTTCCTTTCTGCCCACAGGACTCACTGGATCTATCGAGCACTTTTGTGTCTCTGGCTTTGCGCAAGGTTGGGGATTGGTCCCCCATTGTCCAAAGAAAGAAGGGACTGAGCCAGGAGCCCCAAGGCAGGAGCCAGGGCCCACAGGAGAAGGTGGGCCAAGAGACTGAGAGTCCTCCAAGAGAGGAGAGTCCAAACACAGAGGTGAGGTGGGCAGAAGAACCTCAGCTAGAACCCCTGGAAGGGGTGCCAGAGGGCTCTGGGAAGTCCCAAGATCTAAGGGTCCAGGGGGTGTCCATAGAAGGAATTCTCTAGCCCTAGGCCCAGGAGACCTGGAGTCAGGCTCTGTCACCATTGTCCTGACCCTGGGCATTCTGCTCTGTGGGAAGACAGGGCTGACACCATCTTGCAGGGCTGGTGTGAGAAACACATGAGTCAGGGGATCTCACTGCAATGTTAACTGTTTGAAGAAAGGAGAAGGATTCAGGGAGGCTGAGGTCCTGAGGCCTGCTTGACTTTGCTCCCCATCCCTAGGCATCTCCAGGAATGTTGGCCACGGCCTTACAGCGGAGCCAGGAGCTGGCAAGTGAGATTCCTCTTTTTCTCCCCCTTCACTTCATTCTCCCTGGTGTAGCCCTATCGGAACCTTCCTACCCACCCTTTCTCCTCCCCAGAGTTGGGTACCAACTTTGCCCAAAATGGTTTCTACCAGGAGGCTGTGGTCCTCTTCACCCAGGCCTTGAAGCTCAACCCCCGGGATCACCGGTAGGTGGGGGCCTGACCTCCGTGCTGGGAGGTCAGGGCAAGGCACAGAGTTCAGGACCCTGACCTTTGGCTACTTTCGGTCCTTGCCAGGTTATTTGGAAATCGCTCCTTCTGCCATGAGCGGCTGGGTCAGCTGGTGTGGGCCCTGGCGGATGCCCAGGTGGCCCTCACCCTGCAGCCTGGCTGGCCCCGGGGCCTCTTCCGCCTGGGCAAGGCCCTCATGGGCCTGCAGGTAACGGGTCTGAGGTTGGAAGCAGAGGAGGGATTTGGATGGGATGAGGTGGAGATTGGGGTCTTCATTGATGAAAGGGCCAGTTTGGGGAAGGGGGCAGCTTTAAGTCCCTTTACCCCTAACACCTAAACTTGCCTCTTTCCAATTCCTCTGGGACCACAGTGCTTCAGTGAGGCAGCTGCTGTGTTCCAGGAGACTCTGAGAGGTAGCTCCCAGCCTGATGCAGCCCGGGAGCTCCACTCTTGCCTTCTCCAGCTTGCTCTGGTAAGGAAGTCAGGCCCACCGCCTTGTTGAGGAAGCAACGGAGAAATGGCTGGGATGTGGGTGCCAAGCAGTGCCACCTTCTGCCTCAGATGGGGGAGGCAGGAATGGGTGGAATGAGGGGCATGGGCTGTGCTGTTTGAGAGGTGTCTCAGGTACCCCCCTCTCTCCCTTCTCAGCAGGATCAGCGAGGAAGAAGCCGTAGGCAACCTCTGTTGCCCGAGTTCCCCCAGCCATTTCCCCATGCTGAGCCAGGGGCCCCCAGCCTGCTCCCTCTCAGACCCCCTCAAATCACTGCCCCCAGGGCCACTGGTCTTCTAACTCTACCTTTGCATTATCCCCCATGTCACCTGAGCCCCCCAAACTGGACCTTCCCCCAGGCTCAGAATAGAGGACCCCGTCCTCTGCATCTCCAGGGTCCCTCAAAGGGGTCTACCTCAGGACAGGTGAGGGAGGACCTGTCTGTCCTTCAGGGGAAGGCCGTGTGTGCATCCCGCAGGCAGGGCCACCCAGGTGGCAGCAGTTCACCGCATCTTTCAAGACCTTGTGTTCTAAAGCCATAGTGAAGGGCACCCTTGGCGGACATCCCTCTTGCCACAGAGAACCCCCTGATGACAGAAAGAAGCCCACATCCACTGAGACATCCTTTCCCGGGTTCTCAAGCAGATGGCTTCTGCTGGGGACCATAAGGAAAACTAAAGTCCTCCAGGGCGCAAGAGAAGTTCAGATTTTTAGCTCTATTGGACCCAGCAAGGTGGCATCTTCAGGTTTGCTTGGCTTCTTGGCCCTGTGGGATTCATTCACCAGCCAGAGCTCTGTGCTGAAAGGGGTCATGGATGAGTATGGCCTGCTTCTCCCCTTCAGCTTGCTGGATGCTCAGTTTCTTCCTAACCCCAGTGCTTGCCCTGTTTCTTCCAGCTCCAACCCCTAGTTTGCTCCCAGCCCCTCATGTCCCATTTCCTGTGTCTCTGGACAGACTCTGGCCTCTCCTTTGCCCGGGGTTGGATGCTCACCTCCTCCCCTGCTAGAGGCTTCATCCAGGGTTTGCGTTTGGGAAGCCCCTTAGCAGCCCCTGCCTGGAGCAGACAGAGCCCTTACACCCCACAGTCCCCACTGTGCCTCTCCTGCTGAATGGCACCCTGGGAGGTGCCCAGGCTGCCACCACCTTTAGGGGCCACCCTCTTTCTCCATCCCGGTTCTGGGTATCATCAGTGTCACATAGTCTTTCCCCCTGTGAATTTATCCATAGTTTTTCCACCAAAGGTCATTGCCCCAAATAACGCTATAATTCTTTATTTCCTGCTTAAGAATCATGGCCTCCCTTTGGTTTGTCTTCTAAGACCCTTGGCAGCTGTCATTGGCTGGTTCCTCCCTAGCCCTGCTTGGGACTCTCAGCTCATTTAAGTGTGGGTCTGTGGGGGGCTTTTAGGCACTCAGAATTTTTCCCAGAGGGGTCATCTGGATAAACAATTCTTGCTGCTTTGTGGGACTTGCTCAACACTGTTCATGCCTGTAGACAGGGTGCTGAAAACACCTTTGTATAGGACCTTGCCAACTTCTTTTTCTTGTTTTATGGTGTGGGCCCTTTAATGTTGCCAGCAGGATGAACATCAGTTTTGGAGTCTGCCATTTACTAGCTGGGTCACCTTGGGCAGGTATCAGCATCTGAGCCTCAGTTCCCTCATCTGTAAAATAGGGATAGTCCCTACCTCACAGGGCTGTTGTGAGGACTGAACAAGAACATATGGGCCGACGTCTACCAAGAGGTGCACGCATAGTGGGTGCTAAATAAATGGATTTTTGTCTGCAATTGTCATCCATATTCTTGATTCTCACAGTGGGAAGAGGGGTATGAGTGAATTACTGCATAAATTCACAAAATACTGAGTTCCTGGGACTGTGGTTCTCAAAGTATGGTCCCTGAATCGGCAGTGGCAGCATCACCCAAGAACTTTTTGCAAACACAAATTCTCAGGTCCCACCCCAGACCTAATCCGAAACCTTGAGAGTGGGTGATAAAGAGAATAAGGCAGGGGCCCTCAACAGGAACCAGGGGTGGTATACGCATGTGACTTGTGTATTGGGGTGGCAATGCTGGTGCAAAGAATATTTTACAAACATAATGGCTGACAAATTCTTAGTTCTACAATGAGTGGTCAGTGTCCGTTTCTGTCCTTGGTACCTTTTTCTTCCAGTTGCCCAGATTTGCAAAACCATCGACTCGTGCAAATCTGCTGCTGTCACTGGAGAATCACACTGATTCCTCTTCTGCAACAACCCCCTCCCCCAAGTCTGGTCCCTCATTCTCTCAGTTCTTACTCTGTACTTGCTGGAGATAATGCTCCCTTCCTCATTTATATCTACCCACACATACAGCCAGATGAACCTGCCCTGAGCACTGCTCTTGCATCTCTCCTCCCTAAGAACTCAAAAAACCCTGCTGTGTCTACAGTGCAATAAAATTCCTCCCTTGGGCCCTTTCTTCTCTTTCTGTAAACCCTCTCCTTTCAGTTGGGCCCAGAAGTGTAGGGGCCAAAAGCACAGACTCCTGAGTCAGGAGAGCAAGCTGGTGAGCCCCTTGCTCCACCACTTACTGGCTGCATGACCTGGCCAAGTATCTACAGTGATTCCATCTCTTTAGCCTTAAAGTGAGAATAAAACTATTTCTGTCTCATTGGGTAATTGTGGGGATTAAAACAAATCACAGGGAATGGTGCTCATTGAGTGGTAGCTATTGTCTGAAAACACCAGGTCCCCTTCTGCCCCCCAGCCCTGTTCTCCCTCCACGGAATGGCCTCCCCTGGGCTCTCCAACTGCAGCCGAGGCCCCAGCTGCCCCGGCAGCGCCTCCCCCTGGAACCCTTGGTGAATTATTCCCAGGGCCTCCCTGAGAGCGGGTGGGCGCCCGTGGGACGAGGCACGAGGGGATCATAGGAAGGCCGCCCGATTGACACGGAGCCACCGGAAGGCCGGGGACAGGGAATGCGCCGAGTCTTCCACTTCCCGCCCCATCACACTTCCGGGGGGTTGTTACCGGCGGAGTAAACGCATCCCAGAAACGCCGGCCGGCGGAGTTGGGCTGGGGCCTCCGGGGCCAGGTGGCTGCTCCAAGCTCCGCATCCGCTGGCCGGGCCTTCCCGCCGCCACCGTCGAGATGGGAAAGGTTTCCGACCCAGGTGCCAGGCAGAGGTCTCAGGGCGCCCATCGCTCCCCGTGTCTCTATCGGTGGGGACGGAGAGAAGGGTCCGGACCCGCAATAACAAATGACCAAAGGTGGGAGAGGGAAAAGGGTCAGGCCCTTCGCCGCCGCTCCGGGCGGGCCGGGATGTTACCAACCAGGGAGGCCCCCCGGGCGGCGGCGGAACGAAGGCCTCGGGGAGCCCCGCGACCAAAGGCGGCCAGTAGAGGAGGAGGGGTTTCCGCAGCCACCGCCAGAGTCCCAGCCCCCTTCCCCCAGGCCGGTGTCTACGGAGCAGAGGGTTGAAGGCCGACTGGAAGGGTGGCTTCAAATCCTGACCTCGGGGTTCTTCCTTTGTCAAATGGGCATAATTGTTATCACCTACCTTAAGGGGTTGATATGGGATTGTAGGAAACAGCGCAGCGGGTCATCTCCCGCAACCATAGCTGTTGGGGCTGTTACTGACTCTGGGCGCGGGGAATGAGGCGTGCTGCGGCGGAGTCTCACTTTATTCTCAACGGTTGGAGAAGGCGGGCGCCCGGACTGCGGGCCGGAGGGGGCCGGCTCGACTCCCCCCTCCACCCGGGAACCCGGACAGGGCGCGGAGCTTTGCCCTCAATCGTCCACCTGTATCTCCTCGTCAGACGGGTTCCTCCCGGGGTCAGACGGGCCGGGGCCTGGGGCGCCGTCTGGCTGCGCGAGGCGGCACAGGACTCCCGGGGACAGCGCGCGCAGCGAGGCCACGTCGGCGCGCATCTCCTCCACGTCGCGCTTGAGCTTGGCGCGCCGGTTCTGGAACCAAGTGACGACCTGCGCGTTGGCCAGGCCCAGCCGCGCAGCCAGCCCGTCGCGCTCGGACGGCGCCAGATACTTCTGGAAGACGAAACGCCGCTCCAGCTCCAGCACCTGCTGTGCGGTGAACGCCGTGCGTGACTTGCGCCGTCTGCGGCCAGCTGGGCCGGGGTCTAGAGCGCCCGGGGTCGGGCGGCCTGCAGGGATAGGGCTGGGGTCAGGCTGGAGCCGGGCAGAGAAAGCTGGGGCGGGGGGGATCACACCGGAGGGTGTCCGGGAAAGCGAGCGGGAGAGGGGCGGGGGCAGCAGAGTCGAGGTGCTTTACCTGACCGCACAGGGGTTAGGTAGAGGTCGGGGAAGGGGGCGCCGAGCCGAGCAGATCAGAAGGGGCTGGGGTACCGTACGTTGCAGGCCAAGGACGTCTAGCGGTTGGAGAAGGGAGGGGATGTGGGACAAGAAGGGACAGTCCAGAGATAACTGACGCAGGGCCAGCCATTTGAGGCTTTCTGAGCCCTTGGCCAAAAGTGTGGGGCGGCCCCAGGGGCGGGGTCGGTCGGGGTTAGAGTAGGGGCATGGTGAGGGTAACAGGACCCCCTCATCGTGCCTTTCCTTAGCCTTGTGGGTCGTGCCGGGCACTTCCTTAGTGACACCGGAGCCCCCTCCTCGAGCCCAAAAGAAAGACAGTGAGGGTACAAAGGGCGAAGAAAGGCGGAGTTCGGGGTCCCGGGCTCTTTGCCGTGCCGAGGACATTCTGATCCTTGCGCCCCCCTGGAGAAGGGAATGGCTTGGAGCTGAACCTGGCCTCCGGGAGAGGCCGGGAGATCTCGCCTCCCAGAGCTTTCTGCGCTGCCTTTGCTGTGACTCGCCGGTCTACCGGCTGTGGCTCAGGTCTTTTGTCTCCTCTCCGGCCTTCCTCTGTTGCGATTGCCCCGCCTACAGCGAACGGACCAACGGTTCGCTCAGTTCTCAACAGCCCGTTGGGTTCCCAAGGCTCTGGGGATGAAGAGCGAGAGATGCTTGTCCCGGCCTCTGGGCTGAGGGCAGGGGGCGGATTAGGGCGGCTGGGTGGGGTCAGGGGAGTGGGGAGAACGACGGTTCGAGACCCGGAACCCGGAGGAAGGAGGTAGGGAGAAGGCCAAGTCAGAGTCCACGACCTTGCCCGCCTTATACCTTCAGAGGGCCGCGGGGCGCGCCCGTCGAGTCCGTGGAAAGTTTTACTAGTCAGCTCCTCCAGCGCGCACAGAGGAGATGCGGCTCCAGGGCTCGACTCTGGGAGCTGCGGCGTAGGGGGTGCCTGAGGGACCACGCGCCGGCCTAGAATGTCTGCGATGCTGAAGGATGTCCGGGGCGTCCGGAGGGTTCGGGGCTCGGGGCCCGAGCTCATGGCCGGCCGGGTTGTGGCGGTCCCGCCACCCGCTGCGCTCCGCTCTGCGGCCGCCTGGGCCCCGGCGCGCGGCTCGGGATCCGGACCCCCAGTCTCGGACCCGCCCCCCGCGCCGGGCAGGAGCCCCGTGTGCCCCTCCTCTTACGCCCCCACCCCACCCCCGGCCGCGGGGTGTCTGGAGAAGGTGGATGTCCCCGCAGCGATATTTCTGCAAGGTGGGCCAGCGCGGAGAGCAGAAGCCCGAGGAACAGCGCGACAGACGAGGGCGGAGAGAAGGCCGGCACTGCGGGGCGCGACCCCGCGCGTTCCCTGGCTGGGATCTTCGCCGGCGGCTCCCAGACTCTGTGTGCCGCCGGCTCCCCGCTGAGCCGCCGCTCCGGCTCATAAACTCGTCGGCGATAAAATTGCTTTTCCCCGCTCTAACTGCTGCGGATTTGCAAAGTTCTGAGGAAGGGGGGATCAGAGCTGACTTCTGGGATCGCAGCGGTGCAGGAGCAGGCCCAGCTGCTCCGGCTCCTCCCAGGACCCCAGTCCTGGCCTTCGCGTTCCCACCCTACCCCCGCGGAACCCTGTTAAAGAGGTCCTGGAGGCTGGAAGTGATTAGCGCGGCGCGGGATCGGGGATGGGGGCAGGTAGAGTAGGGAGCTCGAGAGTTGGGCGGATCGGGCCCGGCAGAGCGATTGCACCCGGAAATAGTGGGAGCTTGGGGCGCAACGGCGAAACCAGCGCAGGTGAGTGGTCCACTGCGGCCCCTCTGGTGAGGCTGTCTGCCCCTTAGAGGTCCTAAGAATTCAGAGCACCGGAGAAGCGGCCTGAGTCCTGGGCCTTGGGAGAGAGGACGCTGCGAAACCCGAGCAGTCGCTGCTGCCCGGGAGGAAGCGTTGCCAGCGAGGACCGGCTCCCTCCAGGGCTTCCCGCTCATTCTATCTTTCCTTCCGTGGATCTGTCGGTCTTAATCTCCTTTTTAAGCTGTTGTACTTCAGGTACCGGTTGCCAGCTAGGGGAGGCCCAGAAACCACAGGGGAAGCCAGGGACTGCTGGTCACTGCCAGCAGCATGGGGGTCGCTCCCCATAGAAGGGTGAGGAGGACTTCAGGGACCCAGTCAGACCCTGGGACAGACATGACAAGGCCCTCGGAGGCAGACCTGCCAGCCCAGGGACCGACTCCGAGGCCTGGGATATATTTTCATTCCTATTTCTTATGTGTTTTGGCCCACCTATCCCTGCCCTGGGCTCCAACACTGACTGAGCACCCCACAGTCCTCCATTGTAGGAAGAAGGAGCATCTGCCGGTTCACAGCTGCTCCAGCAGTGGGGGCCGAGTGAGGCAAGGATTTTTCCTGGGGCAAGCAAAGTCTACAATTGGGGGGCCCAAAACAGGGTGACCCCAGACCCCTGGACTTGAAGACTCCTTGACAGGACTGGAAGGCACTTGGATAATGGGATCTATGACCAACTGCTCTGGGAAACCTTGAGTGGTCTGAGGAGCTGGTCTGGCTCATCCAACAAACATAGAAAAACATGGGGTGTTCTTGGTTAAGGGGTCCCTCTGACACCTTTAACACGTGCCCCCTGCCACACACACTGGACACTCACATAGTGCCCTCACGGTGGCCTGAATGACACACAGATGGATGGGCCACCACCAGGTCAGAGAGCAGAGCCAGGCCACAGCGGAAAGCTGAGATGCCTCAGGACCTTGTTAATTGGATATTAATGGGGGGAGGGGAGCACAGGGACAGGAGAGATCCTGGCTCACTGCGTCTGCCCTGGCACAGTGAGAAACCTTCCCCTGGTTTCACTCAATCTGCAATTAAAGGGGTTCCCACATCCGGGGCCTTCACTCAGGCATCCTCCCTGCAGCTTTTAAGTTCGTCCTACCTCTCTTCTCAATTACCTGCGTGTGTCTCTGCCGAGCGTGGGGCTCTCCCGGCTGCCGTTGCCCCCCACCACCCTGCATCTCACCCGCGTATCTTCTCTCCGCTGCACCCGGGCTCAGGTAGTGGCCTTGGGCGGTCCCCGGACGTGAGTTGCGGGGAGGGGAGGAAGGGGAGACTAGTAAACAGAGGAGGCTACGGACAGCAGAGCCTCCACCAGGGGCGTCCCGCGGGCCAGTCCAGACGGTCGCGGGGCCACAGGAGGGGGCTTTCCCCAGCACAGCCTTTGGAACTCGATCTGGGGAGAAACCGGATCCGCGGAGGGAGGGTTGGAGGAGGGTGAGTGATTAATGAGGAAGATTAAGAGATTAAACCTGGGATCTGGGCAGCGGGGGGGGGGGGCACTCAGCCTCCCCCTTCCCATCCCAGTTTGGGAGCGCCGATTCTCCCTCCTCTGGGGCCAGCTGGGACACTTGTCGCGTGCTCGGTCACTCTGCCGCCTCCTCCGGCCGCACCTCCCGCCCCGGGGACCAACCCTCACTGCGGAGGTCCTTGCCAGAGCCACCCACAGAGGTTTTCTTCCTTGTTCTTGTCAGGCAATCCCTCGTCTCCCACCTTTTCCAATTGTCCTCTCCTTCTTCAGACATTTCGGGGTTCTCTGCTCCTTCCCCTTCTAGAGAGCCCCAATTCCGCCTTCACTGCGGGGGAAGGCGCCCCATTCCAATTAAAGATGCACTCTCACACCTCCCCCCGTTGCTCCCTCTCAGATTCCCGTTCCTCATTCCTCCAGCCCTATCCCCTAACCTTGAAGCTTATTCCCCAACACCCGGCTTACCGCCTCTCCTCTTTCCGCCACCCCCACCGCACCCCCACCCCCCAGACCCGCTCCAGCTCGGACCTTGGCCAGGAAGTCTTGTTCACTAAATGCCCTTTCCTCTGCACATTCTCCACTTCGGGCATCCTCTGAACTGTGTGTGTGTAAGGGGTTGGCTTGCCCTCAGAATAACCTCCTTGGGACGGTGGACAAGAAGGCCAGGCTCCGAGATGTGCCCCCCCCCCCACTCCATCCTTGGGGAAAATTCGTCAACAAGAGTGAGAGGGCAGGGGGAGTTCAGGGAGGAGACTCCAGCAGAGAGCGTGAGGTGGGGCGTCCGTCCATCTGGCACCCTCCTGGGCTTGTTTTCTCTTTCAGAAAAATGTTACTGCGGAGTGAACCGATTCAGACACTTACATTTTATTTTCATTACTTCTAGGGCCGCGGAGCTGTCGCTTTCCGGCTCTTTGCGCGAGCTGTGGAGGCGCTGCCCGCCGCCGCCATCCCGCGGGTGTGCAGGCTGGTAGGGGGGAGTGGCTGGGTACCCTGAACCCCCCCCCCACACACACACACACGCAGACACCCTGAGACTCTGTTCTAGGGAAGTCCCTTTCCCCCCACTCCCACCAGGACCAGGAGGGACTGGCCAGGCTGGAAAAGGAACCTCTGTGCCAAAAGAGGGGGCTCCACGGAAATCCGAAGGGTGGGAAAGATCGGCTGACCTCAGGTCGCGGGAGTGGCCCAGCGGGTGAGGACGGACACCGGCTCCTGGGAGCCCAGCGAGGCAGGGGGGCCCACGGGGGGACCGGCTGCGCACCGAGGTGGCCCGGTGGTCGCGTCCCTTCCACTCGGCCCTGGGCTGCCGAGCCCAAGAGAACTTCAGCGCGATTAGCCCGGGCAGATGGAAACCTCGGGGGATGGGGTCTCAGGTGGAGCGGAATAGATCCACAGACCAGCAAAGAGCCGTGGGGAGCAGCTGGCCTGCGACAGCCACCCCGGGAGAGGGCCCGCCGCCGCAGCCGCGCTGGTGCCAGACAAACCGCGGAGCTGGGAGCCGGGCCGGGCAGCCGAGATCGCCATCCCTGCGCGCATCCAGCCATCAGCGCTTTCCGTCATCGTGTGTCCTCGAAGGCTCCAACTCAAGCCTTGGTCCTCAGGTCTCCGGGCCCCTAATCTTCAGACGGGGTCTTTTGCACTCAGAGCTGCCACCAGGCCCCAGCCCGAGGGCCGCCCCGTTGGGAGGAGACCCAGTCGGAGGGATCCCCAATCCCTGCAGCTGCCTGGCCTCTGAAAGCGCCCCAGGGGCATTTCTGCTCTCCCTCCCCTTGGCCCACGCCTCCGCCCCGGAGTCACTCCTAGGAAATGCTCTTGAGAGCAGTCTGGGGATGGCCCGCTCCCGTGGGCCGCGGAGCCTGCAAGAGCTGGGAGTCGGCAGGAAGGGAGCAGAGAGCCCTGGGATAGAGATAATTAACACAAAGCCTTGAGCTGTATGCTCGTGTAGAGGCGTCCCGAAGGCGAGGAAAGAAGCTCTGATTCCGGCAGGGGGAGGGTTTCCTGGAGGAGGTGAGGTTGGCCTGGAAGGATGAGCACAGTATGGACAAGGGAGGAGAGCATTCCAGGTGCAGGAGGCCCAGAAATAAGGAAAGCTTCGGGAATCTTGGAGACCGTGGCAGGAAGGAATCTTGCCCCATGGGGCTTGGATGTGCCTCCACCCAGGCCCGAGCACTCTTCTTTGGCCTCTGCAGCCTTTTCGCCAGCGTCTCCCCTTTAGCCTACAGCTTCATCAGGGTGAGGGGCTGGTGGGTTCCAGGAAGCCCAGGTAGATTGTGGTGTGGGAAAAGAGCTCCCTGATGGCAGGTCAGCTGGTGAGTAGCTCATGTTTTCCAGCAAGCTCTGGACTCTTTCCATCCTTCAGGCTGCCTTCACTACTCCTTCCCACCACCTACCATCCTCTGCCACCAGCCTCCATCCCTAGCAGCCAAGGGCCTTCAGCTGCCAGCTATGCACAACGTGGAATCAGACTTCAGCCAGCACAGGAGTTAAGCTTTAAACGGGTTCTGGAGACATGTATGCTGCCTGCTCCAGGTTGAATTGCTTCCCCCCAAAAGATATGTTGAAGCCCTAACCATCAGTATCTTAGAATGTCACCTTGTTTGGAAACAGGGTAGTTGCAGATGGATTAGTTAAATGAGGTCATCTTATCCCTTAACCCTACTGGACTAAGTTGGACCTTTAATCCAGTGACTGGTGTTCTTATAAGAAGGGACACGGACAGAGTGGAGGATGCCATGCAACATCCGAGCCAGAAATTGAAGTGCTGCAGCTGCAAGCCAAGGAACACCAGGGATTCCTGGAGCCCCCAGAAACAGAAGAGGCAAGATGGCCCTGCCATCTTGTTTTCTGACTTTTAGCTTCCAGAACTGAGACAATAAACTTCTGTCAAGTTTGCGCTACTTTGTTACAGCACCCTCCCAGACTGAGACTTAATCCCCATGTCCCAGATTCAGCAGCACCCCGTTTGCTTCCCTCAAAAACTCCCAGCTTCCACCTCCATCTGTTATTGGCTCCAGTTGGCTACTCCGCTGTCTGGGAGGCCTGTAGAATAGGGACACCAGCTGGATTTATTTCAGGTGCCCAGTGCACATTCTGCCACCCTGTCTCAGTTTGTACAGACTAGGAATGTTTGCTGAATTAATCAGTGGAACTCATGCCTTGCTGCTCCCCACTTGTTCCCTGCTCTCCTCTTCACATCAGCTCTCTCTCCTTCTCAGTGACCCTCTCCTTGCCCTGGCTTCACCCAGCCCCCCTGCAAGAAGGACTGCTGAGTCCCTGTGCAGACAGCCAGGCCTTCAACTCTCACTACCCTTGTCTTCCCCGCCCCTCAGCTGTGTTTTAGACTCTTAGCTCTCTTCATTCCTCAGGTCATAGAACCATAGTGCAAATTTTTGCATTATTCTTTAAAACATCATTCTCTGTTTCTGCAGCAGCCACTGTTCAACGCTAGCCCCCCTATCACCATCACCACCTGTAGACTAGGACACCTTGAGTGCACCGCTCTCAGAAGCCCTTCCCTTCACTAGGAGGAGCTGGCATGGGTGGCCTGGTTTCACTTAGCTCACTTTTTGAGTTTCACATGTGCAGGGTCCTCTACCCTACTCTGTAGGCAATACATCAAGGGCCCATGGACACAGAGCAGAGTTCCTGCTTCACAATGCAGCTCAGAATTCTAAAGGAAGTAGGTCATGGATACAGACACAGACTCAGAGGGGAGCATGGCATGTGACAGAGGTTGAAGTGCATGAGTGAGTGGTGGGGCAGTGAGAAGACAGAGAGCTTTTTTTTAAATTTTATTTTAAGTTTTTATTTCAAAAAATAAAGCCACAATTAATTTCACATAAATATCTGGGGAGGGGAGGGGAGGGGTGTAGGGTAGGGGCTTGGCCCCTACCTCCTCTTCTCTTTCACACTGTATTGTAAAAGCAAAGGGGACGGCTAAGGAAAGAACAAGGGGGAAAAGTGGTCAGCAGGGACATGCTTACTTCTCGAAGGGTGCCCTCAGTCCACCCTTGCCCCGGGAGCTCCCCAAGCCCTGGCTCACCTTGCCAAACCAACGGGAAAGCCATATCTGCTTCATTGTCATGTGGTCGGGGAGAACTTCATTGTCAAAAAGGAGCTGCACCTAGGAGAGAGGTGGAGGTGTGGTTTTTAGGAACTGTCCTCTTGGGACTCCTCTAGGGACTTCCCTGGTCCACCCCAAACTCTCTCCCTCCCTTCTTAGCCCTTCCCCCCAAGAAAAACACACTGTGGGATTACTCACATGCTGGGGATTTAGCATCAAACGGTGACACAGGACCCTCCGGAGATGGCGAACTTCAGCTCTAACGGAACATCGGATGTATTTGTTCTGGGGGTGAGGAGGGGAGGGAAGAGGATAATGTGGGGTATGTGAGGGAAGGATCATGGGAAGGTGAGTCTCCTTGGAAGGGCCCTCCCGTCAGCCCCTCTCACCTGCAAGACGCTTTTATTCTTATCTTTGCCAGAACTGGGGGGAAACAGACATAGGTTAGGAAGCCCTACCTCTTCCCCTCTTTCCCACCCATAGCCAGGACATTCTCTCTTCAGCTAACAGACACTCCAGAACTGCTCATTTTCTCCCCCAAACCCTCCCCAGCTCTAGGTCATTCACACTGTCACCTCAGACAGCCCCTGACCTGCCCCTCACCTCAGCCGCTCCAGGCACAAGCTCAGCTGTTCATCATAGCGATAATAATGGGCCTTAGAGTGGTCAAAGCTGCTGAAGGGGAGGCCAAGGTTGCTCAGGGCTGGTTCTAAGAAACACAGGGTAGGGAGGCGGCTACAGGTTCCATACCCCTCCTTCCCCAAAGAGAGCAAAACTGGGCAGGAAGAAATGCTCTGAGGGCTTCACCTCACCCTCCCGCTGCCAGGGACATACCTTCCCCGCTAGGCTGGGTGACACGGTCCAAGCCTCGGGACTGGTAGAATTCCCGAATCCGTTTCTCCTCACCTAGAAGGAGGTGGAGTGTGAGAAGTAAAGCATGAGCCATTCCCTCACTCTTTGTCCTTCTGGCTGTCTTCTCGAGTGGCATCCCAAGAGGCCCCTCAAATCCAGGTTTGGTCACTCACTGTCTTGCAAGCCAGGCACTAGCTTGTACACGATGTCCTGCATGACCCGGTCCAGTTTGAGGTTGAGCAGTGGCTGTGTCTCGTGGATCTTGATGTTGCACATGGGGCAGTACTTGCTGGTTTGGAGGTACTTCACAATACAACTCTTGCAGACTGCAGGAAGAGAAAAGCAGTCTCTCAGGCACTCTGCAAATCCGGTTCATGAGCTGGGTGGGTGCCCCGATGGTTGGGGCAACAGAAAAGGTCTAGCCCCGTGTAGATAGCACAGAGGCAGGCAGCCAGCTAGGTGGGGCTGGGGGCTGGAGGAGTCAACCGGGATCCAGGAGACTCACAAGTATGAAGACACTCTGTGATCGTGGTGGCATCCACGAAGTATCCGGCGCACAGGCAGCAGACGATGTGCTCATTCAGGTCTTTGATCTTCACTCGGACCTCCTCCTAAGGACGCACCCTGGGTTACCTACAACCTCCTCCCTCCGCCCCCTTCCCAGGTGCGCCTTCCCAGCTTGGGCGATCGCCTCTTTTATCAGATTCCGCGGCCAAGTCCCACTTCCTGCGCTGTCCTCAGGGATTTAGCGCCCGAGAACTGACAGTCCCCCTCCGCCCAGCAGGGGGCTCCGCGCCCAGCGGGGGCTCCCTTCACTCGGACCTGCCCGGCTCTCCTCTCCCAGGGGAGACTACACGACTTGGGAGGCAGAATGCGCAGGCGTCCTAGCCGGGAGTCTGGCAACACAACCACAATCACGCAGGCGCATTGGCCACCCCGTCTCTGCGCAGGCGCACTGGGCGCCCGGCCAGCCACCGCCCGTCCTCTAGCCGCCTCCAGTTCGCACCGCTAGCCGCTACAGCAATAACCCTTCCGCCCCTGCACCTCGTTCCGTAGCGGGTCCATCTTGTACACTGACTGGAGCTGGTTCCGAAGCCTCATCGCGATCGCAATCTGGCCCCCCTGAGGAGACGCCATCTTAAAGGCTGATCCCGGCCTGCCACTTCCGGTGCCGCCTGCGGGGCGGGACTTGTCTCCCAGCAACGAAAGCCTAGGTCTTTTCGGATTCGCTGACCCTCTGTCAGGCCCCGCCCATGCCCCTTTCTCCCCGTGTGCTCACCTGAGCCCCACTGGCCCCTCCCCCTCCTCAAGCCGTAATTAGAGAGAGGCGGGGGCGAGGGGGCGTGGGGAAGGGTCCTATCTCTTCGATCTCTTGTAGGAATGATCTAGGTAGACCCTACCCAGCCTCGGCAGTAACTTTTGGAGCCTGTAAAAGACTGCCCGCTCCTACTCCAAAAGGCCCGGCTGTCTCCGCACGCCACCGCCCAGCGTTGTCGGTCTCCCGAGCCGACCACCCCGTTAAAGAAGCCCCTCTAGGGCCCTCTTCCCTGCGATGCCACCCTTGTTGGCTGACGCGTTAGCGTTGCAGGGCTTCACCCGGCTCAGCGGCCGGAGTTTCTCGGGGCTTCGCGGAATCTCGGAGAGGGTGCCCGCAGTGGGTGGGTGGACCCCAGGGACTTGGTAGTGATCCTGCCCCCCCATCCTTCCCTTGCTGCCGGGGACGTGTGTGTGTGGGGGGGCAGGCCCTGGTTAATGATGATGATTTAATCATCGGCGCCTGCGGAGGCCTGGGACAGACTAATGCAGAGCAGATGCCGAGGGAGGGGGGAAGACGACCAGGACGCTGCAGCACACAAACACGCTTCGGCAGCGAGCGCCTGCAGGAGCATGGGACAGTCTCGCACTCGGGGAGGGCGCGGGGGGCCCGAGAGCTCGTCCGCCGCCTTCCTGCCCTCTGGGTACTTACAGTGGGCTTAATAAACAAGGTTAAGTTTTCCATGAAGTATTAATGCCAAGTGCAATTGGGATTCGAGAAGGGAGAGATCCCAATGGAGACCGTGAGAGACTTTCTGGACAAAGTGGGACTTTGTGCGGGCCCAATTTAGAGATGGGGGTAGAAATGTGGTGGAAACGGAGCACAAAGGCAGAGTGGAGAGGGTCAGGAAGGAGGCGGAGGTGTGGGTTTGAGAGTGGGCGAGAGAAAGCGGGGCCTTAAGGAGTTGCGACTTGCAGCCTGGGGGCAATAGGGAATTAGCCTACCTTTTCTGACCTCCTGAATGGAGGGAGTTGCCCTGTGAAAGGAATATTTTGGTTCATTTATCTTTAGAGTGGATTGGAGTGGAGAAAAGACAAGAATTTAGGAGATTAGTGATTTATTAATCAACTATTTCTTACTACAGCCACTGCTACCTCCCTGGTCCAAGCCACCATCGTCTCTTCCTTAGGAGGAAAGACCTAAGCAGTGACTAAAAATCCAATGGATGATTGCAGTGGCCTCTGGACTGCTTTCCTTGTGGGGAAAGTTTTGGAGGTGACAGATACGTTTATTATTTTGATTGTGGTGATGGTTTCACGGGTATATACTTAAGACTTACCAAATTGTACACTTTAAATATGTGCAGTTTAGTGTATGTCAGTTACACCTCAAGAAAGCTGTTGAATTTAAATAAAAATTAAATAAAAGGATCAGGTTGTTCCACTTCTCTGTTCAAAACTCTCCAACAGCTTCTCTTTTCAATCAGAATAAAAGCCAAAGTCCTTACAATGGCCTGCAAGTTTCTCCATGGGCTCTTGCAGTCACCCAGTCTCTCTAGCCATATTGGACCCCCTACTGTTCCCCAGACACACCAGGATACACTCTTGCTCTGTCCCCTACTTAAACTTCTCCTTGCTTGGATATCCAAATGGCTCCTTTTCTCATTTCCTTCAGGTCTTTACTTAAATATCACCTCCATGAGGCCTTCCTTGCTCTTTCTACCCAAATCACAACCCCCCACTCTTTCACTTCTTATCCCCCTTCCTTGCTTTATTTACTCTTAGCATTTATTGTTATTGAATATACTTTTAATTTTCCCTGTTTTTCATCTGTCCCTTCCTGTAGGATGTCAGCACCTTAATGGCAGGTTTTTTTCCCCCTGTTGGAGTCACTGTTCTATGTCCAATGCCTGGAACATTTGGGCTCATAGTAGGTGCTCAATCAAAATTTTCTGGATGAACAAATGAATGACTCTAGGTGGTGTTGATGAAGGCCTTGTTTAGGGTTATTTCAGCAGAAATGGAAAGACAGAGCTGTATCTGGAACATTTCAAAGGAAATCATAATAGGAAGGAGTGGCCAGGGACTGGTTTGGGGCCTGGGTAAGAGGGCGAATGAGGAGCTTGGGAGAGGAGCATGTTGAACTTATGGTGACAACAGAAAAGGCAGGTAGAGCTGGCCAGCAGACTAGGAGAGCAGTGGGTTGGAGCTCAAAAGGGTGTCAGAAGCAGGGATACAGGTCACAGAGTTCTGTGGGTGGATGTAAGAGTTGAGACTGTTGGAATGGATGAAACCTGAGCAGATGTAGAGATAAATTGGGCTGAAGTTTGAGGTCTGAAGAATGCACATACTCTTCAGTTTAAGAAATAATGTCAGAGGAGGAAAGACCTAAGCAGTGACTAAAAATCCAAAAGAAGTAGAGTAAGACAATATTACCGAAGCCAAAAGAAGGGACATTTCAAGAAATCATTGATCAACAAAGTAAAATGTGTCGGAGAAGTCCTGAAGAGTGGACACTGAACACTGGAGCTCTCTGAGAAAGGGTCAGGGTAGCAATGCCAGTTTGGAGTGGGTAAAAACGAGAATAAACGAGGAAGTAGAGGCAGTGGGTGTGGGCAGTAAGAAAGGGAAGAAGAACATAATTCCTTTTGAAGAGTTAGGCAAAAATTTTGTCCGGATCACGCAGACCTGAGTATGTAGGTGCACAGTTGGGGGTGGGGAGGACTAAATTGATGAAAGAAATGATGTAGGAGTGGGGTCATCATAGAGGGAAGGACACTGCACCAAGGGCAGGAAGGAAGGGAAGGAGCTTGAGCCCAGGCTGGGAATGGCCTCTTTCCGTGAAGCTACAGGCTTCCAGTTGAGAAGAGTCCGGGTGGGGGAAGGGCACATGCAGGTAGGATATGGTGAGACAGATCCAAAGCTGTGTGTGTGTGTGTGTGTGTGTGTGTGTGTGTGTGTGAGGGGTGCTCACCCCAGGCATTGCATTTTAACATGAACTAGCAGGAGCCATCCTTTCCTGAGAATCAGAGAGGTGGAGGCAAGCAGGAACTGAATGTTTAAAGGCAATCAGAGAAATTCCTAGAACTGGATGCCCTGAGTTCTTGAAGTGTGGTGCTGGATTTTTTTTTTTTTTTTAAACTCCCAGAAGATGTGACCTTCTCACAAGCATCACTTGGGCAATCTCTGGGTGGTAGTGCCATCTGTGCTAACCGCAAAAGGCATGGATGTACAGGGAGCCAGTTCTGCACAATGAAGCCTTTTTCTCATTCATTGATTTACTCATTGATTCATTCAGGATTTATTCAGATTGGTATAAGACAGGTCCTTAAATCATAGACACACTGGTGCCCACTTCTTCCTCAGAGACCCTCTCCCCAGGGTGGGGAGAGGGCCTAGCAGACTCCTAACCGGCAGGCCAGCCCCCCTTCAGAGGCATTGTCTCTCTGCCTCTTTGTCCCCCTAGGCTCTCTGTTCCCGTGGGGGGAGAGGGGGAATCCAACACATGCTGTATCTGAAGATTTTGCCTGAACAGCAGAGGTTTCATGTGCTCTAGCCCCCTGTCTACTGCCCAGAAAGGATCCTGGGGCTTCTGTGAAAGATGGGGGAGGTGATAATGTTGTGTGTCCTTCCCAAGATAAAAACACAGCTGCCAAATTGGCTGGAGCCTCCCCCTCCTTTCAGAGGGGCCTCTGAGCAGGGTGGGGAAGGGCTGGGGAAATGGTACTAGAGAGCGGCCAAGGTGGTGGTGGGGAATGTCACCTACTATTGGTGCCCATTTCCCCCTGACACTTCCTCTTCCCTCAGCACACACTGAGGGTCTACTCTCTTCAGACTGAGGCTTCCTCTGAGAATACTGGGGGCTGGCAGCTTTGGGGTGGGGACAGAGCCCACCCTCTTCTTTCTTCTCTTTATCTTCCTGCCCAGATGCCCAGATATCATTCCTGATTCCCTGGAGAGAAAAGACCCCCTCACCCTGCCTCAGGCGCCAGGCTGCCAGTCCATCTGCTGGAGAGGAAGGAGGGGCAGTCTTTCCCAGGGGACCCTGGAGAATCAGTTGGAAGATCCGTGCTCCTAAGGACACCCATCTATGAGAATTGGATGGCATTTCGGCTCACACGGGAAACCGGCGCATGGGGCTGAGCGCTGGAGTGGGCTGGGGGCGCGGGGCGAGGGCTGAGCCAGTGGGGCAGGGGCTTCTGACCACCACGTGTCCGAGGCAGACCGAGCGGCTGGTCGGTGCCCACCCTGCGCGGGATGGTAAGAGAGCCCCCCTCCCCGCGCCCAGTCTCACCGGCTCGGAGGCGCCAGGGTCCCCCCCCAGGCTGGGGAAGGTAATGTAATTCCGGCCCAGCTAACCCGATTACGGCGGCCTGCACCGGGCCGGGCGGCGGCGGGGGCGGGCCTAAGGCGCAGGGGCCCGCCCGGCGGGGGGTCCCATCCCGGGGAGGGATGAGGGATCATACAATCCCAACTCCCCGGTCCGCGGCCATCCAGAGGTCACAAGGTCACCGAGCGGTCCCAGAATTCCAGCACTTCCCTTCTCCATCACGCTCCAGGCGTAATTTCTGGGGCTCCTCGGGGTGTGGTGAAGGGTCTATGGGAAATGAGGCGGCTGGGATCCTCAGAAGGGCTCAGTGAGGTCCCACGAGTCACCCATGGCGATTACTCCCTCCCACCTTTGCGGGGGGTGGGGTGGGTGAGAACAGACTTTCTAGGCTCAGAGTGGTGGGGCAGAGTCTCGAGTTGAGGGCCTCCTGAATTTGTGATCGGGGGGCAGAACGCCCTCCTCAATCTCCTACCCGCATGAGCTGGTCCGGGTTGAGCCACGGGTCCGTTTTGCACCAATTTCGGAAAATCGAAATCCTAAAAAACACGGATCACTGGTGCGCCTGGACAGGTTGGGGGTGGAGGGGAGGCTATGGAAGAGGCCGGGAGGTATCCCCGGTTCACAGGCCCAGAGGGCTTGTCCCCGCCGTAGCCCACCGGCCGTGCCCCGCCGCCCCCCTTCCCACACCTGTCATCTTCCCCGCGCCTCCAGCTCGCCGGGAATCGTTTCCCAAACTTCCTCCCCTCGCAGCCGGGAAGCCACAACGAGATTTGGTCTTCGAGGGCACTTGGGCAGGGGCCACAACGAAACCGGGTGTCGGTAGGCAGGACCCATCGGGCGGCCAAGAGTGAGGGCTGGGGGAGGAGGCACCTGTCGAGGAAGCCGGAAAGGCCAAGGAAGCCCAAAGGCGGCGGCCGGCCAGGATGGCGGCGCCGCGCGTCTCTCGGCTGACTCAGCGTGCAGCGGCTGAGGCTCCGGACCCTCTGGCTCCCCCAGCCATCGCGGAGCCTGGTTCCTAACAACGCCACCCCCCCCTCCCCCGCCATCCCCGCAGGCCAGTCTTCCTCGCGCTTGGCGCAAACAGGCGTCTCTTCCCCTTTAACAGACCCGGCCCCGCCCTTGCCCTACCCCCAGCCCCCCGCTCCCCACCCCGGGCCGATCTGTCAGTCACTGCCCGGGCCGAAGCCGGCCAACCCTTTCTACCTCCGGCTCTGGCAGCGGTCCCCGGACCCCAGCGTCCATCAGCGCCCCAGAACCAGCGAGGGTGCTCCTGGGGCCCCGGCCGGCCACGCTCCCCCGGGATGCGAGTTCCCGCGCGGACACTGGACTGCGTCCGGCACGGGCGCGGCTGCTCCCGGTGCACGGAGATGCTGCGGTACCCGGAGCCCCGGCGCCCCGCCGCCGCCAGCCCCGCGGGGCCTTGAGGCTGCCGCTTCGAGAGCGCCACCGCCGGGCTCTGGGAGCTGCCCGGGGTGCCCTGCCCAACCGCCAAACCTCCCCCCGACCTCCCTGGCCCCCGACTCATGGAGCCGGCGGTGATGGTCCCGCACAACCTCGCGCACCACGAACCAATCAGCTTCGGCATCGATCAGATCCTGAGCGGCCCCGAACCTCTGGGGGGCGGCTTAGGCCCCGGTCGCGCGGGCCAGGGCCATGGGGAGAGTACGGCATTCTCGGGTGGTTTCCACGGAGCCTCAGGCTACGGCCCCACGGGCTCGCTGGCCCCGCTGCCGAGCAGCTCCGGCGTGGGTCCGGGCGGCGTGATCCGAGTGCCCGCGCACCGTCCGCTGCCCGTACCGCAGCCCACCGGGGGCGCGCCTGCAGTGCCTGGACCCTCGGGCTTGGGCGGCGCCGGGGGCCTAGCCGGGCTCACCTTTCCCTGGATGGACAGCGGCCGCCGCTTCGCCAAGGACCGGCTCACGGGTGAGGTTGTGCGACCCTTCTAACCTCAGGCCCCACGTTGACCTCGTTTCCTCATCTCTGGTTCTTCTGCCCCAGCTCAAGGAGCCCCTTTTATACCTCCTCCCGGATCATTCTAGAGTTCCTCCCCCAACTCGCATCTCTTGGTCCCGCCGCGGCGAGGCAATGGGGAGGGAGTTGCCGTCGGTGCCCGTGCCCCCCAGCCCCTGCAACCACACGACCCACACCACGGGGAGGGCAGCGAGCAGTTACGGGAGAAGTCTCTCCCTCGTCCAAAGGGGTGGGAGGAGTTCTTTTGAGGCCCTTTCTTGTCTCGGGTCCTTCTCTGATGCGGGGCCAAGCTTGGGGCCAGGGTAAGGATGCGGCGCGGGAGTTCCGTGGCCTGAGCTGCTGCGCTCTCTTAGTGGCCCCTCTGGCCACCCCGCAAACCCTGCCCTGGTCCTTCGTCCTCTCTGTAGCCGCGCTCTCGCCCTTCTCCGGGACGCGCCGCATAGGCCACCCCTACCAAAACCGGACGCCCCCGAAGCGGAAGAAGCCGCGCACGTCCTTCTCACGCTCGCAGGTGCTGGAGCTGGAGCGGCGCTTCCTGCGCCAGAAGTACCTGGCCTCTGCCGAGAGGGCGGCGCTGGCCAAGGCCCTGCGCATGACGGACGCACAGGTCAAGACGTGGTTCCAGAACCGGCGCACCAAGTGGCGGTGAGGCGCGGGCCGGGGAGGGCCGGGGGCAGGGCTGCAGGGGAGGAAGGCGCGGGGTTGGGGGCGCGGGCCGGCCTCTCTGACCCGCTTCTCCCCCGCCCGCCCAGGCGCCAGACGGCGGAGGAGCGCGAGGCAGAGCGGCACCGCGCGGGCCGTCTGCTCCTGCACCTGCAGCAGGACGCGCTCCCGCGGCCGCTGCGGCCGCCGCTGCCCCCGGACCCGCTCTGTCTGCACAACTCGTCGCTCTTCGCGCTGCAGAACCTGCAGCCCTGGGCCGAGGACAACAAAGTGGCCTCAGTGTCCGGGCTCGCCTCGGTGGTGTGATCGACGCCCGCGCCCGGCCGAGCGCTCTTTTCCCGACCGAGGTGCCGCGTGGGCGCGGGTGGCTTTGCGGCGGCAGAGCGTGGGGGGAGCAGCAGGCCTTGAGGCTACCGTCGCGGGTGGCTCAGCCTCCCGCAGGGTGTCCGGCGACGTTACGCGGCCCTGCCTGGCGCCCGCCGGCTCAGCCTTTCCCGCCATTTTTCACGGTGGGTGTAGCGCGCGGGATGGAACCTGCGGCACCGAAGAGGCGGGCCCTGCAGGATGGTAGCCAATGAGGTGTAGGGAGAGGGGCGGGCTGGCCAATGGGCGCTGCCCTTCGGAGGGACTCGGGGTCCTGCGGCCCGCGCGGCGATGGAGGCGGTGCCGCGGGTCGCGCTGCTCGCGTCTGTGCGAGAGAAGCAGCCGTAGGAGGACGCAGCCCGGCGACCGCGGAGCGAGGAAGCGGATGTCGGAGCTCGAGGTGACTGGGACGGGAACCAGAGGGTGGCCCTCGCTGGGCCTCTCATCCCTCAGCTGTATAATAATCGCTAAGGATTCCTCCCAGCAACAAAACTGACTTTGAGCTTGTTGTCCGTGTGTGTTCAGCCTGCTGACCGCGTCCTTTCATTTTGAGGCGGGCGAGGCGGGTACTTATACACCCGACGAGAGGGAAAGTCTAGGAAGACCAAGCTGGCTCTGGTCTCCCACGGGGACAGAGAGGGGAGAGGAGGAAGCCGTGTCGAAGTCAATGCGCTCAGCGGAGTTAGGGTGAGTAGAATTTGGTGAATCATTTGAAAGGAACAATCCTAAGAAGAGTCAAAGATGATTCCAAGGTTGGAAATGCAGAGGATCAGGAAGTAAATGGTGCTGTGGATGGTGAAGGGAAATTGGGAAGATTGCAACAAGATTAGTTCTGTGGGCAAAACTCAGTCCTAGACCCGGAGAGCATGAGTTAAAAAGTACTTTTGCGGGGGTGGCCATTTGACAGCTGCATCGAGGTGGAGAGAGATGGAATGGGGAGAACTGATAGAATCTCCAAGGAGGGAACTCTGAGAAGGAAAGCAGAGTGCGAAAGACAATTTTTTTTTTTCCCCACCACATTCTACACATTTACAGTGTGTAAGATGCAAGGGTAGAAAGTGGGGCAGGAGTTCTCTTCCTGAAAGAAAGGAGTGTACAATAACCCTAAAGGTGTTAAAAAGACTTCAGCTTGTAGATAGGCCAGGGTCAGCTGGGAAGCTTGTTGATGGAGAGTTGGAGGTTAGGGAATAGTTGGAATAGCTTTCAGATTTAAAAAGGAGCAGGATTCAAGATGTATGAGGACGAAGGAGAAGATTTTGTCTGATTCCTAAACCACCCTTATACTTCCTTCCCTGACAGAGGGAAGTGAGCTATATGTAGCCAGACTCCTCATGTTTTGTGCTAGTGACAGCTACATCGTGCAAAGGCTTAACCTGAGGTGGGAGCCAGGCAAGTGGCTGAAGGAGTTGGCCCAGGCAGGGTCTTTGATGTAGTGTTATCTCTGACTCATGGATGTTATATATGGTGTTGCAGAAGGAAACTCAAATTTAGTGTCACTGAAAAATTTTTTAAAGACCAAAAGAGAGCACGAGGAGGGATTCGGCATAAATTGGGGGGTGGAGGAGGCCTTTTCCAATAAATAGGAGGTGGCTAAGGAAAGTCTTACCCCGAGTAGACTGTGACTCACCCTATCCCCCCCCCCCCCAGCCCACCATTTATTAAGACTCAGGTTCCAAGCTTTCCATTTGACCCTAAACCTTGGGCTGCTTCCAAATCCAGCAGGCTGCCTTGGTGCTGGCCTGATGGAGGATCTGATGGTGAGATGAGCTCAGCTCCCTTCTTTAGGTGGGTCACTGCAGGACACAGGCATCTCTGAGCTCCTGGCTGGAGGAGGAGTCACTCCCGGCTGAAGAATCTGTCATTTCTTTCCTCAGCTGGTTCAGAAGGTCTCTGCTCTCACTTGGGGGCAAATTGCTCAGGAAGTATGAGGGGGCCAACTCTACCAGACTGACAGAGAGAGTCATAATTAGATGATCTTCTCTTATAATGCAAACTCTTAAACGTCTCACCCCGTTCACAAACCCTCTCCCCACAAATCATATTCTACTACAAACCACTAAGATTCCTGCCTCTTCTTAAGGCTCTTCAACAACCCAGCCAAAACTTTGGTCCCAGGGTAGGAGGGGGGTCAGGGAACTCACATCTGCGGCTGAATCTCAGAAACAATGGAAAGGCAGTTGTCTTTGGAAATGGAGAAATCGTGGTAAAGCACCCATGGTGGGGGTTCAGCTGGGGCTCGGCGGCTTCTGTAGCAGCAGTATGGGGAGAGCTGGGCCACATGTTTATGGGTTAGGAGCAGGTAATTTCCAGTCCCATCTGTGTCTCGGGCCACCTCATTGAAAAGCAAAAAAAATTGAATGAATGAATAAATGAGAGGGAAGAGGCAGACTGTCGAAAAAAGAGGAGCCTGAGAAAGAATTAGTAAGGGAGGTGAGAGTACCAAAAGTAAACACTTACCTCTAGATCTTGAATAGTCTCTACCGTACTATCTGGCATTCTCTAAAACCCTTTGCACCCTAAAGCCTCAAAGGAAAAGTCCCTCTTGGTTCCAAAGAATCCTTTGAATGGCCACTTGGACCCAGTTTCGGGAGGGTATCCCCAATATTTGCTCCCTCTGCCTCTGTTTCTTTTCTCACTGTCACCCCAACCCTGTCGTCTAACCTTGAGGAAGAATCCTGACACCAGTGCTTTCTGAAGATCCCTGCGATTCTTCTCAGAACCGAAGGCTGGTTGGGACAAGGGAAGTTCAATTCGCTGCATGAGTTCCAGGAGCTCTCCACGAAGTTTACGGGCCTGGCACAATGCCATCCAGTTTAGACCCCGAGCCTGGCACCAAGCCTCATCCTCCCCATCTGGGAAAGGAAAGGGAGCAGGAACAACCAAAGCCTGTGAAACCCCCAAAAGAAACCGATCCTTGGCCAAAAGGCCTCCTCTCCCTGGGCACAGAGGTTGGGTGGCTGGTTGCCCACTACTTTCCCTCCTTGGGAAATTGGGGATTCCATAAGAGGGTGCAGAGTGGGCCACTCACTCTGTATAAAAGCTTCATACACCTGGATCAGGGAGCTGTGGTCACCGTCTGGGTGCTCTAGGGCCCGACGCAGAGCAGCTTCTTTTGCACAGAGTGGAGGATGGGTAAACCCAGGGGCAGCTGGAGGCAGAAGAGAGGAAGAAGCTCGTTTTGGGGAAAGAGAAGGGATTGTACAGTGTTTACAGAAGGTGGAACCCTGGAAAGGAAGAAGTATCCCTTTGGGAACTTTATTCAAAAGACATCGGTAACTACTAGGTGCCATTAACTAGATACTGAGAATAAATAAATGAAAGACAGACTCTCCCCTCACAGAGCTTAAGAGTCCGGTGGGTGGGAGACGCCTACAAGTTAGCAAACTTGATGAGCATAATAGGCGTGTGTGTATGGTGCTCTGGAAACAAAGAGGAGGGGTACCTAATCCAGGCTTTGGATGGTGGGGAAGAGGGTGATGTGAGTAGGAATTTGTCCAGTGGAGAAGGGGTAGGCAGAGAGAGTATTCTAGATGGTGGGAAAAGCATGGCTTAGAAGTTAATAGCACAGCAGGGTGTGGATGGAGGGAATGGCACGTGGCAGAGTGGCAGGAGGGATAGGTATGGGCTAGGCCATGAAAGGCTGGATGTGCTGTGCAAAGGAGTTTACATTCTGTCTTCAAGGTAAAGGATAGCTATTGAAGAAGAGTTTTTAACTAAGGGGTCCTCAGGTGTTTGAAAAAGTTCATGTGGCAAGTTAGGAGGCCACTGAAGGAATCCAGCTGAGCAGCAATGAGGACCGAACATTGGCACTGGCAGTGAGTATGGAGAGGAGCAGATGAATTAAAAAAAATCATTTAGGAGATAAAATGGAAAGAACCTGGATAAATATTAGTATAGAATGGTGGTGGTGGAGCTGCAGAGATGAATCCAGAGAAAGGAAGAGATTTTGTGGTGGGTGGTGGTGAGGGGGTAGTTTAAGGGAGTGCTTGAGTTTAGTTCTGGGCATACTGATTTGAGGTACTGTGGATGGTTCTGGTAGAAAAGTTCACCAGGAGTTGGGTACATAAGTCTAAGATTCAGAAGAATGGTATTGGCAGGGAGATACAAGGTTTGGAAGTTTTAAGTATAAAGCTGGCAGTTCAAACCATGGGTGGGGGTGAACTTGCTCACAGAGTCCAGGGGATGAGAAGAGCAAAGGGGCAAGGATAGAACCCCGAGGACCAATTAATAGCAGGTGAGCAGAGGATGAAGAGCCCAAGGAAGAGAGTAAGGGAATGGCCGGGGAGGTAGGGTGAAGACCACGAAGAGTGGGGTCACAGAGGCTGAGGGAGGGGGCAGCTTCGGGGGGAAAGGTGGTCAGCACTCTCAAGTGTCAAACGAAGGTCACGAAGAATAAGGGCTTGAAAGTGTCCATTGGACTAGGCATCTGGGAGGTCACTGGTGATCCTCAGGCAATTTCAGTGGTACAGTGGGGCCTGAAGCTGGGGTGCAGCGGGCAAGGAATATGTTAGAAGGAAAAGAGCAGGGATAGTTCTATATAGCTTAGCGGCCGTGCAGGGTTGAGAAGGGTGTGTGTGTCACCTTTAAGTAATAGCGGATGGGGAAGGGGAGTATTAAGCATGTTGAGAGGCAAGAATCAGCAGGGAGAAAAGGCAAAAGAGACCGAGAGAAGTGATTAAGCCTGGTTCTTTAGGCACTGTGTCGGGTGGGAACTGGAGCACAGTGGAAAGGGCCAGCCTTAGGAGCAGCAAAACACCAAGGGGAAGGCCTGAAGTGGCCGCAGAAGGCAGAGGGGGTCGATTTATACCAGTGAGCATGGCCGCGAGGGTGAGCATCTCGTCCACGCAGTCAAACTCGCACGAGGCCAGCAGGGCTTTGGCTAGCTCAGGAGGCAAGGGGAACTCGGAAAGGACGACTCCCAGGTCCGACAGGCCCCCATCATCATCCAGGGCTGCCAGATAGTCGAGGTCTTCCAGGGCCTGCATCAGGGCTTCAGGAGCTGCTGAGGACACAGGGCTGACGGGGCCTGGGGCCTTGGAGCCTGGAGGTCAGGGGCAGGGCTCGGGCAGGACGGGTATTCACCAGGCCTGTCCAGGAAGTGACACTCCCCGGGCTCTGCGATCTGTCTCCGCTTTAGTAGTAATACCAGGGGGCTCAGATTCTCCTCACACAGCCTGGGTCGGGGCAGTGGGGGGGCCTCCAGTTCTAGGAAGGACTTGGGATACAGGCAGAGGCAGGATCCTGAGGGGAGAAAGTCTTGGGGAAGAAAACAGCTCTAGATTTCTCAGGGCTTGTGTTTTGGTGACTCTTGTCACATTTGATCTCAGGGAGGGCAAAGGCTCTTACCTGGTGGGAACCCTTCTGCCCGCAGTTGTCTTGCCTCTGCCTGACACCTGCTGATTGGCCTCAATACTTGGAATTCTGCTCGGATCTGAAGGTGGTAAACCTGTTGCCCACCCAACCAAAGGCCAAGACAGATCAGAGTGGGCCATTTCTATCCTTACTCCACCACCCCACCTCTCTGTCTCTCTCACTCACACTTCGGAGCTCCAGTCCTGCGTCAATGACATGTCGAATGGAAGGGAGGGAGAAGGAGAAGTCGGCCAGCCAGTGAGTGACCACAACCTTTCGGGCCCCTGCGTCTAGGTCCTCGTACACAGCCTGGATGGTGTGACCACTGCCTGGGTGAAGGGGCAGTACCCGTGGGGGTGGCCCTTGGGGAGCCAGGGGTCCCATTTCCCTGGACAAGGATTCACAGCACAGGGCAATTTCCTGAGAAGGGTGGGACATTAGGGCTGTTAGTTTTCACCTTTTTGGGTGACAGACCCCTTAGGAAAACTAAAGGAAGCTATGGCCCCTTCCCTTTACCCTAAAAAATGCACATACTCATAAAATTGGGGGTGTTATGATTTCAGGGGTTCACTGAACTACAGTCTCTGTAGTAGAGGGCATCAAAGAGGGTGGGAGAGATTTTTACCCTGAGTTCCTTGAGTTTTTTTTTCTCAGGACCACAACACAGAATAAATACTACAACTTGTAATATTTTGTCATAAGCAATGTTCCATCCTCCCAGGACAGGAAGGTGGCATACATGGGCATCCTCTTTTGCAGTCCGATTTTTTATTTTTACCTCCTCACTGGGCAGGTACACTAGCACGTCACCTGGAACCTTCTCCCGACACAAGGCAAGCACCGCCTGGCAGGCAGCCTCCACCCGGTCGGCAGGTGCAGTGTCCCTGTAGGTTGGGGTGGGGCGCCCACCAGGCTCTCTGGGTACATGCACAATAGGGCTATTGCCCCAGAAGGCTTGGAGCTTGGGTTCAAAGGTTGGGTCAGTGACCACAACCACCCTGGGGTCCCCTGGGAGGTTTCCCAGCTTGGCATCTCGCAGCAGCCCCTGGAGCAAATCTGAGGCCGCTGACCGCTCCTGGGCCTCATCCAACACCAGCACACTCCAGGCTCCGGGGCCCCGGGTTGAGGCCACCTCCTGCAGGAGCAGCCTGTCCCAGCAGAACCTGTTGACATTGGTAGCAGGCAGAGGATTCAATGTGGACACTGGCCAGCTCCAGGTGCCCAGTGAAGCTTCTGCCCAGGGGACCTCGATTTTAATACTGGAAGTCAGAAAAAGACCCTGTGACTGGCTTCCTGAGCCTGTGGACCCATAGCTGTGACCCCCACAACCCCGAGGACACTTTGTTCACAGGCTGTACTCCAGCTGGGAAAGCAACACGTTAGAGATGTGGGTGAAGTTAAATGTTCCGAGGTCCCTGGGTGGGTTAAAAGGGCTAAATTTAGATGTTGCATGGTACGTGATTTACAGGGTGAGCTGGGCTAAGGGAGGGTATGGGGAGATGTCAGAAGTCTGGGCTTGTTTGTACAGGGTGAGAGGAATTAGATTTGGGTCAGGTCTGCAGGAGGCCCCACCTGAGCAGGGTGTCAGGCCCAGTGCAGTCCTCCTGGGGGATGCTGTAGCCAATTTCATGGCCCAGGGTCAGGTCCATCTCATCGGCAACCCTCAGAGCCAGTCTCAGAGCTGCCAGAGGGTAGGGCTGAGTGACAGTAACCTGGCCCTTCTGGAACCCCCTGGCCAACGCAAACTCAGCACACCACTGAGGGATCTGGGGATAGGGAAGGACAGTTAGGCAGAAGTGCCAGGGGAGCTATGGCCAATTTAATCTCCCATTATTTGAGGAGCCCCCTGGTCCTTCACCAGCCACCCTGGGGCCAACCCAACCTGTCTTTCTTTGCCCACCTCCGCCATGACCCCAGGTAGCCCAGTCCCTGCTGCCCAGGGGAGGGACAGTTCCCTGGCTCCTCTCTTTGCATATTCCCAAAACATTTCCCCACCTGGGTACTCTTGCCAGTGCCTGGCTCCCCAGACACCAGCACCACTCCGCTGGGGCTACTCTCCAACTGCTCCAAGAAGACAAAGCGAGCAGCCCAGATAGGCAAGGCTCGTCGCTGCTCAAGCAGCTTGTAGTAGCGGGAAGAGAAGGGGAGCCCATCAAAGGGGTTCACAGCCAGTTCAGACTCCCCAGGGCTTGGGCCAGACTCTTCTAGCCTGAGGGGCTGAGAAGCCATGGTGGCTGTCCAGCAGGACCTATAGAAGGCAGGGTGCCCAGTCAGGCCTTATATTTGGTGACCAACCCCATCTACCCACATCGGCCCTGAATCCCGACCCCTACCCTTGGGTGATAATGCCCTGGGGTCCATCCTGCCCAGCATTCCGGGCTTGCCAGGAAACAGTGCTGGGTGTTTGAGTCTCCAGGTAAGGGACTATCAAAAGTGGACTATTACCCTGTAGCCAGGTGATAAAAATCTTGTGACTACTGCAGGTGTCCTCAAGGCAGCAGGGATTATGAGACCTGTAACCTGTGGGAAAGTCCCTAGGGAAAAGGGGTACAGGATATGGGTAGGGGAGGTAGGAATTGGGGCAGCAGGGCCATAGGGATCCTGCATTCAAACCTGCTTGCAGCTCTGAGACGTGTCAGGATGGCAGCCAGTTCCAGACCCACCCAGTCAGTCACCACCAACCCTAACTCACGAGAAGTACAAAGGTAAATTCCGGCTCCACCTTGGGACAACTCTCAGAAACGAATCCTAATGTCCGGTTTTGGGGTGGGGCCTTTTGCTCCACCTTATTTAACCAAGTAAGGAGCCTATGGAAAATAGGCTCCAGCCACCACACTCAGTAAATGCACTCTATGGATGACATGCATTGTTGCCAGTGAAAGGCATCCTGGGACTTGGAGTTTATTTAGCAGCTGTTGTCCCTCATCCCCCCTCCCCCCAGAGCTGGGCTGAACACCCAAAGCGGGATCCAGTTGCTGCCAGGTCTTCAGTTCAGTTACACTTCCTTAATATCACTCACCTCCTGGCAGTGAGGAGGTGATTTCAGACAGTTCCATCCTGACCACCCCCCACAAACTCACAAGGAGGCCACCCTCACCCCATGCCCCCCCCCAACCAAGGGAAAAGGAACTTGCTCAGGGGGCTTTTGAGACTCAGAGAAGCAACAGAGACTTGAGTGAAAACCCTGAATTTAATGTGACATTGGGGGAGCCCCACCCCTCCCTTGACACCACCCGGCCATCCAGCCTGTTGTGAGCTGCGTGAGGGCTGCCCCCAGAATCCGCCCTGCGGCTCTGGGTGCCATCCTGTGGCTCTGTGCTCAGTCAGCCTCCTGGGCCCGTCTCTCTGTGAATCTCCTGAGGGACACAGAGAGAAGACATTGTGTGGGCTCTGCCATCTTAGTTCCATTACTGCCTTTCTTCAACCTGCCCCTTCCTACCCGTTGTCCTCTATATCCCTCACCTTCTCGCGTATTCGTACAGTGCCTGCTTGCGCTCCTGCAAGCTCTCCTGCCGGGCCCAGGAGGACTTGGCAAATGTTAGGGCTGTGGGCTGAGGGGTCACCGGGCCAGAGCTGGGGAACTGAGGTGATCACAATGTCAGAGGGCTTGCGAAGTCATCATCATTAAACACGCATTGAGTGCCTACTTTGCAAGAGAGGCACCGTGCTAGGGTTTCAGGATCAAAGAGACACTGGGATTGGGAAGTTATGTAGACTTCCCCACCCCACCCCCAGCCTCAGACCTGATCCTTGTTTCCTGGGCCTCACCTTGGGGGCAGAGGCTGTGGGAAGGGACTGGGTACCCTCAGTGATGTCTTCAGGCATGAAGGCCACGGCCCCCTCAAGCAGATTGGTGATGGTCAAGTCCACACAGCCAGTGCTGGCTGGGGGGAGGGAAAAGAGGAGAGGGTAATCTGTTCCCTGCTCACCTTCTCCCTCACAACCCACTTGTCTTCTCTCTGCCTGTTTCCCCATGTGAGGCTACCCTTTCCCATACCCAGGTCTCTCTGGATGACGCCCAGTGGTACATGGGGCAAAACTTCCTTGACTCTCTGAGCCAGAGTTGCCAGTTGCGCATCAGGAGAAGGGCCAGGGGAGGGAGGGAAAGAAGGCTGAACTGCAAAAAATAAATCAGAAATATGATGAGTGGAAAACTTGGAGGAAGGAGAGGCTGACTAGCACAAGAATAGGACCGAAATCACAGTAGGCTCAAAAAAAAAAAAAAAAAAGCTTTGTGTACAGAGACCACGCACCTGACTGGGGGCGTAATCTGGGGTGTCTCTGTCGCTTCATGTGCTCTGCTTTGTCTGCTGGAGTGAGCCGTGTCCCTGTCTGGCCCAATTCCTTTGCCACCAGCTAGGAGAATTGGAAGGTTGAAAGTGTTAGAACCTGAGGCCTCAGGCTTTCCTCGACCTCCCCCTAAGGAGAGACCCCACCACCTGTTGCGCACGGAGAGCAAACTCCTCATTCCCCTCCCCCAGCTGGCGATGGAGAGGACGGAGCCACCTGTAAAAATAAAACAGACAATCCAGGGCCATGCTGGGGGCACCTGGGGTAAGGCTATCATCTCCTCCCTACTCTTGGTATCTCTTTTCATGGGACAGTAGTGGTGAGGGGGGTAGAGAGTAAATACTTTATGTAGCCTCTGTGGTGGAATCTTGGTATTAAAAGATCTGGAAATGGACAGGGAGGTTACTTCCTTAACCTCGAGGTGAGCTTCTCCCCAGCCACCAAAAAGTGAGGACAGTTAATACCTTACTTGATACACCGTGAAAGGGACGAAAAGTGACCACAGCAGTTCTGAGACCCAAGAGGCATCTGACACCGTCTGAGGAGAGGGTATAAAGTGAGGCCTAAGCCAGGGCCACGGGTGGGAAACTTCCCCTCCAAGCCCCAGAGAGTCGCTGTCCAACACACACTCACCACAGAGACCAGGGGTCTCTGAACTTGCAGGGCAAGAGGCTGTACCACATCCTGGATAGAAAATGGCCAGGAACTAGAAGAGGAAGGAGAGAGCAGAATGGGGGTCCAGTCAGCCTAGTCAGCAGCTCACACCTGACTTAAAAGAGAAAGCTGTCAAACCATATGACAAAATAAATGGGGAAGAGAGGGATTCTGGGGATAGAACTAAAAGTGGACAGAAAAGAAATAAACTAGAAATGCAGTGGGTGGGGGGCAAATCTGACCACCTACCCAGTTGAAGCCCAATACCTGTGCTCACCCACCTGAATTGTAGGAGCCCTTCCCGGCCATTGGTGGCCTCCTCCTCAGGGAATAGCAGCAGAGGGGTGGGGGGATCCCTCGTGGAAGTACAGAATCTCTTGAGTGACTCCACCAACTCCCCCTGACCATCCATCTCCATGAACCCCCGAGACCAGCACACAAAACTGGGGGGACTATTGAGCAAAGGCTGGGAACCGGGAAGAAAGCAAGAATGGAGGGGAATGAGAAAAACTGACAATCAGGGTAGAGAAGTGGGGTTGGGGTAAAGCTCAGTATCTCGTGGTCCCCAGGGAAAACCCGAGCCGGCAGGTGGAGGGGCAGACGGGAGCTTTGAGTGGGGGCCCAGGGAACCGCTCCGGGAGGCTCTCGGCTTCGCACCCCCACCACGACACTCACGGTGCTACAGCTGGTGAGCAAGTTAACTATGTTGTGATCGAAAGGTGTCACGTGGTTGGAAACGAGGACCCTAACGCGATGATCCCGGAGTCCGGGGTCCTCCTGCCGGGCCACCAGCCCCAGCACCGCACACATGGTCCGCACCACGAATCTGGGGACGCAGGCGGCGGTGACTGCGCGGCCTCGGGCCCGGCCCGGCCCCGTCCCTCCCCGAGCGCCCGGGTCGGAACCTGCGGAGGACGCTGTCTGGCAGCGCGCAGCTGACCAGGAAGACGTGGATGCCGAGAAAGAGGCGCAGGACCAGGAGACAGAAGCCGATTGGCGCGTAGAGCAGCAGCGCGAGGAGCAGGAAGCCGTCACCCGGGAGCCTGGGGACGAGAGGCGGGGTGAACGGGCGTCGAAGGCCGAGAGGACGCGGGAGCCGGTCCCTTTCCGCCAGGTCTCTTACCGGTGCGAGTCAAAGAGCCTCTCCGGCCCCGGTGCTGGGGGAGGCTCCATCGCTGCTGCTCTAGGAGTGCCCGGCCGCTGCAGCCGCCGCCGCCGCCATCTTCGCGGCCGGCCGCAGGTGCTCCTGGGAAGGTGGAGCCTTGGGGCCGCCCAGGGTGCCTGGACCCGAAATCGGATCGCGGCGCCCCGGAAGGGCTAGCGGTCCCAGCATGCCCCGCGGCCTCCTAGGCCACCTCAGAGCTCGCGCCCCGCGGGGACCACAGTTCCCGGCATTCGCGGGGCGGGGGCGGAGCCGGTCTCCTGGGCTGCTGGGTACCGGCGCGCCCTTCTGGAGGACTTCAGGTACCGGCGTGCCACGCGTCCTGCTGTCCGCCTGCTCGCGTCCAGGGCGCCGCCTCTGAGCAGGGCGGTCGGGAGGCAGCTGAGGCGGAGCTGATGGCTGCGCTGAGGGCGGGGCGGGTTGTGGGCCGGAGCCTCTGGAGATGGCGGGCTTTGAGGGGGACTCCCTGGGGAACGGGACCCGCGTTGACCCCTGACCTTCGGACCTTGCTGACGTCAGGAACTCCCGACGCTCGGGCCCGGGTGACGTACGGGCCCCTCAATCCCCTGGCACGGTTGTCGGACCCTGAACCTTGGGCATGTCTGACGTCGGGGTTCCTGGATTCCCGCGCTCGGCTGACCGCGGGGGCCCCCGATCCCCGGAAGGCCTCAGAGACCCCCGGAACACGACGGCGCGTGTGGCTGGCGGTGGCGCTGGGCGCCGGGGGAGCGGTGTTGTTGTTGTTGTGGGGCGGGGGTCGGGGTCCGCCGGCGGTCCTAGCTGCGGTCCCTGCCCCGCCACCCACCTCTCCCCGGAGCCAGTACAACTTCATTGCGGACGTGGTGGAGAAGACGGCACCTGCCGTGGTCTATATCGAGATCTTGGGCCGGTAACGGTGGGGTAGACCCGGAGGCCCCGGAGGGTGGGCGAGCAGGAGGGGTCAGAGCCTCGTCACCTCTGTACTGTCCCCCCATCCCAGGCACCCTTTCTCGGGCCGCGAGGTTCCCATCTCGAACGGCTCAGGATTCGTGGTGGCTGCCGATGGGCTCATCGTTACCAACGCCCATGTAGTGGCTGATCGACGCCGGGTGCGCGTGAGGCTGCCTAGCGGTGACACGTATGAGGCCATGGTCACAGCTGTGGATCCCGTGGCAGACATCGCCACGCTCAGGATTCAGACCAAGGTGGGGTTCGAGTTGGGGCCCTCCCAAGGTGGGGGTCTGTCTGGAGCTGTGGATTTGCTTGCTTCTCAGCTGACAGGTCTGTCTGGCCCCTTCTGTGTAGGAGCCTCTCCCCACGCTGCCCTTGGGCCGCTCCGCTGATGTTCGGCAAGGGGAGTTTGTCGTTGCCATGGGAAGTCCCTTTGCGCTGCAGAACACGATCACATCGGGCATTGTCAGCTCTGCTCAGCGCCCAGCCAGAGACCTGGGACTACCCCAAACCAATGTGGAATACATCCAGACTGATGCAGCTATTGATGTGCGTCCTGATGCGGGGAGAAATGGGAAGCTAGGATGGGAGCAGGGAGGCTGTGTGGTTCAGATACAGGGACTGGGCTGCAAGAATGTAGCCACTCATTCATTGCTGGGAAAGGAGAGAATTTGGAGAGAGTGCCTCCATCCTGATTATGCCCCCAGGCTCAAAGTCCCAGGATCTCTTCCATGTTTTCTCCTTGTCCTGCAGTTTGGAAACTCTGGAGGTCCCCTGGTTAACCTGGTGAGTGGGACATCCTTCTAAGAATCCCTGCCCCAGGTTAGTGTGGGAAGGGTGGGTTTTCCCTAATTCAAGGATGTCTGGTTAAGTTTCCGACCAGTCTCTTGTTGGCTGCCTCCCAGTATGCAAGCACATCTCCCCAGCACTCCCTGCTACCTTTGGTCAGGTGTTCCCCCAACCCTGACTATTGTTGTGGGCTATGGATCAGGGCCTGTGTCCCTACAGGATGGGGAGGTGATTGGGGTGAACACCATGAAGGTCACAGCTGGAATCTCCTTTGCCATCCCCTCCGATCGCCTTCGAGAGTTTCTGCATCGTGGGGAAAAAAAGAGTGAGCCTGGTTTTGGGGGGGAAGGAGATTCCTTTAAGAGGTGGGTGGAGCATAGGGAGGGGCATTTTTTGGGGACTTGCTTGAGAGGAGTCAATTGGGAGGAGAGGGGTGAGGAAGGATATAGCTGGGTGAGGCTTATTTGTCCCTCTATCACAGATTCCTGGTTTGGAACCAGTGGGTCCCAGCGCCGCTACATTGGGGTGATGATGCTGACTCTGACTCCCAGGTAGGAGCATTAGGGGTAGTGACAGGGAGGGCCACCAGTGTAATCAGTAGTGGGCGAGTGGCATCTCCACTGGGTTTGTTCCTCCGTTTTTTATCTAAGCTGCCTCACATTTGGAGCCATCGGAACAGCCGTCCCTCTCATCGTGACTTTCTCATCCCGCTTCATTTGCACCCTTGCTACCGGATTGTTTTTATCCTGTTACTCCTTTGATTTAAAGCCTTTGACCCATTAACCTGGTGTTTAAAGGCCATTTTCCATCTGTTTCCACCACAGCCTTTCAGACTCAGCTCCTGTTACTTCCTACATGGATACTCTGTTCCAGCCAACCTGCTTTCCTACTTCCATATTTTTATCTGTGCTGCTCTTACTTTATATGGTTAAATATCAGACCCATCCTTCTAGAATGATGTTAGTGCCACTGATTTAATACCATGTGTCATTTGGAACTAGCTATCTTTTATGTACATGCTGCTTCCTAACTGCTGGAAGGCAGCAAGTTACCTGCCTTTGTATCTGTGGCACCTGGCACGTGCCCTTTCTGTATGGCTGTGTGTTGACAAGAGACATGAGGTGAACCCAAGAGGGAGAGAGTGTGGCGTGTGGATAACAGGGTGCTCTGTGTCCTTGCAGCATCCTTGCTGAACTACAGCTTCGAGAACCAAGCTTTCCCGATGTTCAGCATGGGGTCCTCATCCACAAAGTCATCCTGGGCTCCCCTGCACACCGGTGAGGGGGAGACTGGGTGGGAGGTGGGGTGGGTGAGTCGGGCAGCTGCTCTCGGATGGGGTGGCACGCACCCTCTGCTCTCTCTCCATCTTTCTCCCTAGGGCTGGTCTGCGGCCGGGTGATGTAATCTTGGCCATTGGGGAACAGCTGGTACAAAATGCCGAAGATGTTTATGAAGCTGTTCGAACCCAATCCCAGCTGGCAGTGCGGATCCGACGGGGGCCGGAAACACTGACCTTATACGTGACCCCTGAGGTGACCGAATGAACGTAGCAGCAGGAGTGTGAGGCTCCTGTCTGATTTCCTCCCTGCCTCCCTGGCCTGGGCTTCGAGGGCACCTGGACAGAGGTTTAAGTGAGACCATGGGGGGCAGGTCCCTCCAACCAGCAGCACCGGTCCCTGGGCTCTGAAGAATCACAAACATGCTTTTTATATAAAATAAAATTATACCTAGCAACATGTTATAGTCAAAAATGAGGGGGGGGGGCTGGATCTTTTCCCACCGAAAGGCTAGAGGTAAGGCTGTAGCCCCCCTGAACTGAGGGGAGATACTGGAGCTGACCATCCTGACCCCCTGAGTCAAGGAAACCAGCCGCTGCTGTCAGTCATCGTGGGCAGCTAGTTCGGTGCTGCTCTGGGTGATGGGCTCTGCTCAGTGCCAGGCCTGGGTGCACAATTCCCCGTGCTTGGCCGCGGGCTCTGACAGCTGGCCTAGGGAGGAAGGCGATGGCTTCCTGACAGTTCCACAGCCATGGGGCCCGGCTGGATGAGTGCAGTGGGCCTGCTGATGGCAGGAGTTCCTTGGTAAGCTCCTGAGGTAATGGCAGCCTCAGACCCCCACCAGGCGGGGCCAGTGGTGGTTTGCAGAGGAAGGTGGGGGCACCTTAGATGATCTGGTTGTTGTTCTGGCCGGGGTAGCGCTCAAATCTTCTGTTGGCCTCTTCACTGAAGGCATCACCTGCAGGGTGACCAGTTGGTTTGGGAGGTGCCCTGGGCAGGGACAGGAAGACTGACCCATTGTGGGGAAGGGGTGGGTAGAAGTGGAGGGGCTGAGAGGTCTAGATGTGAGTGGAAGGACACAGAAGCAAATCAGGGAAAAGAGAATGAAGGATGTTTCTCCCCACCCCACAACCTTCCCAGGCTGCTCTTCCCCCGAGTACCAATGTGGCAGTTGTGCACCCAGATGCGATGACCATCGTATTTGCAGTTACATTTCATGGCGTTGTTGGTGAAGTCACTCTCTGCTACTTCAAAATTTGGGTTGATGAGCACCTGTGAGTGGGAGAAAGGCCACTTAACCCAGCTGTCTGCAGATCTGAGGTGTCCTGGACCCTCCTCCTCCTTGCCCTCTGGAACTCTCTGGCCCCAGCTACCTGTAGAATGTAGTTTCCTGGCTTCACATCTGTGATGTCAATCCACTGGCAGTCAATGTCATGCCGGTAGAGATCCCAGCACCCCACGGTGATGCCCTGCTCCCCAAAGTTGGCGCACTCGTACCTCTTGGACACATCTGAGAGGAGAGGTGTATGTCAGTGTGAGGAATGGCTCTGGGGTGGAGACACTATAGTCCATTCTGGGCCCCAACTCACCCTCCTGACACTCAGTGTCTTCTAGACAGAAACTAGCTTTGTGGCCTTCAGCCACCTTGGTGCCATTGGGGGTCAAGATATCGTAGTGAGTGAAGATGTCCATGCTGTGGTAGTGCCTGTGGGGATAAGGGAACTCCTGTTTCCTTCCCTGCCCCATCCCCCATGGCCTTACCCTTCCACCTCACCCCTTACCCTCTCACCCATGACACTCATGCCACACCCAGGAGTGGCGTCCAGCCTTGGGCCTGAAGTCAGCTCTCCCCAGGTTGTGGATCTGGGAGGAGAAGCGGAGGAGACGCCGGTGGCCATAAGGCCAGTTGGCTGAGCGAGCTGAGCGGGCCAGGCAGTTCTCTTCCGCGGCACAGTACAGCATGTGCAGGGGCCGGTCCTCGATGTAGGCCGTCTCCTGCACCAGGGCCGAGTGCAGCAGCAGATCGGATGCGGCTGCCCCAGAGAAGGAAAGAGAGCATTAGAAACCACTGCTGGGGGCAGAGACAGATGGGGGTGCTCCCATCCCCCAGGTGGGAGAGGCTGTACCCCTCTAGATTACGGCCCCTTCTTTCCCCACAAAGGTGTGGCCTGGTGCCTCTCTTCCCTGGCTTGGGTCACCCTACTCTCCACTCACTCTCAGAACAGATGACTCCAGCGGTGAAGCGGGTCTCTGTCCTCTTGCAGGTGATGGGGGTGCCGTGGTGGGCACACTGGTCCAGGGACAGCTCAGTCCCTTTGCAGCGCACGCCACTCATGACCACCTCAGTCACATTCCCCGAGTCCCAGTACCAGGTCTCCTGGGGACATGTGTAGGTATTGCTTTGAGGCTCTCGGGCCCAGGGTTCATTTCCACACTCATCTGCTGCCAGCACAGGCCTTGGCCCCACACATCCGCTTCCCGCTCACCTGCAGGCCATGGTTGGCATAGCCCAGGCCAAGTTGCCGACAGGCCACCATGGCCTCCAGCGTCCCCCAGTCATCCCCACAGATGAGGCCCCAGCGAAGGGGCCCAGAGCCCCCGATTTGCACCTCGACTCGCCCCTCGTATCGGCTGCGGCCCCCGCTGAGGCGGATCTGTAGTGACACGGAATGGAAGCGCTGGGTGAGGCGGTAGGAGTCTGCAGCAGGAATGTGGCAGAAGGGTGAGTCAGAGGCCCGTGAGGGGCTAGCAGATGGTGGGGTCCTGTGGGAGCTACAGGACAGTAGGGCCCGGGATAATAGGTGGGGCCACCAGCCCGCAGGTTGGAGACCAGGATGGGGTGAGAGGTGGGACTGGAACCCAGGCGGAAAGGACGACTGACCTTGGCATCCGCCCCCGTGTGCGGCAGGTTGCATCGGACCCCTGCGTCCCGGCTGTGGGAGCAGTCCTCGGCTGTGATGTTCTTGTGGGGGCACTTCCACAGGGAGGCTTCCTGCCCCGAGCATCGGACTTCGCTCAGGTGGATGGCGCCCATGCCTGGGGGCCGGGGTCAAAGGTCCGGAGGTTGCCACTGGACCGTCATGGTCTGCCCGGGGCTCTCCTAACTTTCCCCAAGGAATGGACCCCCTGGGTGTGCCTGCATCCTCCTTCCCACTCCCTCCCACGTGCATCTGCCTCACCCTGCCCCATGCGGGCACCGCTCAGAGCCTCTCGAGCGCTCCCGAAGCCCAGCTCCCGACACACCACGCTGGCTGCCTGGAGGTCCCACTTGCGGTCACAGACTGTGCCCCATGTGCCAGCCTTCAGGACTTCCACGCGGCCCTCTCCAGGGTGGGCCCCAGCCTTTAGACGCACACGGGCCTATGGAGGAGAAAGACGTGCCCAACGCTTGAATGGAAACGTCAGCACGGAGAGGGCTAAGTAGACCTGGGAGATGAAGGAGGTTTTTGGGGGGTGGGGTGGAGTGATATCAGGTCTGTGGCCCACCCCCTGGAAGGTTCCTTTCTGTCCCCAAAGGTCAGGGCTGTGCTTGGTCATGGGGTGGCCAGGCCAGGGGGTTCCCCACGGGAAAGGTCACAGTCACTGTCTCACACACCTCCCCCTGAGGCTTCGACTGCTGCTGCTTCTTCTGGCCACTGGACACCGTGTAGAGAGGGCCCGGCACACAGCTCACCACTGCAGGGCCCCCCCCAGGGCACCGGGTGGTGTCATTGGCACGATAGAACTCCAGGGAGCAGAGGGAGAGGTGAGCCTCCGTGCCCATGCACGTCACCCCGTGCAGACCAAAGGAGTGTTGCTGCCGCTGGGCCAGCAGTCTGGGGGGATAAGAGTGGGGTGCAGTAGGGTAAAACAGTGTCCCGCCTCTTTGCCCCACAATGCTCCTCCCGCTCCCCACCTCCCCCATCCCCTCCAATCTTCCATGACCACTTTCTCCCTTCTCTCTGCCTTCTCTTCGGAATTTTCCTCCAAAGAGACAAAGGGAGTGCCCAGTGACCAGGCTGAAAGTGCTCAGACTACCCTGCCGGGCGTTCCCTGGGGACCCCCTGTGAGCAGGATGGCTTGTCCTGCTCTGCCTGACAGAAACCTTGTCCCAACAACTTCCAGGCTGCTGTGGCTCTAAAGGAGGCCGAGGCTAAGGCTGTGGTGCTGAGAGAAGGGGAAGCCAGGACAGCCCCACTGGGAGGGGATGGGCAGGAGGGAGACGCTGACCCAAACAGGAAGCCCGGAGAGGCCAAGCGAGCACATCCTGGTGTTGTGCGGAGACTGAGTAGGCTGAGTGAGTCAGGGTGCAGGGGGTGAGTCAGCCTTGGAACAAAACAGCATGTCAGAGGCCAGAGGAGCTTTTGGGCTGGAGACCTGGAGGCCAGAGTACGATGGGCAGCTCCGAAGAACTGACCAGCCGGTGGGCACAGGCAGAGCTGGGGCTGGCCTCTGCGGGCAGGAAGATGTGTGGGGGAACGGTTAGGGGAACCACGTGCCCAGAGAAGGAGGGCAGATGGGAATACTAACATGGCAGGGAGATCCCACGACCTGGGCCCAGAGGTACAGTAGTCTTTACTGAGGTAGTCTGAGTGTCCACAATTTAAATATAACTGAAGGAATGTCCCATAAGCTGCCGGAGCAGGAAAATGGGGCTAAACCAGAGACTGTAAAGCATAAAACACTGCTAAGAAATGCCTGAGAGAACGAGGGGCCTTGCTGATCAGCACCAGTGGAGTGAGAGGCCGTGGTGAGGGGTGAGGGTGAGAGAAGTATGTTCTTCCAAAGACTCTGGTTTGAGCCCAGGGCGGAGGGAACCAGATGGGGCCCCGGGGTTGCAGGCGGCCCGTGGCCTTGGCCACGTGGTGAATTATGCACTAATGTGCCCCGTCACCTGCTGTCGAGGAAGGAAGGGATATGACAACTTGAAGCCATTGGCTTGGAGGACATGGAGAGGAGGAAACGTTTATGAACGAGGCAGACAAAAGAAGCCTGAAGACTTTACGGAATACCTTTGTGGGAGCTCAGGATAAACGGATTCCGAAGGTAAAAGCTCAGGGGCTCTCCCAAAGTCAAAGAAGCCATCACAGGAAAAAGACATCTTCTTCTAAACTCTGCCCTCTTCTTCCCCACAACTAACAAAGCAAAAACTCCAGTACGGACTTTAATGGGGTGAGTGAAGGCCAGTACCCCCAGATTCTGAGCTCCTCTGAAGGCATCAGAACGAGGGATACAGGGGACCCCCGGGAGATCCCGGAACTTGCCGATGAGAAGAGGGGAAGTAGGAAGGGAAGAGTTCTCTGCACCTCAGTCCCTGCCAAAGAGGTTATCAGGGAGATTTTTAACATGCAAGCTGCTTTTTGAAGCCAAGTGAGACGTAATCACCAGGGATGGAAGCTTTCCGCTCCCTTGGGTTCCAAAAGAACCTGGGAGGAAAATTCGGGAACTGGGAGCCTAATCGTGTTCAACTGGCCAGAGAGGTAGGGACTGTCCATCTGACTCCATCCAAAGGGGACCCGAGTCTCACCTCCTAATCAGGTAAGCTGGCAGCACTTACTTAAAACTTTTAGAAAACTTTTTAAAAAATTAAGAATGGTAGGATGGGAACACTGATCCCTTTGGCAAGCTTAAGCTCTCAGGGAAGAGGCAAACATGGTGTCCAAAGGAGAAAAGCACCAGATTCTCTACTAGTATTCATGGGAGAAGACAAGTAAGCATGTGGAAACAGGGCAGTAAGTGGATGAAGTCTATTGAGATTTTCAAAAATCCTGTAGCAAATATAATTCCCCAGAGACCAACATAAGGGCCAGGCATACTTGACATTTCAGTAAGTGACCTGGAAGGTGACCTGCCTTGGCCGCTGCCGCCCCCTACCACCTGGGCAGCTCTCAGCCCCTTCCTTGCCCACACCTCCCATCCCCCCATTTCGTAACGTGGTGCCCCCTCTCCTCTCCTCCCAGCCTGAACTTCCGTTTACCTCTTGCTTGGCACCCTGCCTGCTCGGGGTTTTGCTTTGACTTTAAGCTTGTTGACTGGTCTGCAAAAAGGAGAGAGAAGTTGGTGGAGGTAGTGGTTAGGTATGTCGCCCAGGAAGGGTAGAGGGTTATTTTTTTTTTTTTTTTCTGTTTCTGGGAAGGGTGCTTCATGCAGCGTGTGGAAAGGGCTAAGGAGAAGGACAGACAGAACTGCCACATACACTGACTGCTGAACACCAGTGAACTATTTTAGGAGCTCGTGCTGCTCTCTGGATTCAGCAACAGTAGTGAGGAGAGAGGAGATAAGAGAAAAGGTAAAGAGTGGAGGGAGAATAGGGATGTGGGTGGATTAAAGGAGGTGAGGAGTAGGGGGGAGGAGGAGGAATGCAGGTGGCTGAGGCTGGAGTCCAAGCTATTTGGAGGAAATATAAAGATGGGGAGGCTTCTCCTCAGCCATTCCTATATTATATCCTCCTTATGAGCCCTAAAATCAAAGACTCCATCCTCAGGCCTGCCTCCCCTCCCTTCCACCCTGGAAAGGGCATTTTCCAGTCACATCCCTAATTTATCAGCTTGGGTTCTAGGATGGACATGGACAGGCTGCCATCTGTCCATCCACCTCCTGGGGCCACAGGGGCCAGCAGGAGGTCCCGGGGCTCTTGCCCCATTACCTTCCAAGGGGCTTGGGGTGTCGGGCTGAGGCCTTGGCCGCTCGCTTCCTCAACTTTCTGTGAGGGCAAGACAACAATAGCATCAGAATCAGTCTAGAACCAAGTGGAAAAGGTGAGTGCAGCTGGTTCCAGGGGCAAGATTTCTTTTACAGTCAGAAGGGATCCCGGAGGCAGAACACCATGACCTCAGATGCTCCCGAGGCCCTTCCCTCTGTGGCTGTTTGGCCTCGTAAGCACTGTGCAGATGTGTGGGCGGCAGCAGAGGTCCATAGCTGGACCTCTGTTATCATTTTAGTTGTCTTTTCTTTGAACATGTTCCTGCTCTGCTCTGAATTGATGGTGTCCCTACACCAGCACCTACAGAAATTAGGTTAGGGCAGGAGGGTGAATCACTCCTGGGTCCGGTGATTAGGCTGACATGAACCTCAGGGGAGGGCAAAGGGAAGGGGGTAAGTAGAAGGGTGTTAGGGTTACCAGACTCAGCAGGTTAGCAGAGGGCACTAGCCTGCGCAGGCCCAGGGAGGCTGATCACCTGTTTTCCTTCTTCTCGGACGTTCTCTGGCTTCTATCACTGTCCAGGCCTAAGGCCAGAGGACCGGAATCAAGGACCAAGGCTAGATATCCAGGGACGTTAACTTGGTCTGACCGGAGCCCTGAGGCCAGGCTGCTTAGGGTGCTAGCACCCCTCCTGCCCAGGTTCGAATCCCACGTGCTTTGGTCATTTATAAACCAAGCTAATCTCCCAAAGGTACTTCCAAGGAAATCAACTCTAAAACCTTATTTCTTTTTAAACTGGCCTAACTAATTGACCTTTCATTCTTCCAGGGGTTGCCTTAAGTCTAGTGTCTGGAATTTAGGTACTGGGTCTGGTTCTCCTCACATTCTCCCCTTAGTTTTGAAGACTCTAATTATGGCCCCTCTTTGTCCTGTCCATCTATTTATAGGTGATTTTGAGTCTTGTCTGTCTGCTCTGATAAATGCATGACCTCTGTTATCATTTTAGTTGTCCTTCCTTTGAACATGTGCCTGCTCTGCTATTTTTCTCTAGGAGTCAGATTTGGACATAGCATACTGTGTGCGGATGCACTAGAATTTTAACATACCCATTTCAAACAGGGGTGAGGCTGTCTGGCTTCTTCCTGAGGATATTACTTGATTGCCTCTTTTGCCAAAACATCCAACACAGCTAACATTCCCAGCAAAGAGTCTACGATAACTCTTAGGTTCCTTTCCTGGGACATTAAGAGTTTAGAGCCTTTCATCTTATAGATATAGTGTGAAACTTTTCTCCAAAGGCTTTTATTTTCTCCCTCAAACATGTCTTAAATGAAACTCACTTGGCACTTTCTTTCTTTCACCAATCAACCCAGAGAGATCATCTTGATCTCTGAAGTCATACTCAGAAGAATTTAATATTACCTCTTCCCTAAGTTATTTAAATGGTCTTATTTAAGACTAGTCTTGATGTTTTTCTTGTTTTACATTTCTTCATCCATAGATGTGCTTGTTTTCCCTATCATTTTTTCCTTCAACCATCAAACCATCAAACCTACCTATATCTGCACATCCTATAGTCATTCCTTCCCACTGTCTCTCCTCTCTAAGACCACTCCCCCCAACTGTTATGAATTGATCCTTTTTCTCTCTTGCATACAATCTCTCCTTCTCAACTGAATCCTTGAATCCTTTTAAACATGCTCAGATTTCTGCTGTAAACACACACACATACACACCTTTTACTCCACATCTCTCCTCTTCTTCACAACAAAAATTTTCTAAAGAGTTGTCAATCCTCACCATTTCCATATCCTTTATTCCCACTCGTTCCTTAACCCTCTGCTTTCTGGTTTTCCCCACCCATTGCTCTGCAATAACTTGAATGTTATTAAATCCAGTAGACATTTTTCAGTCTTCAGCTTATTGACCTCTCCAGCAGCATCAGACACTGCTGTCCTCTCTCTCTCTCCTTCCTTGGCTTCCATAGTACTACAATAGCCTGGTTTTAGTCCTAATTCTGGTTGCTCTTTCTTGGTATTCTTTTCAGGCTCCTCCTCTACTTAGTCATTGAAGTTTTTGGAGCTCTGTTAGGCAATCTTCTCTTCTCATGTCATACTCTCTTTTTAATATGGTCTCATTCACACCCAACCTTGTGTTTCCAATTGTTTTCTTGATGTCTCTACTTCAATATCTTAAAGTCATCTAAACATAATGTATGTCCAAAAAATAAACTCATAGGAGTCAACCTTGGCACTTCTCCCATTCTCGGTTTTACTTTACTAAATATCTCTCCAATCCATTAACTTTTGCTCCTTTCCAAACCATTCTCCAAAATGTAGACAAAGTGATCTTTTGGTGTCACAGACTTGATCATGACATCTCACAGCCATCCCTGTTAAAACACTTCAGCGGTTTCCCATTACTTTTATCACCAAGACCCCAAGCCTTAACATGGCCCATATGGACTTCTCTGATATGGTGCCTAATTCTGTCTCCCAGCATTTATTCATCTTTGTATTCTAAGCACTTTTACCATGCTTGGCATACAGTAGGATTTCAATATCTGTTGAACAGAAGTGACCAGAAGGGTGATTTCTTAAATAGCACTTAATACCCATGAGCCCCAATTTCTTTACCTGCAAAAGAGCAGTAAAGTGAATGGTTCAATTATCTATAAATTCCTTTTCTCTTCTAAAATTCCACAACTTTCACATGTTCTAGGGTGGAACCAGCAAAACATGTTTAAAAACAATAAAGACACCAGGTTCTGATTTTTCCACTCCCTAAAGCTTACTGACATGCTCTAAAAGCTTACAGGTGCGCCTTCTTTCTCTGCGAAGGTTTTTTTTTTTTTAACCTATCCTTTATCATTTAAGAAAAGTGAGACCACTCCCTCGTCTGACTTGACCCATGAAAGAAGATCGATAACATCTCCCCACCATGGCATCTCCCAGGCTCCTGTAATCTCTTTCCCCACTAAGAGTGACCTCTGTACTTTGGCATCATCTCCTTCCTTGGCCTTCATATCCCACACTCAGTAAGAGATTCCAAAATGTACAGCAAATACTCCTGATCTCTGAAAACTACTTCAGGCTAAGCACTCCTAAGGACAATGCCTGGGTCTCAAACTTCCCAAGGGTAGCCCACCTTGAAAGCTAGTTCATATTGACCTGGAACCACCCTTCTCTCGGGCAGCCTCAGAAACATTTTAGGTGTCTCTTCTCTTGTTTTCCGTATTCTACCAGTCATTCTACATCTGTTCCTTTCCCTTCATCTTTGTCGTCACTCCCTTAATCAGCTTCGTTTTTACAACAAACTCCTAGTTAGTCTTATTGCACCTAGACCCTCCTCTGTCCGTTAACTACTAACAGGCACTCTTTCAAAAACACAGGCATCCCTTTTCAGCATGAACAAGTTAAGGTGGTCACTCCCTAGACATCCCTGAAGATGGGAAAAGTGATTAAACTAGGGGAAGGGGTAGCAACAGACAAGATGGAATTTAACAAAGGTTATGAATCCTGAATCTCTATATAATTTTCTTTTTCTTAGTTGCTGGGGTACTGGAATAGCTAGAAGGAAAGAACTGAAATGGTGGAACTGTAACCCATAGCATCATTTGATATTTGCTCTTAGCTACTTGTTAAATTTTAATTTGAAAGTTATCACCTTTTTGTATAATATTATATCTCACAATAAATAACTGTAACTATGGTACTGTAACTCATAACATTTTTGGAAATTTCCTATGTAACTACTTGTTAAATTGTACTTTGAAAGATATTACCTTTCGCATATATGTTATATTGCACAATAAGGAAATAAAGGAAACTGTGGAACTGTAACCCAGCACAGTCTGAAATTTGCACTCATTAAATTGCACATGGAAAGTTATCACTTCTATGTATATATGTTATATTCCATAATAAAAAAATGATTAAATAAAAAAAACACGGGCATTATTTTATCACTGTCCAGTACAAATGCCTTTATTTTAAATTTTTCTAGAGGACAAAGGTTAGACTCTCCAATTTGGCATGAAAAGTGTTCCATTATCTGACCTCACTTCATCTATGTAAATCTTTCTTCTACTGTTTCTGAGAATATGCCTTCTACTCTAGTAACTTACTGTCTTCCAAATATATCCTGCCCATGATCAACTCTCTCCAGTTCAAAGATTTCCACATTGTGAACTCCAGTGGCCCTTTCCCAGTCCTCAGGTTTTTAGCTCCAGCAGCAGCATTGTCTCAAATGATCACTTTCTCCTCCTTTACTTGCTTTCCAGGCCACTACAGTCTCCTAGTTGTCTTCCTGCTTCACTGTTTGCATCATTTCGCCTTATTTCCCCATCCTCCTAATATTTAAGCGTCCAGTGGTTCAATCCTTGGCCTTTTTTTTTTTTTTTTTTTCTATTTACACTCACTCTTGGTGATGTTGTCCAGTTTCAGGACTTTAAGTACGTCTAGCTGAACTCTAGAGTCATAAATCCAATTGCCTAGTCAATCTCACCATTTCTGTGTCTTAAAGATCTCAAATTTAACATGTCCAAAAACCAACTTCTTAATCTACACCTCCATCTTCACACAAAACCTGCTCCACCCACTGTCTTCCCTTTATCAGAAGAGGCCGGTTCCATACTTGGCTCAAGCCAAAAACCATCCTTAATTCCTCTCTTCTCTCATACCACACCGAATCCATCAGAAAATCCTGTTGGCTCTACTTCCAACTATGTACAGAATTTGATCTTTTTGCACCACCTCCACTGGTCACCATCACCTTTCACTTTCTTTACTTGGCTTTTAGGCGACAACTCCTAACTAGTTTCCTTGCCTCCTTGCTTCTACTCCACCCTTTATGGTCTATCCTTAACAGAGCAAAGCAGTCTTTTAAGAGTGGAAGTCAGATGTCATGCCTCAGCTGGAAACCCTCATCTCCCACAGAGTGAAAGCCGAAGTCTCCAAAATGGCCCTACATGATCTAGCTCCCCATTCTTCCCTTAACACCACCTACATTTCATCATAACAGTTTCTCCCTTGTGCACTCACCCCCAGCCACAATGGTGTCCTGGAGTAGGACAAGGATGTCTCTATAGTGTGTTCCCTCACCTCCTCTGAATCTTTTCTCAAATAGGCCTTCCATGACTATTTAAAATTGCAATCCCATGCCTACTTCCTAACCACTTCCCTGCTTTATTTTTATCCATTATACTCTTTACCATCCTTACATTTTATTTATTTATTTATTATTTATTTTATTGTCTGCTTCTTCCCGATCCACGAGATCAGGGACTTTTTGTCTGTTTTGTTCACTGTTGAATTCCTCATTTCTACAACAGTGCCTGCCACAGAGTGGGCACTCAATAAATAAATATGGAATGAATGAATCTCTGCATTTTTGTTTGTGTTGTCCTCTTCACTTGGAATGCCTGCTCTTTAAATCCTACTAATCTTTCAAGACCTTCTGTTTGGATTAGGAAGAGTAAAGAACATGTACAGAAAAAAGGCATACAGCCCCAAGAAAGATAATAGGAAAAAGGCACATAGCTGTTATAAAATGGTTTGAGTCTCCAGACCAGAAAAAGTACATTCCTCAGGGCTGAAAGAACTTTCAGATATGTCTCAGAGCCAAGGCAAGGAAAATCTGAGCAAGTGTGAAAAAGACTGGAGATTGAGCAATGTATCGACTTTCAAATAGAAGAAAATGGATCCCTCAAACTACAGATAAATAAGTAATATTCTGGAATAGGTTATTAAATAGAAAATTTGTGGGCATTTAGAGAAGACTATCTGGATCATCAGAGATATAAAAGACTTCAATAAAAATAAGTTCACTTGATCCACTATGGTTCCCCTTTTTGAGAAGTTATATATTGGAGGCTGGAGAATGACTGTGAACATACTGTATCTGGATTTTAGAAAAATTTTCCATGATTTCATTATAGACAAGATGGTGAAATGTTGGCTATATCATTGTACTGTTCTGTTTGTTCCCAACTGGTTGAAAAAAACATTTCACAACCAATGATTAAAAGCTTGATGTAAATCAAAAGGGAAGTTTCACAAGAAGAGCTAAACCTTGGTTTTAACCAGTTCAATGATTTTAACTGTGATTATGATGAAGTCAGAGGACCTCATGATATCTGTGGACCAGAAGAGGCTGGGAAGTCCGAAAAATGGAACATAATGTTAAGAGCTGAGATAATTTCATGGGATCATCATAGCTTTTCAGTGGTTTTATATGATGTATGCAAACCATTTAATAGGTAAACACCCCCTTTAGGTTCAAAAAGGCTGCTCTATCAGTATTAAGAATAACAAAAGACCGGAAGTAGCTTCAGGTGACAAGTTCAGTATAAGAAATGTGATGCTGCCTTACAGAAAGGCAATGCAAAATCTAGGCCTGCTTTCCTCAAAGGAGAGCACTTCTCCAGACCACATCTGGAATACTGTGCCCCGTGAAAGATCACCTGATGTGAAGAGGTCTTTCTGCAAAACAAGCCTAAGAAAGAGCTGAAGAAAATAAGCATTTGTAGCCCAAGAAACACAAGATTACATACAGTGTAAAGATTTCCAAATATTTGCATGGCTCTCAGAGGCTCAGGATGACCAAATGAGATGCACCAAGGAAGCGAGACGCTCGAAGCACCGGACCCGTCCAACAGGGTGACTGGTACTCTGGAAGCCGGCGTGCACCCCAGGGCGCCAGGGCAGGGGGAGAGGGGCGGGTGCCTCGGCCACAGCAAATTCTGGATGAAACCTCCCTAGGGGTCCTCAGGGTCGCGCTCCCACAGCCGGGCCTCGAGGGCCGTCTCCTCAGAGTCCTCCGCCCCGCAGGGTCCAGCGCCCTCGCGGGGACCCCGCATTCACTGAAGGCCCCGGCGCCGGGCCGCGCCCCTCGGGCCTCGCGGGAGCCCCCGGGCTGCGCTGGCGCCCCCGTGCGTCCTGGGGCCCGCGGAATCTGCCTGCCAAACAAGGGGGCGCCCCGCCGCTGACCCCCTCTGGCTGGTGAATGATATCCCAAGACTTCAGCCATTTCCCCCCACTACTCCGGATCCCCGGGTTCCCAACGCCCCGGACCCTCTCTCAGGGGTCTCTCAACATCCCAGCCCGCCCCGTCCGGCACCCGCGGCCCCGCACCTGTAGAAGGCCGTGTTGACCCGCTTCTCCTCCGGGAAGCCCAGCATCCCGCAGACCACGTGGCTGTTGTGGGCGCTCCAGCCTTTGTCGCACACCTGCGACCAGCCCTCGGGAAGCCGCACTTCCACCAGCCCCTCGGTCACGGGCAGGGGCCGGCCCCGACCCACCACTGGTCGCAGCCGCACCTCCTCCACCTGCTGGTGATGCTCCACCTGGGGATGAGACCACGCGGGGGAGCGCCGGGAGCACCCGGAACCCTCTCATGGGACCTGCCAGCCTGGGGGAATTCTGATTGAGCCCCCGATGGGGCTGAGTCAGCGGTGAGAGCGAGGCAATGCTTGCTCTCAGGGAACCCAGGCTCTGGCCCCTTGACGCTCCTGCAACCATGGGACTGGGAGGATGTGCTGGGATCTGAGAAATGAGTCAAGTTGCTGAGGTAGCTGCGGAAGAGCACCTCCTTCTGCCTGGATCCTGGGGGAGTGCTTCACAGAGGGCCTTGAAAGAGGGGGAGAAAGGAAGGAAGGAGCTGTTCCGAATAGAGGGCACCTCTGAGGTGAGGGAGAACACAGGATGTGCAGTGAGGGCAGGAGCTGGAGTGGCTCATGCCAGAGTTAGCAGCTTGAATGCTAATGCTGAAACCCTCTGACCTCACAGCATCGGCCTCCCCTTCCAGGCCTCCCACCAACCCAAATGGTCTCCTGGGGCACATGGGACCCCCTACCTTTTAGTGTCTGCCCTAACCACTTATAACGATCCACAGCCCTCCCTGTCTGGCCATCCTGGGTGGTGTGTGTGTGTGTGTGTGTGTGTGTGTGATGAACTGCAGACCTCGATGACATTGGAGTCTGAGAAGCCAGGGAGGTGCTGGTCCTTGCAGATGACACCGGCGTCCTCGTCGTGGGTACAGTCACTGTTCCCCCAGCCCCGGGAGGCACACTCCGTCACACTCTGCTCGGTCCCTCTGCAGCTCAGGTTGTCCAGCCAGATGCGGCCTGCGGAGGGGGAGATGAGGGGACAGAGAGAGCCTCGGGGAGGTAGCACGGGGGTGTGACGGGGATATTGGGGAGAAAAAGCATGGGGGTCTCATACCTGGCCATGAAGATCCCATTTTTCTGGGAAGAAAATGGGCAGGAAAGGGACAGGGAACCCTGGAGGGGAATAGGCAGGGGGCACAGGGTTGACAGAGGGTTGGTGGTGATCTGGGACTACTCAAGAATTTGGTGGGGGGAATAAAAAACCGAGAGTCAGCACTAAAGTTCGGATCAGTTTTTACCCATTCAATGACGACTACAATTAATCAAGTGCCTAGTAAGTGCCAGGCACTCTGCTGGGCACTGTACGTACATGACCCCGCTTGGAACTGCACTGTCAGGAAGATGTCACCATTTTACATAAAGAAACTGAGGTTTAGAGAAGTTAGGGAGCTGGCCCAAGACCACCAAGTCAATAGATGGGGTGCAGGCGTTTGAGCCCAGCCTGTGAGGCTTGGAAATCTAAGAGCCTTTAACCAAAGCCACACATTCTCCACGTGCCTGCCCTGTCTGTGCTTCCATGTTGCCCCATGTTCTTCTTGGTCTGGACCCCACTGAATAGCACTAATTCCCCCTCAGAATTGGGTAGAACCTTGAAGGTCATCTGTCCCAGCCAGTGTGCAGGGACCCCTATGCACACTCGGATATGGCTTCCCCTGCTTCTGCTGGGACACCCACCTCCAGCCCCACCTGGCCGCCACAACCATCAGAGAATTCTCAGGACTCTTGGTGACTTTCCTCCACTAGGTCTCGGGCAGTCCTTTGATGCCATCCAGAAAAATCCCTCAACCACATCCCCGCCCGTCTCATATTTGAAGACAGCCATCATGTAATTGCCAATGAAGGCTTTTTCTTTCCAGACCAAACAGCCCTGGTTTTTTCAGCTATTCCTCCTTAAAACTTGGCTTCCAAATCATTCACAGTGGTTGCTCTCCTTTAAAAGTATTTCCATTTTCTAGCATCTCTCTTAAAATGTGGCACTCATAAGCAGGCATTTTATTCCAGAAGGGGTCTAGCCAGTGGGTATCAGGGGATTGGCCGCAGGTTGCATTGGCTTCTGTCCATCCAGCCCACTGTGAGCTCAGACAGCCCAGGCACTCCCAGGCCTCAGTCAGAGCTGCTCTTAGGCCCCTACCACCTCCAGCCCCTCCATACTTGTCCTAAGTTTTATATTTGTCCTTATTCAGTTCCAACTTGTTGGTTTCAGCTCTGGCCTGTAGCCCAATTTTGTCAGCTGCAGTATGTATCTGTGATCCCTTCTGGCTTTGGGACATCCAGCCTTCATTTACCTGCTCTCAGCTCCCCATGGAACCAGCTGTACTTTAACTATACAGGACCACCTGTATCTGGGCTGCCATGGCATGTGACTTTGTAGATTCATACATTTTTGTGGCAGAAAAGAACCTAGAGATCATCTAGTCATTTTGCACCTGGGGCATGTGAGGATCAGAGAAAGCAAGTGACAGCCTAAGGTCACACAACTCTGGGAGGTGACTGTGTTGGTTTGTCACTCATGGGTTTTCTTGACACTGGCTGTTTTTGACGCTCTGCATCCCCCACTGTGGCTGTGCCATCCTGGTGCTCCCTCTCTCTGCATTTAGGCCACCAGAAGCACAGCTCACCTGTTCCAGGACCATATTTGGCACTGTGGGTCCAGCCTGTGGCTTCCGTGAAACCCAGCTCCCGGCAGAGGACGTGGGCAGCCTGCAGTGTGAAGTCGTCATCGCAGATGGTGCCCCATTCACCAGCACGCTGTATTTCCACACGGCCCTCGTAGGGCTTCCTGGGGAAGCCGGCCAGTCGGAACCGCAGCCCCTCGCTTCCGTCCTTCTTCTCGGGGTCCGTAGATGGGGACGGAGACCCCAGGCACGAGCTGCACAGCAGGCACAGCAGCAGCCCCCATGAGCTCCACTGCCAGACGCTAACAGGCTGCATGGCAGATAAGGCCTGGATGTCCCACAGGAAGAGAGAGAGAGAGAGAGAGAGAGGGAGAGAGAAACTGAGACTGGCAAGTCCCAAGATAGATATTATGAAAGAAAAACAAACACTGAATAAGACCAAGGACAGAAAAATGGAGAAACAGTGGTGAGAGTGAGCCCGGACACCAAGAGAGACACACACACTAAATCAAAGCAGAGACACAGTGTGGGAGCAGGAGGAATGCCTGAGAGACCCAGATAAAGGGAGACAGGGAGAAAGGGAGCATCACAATCAGCTGTAATGCTCCACAAGGTCTTTCCCTAGTTCTGCCAACATCACCTCCATTCCTCTCACTCCCCAGTCTGAGAAACCCAGAGATCAAAAGACAGTGATTATTAGAGACCAAGGGTCAGGGAATGGTCCAGATCAAGAGACAGAGACTGAGCAAGAGACACTGAGAGAGGAAGACCCAGACAGACAGGATGTGAGATGAAGGGAGACTGTGGGAATGCAAAGGAGACAAACAGAAAGAGGCAGTGGGAGAGGAAACAGCGAAGATGGAAAGAGCTAGGCACACTGAATGAGGGAGCAAGAGGGAAAGGTACAGGCAACTGGTAAGGGGGGGGAGCCAAAGAGCAGATGTGGGAGGGACCCAGATGACCCTATTCAGTCAGTCAGACAGACTGACAGCTCTACTGATTGTGGAGAGAGGCAGGCCAGGGGGCCCAGGAGACCCTCGGACCTCAGATCCCTTGAATGGGAGTGGGGCAGACTCCCATCTGGGGCAGATGTGGATGCAGGAAGGGCAGAGACCAGACCACTCCGGGAATCATGGCACCTCCGCCCTAGCACACCGGCTCTCAGAAGTCCCACAGGGTCAAGGGTCCCAGGAGGGCCTGGCCTCACGCTGGGCAGCGGATGAGGTGGGCTGGTCGAAGCCTCCTGCCAACACAGCCTCCCGCCACACCGTCTTCGCTGTCACCGGGCAACGAGAGGCCAGGGCGCCAATCCTTGCCTCAGCCAAGGCCCTCTCTCCGTCTGGGGCTGAGAACAGCCCCTCCACAGCCAGGGGGCCCCCGGAGCATGCTCCCCCCAGCCCAGACAAACAACCCAACAAGACAGCTTTGTTCTGGGGACATTTTGGTTTGGGGGCCTATAGGGTTAAAGCCTCACAGAGCAGCCCCCAGCCTTGAAGCCCTCTCAGCTGCCTTATTTGGAACACCCTGCGCCCCCGCTCCCCCCATCTGCCTCTTTTCTCCACTCTTCCTGTGTCTCACTCCCCTTTGATAATAAAATCCTCCGTTGGTTGGCTTGCCCTGACTCCATCCCACGCCACTCCTCTTCCCTGGTCCCTTCTTCATCCTCTCCATCCCCAACTCCTCTTCTTCCGGCGGGCCGCGGGACTCCCCCTACCTCTGGCTGAGCGGGGCCTTAGGGACTGGGTGAAGAGTCCTGGTCCCGGAGTTCAGTCCTGAGACTTCCAAAAAAAAAGTGCTCGGCCGGGGGAGACCGGTCCCCCCCCACTCCCCCCTCTGGTCGCGCCGCCCACGTCCCCTCGAGCCCGCCCACATTCCGCCTTCTCCCCGGATTCCTCCCTGGCGCGGCCCCTCCCCGCCCTCCCCTGCCCCGGGGGAACTGGCCGCTGCCGCGCCCCATCCTCCCGGCCCGCTCAATGAAGCTTTCTTTTCCCGCCGGTTGGAGGCCGAGCAGCTGCGGTCAGGGAGCTGGACACGCAAGCGGCCCGGGGGCCACCGACAGGCCCCGGCTCGGCTCGGGGCTCCGGGACGCCTTCCAACCCCCAGCCCTGCCCCACGGCTCCGGCTTGGCCAAGCGTAAACAGCCGAGCTCCGGCCGGGCTGGGGACGAACCCGGGCAGGGAAGCTGAGGTCAGGAGAGTGCCCATGGCCCCTCCGATGCCCCAAGGTGCCCGCGGGCACTTTCGGGGTGAGGTCGAGTCTTTCACTCTGATGTCACGGGGGGCTCATGACGTCACACGCAGGCCCCGCGCTCAGGCCGAAACCGCGAAGTTTCTCCCGGTAGAGCCACTCGTGCGCGCCCCCAGGGCTGTGGGTGAGGGCCCAGAGGTGGCGTGGCTGCCCCGCGTACCTGGGGACCCCCTGTCCTCCCGGCTCCCCACCCTCCGCCCCACGCGCGCCCCGCGGGAACGCCCCCGGTGCTGCGGCCCCGCCCCGCCTCCCGCCCCGCCTCCCGCCCGCGGGGCCAGGAAGCGCGGAAGGAGCGGCCGGGGGCCATGGACAAGGCGGTGATGGAAGGGCCGCTCTTCTTGCAGAGTCAGCGCTTCGGGACCAAGGTAGTCGGGGGCAAGGGATGCTGAACCCCACCAGGGCTGGAGGTGGGCGAGTGGGCCCAGAAGGAGGCAGGGGCCGGGCAGCGGGTTGGAGCGCGGCGCCGGGAGCTGGAGAGTCCCGTGACGTTCCCGCGAAGTTGCTTTGCACACTCGGGGGCAGCGTCTGCCGGCCTCGGGCTACGCCTTCTCTCTTCCTGGGGAGCCGGAGCGGCGACCTCCTCGGAAACTTCGTTCCCCTTCGGGAAGCCCCAGACCCCCAGACAGCCTGAGCCAGTTCCCCTACCCCTTCCGGGCCGCGGCCGCCCGCGCTCGCCGGCTCCCTCGCCAGCGTCTCTCGCTCTCCCGGCAGAGGTGGAGGAAGACCTGGGCCGTCCTCTACCCGGCCAGCCCCCACGGCGTAGCCCGGCTCGAGTTCTTTGACCACAAGGGGTCGGGCTCTGGAGGTGGCTGGGGTAGCTCGCGCCGCTTGGACTGCAAGGTGATCCGTCTGGCGGAGTGTGTGAGCGTGGCCCCCGTGGCCGTGGAGAGCCCCCCTGAGCCCGGCGCCGCCGCCTTCCGCGTGGACACCGCGCAGCGCTCCCACCTGCTGGCCGCGGACGCGCCGTCCAGCGCCGCCTGGGTGCAGACACTGTGCCAAAATGCCTTTCCGGTGAGGGGGTCGGGGGTCTGGGCGAGGGGCTGGAGCGATCGTCTCTGGGCGCAAGGGGCGACTCGGGATACGGGTGGGGTGGGGCGGGGCGGTGGGAGGGTTCCAGCCTCGGAGACCTCGGGCTGGCTCAGACCCCAGGAGGCACGCTGGGGAGATTGTAGGGCCCTGGACACTCTCTATTTCTTTACCACAGAAAGGCAGCTGGGCTCTGGCGCCCGCCGAGAATCCACCCAAGCTTTCTGCTTTGGAGATGCTGGAGAACTCGCTATATAGCCCCACCTGGGAAGGTAGAGGCTTTGAGAAGCCCGAGCAGGGGTGGGGTAATGAGGAGGGGTGCCCTTAGAAAGGGGTGATTAGAGGGCTCATGGACCCGGGGGAAGGAGGAGAGCTTGGACACTGTGCTCCCAAGTCCCTTCCCGTCTCCACTCCCCCACCCCCTCCACCCCGGGCCCTGAGCAGGTGTGTCTCTAATCTAATTGCTATTTCTTCCAGGATCCCAGTTCTGGGTAACTGTGCAGAGGACTGAGGCAGCCGAGCGCTGTGGCCTGCAGGGCCCCTATGTGCTGAGGGCCGAGGCTGAGAGGCTGACTCTCCTGACCATGAGGGCCCAGAGCCAGAGTCTGGAGCCACTCCTTTCCTGGCCCTACACTTTGCTCCGTCGCTACGGTCGAGACAAGGTGGTGGTGGTGATGGGCTTTTGGAAGGGCTTCCTGGGTCCCCCAGCTGTGGATGGGAGGGTGCAGAACAGGAAGATGGGAAGCTCTGCCCCTTGGGATCCCCCTACCTTGCCTATCCCTTGACCCCACTTCCTCTCCAGGTGGTCTCTTTCTTTTAGATTCTCTAGCTACTTCAGGCCCTGTGACTCACCTCCTCTGAAAGTTCCGGTGGTGTGCTTCTCTCCACACCCTCTTCAGGTCATGTTCTCTTTTGAGGCCGGCCGCCGCTGCCCCTCCGGCCCTGGAACCTTCACCTTCCAGACGGCACAGGGAAATGACATCTTTCAGGCAGTTGAGACCGCCATCCACCGGCAGAAGGCCCAGGGAAGGGCCAGCCAGGGGCACGAGCTTCTGAGTGCTGACTCCCGTGAAGGGGAGAGGGCAGGAGGGCAGCTGGCTTCCCCTCCTGGTCCCCAGGAGCTCCCGGGGGATCCCCCAGCTCTGTATGCTGAACCTGTGGACTCCCTGCGCGTTCCTCCAGGCCCTTCCCGGGACTCCCTATACTCGGACCCCCTGGACAGCACCCCTGCTCGTGCTGGGGAGGGGGTACAGTTGAAGAAACCGTCTCTCTACTGGGACTTGTATGAGCATGCGCAGCAGCAGATGCTGAAGGCCAAGCTGATGGACCCCAGAGAGGACCCCATCTATGACGAACCTGAGGGCCTAGCCCCAGCCCCTCCCCGCGACCTTTATGACCTGCCTCAGGAGCCCAAGGATGCGTGGTGGTGCCAGGGACGGGTGAAGGAGGAGGGCTACGAGCTCCCCTACAACCCTGCCACCGATGACTATGCTGTGCCACCCCCTCGGAGCACCAAGCCCCTCCCAGCGCCTAAGCCCCAGGGCCTGGCCTTCCGTGAACTTGGTACTGAACCGGGCAGTGGCAGCACAGGCCACAGATCAGTTGCTGCCCTGTACAGCCAGGTCCAGAAGAATGGGGCATCAGGGAGCTGGGACTGTGGGCTCTCTAAAGCAGGGAGCCACAGGACTGGGGTCAAGTCGGAGGGCTCCACATGAGAAGAAGGGCAAGGCTGGGGAGTTTACAGGAGGATCGTGGTAATCAAGAAACCTATTAGAACCAGTGGGAACCAGGGGCCTGGATGGGCCCGAGGGGTCAGGGGACTGAGGAAAGGATGACCATCCCAAGAAGTCCAAAGAAACAGGACAGATGATGGGCTGGGGAGTGGGATCAGCACCCCTAACGTCCCCCTCCCCACAGGAATGGACAGCTGCTAGACTGGGACTCCAGAGAGGGGTGCTTGGTCAGAGTAGCTCCTTTTGAGGGACCTGAATAGAGGGTCTCCAGAGATGCTAGCCTGTGCTTACTCCTGCATTGCTTTTTGCCAGAGAGAGATTTTTTTTAAATGTTAGATTCTCATTAAAGTCAATTTGGGTTTAAGAGGTTTGTGTGTCTATGAGGAGACACAGCGGCATGTGCTGGGTGGGTGTGGAGGGGACCAGGAGGAGGACCAGGAAGGTGTTGGGTGCTGTGGCCAGAGGAGAGGCCACTGGGACCTGCATTTAGGTGTAAGTTCCAACCACTTGTCTGGAGGCTGGAGGGAACTGCAGTGTAGCCGGCCTAGTGGGGGGACACTGGAATTGGAATGAGGCTTGGATTTCAATCCCACTTGTTTTTCACGAGCTCTGAAAACCTTGTCTCCTGAGGTCCAGTTTCCTGATGGGGTACTGACCTCATCCACCTGCTTACACAGAACTACAAGGAGAAATGCTTGGTTAGGAATGCTCCTGACAACGGTAGAGGCTTAATGGTGTTTAATCTCCGTCTCTGTTAACAGTATCAAATGGTCCAAAGGAAAGTAGAGCCCCTGCTTGGAAAGGGAGAGCTGTGAGGTATCTTCCTGGTCTGAGATGGGGGGGCGGAAGCAGTTCTGAGGGTCAGAGGAGGGGAGGGCACCATTTCCCAGTCACCCCCAAGCTCACAGAGGCTCAGGTAGGTAGAAGGCACATCTGGCCACAGGCAGCCATTGTGTGAGGCTTAGCCCAGACAGGGTTGGCAGGCAGCTGGGCTCTGGCACAGGAGACTTAGGGCCTGGAGGGATACTCCTCTTCCTCGCTGGAAGGTAGTGAGAAGGTTTCTGTGGAAGCTTTCTGGGCTGCTGGCATCTTGCGGGCTCTGCCTGGGGCTGGAGTCATAGGTAGGGGGGCCACTGTAGCTCGAACTCGATTGGTCTGCAACTGCCCAGCCTGCAAAGAGAGCACCCAGAGCCTTCTCTGAAGATGAGACAGAGGGGACAGGACCCCTGTCCTGCTCCCTGCCAGGCCTCCTGGCCTAATTCCTTCATGCATCCCACCCCTGCAGTGGCAGTCCTGGCCCAGTGCCTGTTTCCTGCTGAGGGCCCCTCTTTGCCAGCTTGCAGCTTGCTCACCCATGGACTTGTGATGGGTCTAAACCATGCCGGACTCTGCTTCCATACATCTGGTGACAGTTTTTGTTCTTTCATTTAGCTGAGACCAAAATGGGAGTTTTTCAGAAACTAGGAAAAGATTAATAATGGCAAAAGGAAGCCCAAGTATTACAGAATATGGACCTCATAAAAGGAACTCTCCACTCTCACTTCAACCCTCATCACTAGAGCCTTTCCTCCAAGCCACTAACCTTGGTCAGCCTCACTTTCCTCATCTGAAATGAGCATAACCCTTACCTTGCAGCGATGCTGTGGGAGTGAGAACAATCTATGTGAAAACTCACCACAGAACCTGGCAAAGGGATGGTGCTCGAGGAATGTTAATTTCCCTTCCCTTGGGCATTTCTTCTCCCACCTTCCCTTCTGCCTCTTCTTTCGAGGAGAGGGTTCTGGTTCTAGTGTAGCCAGTTCGCTTAGTGGGTCAATGGTCTGTCAAACCACTAAGGGATTATCATAAAAACTGTACTTACAATATCTAAACATTATCGTATGTGAATATGCAAGCAGACAAGTCGCCCTACACCTTTGGTATAAAAGGACACCTGTTTTCTTCCTCCGCTGTGGGTCTGGCTCTCCCCTCCACCAGGGAGGAGGGCCCTCTTGGGGTTTGGGCATAAAGGGGAGGAAGGAGAGTCAGGGAGGGCAGGGATGGAGGGGAGCTGTACCTTTCTCATGGCCCGACTCTCCCAGCTGGAGTGGAGCCGCCCCTGCCCCTGAGGCTTGGCCAAGGTGCTGCTCAGGTGGGAGTACAGGTGGCTCCAAACCTGCAAGGGGTTGTAGGTGGGCTCCAGCTCCAGGCAGTCCAGCAGGCTCTGAGGAGAAGAGGGGAGGAGCCTCACCCAGGGAAATTGAGGTCATAGAATCTGAAATGTCAGGCAGGGACCCTGGAATGTGAGGGGCTGGAGGAGGCTGTGAACCAGATGCGCGTCCCACTGGGTGTCGGAGTGCTTGCGAGGTAAGCTTCGGGCCAGGGTGGGGGAAGTGGGGACAACCTCGAGGGATCCGGAGCACTCTGGCCCCAGAAGTGGGTCGGGTCCCAGGGCTCGGAGGGTTCCCAGGGATACAGCGAGCGCGGCTGGGACGGTGGGGGCTCGGGCCGCAAGGCAAGCCGCACACAGCGGGCAGAGAGTACACAGAGTTCTGGGCCTGCGAGGTGAGCCCCACGGAAGGAGTCGCCAGCGCAGCATTCCTGAGCACTCAGGTTTTCCGGCCACAACATCCTGTGCCAGGAATCACTGGCCCTGAAGTGAGACGCTGAGCGAGCCACGGCCACTGGTGCCCACCTCCGTCCGCCTCCCCGGGCCCGCCGAGCCGAGAGCACAATCCCAGGCTCTGTCCTCCGTGCACGTAAGCCAGCGACCCAGCAGCGATGTGGCTGTCGTCCTCCCCGCACAGGGCTGCGCCTCCCGCCCTCTGCCTGGGGAGGCTGGCAGAGGAAACACGGAGTCCGGACCCAAGGAAGAGAGGAGGCGGGGGAGGAGGAGACAGTGGCCTTCAGAGCCGCTCCCTCTTTTGCACCAGTCTCATTTTGAAGCCTTCCTTTTCCAGGCTCCTACACTGGCCGCCCTCTTGTCTTTCCCTCCACAGAAATAGATGCACACAAACAGGGATACTCATGCACACCCACACAGCACGGAGAAACAGACTCTGAGGACACCACACAGCTGCACGCAGGCATATGGACCCCGACTCTGTTGTAAGACTCAAGCACACACACATTCAGGGGCACAAAAATCAGCACACGGAAAGGCAAAAACGCATTCAGGGGCGCTTCTTCATCCTCTCCTTTTCTCTTCTCCTTTCTCCTTTTGTTTTCTTCCTCTACCCTCCATTATATTTACTTTCTCTTTTTCCCCCCAAATGCGCTCACCTCTCTTTCCTAGCCTTACAATCTCCTCTGCATGGAGGGGAAGGATATTCAGCCAGTGCAGAAACCAAACAAAGCGAGAATCAAGGGCATAACCTGGAGCTGGAAGTGCCTCCCGTGTGTCCATGTACCCTTTGTGTTTCTCTTCCATGGCACTTTCCCTTTTTCCCTTTATGGTTATCCTTGGTGTTCATTTTAATCAGATTTCAGGTGTGTGTGTGTGTGTGAGACTTACACTCCTCCAGGCTGGCACTGATTCCTAATCATTTGCCTGGACCTACTACCCTTCTCTCCCCACAACATCCTCTCCCAATTCCCTGTTCTTAAAACTTATTTTCCCTAAGCCAGTCCCCTCTTACTTCATCTCTGCTGCCTTAAGCCAAGCGTTTGCTTCTACCTGGCCTCAGTTCCCAGGCTTTTCCTTCTCTGACCCTCTTATCACTCCCTTTGGACCCACTTCTCCCTCTTTTGCCCCATCCATCCCCTCATAGGTTCATTCCTCTCCCTCATCCAACCTCAAACTCCATTTTCTTCTCTCCACTCTGTCCCCTGGGTCTGTGAGGTCTGAGTCCTACTTGCCTCCACAGTCTTAAGGCTGTCCTCAGGCGGGTCCGCAGTTAGCAGGGGGAAGGAGCTGGGCAGCAGCAGTTCCCGCGTGGCCACTGCCTTGACCAGCAGAGTGAGGGAGCGGGACGGCACGATCACGTAGAAGGTGCTGGCAGGGACTCTCTGGTCGTGTCCTAGGCTCAGGGGCTTCCCTTTGGCCAACAGCATCCACTCTCTTTTCTGAAACAAGGACATGCATTAACGCTGGGACATCTCCAGTCCTTGGCACCTTTTGAGGATCAATCACAATTGAGGCTACTGCCTTTCTCCAGGGGTGTCAGGAAGGGCTGAGCCATTTGTCTTTGTCTCCAGAGGAGGGATGTCCTGCTTGAGTCATCGACGGCACAAGGCACTACTCTTCCTCCCTGGTCAGGAGGATACCACAAAAGGGTTAATACTGGAGAGACAAGTTAAGAAACGCCCTTTGAACTTACGTAGGTATTGATTCTGGAGGGGGCTATGACATTACTCAATAGTAAATGTGAAATTTTAAGAGTTATACATGAAACAGAAACTTGTATGGGGTGCTGTGAAAATTCAGGTCCTATTTTGTGAGTGATAAAGTCTGGCTGTATGGCTAACAACTGGGCTTAGAGTGGGCTGATTCGAGAATATTCCTGATGCCCCAAGGGGAAGATGCTTGAAGCAGCCTGTGAGTTGAGAGGAGAAGGAGGGAGCAGGGAGAGGACAACTCCGGTACAACAAGGAGGTGGGGTGAGGGGTGGGGTGAGGGGGCAGGGCCCCTGAGATCAGCTTAGCCAGTCACACCATGTGATAGTTAGGCTCAGGTCAACTTGGCCCGTAATGGTGCCCAGTTATCTGGTCAAGCAAGCACTGGCCTAACTGTTACTCTGAGGACATTTCATGGACTTAAATCATCAGTAAGACGATTGTATCTATGGCTCATCACATGTGTAATCAACTGAGAAGATCGCCTTCAGCAATGAGAGACCTTTCATCCAGTTAAAGGCTTTAAAAGGAGAAGTGATGATTTTAGCAGTCGGAAGAGATGAAATTAAGAGAAGCTCACAGAACAAGCCCCAGAGAAGTTCAGAGAAAGGCCCCAGAGAAACTGAGAGCACCCACAGAAAACAGAGAGGAAGCCACTGAAGCCAGAAGCTGAAAGCAACGAAACTCAGGAGAGAAGGACCAGGAGATCCTGGCCATGTGCCTTCCCATGTGACAGACATGTCCTGGATGCTGGCAGCCTGTCTTCAGAGTCCAGGTATCATCCTGTTGATGCCTTAGGTTGGGACATTTTCAAGGCCTAAGAATTGTAAATTGTAAGTTAATAAGTCCCCATTGTAAAAGCCAATCCATTTCTGGTATATTGCATTCTGATAGCTTTAGCCAACAAAAACAAACAATAAAAAGCAGGGTCAGAATCACTCTGGGTGAAGGGTACTGCAGAACAGAGGGGCAACACTTCACCACGTGCCATGGCGAGTACAGAGGTTAGCCTCATGGGTGAGGGGAAGGAACAAACAGACTGAAAAGCAGTTTTTTCTAGGCACGCCCTTTTAAGCTAGGCATGGAAATGAAGCAATTTTCTGTGGCAGTTTTTTCGGGAAAACCGCAAAACTCCAGGAAATGTGGAGTCAGAACTGTTAAAATCATCTGTGAATTATGCCTTTTTGCTTGAACTGATCATTGGTTAACACCTGGTGCAAACATAACAGTCTCCCCACAAGATGAAAGAAAACACACTAGCTCTACACACTCTAGCTTATCCGTAAGGTTGGTAGAAGCAAGAGGAAAGACAAAAAGGGAAAAAAATGATCTTAAGGGGTAGAGGAATATCAGTGTCTTATGGGGGACAAGTGGAAAAGGACACAGTAAGGCCCCACATCATCACTCTGGGCAGCACCCAACTCTGAGGAGGTTTGGTGGGCACTGGCAGGTGGTAGCCAACCTGTTAATGTCCCCAGGAAGGAGAGATGTGTGCCTCTGTGATCGGGCAACATTTTGTGGGGCAGGAATTGACTGACAACTCTGAAGGTGCAGAGAAGCCTTACTGAAATGTTTGGGTGTATGGGGGCAGGTGGTTTGGGCGTGGGAAAATTAATCACAATCATAATCATGACCACAAACACTAATAGAATGCTTGCCAGGTGCCAGGATCTGTGTTAAGAACTTTATGTGTACCTTCAGAAGTTCATGCTTTCCTAACATTCTGCTTACATCTGGAGATGTGCTGTCTTCTGGAAAAACACATTTTAAAATGTGATGCAAGAAGGCCTGATGCTTACCAAACCCATCAAATTGGAAATAAATAATATAGAAATCATGGTGAATGTGTGCTTAGGGGAATGTACCCCTGCTCAGAGTACATGACCTTTTTAAACAGGAAGGGATAACCAGGAAGTTGCAAGTTTAACTGATTTCATTGGGCTCAAATAACTTCTGATAGGGCTTAGGCCTTGGATTTTTTTTTTTTTTTTTTTAACTTCTTCTGTTTTTACCCTGGTTCATGCATCAATTTGTGCTTTAATTTGTTTATTTATTTAAAAAATTATTGAACGCCTATTATGCCTCAAGCACTAAGTGTAGGTATGTAGAAATTCATTAGACACATTGCTTGCCCTCTTAGTGTTTATAATCTAGTAAGGGGGAGGTTTGTAAACTAATGATTGTCCAAAATTTAGGATGATCAACTGTTCTGGTTCACCTGGGACTGTCTGGATTTAACACTGAAGGCCCCGTATCACAGGGAACCCTCAGTCCTGGGCAAACTGGGACAGTTGTTCACCCTATGAAGACCTGACTGAGAATGGAATATCTTGTCACTCTGACAAGTCATTGGGGGCTTGGAGGCAGTTCGATGTGCTTTAGAAAACTATGGCAATGTGGCATTCCTTACACCTCGGTGTTACGGAGCAAATCCAAACTTGCTACATTGTGGGGTTGCTAAGAATGCTTGAATGCTGCACAAAGAAAAATTATAACCCCTAGAATTTGAGTCTATTGATTTTGGGGCAATAGCCAAGATTCTGTTAGAGAATGTGATGTGAAGAAATGAGTGAGATCTCTCAAAAGCCATTGCTGATATGGGGACTATCAGAGAACTGAGAAGAGATTGAACAGAGTCTTACAGAATTCTTTAAAACGTCTTGGCTGGTTTACAGAGAGGATGACAAGGGCAAATGCATCCTTATTAGAGTTTGATGAAGATATTAATTTATCTGCAATTCCCAGAAGCATTCTGAGGAAGCGAGGGGAAGGAAGTTGAACGTTAAGGCCCTATTTAGGACTCCGAGCTTCTAACTTCTTCTTGGACAGTGATTAATGGCACCAAAGAGTTGAAGTCCAGGCTCCAAGCTTCCTCATGTCACCCAAGTCATGGGCTGATCTGTTGGGACAGGCAGTTGTACCTCTCATGGAAATGGTTATCTGCTGTGCGGGTTTGGATATATTATGTCCCGTAGAAAAGCCATATTCTTTAATCCAATCTTGTGGGGGCAGATTGATTAGTCTGTTGATTAGGACGGAGCCTCTGATTCAATTATTTCCATGGAGGTGTGGCCCCTGCCTGTGCACGGTGGGTCTTGATTAGTTCACTGGAGTATTTAAGAGAGAAGCTAAGAGCTGATGCAGACCCAGATGCTGGCTGATGCTTAGAGATGCAGACAGAAGAATGTTTGGAGATGCTAAGCTAAGAGATGAAGCCCAGAGTTTGTCTAGGAGAAGCTAAGAGAGGACCCCCAGATGCTTAGAGAGAAACGCCCTTAGAGAGAAACATACCAGAGAAGTGGGGTGCTGCTGAGTTTGCAAATACCAAACATGTTGGAATGGCTTTTTAAATGGATAAGGGGAAGATTCTGGAAGAACTACAAGGTACTTGATAGAAAAGGCCTAGATTGCTTTGAAAAGACTGTTGGTAGAAATACGGACTCTAAAGATGCTTCCTATGAGGCCTTAGACAGGAATGATCAATGTGTTGTTGCAAACTGGAAGGAAGGTGATCCTTGTTTGAAAGTCGTGGAGAATTTGGCAAAATTGAGTCCTGGTGTTGGATGGAAGGCAGAATTTGAAAGCAATGAGCTGGAATACTTAGCTGAAGAGATCTCCAAGCTAAATATGGAAAATGCAGCCTGGCTTCTTGCAGCTTATAGTAAAATGTGAGAGGAAAGAGATAAGCTGAGAACTGAACTCTTAGGTACAAAGAAACCAGAAATTGTGGTTTGGAAGATTCTGGGCTTCCAGAAAGTAAAACCCCAGAGGCTACAGCCCATTGTGAGGATTTAACAAAACCTGGAACCAGCCAGCCATTTCAGTACAAGACAGGATTGGAGATGAAACTATCCAGAAAGGAACTGTGGAAAGTCTTATTGTCTGATGGTTTTGACCCATTTGCTGCGTGCCAAGCCAACAGATTTTTTGCGAGATCTGTATAAACGGCAGTGGTTACTGCAAGTCTGGACTAAAAGGGACAGAAAAGGGACAGATTGAAGGAAAAATTTCTTCAGAGAAGGCAGAAACATGGAAGCCAAGGTCTGAAGCCAAGAAATCTCAGGCAAGGAGAGCAGAGCAACCCATGCACCTGGACAGGGTGAGTTTGCCCCGGAGGCAGAGGGCGGGCCTTCTGCCTCAATGCTCAGGAAGATTCTGCCACCCCAGGCCTCAGAGAGGGTGGAGCACATTCCCTGGGGATTGGGAGAGCCTGGCCACCATTTCACTGTTCTGAAGGTGTTAAGTATGTGCCCTGGAGATGAAAGAGAGCCTGTGTGTGGTTTCCCCAAATGTGTGTATATGGTGGAGCACTCACCCCAGCATTTAGAGAGAAAAAGGCTGCCGCGAAGACTATTGGAAAGGATTGCAGTCCTGCTCTCTCAACCCCAAGGACAAAACCTGGTTCTATAAATGATTCTCAGACTTTGAAATCTAATGAAGTTTGCCCTGCAGGTTTTAGGAACTGTTTCAGACCTTTGAACCTTGTTTTCATTTCAATTTCTCCCTATGGCAATGGGAACATTTATCCTATGACTGTCCCTCCTTTGTATATTGGAAGCAGATAACTTCTGAGTTCCACAGGTCCACAGCCAGAGGCGAATGTTAGGACTTTGTACTTACTTATCTATATTGTGATGGAATGAATGTCTTTTTGCATTTGGAAAGAACATGTCTTTTTGGGATCCGGCGGGTGGAATGTGCTGGTTTTGATATATCATGTCCCCCAGAAAAGCCATATTCTTTAAAACAATCATGTGGGGGCAGACTGATTAGTCGGTTGATTAGGGTGGAACCTCCAATTCAATTATTTCCATGGAGGCGTGGCCCCTGCCCATTCAGGGTGGGTCTTGATTAGTTCATTGGAGTATTTAAGAGAGAAGCTAAGAGCCAACACAGACCCAGATGCTGGCTGATGCTTAGAGATGTTTAGAGACGCAGACAGAAGGATGTTTGGAGATGCTAAGCTAAGAGATGAAGCCCATAGTTTGTCTCAGAGAAGTTAAGAGAGGACCCCCAGATGCTTAGAAATGCCCTGGGAGGAAGCAGCAAGAAAGCACAGGAGCTGAGAGAGAGGAGCTAAGAGAAACCCAGAGACATTTTGGAGAAAGTCATTTTGAAATGCAACCCAGGAGCAAAGGACCAGCAGAACCTGCCATGTGCTTTCCCAGTTGACAGAGGTGTTCCACATGCCATCGGCCGTTCTTCAGTGAAGTTATCCTCTTGTTGATGCCTTAGTTTGGACACTTTTATGGCCTTAGGACTGTAACTTTGTAACTTAATAAATCCCCTTTATAAAAGCCAATCCATTTTGAGTATTTTGCATAATGGCAGCATTAGCAAACCAGAACACCTGCCATAGTAGGTTTCTGAGGCTGAAAAAAGTAGAGGCTGAGGGTGTCTCAGAAGACCAGCCTTTGGAGTCCTCAGATTGAACAATGCTTAATGACAGTAGAGTCCGTTGAGTACTTTAGAATACATTTTTGCTAACCCTAAAGAAACTTAGTATGGGTTAGATGCTGAACTAACCAGTAGCAGATGAAAAGGTGTCTGTCTGTGTTTACACTGTGGTTAGAGACTTTGCTACAGAAGGGGCTGGACTTTAGGAAGCAGCGATTAATCCTGTTTAGAAAAGGTGTAAACAGAGCAGGATTGTGCCTGACTAAACTCCCTCTCCCCTCTCCTGACCTAACTTCTAATTATTAAAGTTGTAAAGGAAGGTGTGTCAGCCACTGACCATCCCTTATTCCCCGTCTCCACTCCCTCTCCCTAGCCATTTTGCTGTCGTTCAGTGATTGGTCTGGGGTGATTGCATAACCCAGATTTAAATAACGAGGCATATGCTGGGTGGGGCTTCTGGAAAATCTTTTCAATATGCTGGCATGCCTTTTGTCTCTGTACCCTACCCCTATGACAGAACTTGGTCTTAAGAGGCAACAGCTATTTGTGACCATGAGCAATAAGCATATTGATGAGGTCTTCCTACTATGGATGCTGGAGTGGAACACTGGGGAGAGCCTGGGTCTTTGATGGAATCCCTGATCAACTTCATCAGCCCTGGAATTTTCTGTTCCCAGACTACTTATTACATGAGAAAAATAAATTCTTAATTATTCAAGTTTCAGTTGGATAGGTTTTCTGTTAGTGGCAGCCAAATGGATCCTTTACGGATACCACAGGGAAGGAAGAGGTTGTGGTTACTCACTTCCGGGTGTGGGAGACAGGAGTAGAATGAACAGTTTTGGTGACACTAGCCTGGCCTGGCCAGTGAGGGCACATGGGGATTTATTATAGCTGGTGAAAGTGCTAATCTCACCAAACCAGCACTTCCTTGGTCTGCTATCAATACAAAGGCCTGGGACCGAGTTCATGATGTGCTTAAGAAGCACTGACCAACTGCTGAGTGAGGAAGCTTCAGAAGCAGCTGCTGAGAGCAGGTAAGAGCAACAGCACCCATTTTGTTTTGATTTTAGGGGAGAGACACATTTCATGGCATAATACTCCAGGAAGAGAACCCATAGCTAGTTATGGAGAAGCTACACATACTTGGGGATCTTTGGAAACTGGAAGGGCATCAGGAAGATATTAGGTTAATTTGGCATTTGCTTCTCTCAATCAGAAAGGCAGGACATGAGAGGAGAAGAAAAAAACTGCAATGTCCACTGCTCCACTACTTGCACACTGGCTCCCACAGAAGGGACCCAGGGAAAATGGTAAAAGGGATCCCAAACCCAGCAACAGCAGAATTCATGTTCTCCTCAAGTGCACATGGAACTTCTTCAGCTAAAGCTGTAAGACAAACCTCAGTACATTTAAAAGGACGGAAATCATCCTGAGTATCTTCTCTTGCTTCAATGGAATGAAATCAGAAATAGCAAAAAGAAATTTTGGAAATTCACAAATATGAGGAAGTTAAACAACATACTCCCAAATAATCAATGAGTTAAAGGAGAAATCACAAGGGAAATGAGAAGATACATTAAGATGAATGACAATGAAAACACAACACACCAAAGACTTAGGGAATAGAATAAGAGCAATGGTTAAAGGGAAATTTATAGCTGTAAACTCCTATATTAAAAAAGAAGAAAGACCTCAAATCAATAATCTAAACTTCTACCTTAAGAAACTAGAAAAACAAGAGCAAACTAAACCCAAAGAAAGCAGAAGGAAGGAAATAATAAAGTCTAGAGCTAAAATAAATGGAATAGAGTTGTTTTAGTTTCCTGGCTGCTAAAACAGATAGCATGCAATGGGTTGGTTTAAACAACAGGAATTCATTGGTTCATGGTTTTAAGGCTAGGAGAAGTCCAAAATTGAAGCATCAGCAAGGTGATGCTTTCTCCCAGAAGACTGTAGCATTCTGGGGCTGACTGCCGGGGATCCCTGGTCCTTGGCTTTTCTGCCAATGGCGATGCACGTGACTGCCTCTCCAACTTCTCTCTCCATCTCACTTCACTCTGCCTGAAAAGGACTGCGGTAACCTGGATTAAAGTCCAACCTGACTCAATTGGGCCACACCTTGACTTAAGAAACATCTTGAAGGGATCTTATTTACAATGGGCCCATATCCACCAGAATGTGGACCAATAGCAAGAACATGTCCAAACTGGGGTACAAAATTCAATCTACCACAACACTACAGGAAAACAATAAGAGAAAATCAATGAAACCAAAAGTTGGATCTTTGAAAAGAACACCAATTTGACAAAACTTTAGCTAAACTCATCAAAAAGAAGTGAGAATTTTCAAGTTATGAAACTTAGAAATAAAAGAGGTACATCATTATTGACTTTACAGAAATAAAAAGGATTATAAGGCAGTACTATGAGTAATTGTATGACAGCAAATTAGATAACCTAGAAGAAATGGACAAATTCCTAAAAAGACACAAACTGCTGAAACTGACACAAGAAGAAATAAAAAATCAGAATAAACTTATGTATTGGGGGTCCCCCAAGACTGTAACCAAGAATTAAGAGTTAACAAATGATGATAGTTACTGAATCATTACATAGATGCCTTTTTACTTTCCAGTATATTGTAGAATAGCCAACAGTAAATACCTGAAACTACTGAAACTCACTGAACTGTAACCCAGAAGCTTTGATCTTTGATAGTGATGCTCTATTGTGTAACTATATAATCTTTACCTTGTAACAATAAAGCCTCAGGATAACTCATGACTGGCCCCACTTGTACCCCCTTATCTTGTTTTACAACTTTGAAGTCTAGTGATCGCAGACACCTCTAATGTTTATCAATGAAGGAATTTGAGTCAGCTCAGAACTAACCCACCCCAAATCCCAAGCTATCTTACTATACAAAGCTATTCTAACCAAAATTGGCCAGCATGACATGAGCAGTAGCTTAAACCTTAAACTATAGGTGACCTAGACCTCATCATACTACTAAAAACCATGCCCATCATGTTAAAGCTTCCATTTTCTTACATATGTCTTTGACTAGGTATGTAATCAATCTGCACATGATCAATAATTAGACTATCTCTAATCAATATACTCATTATCCTAAATCTGCTTGCCTTTGAATACTACAGAACTCTTAGAATTACTACAGTTTGGGGAGACAGATCTGAGACCTCCAGTTCTCCTTGCTCTATGCTTTGCATTAAAACTTTCTCCCTTTGAACCCTGATGTCACAGATTAGCTGTTATGCTTATTGGGCAGAGAATCCTCACATTGATTGGCATCAATTGGGGGACTCTGGTGGGACCAGGAGGTCCATATGGAGTCTGACTGCCCGAAGTTCTGGAGCCCCATCTGGACAAGTGCACATGGTAATCGAGTCTTTGTGGCTGCCTAGACCTGTGAGTCTAGAGGCTCAGTGACCGGGTTTGTCCTGCCCTGCTAGTGCCTCAGAGTCATCGGTGCCTTGAAGCTTCAAAGGGAGAAATAGTTTCAGGTCCGGATGTCTGACTGGGTGAGTAGGTCATCAAGGCAAAAATAGATCAGGAAGACAGTACCAGGGTTTGAGGCCCCCGGACCAGGGTGCGAGGCCCTAGGTTCTGCTTCTAGATGATCTCTCTTGCTCTGACAACTGCTCCTTCCATACGAATCTTGGAATACTGGGTATATTTTTGTAATAGATATACATTGTCTGTTTAAATTGTTAATTTGTATTTTTATGGCACTTGCATTGTTCAGTTGTTCCTAATTGGTTACTAATCACTAAAACTTTTTGAAATGGGACATTCTAATTTTAATAGCATTCTTCAATGTAGCCCTTTCAGCTGTATTTTGAAAAATTGGAAAGATTTTAGTTACAAGCCTATAAAAAGACAAAAAAATGGTTTATTTCTACAACACTGTTTGGCTTCAATATGATTTAGAATCAGGAGGAAAATGACCTGAAAATGATCTATAGATACATATGCTATATTAAAAATTAGGCTTATATTATACAAAAGAGAAGAAACATGGGATAAAATCCTATATGTACAACCTTTTTTGTTTGGTATCAAAATAATTTGTAGGATAGAGTATAAAATTATGGTACAAACTGGTAAGTTTTATATTTCTCTGTTTCTGTACTTTTTGTGTGTCTTTCTATTTATGTCTGTCTGTTTCATATATATTTTCCTACCTCTGGATAGTAATGCCAAATTAACAAATAAAAATTCTTAAGAGAGCTCTATTCAAATTGCTTACACACACACACACACACACATATATAAATTAGCACTCCTGGGGGGAAGCCAAGCCTCTGGATCTCTTTAAACTCCTCCTGTTTTCCCCTCTATGTCCTGGCTTGACCAGCTCCCCTCCTATATATTGACAGGATTTTCCAAATCCTACAGGACACTCAGTGAGTTTAACAAAGAATTCAATCTTGTCATTCACACTTATGAGCCCGGATACTCCGACCTTTGCCAATTAATTTACAGGACTGCTGGTGAAGGTCAGGTAGAAATCTAGACAGACAAAACTATTTAAAACAAAAAAGAAAGAAAGAAAAAGAAAACTGAAAAAAAGAAATTCTCCCAAGGTAAAATAGTAGCTAAATAAGCCCCCAAACAATACTCTAGGCACTAGGATTCAGGGTTAGTACTTGTAATTACTGTAAACAACCTGGGCATTAGGAAAACAAAACAAAACAAAACAACTCCCTAAAACTTCTGGAAAACAGCAGCCTCCCTCCACCCAACACACACACACATGCCCTTTGCCCTCTAAGAAAGCAAAGTGCCTTTCCGTGTAACTGCTCGGGCTGCCTCAGAAAACCCTTTTCCGGGTCACATCTTCAGGCAAAATAGACCTGATAATTGGAAACAAGGGCATAGGAACTCTAATTAATAGGAAGGCCATCTCACCTGTCTTAACTCCCAACACCCTCATCTGAAACTCTTAAAATCAGCTTCAACAGACCAGGATAAGGAAATGAAGCATAGTTTACTCAACACTCTCCCTCTGGGACACCCTGATTACAAAATTACCTTTATTTTAACACAGATGTTATTAGGTATAGGGACAGTTCCCACCTTAAAGATAATTCAGTAATCTATCAAGTTGGTTAAATTATACTTACAAAAAGAAAAACCATCAGAAATAGTAGAAAGTGAAGTAGCAAATTAAAGTTGTAACAACAAACCAGTGCAGGCAGCTATAGGGGGAAGGGCTGAGTGCAGAAAAGATGGAGGAGGTGTGGCTTTAGCTTAGATTTCTTTCTACTGGGCCTGGAAATTAGGAGTGATAAGAACAGGGGGAATGTTGCAGAATAGGCCATATTTTGCATCCCAGGAAAAGTACAGATCAATATTGTTTGTGGATATAGATTCAAAAATTCTTAACAAAATACTAGCAAACCAAATCCAGCACCATATAAAAAGGATTATATGCCACAACTAAGTGGGATTTATTCTGGGAATGCAAGGTTGGTTTAATGTCCAAAAATCAATCACTGTAATATACTATATTCATAAAATAAAGGAGAAAAACCATAGGATCATCTCAAAAGACACAGGAAAACATTGGACAAAATTAAATACCTCTGCATGATAAAAACACTCAATGAACTAGGTACAATAGGGAAATTCCTCAATTTGCTGAAGGCCTCTACAAAAACCCTAGATAACCTCAAACTTAATGGCAAAAGACTGGATGCTTTCTCCCAAGATCAGGAGCAAATAAGGATGTCTGTTGTCACCACTTTTTTTAGAACATTTTACTGGAGATTCTAGGCAGGGCAAGTCAAGACAAAAGAAATAAAAGGCATCCAGATTGGAAAGGAAGAAGTAAAACTATCTTTATTCACAGATGACATGATCTTGTATATAGAAAATCATAAGGAAACTACTAAAAGCTATTAGAACTAATAAACAAGTTCAGCAAGGTTGCAGGGTTAAAGAATACAAAATCAACTGTATTTCTACACACTAACAATGAAAAATCATAAAGTGAAATGAAAAAACAATACCATTTCCAAAACATAATAAAGAATAATATACATAGGAATAAATTTAACAAAAGAAGTACCATGCTAGTACACTGAAAACTATAAAACATGTTGAAAAAAATTAAAGACATAACCAAATCCATGTTCATGGATTGGAAGATTAAATATTGTTAAAATGTTAATTCTCACCAAATTGATCTAGAGATTCAATACAATCCCTATCAAAATCCCAGCAGGCTTTTCGTTGCTCCAAAATGTGAGCAGCAGCAGATCTCATTTAAATTTGGGGGGAGGGGGAGTTAGGGTCAGAAATTTAGGGAGAAGTGTAAAGGAAGTGGTTGGAAATCTAGGTTGGGGAACCAGGTCACATTACTAGCCCAGAGGAACTCCTCACAGGGCTAGCTGCATTCTCCCTTCATTCTCTCTTTCCATCTGCCTCTATCCATTGTTTAATGCCTACAGAGCTTTCTCCAGACTCAGAGGAGAACTCTGCCTGAGTAGGGGCGAAGCCCTTGGGTCAGAAGGAGCCAGTCTTGGGTGGAAGGAGACTCCCCAAGAGGAGTTTCCTCACTCACCTGCAAAATGGGAAATTGCCCCTTTCCCAGGCTCACATGTCCTTTGAAAATGGGGTTAGTCATTCTATCCTCACACATTATGAGGTGCTGCTTCGCATCTGGGTATTACGATCTCTAAGGAATGCAATTCAGTCCAGAAAACTGATTATTTGGGTTAAAGACTGGTATAGCTTCACATCCTTGGGGGAAACACTGAAGTAGGAAGTAGATTTCCTTTTTGGGTGCAAAGATTTACAAAGGGGAAAAGAGTAGCAGGGTAATTAACTGAGCCATGAATTGTGCTTACTTAGTTCTTGTGCTATAGGAATCCGGCAAGCATAAGAGATGTTTTTCCTGTTCTGTCCCAATAAAGTGGTTGAGTTTGAGAGATAAAGACAGAGGGGTTGGAAGACAGCCCCTCATCAAGGCTTGTGTTGCAGAGCCTATTTTTAGCTGGATGTAAAGTTGGAAGTGGAAATACCCTACCTGAGGAGGAGGGCGGTAGCTTACCTGAAACTGGGGAGACAATGGGGAATTTGGGGTTTCTTAAAGGGTCAGAAACCTGGGCCCCTCCTTGAGTACAGTACCTGGAATGGGAGAATAGTTGTTTGAGGGATCCAGGGAAGCTGGGCTCCAGGAGCTGCAGTTTGGAAGCCTTAGCAAAAGCTTTGTTGATATGGCCCAGTCCCAAGGGAGAGAAGCATGAAAAAATGGACCATGAAAATTTGGAAAATGAGCATCTCAGTGGTGATTAAGTTGTATGGAAGACCAGAGGCCACTCTGCACATTTTCTGGACTGTGTTAGACTGCTAGGATTCAGGATATGACCCTAGGGAGGGGAGAGGCACCCATAATGATAGTGAGTATGTCAGCATCCTGGCACTTGGCGACTAACATTTTCTAAATTTGACTTAGAAAATATAGTACATTCGTGAGGGATGGTACCAATTCATATGGCTTATTACTGCTGTGAAGGTCAAGATAGATGTGGCGACAGGTAAGAGGGTGGGGAAAAGGCAAAGAGAATGAGTGGGGGTAGGCTATTAGAGGGGCAGGAAGGGCTTCATAGTGAAGGTAATTTAGCAGAATCTGCAAAAAAAATGTCAGACGGACAGAGGTGGGGGGAGGAAGCAGCAAAAAAATAGATATGGGGGTATGAAACAGTTTGGGCATCTTTTAGTAACTTATTAGTGTAGTTGGAGTGGGGGATGGACAAGGCATGGTGAAAGGTGAAGGAAGAGAAATGGAAAAAACTAGGTCACAGGAAGCTTGCAGGAAGGCTACTGACCCCATTACAGTCTCTTGTCCTAGTACCTATCTGTTTCTGCTGCAGACTCTTCACTCTAATCTCATACTGTTCTTTTTCTCTTAAAAAAAATGGCTCCTGACCTGCCATCACCCCGCTGTCAGCTAGGATTCTTGGTCTTGATTCTTCACCTATATATCCAAGGACTTTCCATGTCTCCACCCATCTATCGCCCAACCAACTCACTGCCTGTGTACTTGGACTCCTGCTGGACACATCCTGGCTTGAATTCTGTCAACTTCTGTAGCCAATTAGGGCAGACATGGTCTGTAAAGCTTTGGAATGCATTTCCAGAGACTCTGACATTTTAAGTAGGAAACTGAAAGACCTAGGTGGTATTTTCATTTCTTTTTCAAGTTCACACAGACATGACTCTGTAAGAGAAATGAGGATGTGGAAAGTGAGTCACTAGCTACATAACTGGGGATACACAGTGGGATTTGGTAATTGAAATGATGTTTTCCTGGCAATGGATAGAATCATCTCATAAATACTTGGAAAAAGTTAATTTTTTTAAAAAATTATTTATATATTTACCCCTGCCACATTCCACAAAGCAATTAAGCCAGTTTGGAAAAATGCAACAACACAGAAAGATAAAATAAGTAATTAAGGGGATTGGGCAAAGGAAAAAAAGGGTAAGGCAATAATAACAGAGCCAGGACTAGATGAGTTCTCAGAAATGCGAAACACCCACTTTTGTGGGAAAGGAGCCCCACAGCTTTTCCTGATGTAAGTCTGGGTGAAGCTCTCTTGTGGATTTCTATTGAGCAGTAAGTGAAATCTTTTAGAGAACTCTTGTAATCAATATAATAAAAGATTTCATATAGCTATAGAGTGGTTAAGAGTTTGGACCCTGGAGCCAGCCTTTTTGGGTTCCATCCTGACTCTACCATTTACTAGCTGTGTGATATTGGGAAAGTTATTTAAGTTTTCTTGGCCTCATTTTCCTCATCCATAAAATAGGGATAATAATTCCTAACTCATAGAATGGTTATGAGGACAAAATAAATTAAATTCATATTTGTGATGTGTTTAGAACAATGTCAAATATATAGTAAGTGTCATGAAGTGTTAATTTTTTAAAAATTAAAAATACATTTAGAATTATTAGAGTTTACTAGTTTTTGTTAAATTAAAAATAATTTAATAATTCTTAGACATAGGTCTATAAGATCTCCAAAGAATGCCGTCAAAGCACATGACTCTCTTATGGTCTGGCTTGATCTAAGAATGAAAACTTATAGGAGTGGATGGATAGCACATATCTTTCAGGAAAAACTGGGAAAAATGGGTTTATCAAGAGCTGTGCCCATTCTCATGAAGCAATCTTCTTCTGAGGAAAAGGAAGTAAAAGACCCAAATAAAACAAAATAATCCTTGTGAGGATAGAAAGATGCAACATTTAATTCTCAAGTAAAAAATCAGGGAATGGGCTAGTACTTAAGGCTATAGTTGACTAAGGTTTAGGGTATGTGTAAAATGTAATTTGAGAAGCCACACGACATTTACAGTTGCTGAGGCCTGACGGGCTGGCACCAATGGCTAGAATTTATGAGGGCAGTGTGGACTCTGTTTAGAACTGCTCTAAAAGAAGGGGCGGAAGAAGAGACAGCACTGAATCAACTGAGCTGTGCTTACTCTTGCAAGAAAACCCAAGAACCTGAAAATGAAAACAAGGTGGAGCCAGCCAACTAGCTGAGTGCAAACCAGGAATGTGTGATAGGCTGTCCAGCCAGAAGGGGAATGCGAAGGGGGGAAAAACGAATATTAATAAACATCTACTTCTGCATCTGGGTGGACTGGAATGACCAGCAGCAGATCAGTTCTTCTGCCTACAACAACCAGAAGTGCTGGATAATGTACAGAAACCATCTGATTGATGGCAGTGAGAACTAGAGGTAGCTAAGTCTCTGGAGAGGAAAGAATCCAAAGAAATGGAATTATTGCAGCCACTTTTACCCTGAGGGCACATGTTGATTCTGGATTGCAAGGAGTGGGAGAGGAGGGCTGAGAATCCAGGTTTTGCAACTGTGAGACACTTGCTAGGGAACAGAGAATCCAGCAGATCTTCTGATGAGACTTCTGGGGCTTCAAGCCAATTTTCCACTCAGCAACCAATTTGTTTATATACAGTGTGCATCTTTTGTTAAAATATTGCCAGGCACACCAAAAGACAGACCACATGTCTGAAAACCAAGAGGAAAAAGAGACAATAGAAACAAATCCATGGTGATCCAGATATTGGGGTTAGCTAACAGGAACATTAAAATAACTATGAATACTATATTCAGGAAAATAGATGAAACTATGGAGAATTTCTCCAGAGAACTGTAATCCGTTAAAAAAAAAAAGATATGAATACTATGAATACTTCTGTGCTTCACAGGACTTTGTCAAAAAGGTGGAAATGCAGCTAACTCAATGGGAGAAAATATTTGGAAACCACATATCTGATAAGGGTTTGCTATCTAGAATATGCAAAGAAATCCTACAACTCAACAATAAAAAGACAAACAACCCAATTAAAAATGGGCAAAAGACATGAATAGACATTTTTCTATAGAGGAAGTTCAAATGGCTAAAAACCACATAAAAAGATGCTCAACTTCACGAACTATTAGGCAAATACAAATCAAACCCACAATGAGATATCATTTCACACTCACTAGAATGGCTGCTACTAAACAAACAGAAAACTACAAGTGTCGGAGAGGATGTGGAGAAATAGGAACACTTATTCACTGCTGATGGGAAAGTAAAATGGTGCTGCTCCTGTGGAAGATGGTTTGGTGATTCCTCAGGAAGCTAAGAATAGAGCTGCCATATGATCTGGCAATCCCACTACTGGGTATATACCCAGAAGAACTAAAAGCAGGGATGTGAGCAGACATTTGCACACTGATGTTCATAGTGGTAATATTCACAATGCCAAAAGATGGAAATAACCCAAGTGTCCATCAACCAATGAATGGATAAACCAAATGTAGTATATATATAGAATGGAATATTATTTGGTAGTAAGAAGGAATGAAGTCCTGAAGCACACAACAACATGGTTAAACCTTGAGGACATTATTTTGAGTGAAATAAGTCAGACTCAAAAGGACAACTGTTATATGATCTCAACGATATGAAACAATTAGAATAAGCAAACTCATAGAGTCAGAATCTAGAATACAGGTTATCAGGAAATAGAATGGGGTTAGAGAATGGGGAGTGGATGCTTAATGTGTGCAGAATTTTTAACTAGGTTGAATTTAAATGTTTGGAAATGGATAGAGGTGTTGGTAGCACATTATGGTGAATGTAATTAACAGCACTGAATTGTGTGTGTGATTATGGTTGAAAGGGGAAGTTTAGAGTTGTGTATGTCACTAGAAGGAGAGCTAGAGGATAAAACGTGGGACTGTGTAACACAGTGAACCCTGTGGTGGATGATGACTATGATTAACTGTACAAATATAAAAAAGTTCTTTCATGAACTAGAACAAATGTACATCACTATTACAGGAAGCTAATAATAGAGTGGTATATGGGGAAAATGAACCTATTGCATACTATAGTTAACAGTACTATTTTAGTATTCTTTCATCAACAGTAACAAATGTACCACACCAAGCTGGGGGTCAATAATCGGGGCAGAGTAAGGAGTATGGGATGTTTCGTTTTGTTTTGTTTTTTGAATGAAAATGTTCTTAAATTAATTGTGGTGATGAATGCATAGCTATGTGATGATACCGTAAGCCTTTGATTGTATTCTTTGGATGGATCGTATGGTGTGTGACTACATCTCAATAAAACTACATTAAAAAAAGGAAACAAATGTAAATTGCAGAACTCCTAACCACTACTATATGCAAAGTATGTTAACAGGCACATGCAAGGTACTTATAAGTTGTACAATTATTTAATCATCTTAAGAACGTCCTGAGGTATATTTTGTTATCTCCATTTTACATGTGATAGGCACAGGAGTTATTAATGTGTGTCTGTCTGCACCTTCTTTCTTCTTTCTTTCTACCCCACTCTACTTGTATTTACGAAAGGAGCAGCCTTGTCAGCTTTATTCCAGGGTATTTTGAATAGGTGGAGAGAGACAGGATCTGAGAGGGAGGAGGATATGCCACAGGGGCCAAGTCAATCTGCAAAATATATGGCTGAGAGAGGGAGAAAGACTAAAGAGAGAACAGGAACCGGGGGTGTAGAGAGAGTTTTCCGGTTTGTTGTGTGAATGGCTCTTAGAATAGCATCAGGTTTGAGATAACTGAGGAGTGGAGGAAGAGGATTTGGGAAATGTTATTGTGAGTTGTGATGTAGATAATTTTTGGTGATATTTAAAAAACAAATAAATTAATGTTAAAATTACTTTTGAGCCTCTGGACAGTGCTTCTTTATATGCCATTTGTGCAGATACTAACCCATGTGGGGCTGCTGGATTTGTTAGGGTTATTGTAAATAGTTGAATACACCAATGCTTAGAGAGGCTGGGAAAATAATAAAGCTGTCAGGACCTTAGGGCTACATGAGTCCAAAGCCCATGTTTTTCACAGACAGTACAAATTACATTTTACCACAACAGATCAGAAAACTGCCTTGCCCTGATTCCCAAAAAAAGAAAGGCAAGCAAGAAGGGGAAATTTCTGCCCTGGACATCAATTTGATGAAGACTGAGGAATTTAGTCAATTCCTAAAGTGGGGAAGTGGTAGAAACTCTATGAAAAAGAAACTATGTCATCCTGGAGTCTGGGTAGTCAAATTTATAGCTTAGACCTTAACTCAATCATCAGGTCATATATTTTAAAAACTATTTGAAATATGCTTTTCTCTAAAAAGAAATGGAGCATATAAAGGTCTAATGATGAATAGAGGAATATGGAAAAGCCTTATTGAAGAAGCACCATTTTTCAGGCTAGGATTTGAACACATAGACATGAGAGAGGGGACAATATGAGCAAAAGTTCAAAGGTGGGAAAATTTAAGATTTGTATATTGATTTGGTTGAAGTATATAGTGCATGAAGGAGAATGGGAGATAAGGCTGGATCTTGAATAGTAGGCTAAGGAATATGGACTTTAATGTATCAGCAATAGGAAATCACAGACTATTTTTAGGTCGAGGAGTGACAGAAAGTCAGTTTCAAGATTAATCCGGTGTCAATATGTAAAATGGGTTGGGAAGGGGAGACACTAAAAGCATTGAGACAAATTAGGAGATTACTATAATATCGAAGCAAAAAAGTTAAAAGGGCCTGGACCCAGGATGGTGACAATGAGTCTGGAGAGGAGAAGACAAATGCAGTAGATACTGTGGGGCTAGAACAGGCAAGGCTTAGTGAGTGACTGGCTATTGGAGCCACAGAAAAACTTGCGATAATCAGAGGAAAGCCTCAAGATTAATCTATTGCCTATGTGCAGAATAAATTAGAAGAGGGAAAGCCTGGAGATAGGAAACTCAGTTAGGAGCTTACTGAAGATTTGGTGAGAACAAGCAGCGGGAATGTAAAGAAAAGGACAGTTTCAAATCATGTTATTAAGAAGAAAATTTTTGTGACTTAGTGCTGAAGTGGGTGTAAAGGGTGAGATGGCTGAAAATGGCTGAGGTTTCAAGCCTGAGTAACTAGACAATGGTGGTGCTGCTATTAACAGAAAGGCAGAAGTTAAAATGAGAAGTTATCTTGAGGGGAACATCCCAGTGAGAAACAGAAGGCAAGGGAGTTACACAAGTTGTTGCCTTGACAAAAGATTTTAAGAGCCCATGAAAAAGGTTTGAGAAAGAATACCAATGATGGAGTTGAAGAAGTGCTGCAAACGTGTAAAAATAGGGTCAGTAAGGTTGAAACTCTAAATAAGTCTGAATAAGTAAAAAAAGATCTGTTGTTGAATGAATGAGCTGAAGCTTGTGGAAAATCCTTCCCACTGTAACACACTGCCTTTCAGGGTTTTTGCTGCTTGGAGAAGCTGTTGTCATATGAAAAGTGAGAAGGAAGAGCCATTCAAATAATTTGCTTCATTCTCTTCCAGAGAAGGAGTAGTCTAATCTGGATGAAGTGGAACAAACATAGAGTAGAGAGAAAAGTAACACAAGACAGGCAAGGAGCAGATAAGAGTACCCAGTCACTTTAATTGAGTCCTAGTCAGTGAAGAACAGAAGCCTGGGATCTAAGTGAAGGGAGAATTAGCCCTGGATAAGTACAGTCTGTATTTATCTGGCTGCATCCAGAATAGGGAATTTAGCAAAGAAGTTTAAGCTGGACTTTGGAGTCAGTGGAACCAGGTTTAAATTCTGACTCGCACCTTTTGGTGGCTCTGTGCCTTTTGGTCAGTTCCTTGACCTCTTTAGCCACAGTCTTCCCATCTGTAAAAATGAGGACAGTAATCCCTACCTCACAGAGGTGCTGTGAAGATTAAATGAGACCAAGTTAGCAAAGCACTTAAGTGACTAGTACTTAGTAAGTGCTCCCAAATGGTATCTATTAGTGATGGGTCAACCACCCACTTGTGCATTTTCATGAGAAAGAAGTGATAAAGAAGAGGTGTTTTGGCCCTTACGACAGTGCCTGGCACATGGTGCTCAAGAAATGTTTGTTGAGTAAATAAATATATACAGATTCTCAAACTCTGAGTTCAGAGGCAGGGAGACTCTGATCTTGTGTATGTAAGCCAGGAGAGAAGGGATACTCCTTCCCATCCTTGCTTTTAATGGCTACATAATATTTCATTGTCTGAATTATAGTTCCTAGAGTCTTTTACCTATTCAGATTTAACCACTCCTATATTTAGAACATTTAGGTTGTTTCCAATTTTTTACCACTGCAAATAACACTGAGATGAACACGCTGGTACATAATCTTTGTTCCCTTTCCTGATTGTTTCCTTGGGCTACATTCTAACCAATAGAATTAAAGTGTTGAAGGGTATTACCTTCCAGAAAATCTATACTCCCTCTAGCAGTATATTAGAATGCTAGTATAAATGTTTAAAATGTCAGGTACTATAGAATGTATTAAAGGCACTTGGAGGAAATTCCTCCTGAGTGATGATGTCATCTACGGGAGCCTGAGGAATTGCGTGGAGTACATAGTAAACTGAGCCATCGGGCACTAACAGTCAGAATGGCTTTGTTGTCTCTGTGTGTTCTTCAGATAGGAAACAGGAACTCAGTGGGTGGACCCACCAGGGAGTGTAGGCTCAGAAACAGGGAAGAAGTCTGCTTCTGGTAGTGAAAGAGAGACCTTGCAGAGCTGTCCTGATCACAGTTCCCTAGTATCCTACAGGATCAAACTTTTATTCTACATATACACTTAGTTCCACGTCTTTAAATTATATTTGCAGTTGTTTTATTTTGCTTTCTAAGTGTCATATTGCTGTTTCATGTGTGTGCTCTTTTACTTTTTCTATTTCAGGAAATGTCATCTACCTACTTGTTTAAGTCAGAAACCAAGCAGTTATTTGATACTTTCTTCCTCCTCACTCCCTACATCCAACCCTTCACCAAGTTCTGATGATTCTATTTCTAAAATATTTCTCTAACTGGATGACTTTTCTCATCTTGACTTCCAGTATTCTAGTCCATGCCACCATCATCTCTTGGCTAGACTACTGCAATGCCTGCCTACTTCATTTTCTTGTTTCGATTCTTGCTTCTGTCAGTTTATTTCCAAATTTTAGGGCAAATCGTCTTTTAAAACCTGAAATAGATATTTTCCATGATTTCTTTCCTTACTTAAAATAAAACCATAGGTCCTTCATTAAGCCTACCAAGCTTTGCATGGTTTGACCCCTGCTCATTTCTCCAGCTTTTGCCTCTCTCCCCCTTGCTCTCTGGGATTCAGCCACAATAGCCTTTATTCTTGGTTCTTCTCTCAGCTCTTCCCAGCCTTGGGGGGATTGCACATGCCTGTTCCTGCACCCGAATGCTCTTCCTGCCACCCTTCACCTGGCCAATTCCCATTCCAGTTTAAATGTCACTTTAGCAGAGTGCTCTTATTTCCCTTCATAAAAGTTAAAATCAGAATGTATATAATTGTTTAATTCTGTCTCTTCCACTTGAGAATAAGTTTCTTGAGGCCCATATATAATGTCTATTATGTCTCTACTGAATATCTAGGGCTCAGCACAATGTCCTCCATAGTGTTAGGAAGAAAGTGGGTTTCAAAATATAGTTACTTATGGAAAAACCTCTTTTGCCATTTAAATGTCAGCCTACAAAACCAGGGATTTTCAAGTTTGGTGTCTTGTAACTGAATTCAGGAATTGTTTCCTATACAGGAAACCAACCAAATTTGCCCCAAATTTCAGAGTGTTTCCAGGTCTTTTCCGTTGTGAGTAGGGCAGGATTAAGTTAGCTGCTTTTTCTGTAGTTGATGCTTTAACACTCTTCCTCATCTGGGGACATAAGTACTCACCAGCAAGCTGTGACACAAAGCATGGAAGTGCTGCTGATTTGTTTCCAGCTCATCCCAGTCCAGCTGCCAGCAGCTTGTGGGTCTGAGGATGAATGGGAGTCCATACGTCAGTGACTCGCAGACCCCACTAGATTTTAGAGCCCTGAGGAAAGACATTTGCAGTGAAAGATCCTCAGTGATATCCAGAACCTCTACCCAGATCCATTTAAATTCAGCTTTGGTCTAAGGCCCTACTCTGAAAGCTTTTAGGTTCATACGGCCATTCTTTCTACCTAGCATGGTATCTGGCATGCAGCAGATTCTCAAAGCCTTTTAATCAATGGATGCAGCAGCCATCAGGAGGGCTCAAGATTTTGATGGCTATTTCTTCTCCTGAGCCCATTCCATTCTAAGTGACTTCTTTGGGGATGCTCCCATAATACCCCTGCTGCAGCAACCATATTATACAATAGTATAATATGCATTCCAGTCCTGGCTTTTTTTTTGTGGCGAGGTGCTGACAGAGTATGCATTTAAGAAGGTTCCCTAGCAGCATATATAGCCACAAACCCATGGATGAGTTTACTCAGATACTTGGGCACTGGGTACTGTGATAGGAACTAGAAGCAGTAAAAGTGGCCTTTGCCATCATTGCCAATTCTACCCTAGACTTGGTTCCCTGTAATCAGGAATTCTAGTACTTAGAACAATGGGAGGGGGCAGGGGTAGATTCTGTGCACCACTTGCTCCTTGAAGGTTGGACCACTGTCCTGATGCCTAAACAAAAGTTTCAATTAAATATTTACTGAATGGACAAACATCTTCCTACTGATATTGTTTTTCTCTATGTTCAGAGACTTTCAGAGATTTCCAATCCTCATCCAGACTTCAGAATGTTCTACTGAGGCACAGCTTCCCCCATCTGCTCATCTGGTCTCCACATGCTCATGCAGCTAATTGCTGCTTTGGAACTGACTCCGGCTTGCCTGGCATTTAGAGATCTCTAGACTATTTCACCATATGTAACCAGCAGGAATAAGATTTGCATGGATTGGAGAGTTTCCCTTGGACCATACTTGATCACCCGGAGCTTGTAACGGGAGGCTGATGACTGGGAAACCATCTGGTGGATTGTGCTGAAGTCTCCTTTGGGGTCATCCATTCTTAAGGAGCCGTCAGCTGTGCCAGGGAGCAGGGATGGGCTGAGAAGTCGCTCTTGGAGATCACATTTCAGACACACTACAAAACAAAAATGGCATTGGGGGAGGGATCATGGGTCACGATTTACCTCAGGCTATGAAATTAAAAGAGAACATCTGTCACCCATTCCCACTCTACTGGACAAGGGAGGGTTGGGAAGGGGCAGAGGAATGGAAAGAGGAGATTGGTTTGGAAAGGTGGAACAGGTTTGGAACCTACAGGATCTCCATTGCTCTACACAATAGTTAACTTATTTTTGGAGTCTGACATGACCTTTACTTGTTTGGTTCTTGGGCTGGCCCAAGGGATCTGGCTTGTGAGCCAGTCTGGGAGGAACATGTGTCTTCTGTGGGGGAGGCAGCTAACACTACAATATGCAGAGGACCTTTAGCAAGCAGAAGGAAAGCTCGCCTCTGCTGCTTCCCTGTGGCTAGGGTTTATCAGGGCTGCAGCTCAGATGAAGGAAGAGTAGGAAAGCAGAAGTCAGGCAGTTAGCTGACAGCTACTGTTTAAATGCGGGCTCTTTTAGGGATATTTGGGGGGAAGAAGACTAACAAGTTCCTGAAATAGTTTATTTTTGAGTTCCCCAAAGAACTCTGAGTAGGACTTCCTTGGCCCTGGAGCATTACTGAAGCACCAGACAACAGTTCTGAGGTGGACGCAGACTAGGCATGAGCTATTCATCTAGGTATAACACTCTTCTGAATTATGCTTCTGCTGCAGCAGGGACGTTCATTCATATGTCACCATGTACAATGTTCTGTTGCACTGGGCATGATTCCTTGATTATTACAAAGTTTTTCAATAAAATGGATACCTGGTTTGAATACTGATAACAAATTTGCAAACATGAATGTTGACTACTTAGGACTAGCAATTGATATTAGTGATAGGTCACATGACTGTACTAATGGCAACATGAGGTAAAAACAAAAGTAGAAAAAAAGAATGGCAGAACAATTGTCAGGTCCAGCTTCCCCTCCTGGGCCCAGCAAATCAGACCTAGACAGTAATTTCAGGTGAGCTAGTGTGCCGGTTTGGATGTATTATGTCCCCAAAACCCCATGTTCTTTGATGCAATCTTGTGGGTACAGACGTATTAGTGTTGATTAGGTTGGAACCTATTGATTGTTTCCATGGAGATGTGACTCAGTCAATTGTGGGCAAGACCTTTGATTGGAAATTATCCATGGAGGTGTCACCCCACCAATTCAGGTGGGTCTTCATTAAATCACTGGAGCCATATAAAACAGCTGACAAACAGAAGGAACTCATAGAACCTAAGAGTGACATTTTGGAGAGGGGCTGCAGCTAAAGGAGGACAAAACGCCCCAAGTGCAACATTTTGGAGAACACCATTTTGAAACGCAACCTGGGAGCAAGTGGATGCCAGCTACGTGCCTTCCTAGATAACAGAGGTTGTCTGGATGCCAATGGCCATCCTTCAGTGAAGGTACCCAGTTGTTGATGCCTTACCTTGGACACTTTATGGTCTTAAGACTGTAACTTTGTAATCAAATAAACCCCCTTTATCAAAGCCAATCCATATCTGGTATTTTGCATAACAGCAACATTAGCAAACCAGGACAGCCAGTTTTGGCCTGGTGCTTCCCAGAGCCCCAAGGATATTGGCCTGGTGCTTCCCAGAACCCCAGGGATGAGTATGAGGGACTTTGCCTAGGGCCCCAGTTCCCTCTCATTTCCTGTGTGCCTGACTTCTCCACTGCTGGGTCCCCGTGCTTCATCTGTGTTTATCTGACTGAAGTTTTCAAGTCTAGTTGCAATAAGAATCACCTGGGGAACTTTTATATAATACTGCCAATGTTTGGGCCCTACTATAGAACAATTAAATAGAATCTCTGGGGGTGGGGACCAGTTTTGGGTATTTTTAGAAAGTTCCCCATGTGACTCTTATAGTAGCCAGGGCTGAGAACTACTAGAACTGTAGTGTCAGTGGAGTATTCCAAAGCTGGGAAAGTTGTTTTAGTAGGGCTAGAGTCTAGAACCAAGTATGCTTCTTACCTCCCAGAACCCAGTGCAGAGACAGCAGACTCTGAACCAAAGAACTGAGAAGACACTCACCTGTAGCTTACTGTGCACTCTCAGTGTCAGAGGGAGGCCTATGACGGAGGCACTTAGAGATGGGGTGAAGGGCCCTAGGCAACCAAAGAAGTAAGTGGCGTGGTGGAACCTTGTAAGGAGGTGTCAAAGAGAATACCTTGAGCGCTTCTCAAAGGACTCTCCAGTAGGAGAGTTTATGTTTTTAATTTTGTTTCATTTTTTTGTAGTGGGCCACTTGACCAGAAAGCCACACGTGTGGCACTGCATCAGTGTTTTACAAAATGGATAACTAAGGTATGATCTTTCTTGTGGTTGTTTAAAATCTCAGGTGGGTCACACCCACTCCAGAGGAGGCCTAATTTTCCCAGACCCCATCGCAACTGTGCCTGAGCATCTGGATTCCACCGAAGAGCTCCTCAGCAGAGAGCTGACTGGAGTCTGGATCTAAGTTCTACCACATGCCCTGAAAACGTGCAGATTTCCAAAAATGATTATAGATGGAGATAAACCTTCTGACTCTGACCCTGGTGCTGAAAACCTTGGCAGAAGGGAGGGAAAGGCAGAAAAATTTGGATCAGCACCACCGGCAAATGCTATGCAACAACTAATGAATAGAAAGGCTGGTTGCAGGAGTTCCTGGCCTTTGAGGGCCTCCAATCCTCTCTATGAGAGAAATGAATCTCTAGCTCCTTAGCTCGGATTTGCCCAGCACGAGGCAGATTAGTGTAGTAGGTGAAGGCCAAGGCTTTGGAGGCAGATAGACTTGGATTTGATTAATGTCCTCTGGAAGAAAGGGGCTAAATGTAGAAAATACAGATTTCTGATTCTAAGGGTTAAGAGTGGGCTATGGACTCACACTCCCTTTATACTATGTATAGACAGATGAGTAGAAAACTGGGGACAAAAAAGTAGGTGAATAATAGAGGGGGAGGAGAGGTATGGGACGTTTTGGGTGTTCTTTTTTATTTTTATTTTTTGGGGTAATGAAAAATGTTCAAAAATTGCAGTGATGAATGCACAACTATATGATGACACTGTGAACAACTGATTGTACACTTTGGATGATTGTATGGTATGTGACCATAGCTCAACAAAATTGCATACCTCCCCCCCCCCCAAAAAAAAAAAAGAGTGGGCCCTGGAGTTGGCTGGCTTCAAATCCTGGCTCTACTAATTTTCTGGGCAGCCCTGAGAAAGTGTTTAATTTCTCTAAGTTTCAGTCTTCTCATCTATAAAACAGGGATAATACTGTATGTATTTGATTCTAAGACACATTTTTTTCACATATTAACATCTCTATATACGTGTCTTAACAGTTGCCATTGACCAGGCAGACATGCTTAACCCTTACTTTCTACTCTAACCTGAAAGAGCTCTTTCAATAAGTTTAAAATAAAGTTTCTAAGTAATAGGAAAGCACTGTATCATGTTTATTGGTCAGGTTTTTCTTTCTTAGCGGTACACATCAAGGTGTCTTAGATTCAATGGCACATGGTAACAGTATTGCCTTGTGGTGTTGAACGAGGATGAAAGGAGATAACTTGAGAAAAGGAGTTAATATTGTGCCTGGGGCAGAGGAAGGGCTCAGTAATGTTAGCTATAATAAGTTTCTGAATAAAGCTGCTAGTTCCCTTAGATAGGGGAAATATGATTTAAAAAAAAAGTGAATTCTAGAGGATGGGACAGGGAGAAATTAGTACTACCAACCTTGGACAAAGGTTGTGTATAGGAGCTCCTGGGAAGAAAATTTTACACACAATAGGAAGACATTAAAATCAAGGTAAATTGTCAGAGTCATCCTAGGCCTTAAGTTGAAAGTGGGGAGTCTGTAGGGACCCAAGGGCTATCCATAGAAAGAAAGATTTTGGGAGATCATAAGCCTATCCAGTAACACCTCCAAAGGACTTTTCTCTGTTCTAAAAGGAACTGTGGTCAGAGCAAAGCTCTGTTACAACACCAGCTGAAGAAAAGGATACCTGCATAAAAACTCAAATACACAGCTTATGGCCAAGAAAGAGCCTTGGGAGGAGACAGTGTCCCCAGGGCATTGTGTCAGAGGCCTTGAGAAGGGTCCCAATAAGCACAACATCCAATCCAGCCTCCATCACGCAACTGATCCCTGTAGCCACTACCAGGTTTCTGCTCAATGAGGAAAATGGGAATGGACCCTCACACCTAAAAGGAAAGACACACTTTGGTCCATCCCTTTAGAGCTGGGCCTAAGGAGTCGCTTTACGGTACTCAGCATGGCTGAAGGGACTGACGGGTCCATCTGCAGGCCCTGCCAGCCCACGTTCTGAGCCAGTCGTCAAAGGGAAGGGGAGACTGTAAATGGCCTTATCCCTGCCATCTAGTGGGACCTGGAATGAGGCATTGCTGTTAGTTGGAACAACATCTGGGCCCTGGCTGGCATGCCCAGAATGCTGTGGATCTCTTGGTCTCAATAACTGCCTGAATATGCTTTGTGAACATGGCCTTGGGCCACTGGTTGTCCTCCCTGGGGCCTGCCTCTGTAGTTGGTTTAGTTCCCCTCCATTTGGTACCTCCCTAGCAGGAAGAGATCTACCAATCTTGGTTCTCTCCTACTCTCCACAGGTCCTTTTGATATTGTTGAGGAATAAGGATGCCTCAAATTGTAATGTCAATGATATTTACCACATTAAAAATGGGAAAATTGAGAAAAATACAATTCATTGTGCTCTAACGTAGTGTAGCTGATACCCTGTGTCAAGGTGTTTAAGACTGTTTGCACCTGAACCCACTGGCCCCTGCTTGCTGGGCTTAGATAGGTTTGGCCTTCTAACTGTGGTCACTTTTTAGAACTTCTCTTTCACTCCTCATGCCTATGCTGGACAGTTCCATCAAACCCCTAAGCCTCACCTGCTCTGTGCTTTGATGACTCACTAACCTAGAGTCCTAATCTTAGACTGGGATACCCATAGCCTATATAATATGCCTTTTGGGGATTGTGTACTTGGATTTTCTCTGGCTCTGGAAAAACTGCCGACACTCTGTGAAGGAAGAAGGAGATGGATATGCTCTTGGTCTGTTCCATTGTTATGTAGCCAAGCTTTGAGGAAAATCTCCATGCTGACAATGTCGTTGTCTATAGTCTGAAGGTCAATGTCAGTTCCCAGGATAGAACTGTCTGCAGAAGAAAGGGAAGTAGTGTTTAAAGTGTTTTCTTCTTCAATCAGAAATTTTGAAAAATTCAAATGTTAAATGCACCTATTTTCTGACCCATCAATTCTACTTCTAGATTATTTAGCTTAGAGAAATTCTTGGACAATACACAAAGACATACTTAATAACAATAAATCAAAACAACAAATGGGAATGTTTATGTTATGCCCATCAATAGGGGAATGTTTAAATAAATTATAACACTCAGACTATGGTGTATTATGCAGATGCTAAAAAACAAAAGTAACACTAAATGTACTGATTTGGAATGCTAAGAGATAGTAAGTGAATAAGTTGTAGGAGAGATATGTAGTATGGTTCCATATAAATTAAAAATAAAACTATTTGCATAGTTACATACATTTGTATGTAAATGCATTTAACAAAAGTCTGGACGACTACCATCAAACTGTTAAGAGTGGGTTACCAGTGGATCGGGAGTGGAAGTGGGGCAGAATTCTGAACTACTTTCCCTTTTTACTATTCATACTTCTATACTGCCTGAATTGTATTGTAATAATGTATTTCTTGTGTTTAAAAAACATTCTGGAATTTAAAAACAACCATAAAATCTACAGCAGTGAAAATTAAATACTTCGTTAACAAGGGGGACTTCAATTTTATGTTGTTGTTTTACAGTGAGGGTGTAATTCAATTATTACTTCTGTTAAAATAAATTTTAAAAAGGCTAGAAGAAAAAGAAAAAAAAGATGATCTCTGGGTTCTACTTTTTGATACAGATTATATGAGCTTGTCTTTGGCACACTGTATCTCACAAGTATGGTTAGCAGAGAAAAGAAAATGGGGTGGTCTGGTGGAGTGTGATTTAATTCCAAACCTGAATGAATGGAACTGGGTAGGGTGTGGTAATGAGGCTTTGCTGTTGTACTTCCTGCTTCAGGCCAACACAAGCTCAGGAAATGGGGAAAGTCTGGGTTTGCAGGTAAATGTCAGTGAAAGCCCAGTGTAAGGTGGTGGAGAAAGCACAGCCAGAGGAAATGAACACGAGCTGGAAAGAAATGAAGAGTCCAACATTCTCTGTTTCACCATAAGGAACTCTCTGAAATACTTTTACAAAGGTCCTAAGAAAAACCAGTTGCTCCAATGAATTAACTTCTGTGTATGACTCACGGACCCCAGGGAGAAGGCTGGTTTATTTCTAGAACGACATTCCTGAGGACAAGTCTGCAGAGGTGGCAGACTCTTCCCAGGAAACAAAGGCGCTTCAGTCCAACGAGTTGGTACCCAACACAGGGGAGGTGGGGTGTGAGTTAGATGACTTCATATTGTATTTGACAACTTACCCCATGGTTGGAAAGGTTCACCAAATGCATTTCTCTTTTAGCAGTATGACTAAAATGCTACCATATTCCATAAATAGTTAAAAGGATTCATGGAATTTCAGTTATTACATCAACAGTAATATATATTAAGTAGCTACTATGTGGAAGATGAAATATTACACAGAATAAAAAGGTGGATCTGACACCCTTTGCCCTTAAAGAGTTCATAAAGCAACATTATTCTTCATCATTCCTGCTCTCTCATATGTCTGATTCTGTTTTATGGTACTCTAGTGATATATATGATGTCATTGCCCAAGAAAAATTCTTTGCAAGAACTAGAAATGTACTTTTTAATAATGTGAATCTTATATGGTCACAGACAAAAAAAAAAAAAAAAGAAGAAGAAGAAGTACTTTAATTTTTCTGAGCCTGACACCTAGACTTCAACTTGAGTAACAAATACAGAAATGACTGATCAGCTTCTCTCCAATGAGGCAAAACTGTTATTAAAGCATAAGGGGGCAGATAAAGAACTAGAGAAATGGAATTGAACAAAGAAGTTCAGAAAGTAGAGAGGATAATATAGCTTAGAGTTCAAACAACAGAAATTTTGGAGAACAAAAATGTGTTTCTTTTTTTTCTCCCCAAGGGAAATGGCAGAAAACCAGAAACTCCTACCATGGGCAGCGCAAGGGGACAGTAGCAAAGTTATCTCCCATCAAGAATCTCGAAATTACTCTATAAAAGCAACAGAGTGGTGAAGGCAATGAAAAACAGTTACCTTAAGAAAGGAGAATGGTTTGAGAGCAAGATGTGGCTGTAGCCTGATTGATGGTATTGGCATATCTGCAGGATGAACGTGCCCATTAGGAGGGGAGAGAGAAATGGAGCACAAAGGGGAGCAAGGGCAGTGCTCTTCCAGGAGTGGCCCCAAGGAGGGGATGTGCTGGCTCAAGGATGTGTCCTAATGGCTGGGATGTGTTTGTTGAGTCTCTGCCCTACTTGGTGGTTATGGGGGTTATGGTTCACCCTCAAAAATATTCAGGCTTTTACTTTAGTGTTGAACTTGGTAAGGTGTTGAACTCTGAGAGGGATGCTAACAAAATCAACTTTCTGATCCCGCAAAGAACACCCAAGCCTGAAGTCTGATGCCTCTGTGAAGGAAAATGTCATCTGGTTAAGGGCAGCCAGTCTTCTCTCCAACAGCCCATCAATGTTCCCTATGTTCTTTCTAACTTCTTAACCTACAACTTCCTGGAAAAGCCACAGAGCACAGTTTCTTACTTTGAAATGGTTCTCATATAATTTCTGTAGAGGCACTATGCTTCAGGTTTGAGCCTTCGATTCCGTAGGCTTAAAAGGGAGTCAGTGCCCTCTCAGAGACAGACTAACATCTAAGCTAAAGACTAAAGTGTAAACCAGAACACTTTGTAGGGACAACTTCTGCTCCATTTTCCTTGTCACTGGTCCAAGCATTTACTTGCTTGTGCCTGGATCATTGCAGCAGACCCTGGCAGTCCTATCAAACTCCATTCCTTCCCCTCCAGTACTGCCTATGTACTACTACAAGTTAATTTTTCTAACATGGTTTCATCAGATCCTTCCCAAAGAGCACATACTGCCTTCCTGCTGTTGTCTTCTTTTTTCCCCTCACTCATCCTACAACAGTCTATACTACTCACTATTCTTCAGATAACTTACCCTATCCTTCCTCTGGGGCTGCTCCTACTTTTCCTCCTCATCTCTGTTTGCTGAACTCCTATGTTCCTCTCCTTCAAGTCTGAGCTCAAATGTCACCTCCTTCGTGAAGTCTGCCCCAACCCACCCTCCATCTAGTGTATACATCCACAGCTCTTGATTCATATTTGCAATACAGTTCATACTATATTTTGCTTGATTATTTGGGAACATGTTTGATCCCTCCCACTCAAAAGTAAACTCTTAAAGGGTAGCAATTGTTTCTTGTTCACTTGCCCCTAGCTTAGTACCTGGCGTAGAGCTGAAGCTTACTGGATGCCTGTTGAGTTGAACAATTGCTCCCTCCTCCTCAGCTCTCATTACTTTTTTCTGTAAATTTTTTGCTTCAGCTAAGTTAGTCTCTGTGCCACATGACTTCCTTCCTTCCTTAGTGCTTTTATTACTCTGTCAATCTATAGCCTGCACCTCCTCCAGAATTCAACTTCAGGAGAGACTTTGCCCAGGAAGTTATGCTTAATTATATCCTCTTTTATTTGGCTTTAATCAGCACCCCCTCGGTATCAGTGGACTTCATTCAAACAATATTAATTACACTTGTTAATTTGATTCTTCTGCAGAGTTTTCTTCTCTTTTTGTGAGTTTATGAAAGGTGGTGGGATATGGTAGAAGGACCAGGGTTTGAATCATGCCTTGCAAGTTGTTAGCGCTGTGACTATGGGCACACGTTTGCCTTTCTAAGCCTCAGTTCTTCCATCCATAAAGCGTGGACAGCACAATCTAATTTATACAGTTACAGTGAGTTAAAGTGAGATGATTATGTATGAAAGTGCCTAGCACACTGGATGGCATGCAGTAGGCCCAAAACTTGTCATTTCTGTTCCTTCTCTCTCATCAACAAAATGATTAGCATTTAGAAGATAGGAATGTTCTTTTCTTGGTCACTGCCTTCTCTCCACCCTCATACATAAACGCACCATCACCTAGTGCTGCATTCCTCACAAATACAAACCAATGTGCTAAACCTGGGAGATAGAGAGGAGAATTCTCATTTCTCAGATGTTCAAAAACAGCTCCCACAGTGACTGGAGAGCAGGGCAGCATGCCCAGAGTGAGATGAGCCCCACTGGGGGCATGAAATAGAAAGGCAACAGGAGTGAGCTGCGGCACTGAGGGCTTGGGTGGTTATGAGAAGTGAAGGCCAGGCTCGCCGCACCTAGCTGCAACCTCATGTTCAGTTTTTGGACTTACCCTGCCGCCCTGTGGCCACAAGCAGTGACGTTCTTTATGTTTTATTGGAAGGACCACAATAACGGAAAAAACTAAGGAGGCCTAGATGCCTGAAAATCAGGTGGTGCTTAAAGCAGGACTTCTTAGACATCAAGGGAGGCTCAGGCCATTTTTATTGTCTGAGGCTCATGATATTAAAAAAAATTATAAAGAAATTGTCTAAAAACACTTCATTATTTTAAAAAAAGCTAAAGCAGGATTACAAAATTGAAGTGTGTTTAAAATGGGAGATTTTAACACTTTAATACATACAGAATTGTTTTGAACAACTCCATCTTAGCCCTAGTGATTTGAGATGCCCTTTAACCTATACTAAATTTCTATAGGCATTTGGGTGTATTTCTGGGTCCTGGGGATTGTACCCCAACAAGCCTTGCACTGTAGTAGTCTAGTGCTGGGTATATGATGGAGCTGATTTCAGATAGAGAAGTGGCCAGATTGTCTCAAGGTTGGATAGCAGCAATGAAAGTAATTTGCAAAGTAAAGTAGGGGTGTGTGTCTATGAGTGCTGAGGGGGAGAGGGAGAAGAAGAGAAGAGTTGGATTTTAATCAGAAGAGCTTCTTTTAAATTGTAGTCTCCTAATGACAGAGAGAAATGATGGAGAACTTGAGCTTACTGGTCTGAATAGGGGGGAGAAAAGGAGTAAAAATAAAGAACCAAACTGATTAAGAGTGAATAAGGGGCTTCCTGTATGCTTAGGTTCCAGTACCTAACAAACTGATCTTCCTGCAGAACAGCCATAAACTCTGAATAATATACAAAAAACAACTACTTGAGGGCCCTGGAGACTGAAAAATGGTAGAAAGATGTTGACAAGGAGTTGAAACTTGCAGTAAGCAACCAATAAGGGGTGACTTTTCCATTTTTTTGTACTTTTGTCCTGAAAGTGGCTGAAGTAACAACAGGGTGGGGGCAATGAAAACATTGATAGAAAGTACTCTGTTTTCATTGGATTTGCCAGAAGAAAGAGCCTGGAGCAACAAGGGCCTCCAGAAAGAAAGGGAGAAATCCAAGAAAGGAGAGATTCAGATAATCCTGAATTACGTTTTTAAACTTAGCCTACGCATCTGGTTGACCTTTTACCACACATGTATGGGCAGACGGAAAGCAGTTTATCACTAAGACTTAAAGAATGAAACTGAGATCTGAATCACCGCAAGCATGAAAGATTGCAGTCTGAATCCAACAAAGTTAATTGTCTCTAAAACAAACACTTTTCAGAGCAATAGGATAGAATCCAGAGTCTTCAAAACATGAAACACAGTCTAAATGTTCTTGACATACAAAGAGCCAATAAAAACAACAAAAAATGTGACCCAGTCTCAAAGGAATCTGTGACCAACAGATGCAAACCCCAAGATGACAAAGATGCTGTAATTATCAGATGAGGACTTTAAAGAGCATAATTATAATTACGCACAATATAGAATGGAACGTATGTTTATAATGAATGAAAAGATAGCAAATATCAACTGAGAAATAGAAAATATAAAAAAGAACAAAACAGAAATTTTAGAATTGAAAAATACAGTACCTGAATTAAAAATTCACTGCATGGGTTTAATAGCAGAATGGAGATGAGAGAGGAAAGAGTCAGTGAATGTAAAGATAGATCAATGGAAATCATCTACTCTGAAGAATAGAGATAAAAAATTTGGACAAAACCAACCAAAATAAACAAACAGGTCCTTGGGGAATGGTGGAACAATTTTAAAAGGTTTAATATACAGGTAACTGGAATCCCAGAAGGAAGAGAGAGAATGATGCGAAAAAATATTTGAAGAAATAATGATAGAAAATTTCCCAAATTGGGTTAAGGATTGAAATTTACATATTCAAGAAGCTTAGTGAACCCTGAACAGGATAAATTAGAAGAAATTCATGCCCAGTCACATCACTTTCAAGATACCGAAAACCAAATATAAACATAAAATTTGTGAAAGCAGCCAGTAAAATTATACTTTACATACAGGAGAAAATGATTTGAAGGACTGTGACTTTTAATCAGAAAACATGGAAGATCAGAAGATAGTGGAACCACATCTAAAGTGCTGAAAGAAAAAACAAAACAAAACAAAACTCTGTTGGCCCAGAAATCTATACACAAGAAAAATATCCTTCAAGAATGAAGGTGAAATGGATTTTTCAGATGAAGAACCACTAAGAGAATCTGTCGTCACCAGAACTATGCTATAAAAAATATTAACATTCTTTAAGCTGAAGGAAATGGTATCCAAGGGTAACTTGTATCTTCAGGAATGAATTAAAAGAATTGGAAATGGTAAATATATGGATAAATATAAAAGGTTATCTTTTTCTTAATTACTTTAAAGTACACATGATTGTTTAGGGCAAAATTTATAACATCATCTTGTGGAGTGTAGAATGAATGTAGATGTAATACAAATGGCAACCATAACATAAAAGAGTGCGTGTGTATGTGTGTGTAATCAGACTTACGTAGTCGCAAAGTTCCTACATTTCACATGAAATGGTACTATATTAATTCTAAGTAGACTGCAAAAAGTTATATACATATACACACATAATACATATGTACATACATATATACATATACATTCATACATATACTATATATATATTTTTAATTCTTAGGTTTCTACATTTCACATGAAGTGCTGTAATCCTGAGGTTTGCTCATTTTACCTGAAGTGGTATTCTACTGACTCTAAGTAGACTGTAAAAATTTAAGTATATAAAATATAATCTGTAGAGCAGGCACTAAACACAATGCAAAGTATAACTAAATGACAATAGATAAATTAAAATTAAAATTACATAATTATCATAATTATTTAAATAATCCCAAAGAAAACAGGTGTCTTAGTTTCCAGGCTGCTAAGACAAATACCACACAATGGGTTGGACTTAACAACAGGAATTTATTGGCTCAAGGTTTCAGAGGCTAGAAGGTTTGCTTCCTCCTGGGGTCAATAGCACTCTCACTGGCTGGCAATCCTTGGGTTCCTTGGCTTTCCTGTCACATGGCTATGTCTTCTCTTTTCTACTCTGGGTCCCATTGACTTCCAGCTTCTGGCTCCTTCCTGTGGCTTTCTCTTCCATGTCCAATTTCCTTTGCTAATAAGGACTTCAGCCATATTGGGTTAAGGCCCACCCTCATTCAGTGTGGGCACACCTTAACTAAGAATAACAAATCCAAAAGTCTTATTCACAAATGGGTTCACACCCACAGGACCAGGGGTTAGGACCTGGACATAGATTTTGTGGGGGACAAGACTCAATCCCCAATAGCTGGGAAGCAGGGAAAAGATGAACAAAAACAGAGCGGACAAACAAAAAATCAAATAGTAGACCTAAATTCAACCTTATCAACAATTATGGTAAATGCCAATGGACTACACACTCCAAATAAAATCAGAGATTATCAGAATGAATAAAAAACATGACCCAATTATATGCTATCTACAAGAGATATGTTCTAAGTGAAAAAACACACATAGGTTGAAAGCAAATGGGTGGGAAAAGATGACCCATAAACATAGTAAGACCCAAGAGAAATGAAAACATACATTCACACAAAGATTTGTATACAGAAATTCATAGAAGTTTTATTTACAATAGTAAAAAACTGGAAACGATCCAAATGTCCATCAAGAGGGGATCAGTTGAACAAAATGTGGCATATTCATACAATATAATATTGCTCAGTAATAAAAAGAAACTAACTATTGATACAAACAACAACATGGATGAATATAAAAATCTGAATGAAAAAAGCCGGGTACCTAAGAGTACATATTTTATGATTCCACTTATATAAAATGCAAATTAATCCACAGAACAGTGGTCTTGAGCTGATGACAGAGGGAAAGATGGAGTGCAAAGGGACAAAAGAAATCTTTTGGGGATGATGGCAACATTCTATATCTTGATTGTGGTGATGACTTGTGGGTGTATACAACTGTCAAAATTCATCAAATTGTACACTTTGATAGATGCAGTTTATGGTATGTAATTCTTTCTCAATAGATTTGGTGAAGCCATTTTTTAAAATCCTAATTTTGAAATAAGTTTGGATTTTCTGCTGAACTCTAAGAAATGCCTTAACATTTTTTTAAAAAGGAAAGAGTTGCCATTTTTTTCTGAGACTATGGCTTCTGAAAATGAAATAAACAAATGTCTGTGTTAAAAATCTTTATGTATAACACTGATTCTAATTTAGTCTCAATTCCCCAGGGAAATGTTGTTAATGCAGTTATCAAAGTCAATGAACAGCCTGCATTTTCTGGTCTATTTTCTAGGACACTGTAAGGGTAGTATTTGGAGTCTGACAATTGCACTGAAGCACAACAGAGGTTGGTTTTTGTTGTTGTTGTTGTTGTTTTTCAATCCTTTAGAAAGCAACCCATCTTTATCTTCTATGTTTGGGTTGTTAACATTCATTGTTTCCTGAGAACACATATGGATAAAATCTTTCCAAAAGAGCTTGACATCGATCCCTGGCAAAGTCTAGAAGGAAATCTTAAACAGATGGTTTGTGAGCACTTAGAAAGGGAACATGATATCCTTGTGTGCCAAGGCTGAGAAATACAGGTTTGTTGACAGCATCGTTAGGTTGATTTGAAACTGGCTGAGAGATTTATAAACGCAAAGAACGCAGACTGCTGTCAACCTGGACATATGCCTTCTGGATACAGAGCACACTGATCACTCTGGCCATTTTATTTTTGGCATATTTATTATTTATTCTTTAGAAAAATCATTATTAAAGTTTTATCACATGCAATTGAACACATGCAGCATATTATGTAAGCTATGGCGCTTACATAATGAACAAAATGAACACTTGGATATTTTACTCAACTGAAGTAGAACATCATCAATACCACTGAAACATCTTATGCTTTTCCCTGATTCTTCCCAGGGGAAACCTTGCCAAATGAATTTTGTTTTTATTATTCCTTTCCTTTTAAGAGTAGTTTTATTACTTTAAACAACATTTTATTATTTTAGTTTTGCTTGAGTTTTATAAAGAGTATCATACTGTATATATTTTTGGTTACCTGCTTCTTAAAAACTCATAAAGAGTAGGTTCATCTAGGGGTTCTACACAGCCATGGTTCATTCATTTTCATAGTTGTATAGTATTCCACTGTGTGAATATATCTCACAATATTTATTCATGCTTCATTGAGTGGTTTATAATTTTTGGCTTTATGAATAACATCAATATTCACAATCTTGTACACGTTTCCAGGTGGACATTGGTAAAAGTTTTTCTGGGGACATTCTCCCAGGCATGGAATTGTTGGCATTGTGACTATTACCTTACAACAAAATGTCAAGTTGTGTTCCAATCTGCCTTCTTTCCAGAAGTGTATAAATTTCAATTGCTCTGCTATTGTAAATATTATAGTGAGACTTCCTATCTGTCTTCCAGTCTAGTGGGTTTAAAATAGTATATCATTATTTTAATTTACATTTCCCAGATTACTAAAGAGGGTGAGAACTTTTCTTATGTTTATTTTTCATTTGGATTTCCTCATCTGTGCAATGCCTGTTCATACCTTTTGCTTATTTCATAATTGGGTTGTCTTTTTTTGTTTTTAATTAAGTTTCAGGCATTCTTTATTCTAGATACCAACTCTTTATTAGTCATATGGTTGTGATTTCTTTTATCACTTTCTTCATGGTGTCTTTTGATGAACAGATATTCTTAATTTTAATGTAGACATGCTTATCCATATTTTATTTAATGGTTAGCAAATGTGTCTCATTTAGGAAATCCTTCCTTCTCCTCTGCAACTCAGCTCATAAAGATTTTCTACTATATTTTCTTCTAAAATATTTGAAGTTGCCTTTCACATTTAAGTCTTTAATTCATCTAAAATATAATATTATAAATGGTGTGAGGTCGGGATCCAACCTGATTTTTTCTCATATGGAAACTGATAGTCATCTTCTCCAATACTTGTAGTTTCCTGTTTGTTTAATAGCAGCCATTTCTAGTGGGTGTGAAATGATATCTCATTGTGGTTTTGATATGCATTTCCCTAATAGCTAGTGAGGATGAGCATCTTTTCATGTGCTTTTTTTTTTTTTTTTTTGTCACCCCTCATAAGCTACATCTCTATACAATCATCTTCAGGATTCAGGGGTTCTGGTTTGTAGTTTGATAGTTTCAGGTATCCACTGCTAGCTATTCTAATTCATTAGAACCTAAAAAGGGTTGTCCATATTGTGCATAAGAGTGCCCACCAGAGTGATCTCTCAGTTCCTTTTGGAGTCTCTCTGCCACTGAAGCTTACTTCATTTCCTTTCACATCACCCTTTTGGTCAAGAAGATGTTCTCCATCCCACAATGCCAGGTCTAGATTCCTCCCTGGGAGTCATATTCCATGTTGCCAGGGAGATTTACTCCCCTGGGTGTCAGATCCCATATAGTGGGGAGGGCAGTGATTTCACCTGCCAAGTTGGCTTAGCTAGAGAGAGAGGGCCACATCTAAGCATCTAAGAGGCATTCAGGAAGAGACTCTTAGGCACAATTATAGGCAGGTCTAGCCTCTCCTTTGCAGCAACCATCTTCCCAAGGGCAAGTCCCGTGGTAGAAGGCTCAGCCCATCAAACCACCAGTTCCCTATGTCTGTGAGCACATTAGCAACCATTGAGGTGGGGAAGCCCAACACCCCTACATTCTCCACCAGCTCCTCAGGGGGGCTCTGCATATTTTTTTCATTGTTTTTTTTTAATTAACTCTTTTTTAAAAAATTAACTATTAACTATATAAAAATTTTTTTTAAAAACATACACTAAAAAGACATTTCAAAGAAACCATAACAAGGGAGTAAGAAAAAGACAACTAACCTAAAATAACTACTTTACTTCCAACATGTTCCTACTCTACCCCAAGAAAATAACCTAATATAGTAACATTTCTGTGAACTTGTTCCTACCATACCAACTAGAAATTAACAAACCATAGTCATTCCTGGGCATTCCCAGAACATTAAATTGACCCATGATAGCCTATCTGTTCTTATTGGGTTATTGTTCCCCCTTCATTAATTGCTCTCTATCACTAGTTCCCCTACATTCTACATTACAAACCACTTATTTTACATTTTTCAATGTTCACATTAATGGTAGCATATAATATTTCTCTTTTTGTGCCTGGCTTATTTCACTCAGCAGTATGTCTTCAAGATTCATCCATGTTGTCATATGTTTCACGACATCATTCCTTCTTACTGCTGTGTAGTATTCCATCATACGTATATACCACATTTTATTTATCCACTCATCTGTTGAAGGACATTTGGGTTGTTTCCACCTCTTGGCAACTGTGAATAATGCTGCTATGAACACTAGTGTGTCACTGCTTTCAGATCTTCTGGGTATATACCAAGAAGTGCAATTGCTGGATCGAAGGGTAACTCCATATCTAGTTTTCTAGGGAACTGCCAGACTGACTTCCAGAGTGGCTGAACCATTATACAGTCTCACCAGCAATGAATAAGAGTTCCAATTTCTCCACATCCCCTCCAGCATTTGTAGTTTCCTGTTTGTGTAATGGCAGCCATTCTAATCGGTGTTAGATGGTATCTCATTGTGGTCTTAATTTGCATCTCTCTAATAGCTAGTGAAGCTGAACATTTTTTCATGTGTTTCTTGGCCATTTGTATTTCCTCTTCAGAGAACTGTCTTTTCTTATCTTTTGCCCATTTTATAATTGGGCTGTCTGTACTATTGTCATTGAGTTGTAGGATTTCTTTATATATGCAAGATATCAGTCTTGTCAGATACATGGGTTCCAAAACTTTTTTCCCATTGAGTTGGCTGCCTCTTCACCTTTTTGACAAATTCCTTTGAGGTGCAGAAACTTCTAAGCATGAGGAGTTCCCATTTATCTATTTTTTCTTTTGTTGCTTGTGCTTTGGGTGTAAGGTCTAGGAAGTGGCCACCTAATACAAGGTCTTGAAAATGTTTCCCTACATTATCTTCTAGGAGTTTTATGGTACTGACTTTTATATTGAGATCTTTGATCCACTTTGGGTTAATTTTTGTGCAGGTGTGAGGTAGGGGTCCTCTTTCATTCTTTTGGATATGGATATCCAACTCTCCCAGCCCCATTTGTTGAAAAGACTGTTATGTCCCAGTTCAGTGGCTTTGGGGACCTTATCAAAGATCAATTGGCCAGTGTTTTTTGGAGGCGGGGCAAGATGGCAGCATAGAGAGGAGCGGAAGCTAAGTAGTCCCCCTGGAACAACTACAAAAAACCAGAAACAACTAGTAAATAATCCAGAATAACTGCGGGGGGACAAACGAAACCATCCACTCATCATACACCAACCTGAATTGGGAGGAATGCCCGAGAACACAGCATAAAATCTGTAAGTAAAACCTGCAGATCCAAGTCGTGAGACCCCCTCCCCCATAGCCCGAGCTGCAATGCCTCGTGGTGCCAGAGAGAAGCTCTCTCACAGCAAGCGAATGTAGCTCAGCTGAGCTCCAACTGGGGTTTTAAGTAGCAAGTGTGAACTGCTCACTACAGGTACGCATCCCCAAAAAACAGACAGAGGCTTTGGGTGACGACTGACCTGGGAGAGCCGGAGGGTCACCTTGGACTGGGTCTGAAGGGGACTATCTGTTTCTTTTTTGGCTCAGTGGAGAAAGCCCCAGTCATTTTCAGTTTCCAGGGCTGTGACTCGGGGAAGGGTGGAGATAGCACAAGCAGAGAGTGAGACCATTGAAATGCTAATGACCTCCACCTGGGGGGTCTGTCTTCTCTAGGAGGAAAGGGGTGGGGCCCTTTCCATTCAGAACCAGACCCCAGAGCCTGGGGGAACACGGCCATACCTCCTCACACCAGTCAAGAATTATAGGCTAACAGACATCACCTGCTAGGCAGAAAAGCACAGTGACCTGAGGCATCAAAGGGTGGAGCAATTTTCTAAGACACACCCTCAGGGAAACCAGATACTGAATATTTCTTCCCTCTGGGACCTGAGCCTGTTCTGGTCTGGGAAAACCTGATTTGGATAACCAAGGAAACCATGCCTAGACAACAGAAAATTACAACCTACACTAAGAAAAACAAAGTTATGGCCCAGTCAAAGGAACAAACGTACACTTCAACTGAGATACAGAAATTTAAACAACTAATGCTAAATCAAATCAAAAAGTTTAGAGAAGATATTGCAAAAGAGATAGAGGCTGTAAAGGAAACACTGGGCATATATACGGCAGAAATCAAAAGTTCAAAAAAACAACTAGTAGAATCTATGGAAATGAAAGACACAACACAAGAGATGAAAGACACAATGGAAACATACAACAGCAGATTTCAAGAGGCAGAAGAAAACACTCAGGAACTGGAGAACAAAACACCTGAAAGCCTACACGCAAAGGAGCAGATGGAGAAAAGAATGAAAAAATATGAACAACATCTCCAGGAACTCAAGAATGAAACAAAGTACAATAATGTCTGGATCATTGGTGTCCCAGAAGGAGAAGAGAAGGGAAAGGGGGCAGAAGCAATAATAGAGGAAATAATTAATGAAAATTTCCATCTCCTATGAAAGACATAAAATTACAGATCCAAGAAGCGCAGCATACTCCAAACAGAAGAGATCTGAATAGGCCTACGCCAAGACACTTAATAATCAGATTATCAAATGTCAAAGACAAAGAGAGAATCCTGAAAGCAGCAAGAGAAAAGTGATCCATTACATACAAAGGAAGCTTAATAAGACTATGTGCAGATTTCTCAGCAGAAACCATGGAGGCAAGAAGGAAGTGGTGTGATATATTTAAGATACTGAAAGAGAAAAACCGCCAACCAAGAATCCTATATCCAGCAAAGCTGTCCTTCAAATATGAGGGAGAGCTCAAAATATTTTCTGACAAACAGACAGTGAGAGACTTTGTGAACAAGACACCTGCCCTACAGGAAATACTAAAGGGAGCACTACAGGGTGATAGAAGACAGGAGTGCGTGGTTTGGAACACAATTTTGGGAGATGGTAGCACAACAATGTAAGTACACTGAACAAAAGTAATTATGAATATGGTTGAGAGAGGAAGGTGGGGAGCATGTGAGCATGGGAGCATGTGAGAATATGGTTGAGAGAGGAAGGTGGGGAGCATGTGAGAAGGAGGAATGTGAAGAAGGAGGAATGTGAAGAAGGAGCATGTGAGAAGGAGGAAAGATAAAGACTGGGACTGTGTAACTTGGTGAAATCTAGAGTATTCAATAATTGTGATAAAATGTACAAATATGTTCTTTTACGAGGGAGAACAAGCAAATGTCAACCTTGCAAGGTGTTAAAAATGGGGAGGCATTGGAGGAGGGATGCAATCAGCATAAACTAGAGACTGTAACTAACAGAGTCATTGTATTATACTTCCTTTAATGTAACAAAGGTGATATACCAAGGTAAATGCAGATAAGAGGTGGGGATAGGGGTATTGCTGACAGGGCAGCACAGGAATGAGACATGGACACAAAGCTAAGTATCTTGGGAGCAGGGGGCCCACTTGCCTCTTGGGCTGAGTGGACGACAATGCCGAGTTGCTCCAGCTATTTATTAGAGCAGATCACATGCATATGCTAAAGATCCTCGGGCCCCGGAGAGCCCACCAGATACCTATGTTCACATCAGGTGCATTTACATCAGGTGTTTACAGAAGTGTCATCATCATAGTCACAAGACTTAGGTTAGGTGTATATCGTTATCATAGTCACAAGACACACATCTCCACAGGGTGGGCCTGCATGGCATTCTATGCAGGCCTGAGGCTCAGCATTCTAAGCCACCATCCTAGATATGCCTCAGTCAACATGGAAGACTCAGTTTCCCACATAGGGGAGGCATGTTAGACACTTGACATTGGTGGTATTGTCTGATTCTTTATTCTACTTTGATTTAAGGATATTTTTCCTTTTGCTGCTTCCTAGCTGTCTTTTTTTCTTTCCTCTTTCTTTTGCCTCTCTACCTTCTTTGACTCTCCCTCCTGCCTTGTGGAAGAAATGTAGATGCCCTTATATAGACAGTGGTGAAGGTGGTGAACACATAAATGTATGACCATGCAGAGAACCATCGATTATTTACTTGGGATGGAATGTATGGTGAGTGAACAAAACCATATTAAAAAAAAAAATGGGTTGATGACAAAACCTCGAGGGCAATATACTGAGTGAAATAAGCCAGACATATAAGGACAATTATTGCAGGGTCTCACTGATAGGAACTAATTATAATATGTAAACTCATAGACATGAAATATAAGGTACCAAGATATAGGACGAGGCTTAAGAATGGGGAGTGGTTGCTTAGTATGAGCAGAATGTTCAATTAGGATGAACTTAAATGTTTGGAAATGAACAGGGCGGGGTGTTGGTAGCAAGATGTGAGAATAACTAACAGCACCGAATGGTGTGTGAATGAGGTGGAAAGGGGAAGCTCAGAGTCATATATGTCACCAGAAGGAAAGTTGGAGGTCAAAAGATGGGAATGTATAAAACTGAATCCTACGGTGGGCAATGTCCATGATCAACTGTACAAATACTAGAAATCGCTTCCATGAACCAGAACAAATGTATGACAATACAATTAGAAGTTAATAATAGAGGGGCATATAGGGAAGAACTATATACCTATTACAAACTATATACTACAGTTAGTAGTATTTCAACATTTTTTCATAAACAGTAACAAATGTACTATATCAATACTACAAGTCAACAATTGAGGGGGGTTGGTTAGAGATGGGGAGGATTAGAGTTTCCTTTTCTTTTTTTCTTTTTTCATCTTTCACTTTATTTCTTGTCTGGAGTAATGAAAAGTTTCTAAAAATTAAACAAAAATTAAGTATGATGGATGCACAGCGGTATGAGGGTACCCAGGGGCAAGTGATTGTACACTTTGGATCTTTGGATAATTGTATGGTATCTGAACAATCCCAATAAAAATGAAAAAAAAAAAGATCAATTGGCCATAGATCTAGGGGTTTATCTCTGAATTCTCAATTCAATTCCATTGATCAATATGTCTATCTTTGTGCGGGTACCATGCTGTTTTGACAACTGTGGCTTTATAATAAGCTTCAAAGTCAGGGAGTGTAAGTCCTCCCACTTCATTTTTCTTTTTTAGAGTGTTTTTAGCAATTTGAGGCATCTTCCCTTTCCAAATAAATTTGATAGCTAGCTTTCCCAAGTCTGCAAAGTAGGTTGTTGGAATTTTGATTGGGATTGCATTGAATCTGTAGATGAGTTTGGGTAGGATTGACATCTTAATGACATTTAGCCTTCCTGTCCATAAACATGGAATATTTTTCCATCTTTTAAGGTTCCTTTCTATTTCTTTTAGTAGAGTTATGTAGTTTTCTTTGTATAGATCTTTTATAACTTTGGTTAAGTTTATTCCTAGGTACTTGATTTTTTTAGTTGCTATTGAAAATGGTATCTTTTCCTTGAGTGTCTCTTCACTTTGTTCATTTCTAGCATATAGAAACATAGAAACATTACTGACTTACATGCATTAATCTTGTATCCCGCTACTTTGCTAAATTTTATTAGCTCTAGGAGCTGTATTGTCGATTTCTCAGAGTTTTCCAGGAATAAGATCATATCACTTGCAAATAATGACAGTTTTACTTCTTCCTTTCCAATGTGGATGCCTTTTATTTCTTTGTCTTGCTGGATTGCCCTGGCTAGTACTTCTAGCACAATGTTGAATAACAGTGATGACAGCAGGCATCCTTGTCTTATTCCTGATCTTAGAGGGAAGGCTTTCAGTCTCTCACCATTGAGTACTATGCTGGCTGTCATATATGCTCTTTATCATATTGAGGAAGTTTCCTTCAATTCTTACCTTTTGAAGTGTTTTTATCAAAAAGGGATGCTGGATTTTGTTGACTGCTTTTTCAGCATCTATTGAGATGATCATTTGATCTTCCTCTTTTGATTTGTTAATGTGTTGTAATACATTGATTGATTTTCTTACGTTGAACCATCCTTGCATGCCTGGAATGAACCCCACTTGGTCATGGTGTATGATTTTTTTAATGTGTCTTTGGATTCGATTTGCAAGTATTTTTTTGAGAATTTCTGCTTTTATATTCATTAGGGAGATTGACCTGTAGTTTTCCTTTTTTTTGTAGCATCTTTGCCTGGTTTTGGTATTAGATTGATGTTAGCTTCATAAAATGTATTAGGTAGTATTCCATTGTCTTCCATATTTTGAAAGAGTTTAATTAAGACTGGTGTCCGTTCTTTTTGGAAAGTTTGGTAGAATTCCCCTGTGAAGCCATCTGGCCCTGGGCATTTATCTGTGGGAAGTCTTCTGATGACTGATTGGATCTCTTTGCTTGTGATTGGTTGGTTGAGGTCTTCTATTTCTTCTCTGGTCAGTCTGGGTTGTTCATGTGTTTCCAGGAAATTGTCCATTTCCTCTACAATATCCAATTTGTTGGCATACAGTTGTTCATAGTATCTTCTTTTAATTTTTTTAATTTCTTCAGGATCCACAGTAATGTCGCCTTTCTTATCCATTATTTTGTTTATATGGGTCTTCTCTCTTTTTGATTTTGTCAGTCTAGCTAGGGGCTTGTCAATCTTTTGATCTTCTCAATGAACCAACTTTTGGTGTTATTTATTCTTTAGTGTTTTTTTGTTCTCTATGTCATTTATTTCTGCTTTAATCCTTGTATTTCTTTTCTTCTACTTGGTTTAGGATTGGTTTACTGTTCATTTTCTAGCTTCTTCAGTTGCTCCATTAGTTCTTTGATTTTAGCTCTTTCTTCTTTTTGATGTATTGCATTTAGTGCTGTAATTTCCCCCTAAGTACTGCTTTTGCTGCATCCCATAGGTTTTGATATGTTGTGTTCTCATTTTCATTTGTCTCTATATATTTAGCAATTTCTCTTGCTATTTCTTCTTTAACCCACTGATTGTTTAGGAGTGTGTTGTTTAACCTCCAGTTATTTGTGAATTTTCTAAGTCTCTGATGGTTATTGACTCCTAATTGTATTCCATCGTGGTCAGAGAATGTGCTTTGAATAATTTCAATTTTTTAAAATTTATTGAGGCTTGTTTTATTTTCCAGAATATGATCTATTCTGGAGAAAGTTCCATGAGCACTAGGGAAGAATGTGTATCCTGGTGATTTGGGATGTAATGTTCTATATATTTCTGTTAAATCCAATTCATTTATCAGATTGTTTAGATTTTCAGTTTCCTTACTGGTCTTCTGTCTGGTTGATCTATCTATAGGAGAGAGTGATGTGTTGAAATCTCCCACAGTTATTGTGGAAACATCAATTGCTTCCTTTAGTTTTACCAGTGTTTGTCTCATGTATTTTGCAACATCTTGATTGGGTGCATAAACATTTATGACTGTTATTTTTTCTTGTTGAATTGCCCTTTTTATTAGTATGTAGTGGCCTTCTTTGTCTCTCATAACATCCTTGCATTTAAAGTCTATTTTATCTGAGATTAATATTGCTACACCTGCTTTCTTTTGGCTGTAGCTTGCATGAAATATTTTTTTCCATCCTTTCACTTTCAATTTCTTTGTGTCCCTGTGTCTAGGATGAGTCTCTTGTATGCAATATATTGATAGTTCATATTTTTTTTATCCATTCAGCCAATCTATATCTTTTAATTGGGGAGTTCAATCCATTTACATTCAACATTATTACCATGAAGGCGTTTCTTGAATCAGCCATCCTGTCCTTTGGTTTATGTTTGTCAGATATTTTTTTTCCCTCTCTCTCTCAATGTCCTTTATTTATTTATTTATTTATTTATTTATTTTTTAATCTTCATTTTATTGAGATATATTCACATACCATGCAGTCATACAAAACAAATCGTACATTTGATTATTCACAGTACCATTACATAGTTGTACATTCATCACCTAAGTCAATCCCTGACACCTTCATTAGCACACACACACAAATAACAAGAATAATAATTAAAGTGAAAAAGAGCAATTGAAGTCAAAAAGAACACTGGGTACCTTTGTCTGTTTGTTTGTTTCCTTCCCCTATTTTTCTACTCATCCATCCATAAACTAGACAAAGTGGAGTGTGGTCCTTATGGCTTTCCCAATCCCATTGTCACCCCTCATAAGCTACATTTTTATACAGTTGTCTTCGAGATTCATGGGTTCTGGGTTGTAGTTTGATAGTTTCAGGTATCCCCCACCAGCTACCCCAATTCTTTAGAACCTAAAAAGGGTTGTCTAAATTGTGCGTAAGAGTGCCCACCAGAGTGACCTCTCGGCTCCTTTTGGAATCTCTCTGCCACTCAAGCTTATTTCATTTCCTTTCACATCACACTTTTGGTCAAGATGTTCTCCATCCCACGATGCCAGGTCTACATTCCTCCCTGGGAGTCACATTCCACGTTGCCAGGGAGATTCACTCCCCTGGGTGTCTGATCCCACGTAGGGGGGAGGGTAGTGATTTCACCTTTCAAGTTGGCTTAGCTAGAGAGGGCCACATCTGAGCAACAAAGAGGCATTCGGAAGGAGGCTCTTAGGCACAATTATAGGGAGGCCTAGCCTCTCCTTTACAGCAACCGTCTTCCCAAGGGTAAAACCTATGGTAGAGGGCTCAACCCATCAAACCACCAGTCCCCTATGTCTGTGGTCATGTTAGCAACCATTGAGGTGGGGTAGGCCAATACCCCTGCATTCTCCACAGGCTCCTCAAGGGGGCACTACATCTTTTTTTCCTTGTTTTTCTTTTTTTAACTTTTTTTCTTTTTTAAATCAACTGTATGAAAAAAAATTAAAAAAAAAAAACACAAAAAAAACATACAATAAAAGAACATTTCAAAGAGACCATAACAAGGGAGTAAGAAAAAGACAACTAACCTAAGAGAACTGCTTTACTTCCAACCTGTTCCTACTTTACCCCAAGAAAGTTACCTAATATAGCAACATTTCTGTGAACTTGTTCCTACTATATCCATCAGAAAGTAACAGACCATAGTCATTCCTGGGCATCCCCAGAATGTTAAATAGCTTATCTGTTCTTGGATTATTGTTCCCCCTTCCTTATTTGCTCTCTATTGCTAGTTCCCCTACATTCTACATTATAAACCATTTGTTTCACATTTTTCAAAGTTCACATTAGTGGTAGCATATAATATTTCTCTTTTTGTGCCTGGCTTATTTCACTCAGCATTATGTCTTCAAGATTCATCCATGTTGTCATATGTTTCACGAGATCGTTCCTTCTTACTGCCGTGTAGTATTCCATCGTGTGTATATACCACATTTTATTTATCCACTCATCTGTTGAAGGACATTTGGGTTGTTTCCATCTTTTGGCAATTGTGAATAATGCTGCTATGAACATTGGCGTGCAGATATCTGTTCGTGTCACTGCTTTCCGATCTTCCGGGTATATACCGAGAAGTGCAGTCACTGGATCGAAGGGTAACTCTATATCTAGTTTTCTAAGGAACTGCCAGACTGACTTCCAGAGTGGCTGAACCATTATACAGTCCCACCAACAATGAATAAGAGTTCCAATTTCTCCACATCCTCTCCAGCATTTGTAGTTTCCTGTTTGTTTAATGGCAGCCATTCTAATCGGTGTTAGATGGTATCTCATTGTGGTCTTAATTTGCATCTCTCTAATAGCTACTGAAGCTGAACATTTTTTCATGTGTTTCTTGGCCATTTGTATTTCCTCTTCAGAGAACTGTCTTTTCATATCTTTTGCCCATTTTATAATTGGGCTGTCTGTACTATTGTCATTGAGTTGTAGGATTTCTTTATATATGCAAGATATCAGTCTTTTGTTAGATACATGGTTTCCAAAAATTTTTTCCCATTGAGTTGTCTGCCTCTTTACCTTCTTGAGAAATTCCTTTGAGGTGCAGAAACTTCTAATCTTGAGGAGTTCCCATTTATCTATTTTTTCTTTTGTTGCTTGTGCTTTGGGTGTAAAGTCTAGGAAGTGGCCGCCTAATACAAGATCTTGAAGATGTTTTCCTACATTACCTTCTACGAGTTTTATGGTACTTTATTTTATATTGAGATCTTTCATCCATTTTGAGTTAATTTCTGTGTAGGGTGTGAGATAGGTGTCCTATTTCATTCTTTTGGATATGGATATCCAACTTTCCTAGCCGCATTTGTTGAAAAGACCATTATGACTCAGTTCAGTGACTTTGGGGGCCTTATCAAGGATCAGTCAGCCATAGATCTGAGGGTCTATCTCTGAATTCTCAATTCGATTCCATTGATCTATATGTCTATCTTTGTGCCAGTACCATGCTGTTTTGACAACTGTGGCTTTATAATAAGCTTCAAAATCAGGGAGTGTAAGTCCTCCCACTTCATTTTTCTTTTTTAGAGTGTCTTTAGCAATTCGAGGCATCTTCCCTTTCCAAATAAATTTGATAACTAGCTTTTCCAAGTCTGCAAAGTAGGTTGTTGGAATTTTGATTGGGATTGCATTGAATCGGTAGATGAGTTTGGGTAGAACTGACATCTTAATGACATTTAGCCTTCCTATCCATGAACATGGAATATTTTTCCATCTTTTAAGGTCCCCTTCTATTTCTTTTAGTAGAGTTATGTAGTTTTCTTTGTATAGGTCTTTTACATCTTTGGTTAAGTTGATTCCTAGGTACTTGATTTTTTTAGTTGCTATTGGAAATGGTATTTTTTTCTTGAGTGTCTCTTCAGTTTGTTCATTTCTAGCATATAGAAACATTACTGACTTACATGCATTAATCTTGTATCCCGCTACTTTGCTAAATTTGTTTATTAGCTCTAGGAGCTGTATTGTTGATTTCTCAGAGTTTTCCAGGAATAAGATCATATCACTTGCAAATAATGACAGTTTTACTTCTTCCTTTCCAATGTGGATGCCTTTTATTTCTTTGTCTTGCTGGATTGCCCTGGCTAGTACTTCTAGCACAATGTTGAATAACAGTGATGACAGCAGGCATCCTTGTCTTGTTCCTGATCTTAGAGGGAAGGCTTTCAGTCTCTCACCATTGAGTACTATACTGGCTGTGGGTTTTTCATATATGCTCTTTATCATATTGAGGAAGTTTCCTTCAATTCCTACATTTTGAAGTGTTTTTATCAAAAATGGATGTTGGATTTTGTCAAATGCTTTTTCAGCATCTTTTGAGATGATCATTTGATTTTTCCCTTTTGAATTTTTAATGTGTTGTAATACATTGATTGATTTTCTTATGTTGAACCATCCTTGCATGCCTGGAATGAACCCCACTTGGTCATGGTGTAAGATTTTTTAAATGTGTCTTTGGATTCGATTTGCAAGTATTTTGTTGAGGATTTTTGCATCTATATTCATTAGGGGGATTGGCTGGTAGTTTTCACTTTTTGTAGCATCTTTGCCTGGTTTTGGTATTAGATTGATGTTAGCTTCATAAAATGAGTTAGGTAGTGTTCCATTTTCTTCAATGTTTTGAAAGAGTTTGAGTAAGATTGGTGTCAGTTCTTTCTGGAAAGTTTGGTAGAATTCCCCTGTGAAGCCATCTGGCCCTGGGCATTTATTTGTGGGAAGATTTTTGATGACTGATTGGATCTCTTTGCTTGTGATGGGTTGATTGAGGTCTTCTATTTCTTCTCTGGTCAGTCTAGGTTGTTCATGTGTTTCCAGGAAATTGTCCATTTCCTCTGCATTATCCAGTTTGTTGCCATACAGTTGTTCATAGTATCCTCTTATAATTTTTTTAATTTCTTCAGGATCTGCAGTTATGTCAACTTTTTCATTCATTATTTTGTTTATATGTGTCTTCTCTCTTTTTGATTTTGTCAGTCTAGCTAGGGGCTTGTTAATCTTGTTGATCTTCTCAAAGAACCAACTTTTGGTGATATTTATCCTCTCTATTGTTTTTTTGTTCTCTATGTCATTTATTTCTGCTTTAATCCTTGTTATTTCTTTTCTTCTACTTGGTTTAGGATTGGTTTGCTGTTCATTTTCTAGCTTCTTCAGTTGATCCATTAGTTCTTTGATTTTGGCTCTTTCTTCCTTTTTAATATATGCGTTTAGTGCTATAAATTTCCCCCTTAGCACTGCTTTTGCTGCATCCCATAGGTTTTGGTATGTTGTGTTCTCATCTTCATTCGTCTCTATATATTTAGCAATTTCTTCTTTAACACACTGATTGTTTAGGAGTGTGTTGTTTAACCTCCAGGTATTTGTGAATTTTCTAAGTCTCTGATGGTTATTGACTTCTAATTGTATTCCATTGTGGTCAGAGAATGTGCTTTGAATAATTTCAATCTTTTTAAATTTATTGAGGCTTGTTTTATGTCCCAGCATATGATCTATTCTGGAGAAAGTTCCGTGAGCACTGGAAAAGTATGTGTATCCTGGTGATTTGGGATGTAATGTTCTGTATATGTCTGTTAAATCTAATTCATTTATCAGATTGTTTAGGTTTTCAATTTCCTTATTGGTCTTCCGTCTGGTTGATCTATCTATAGAAGAGAGTGATGTGTTGAAGCCTCCCACAATTATTGTGGAAACATCAATTGCTTCCTTTAGTTTTGCCAGTGTTTCTCTGATGTATTTTGTGGCACCTTGATTGGGTGCATAGACATTTATGATTGTTATTTCTTCTTGTTGAATTTCCCCTTTTATTAGTATGTAGTGGCCTTCTTTGTCTCTCAAAACATCCCTGCATTTAAAGTCTATTTTATCTGAGATTAATATTGCTACACCTGCTTTCTTTTTTTTTTTTTTTTTTAATTTGCTTTTTTTTTTATTTTTTTATTTTTTTAATCATCATTTTATTGAGATATATTCACATACCACGCAGTCATACAAAACAAATTGTACTTTCGATTGTTCACAGTACCATTACATAGTTGTACATTTATCACCTAAATCAATCCCTGACACCTGGGCGCGCGATTGCAAAAGCAGCCACAGAGACCTTAACGAGAAAGATTTAAAAAAATTCTGCTATCCCTGGTGCCCTGGCGGTAGTCAACACCAAAGCACTGAGCAGGCTTTAAACTCCAAGCGGGGCAAGCCTCAGCCCCGCCCCTAAGAGGCAGCATGCCGGCCGGTTCCAATAAAACTAATCAATGCTCCAACAATAAAACGCTTCTCTGGACAGTCCCCCTCACTCCAGAAAAACCTACTCGTAAGTTAAAAATAGAGGGGCAATGGTACACAGGCACGCTCGATTCAGGGGCAGAAATCTCTTGCATGCCCGCTCAATATGCCACCATGTGCATGGTTCTTGATGGTCCCTCGGTAGTGGGAGCCACTGGCACCTCTACTTCTCTTCAGGCCATAAGACCCATTAAGTGGGAGGATGGAGAAGGCCACTCAGGTACCTTCCGCCCGTTATTTCTACACACCATAGACCAAATTTTATGGGGCCGTGACATCCTCGCCGCCTCTGGGGCAGTGCTTACCACGCAGCCCCCCCAATAATGTGCGCCACTGCTCGTTTAACACCTCCAGCGCCCGTTCCTCTGCAGTGGGATACTGAGGAACCTATATGGGTGGAGCAGTGGCCCCTTCCCACGCATAAATTGGTAGTACTCCAAGCCCTCGTACAAGAACAATTGAATGCTGGCCACATAGAACCTTCTACTAGTCCCAATAATTCGCCAGTATTTGTTATTCATAAAAAAACCACAGGGAAATTTAGGCTCCTCAATGATCTGCGGGAAATCAATAAGTATATTCTTCCCATGGGTTCCCCGCATCCTGGCCTTCCCCATCCAGTAGCCATCCCGGCTCACTATCACGTAGCCACCATTGACATCAAAGACTGTTTCTTTTCCATCCCGCTACATGAGCGAGACCGCCCGCGCTTTGCCTTTACAGTTCCCGTCCCCAATCACGCGGGCGCGGCTAATAGGTACCAATGGAAAGTCCTCCCTCAAGGGATGCGTAACAGTCCGGCCATCTGCCAGATGTATGTTAATCACGCAGTGGCCCCCCTGCGAAAGCAGGCCATGCTCATCCATTACATGGATGACATCTTGGTGGCCTCTGAGGACGCCGAGGCACTTCCTCTAATCCTCAAAGACCTCACCACTAATTTAGCTGACCTCGGCCTTACCATTCAACTCGATAAAGTTCAAATTGTGCCACCATTAGCCTTCTTAGGGTTTAGTATTGATAAAACCATTGCTCCGTCCGCTCCCCAGCTGGACATACCGGACCGGGTCACTATCACTGAGCTTCAACAGCTCTGCGGTCAGATCAATTGGCTCCGCTCTGCGTTGCCGATCACCACAGCGCAGCTACAACCACTCTTTATGCTGCTGAGTGTCCCTGAAGCCCCGCCGCTAGCAATCTCCCGGCGCATTAAGCTCACCCAGGAGGCAAAAGAAGCCATCGCCGCAATTAACAAGGCACTTGCTGCCTGCTGTCTCAACAGATTCAGCACTAAGGAGGGCAATCTTATAGCACTCATCCTCCCTACGCCCGGCACACCCATGGGCTGCCTGTGGCAGGAAGGCCCTCTACTTTGGGCGCATCCCGCTAAAAGTCGACTTAGAAAGATTTGTCCCGCAGTGCGGCTCTGGATCAGCCTAGCTTCAGATCTAGTTACCTTGGCTGTTCATGTATTCGGAGAGCCGCCAGAAAAAATTGTTTGGCCCCTAGACACAGGCCAAACCCGCCTGCTTATATGTGACAACCCGGACATGCAAATCCTTTTAGAAGGATTTCAGGGGGAATTCAGCTGCCACTATCCTAGCCATCGGCTGTTACAGGGACTCGCCAAGCTTCCCTTCCGCAGCCCCTTCCATCCTTTCCCCTCCTCTGCACCCATCCCGGGTGCCAATACCGTCTTTACTGACGCCTCCAAAACCCGTTTCGCCTTCCTCTCTTATTCGCAGGACCATCCGGAACCCCGCCTATTCAGTTATGTCAACCTTCATTCGGTCCAAGTGGGGGAAATTCTGGCAGTGTCATACGCACTAAACGCCCACTGCAGCCACCCAGTAAACATTTTCACTGACAGCCTCTACACGTATCAGGTCTGCCGAGTCCTTGCATTTTCCACCTTTTTCCCTGGGAACTCGGCCATCGATAAAGCACTTTCTAACCTCAGAAGCATCTTAGAGCATAGACAAGATCCTTGGTTCCTTAGCCACATTCGTAGTCACTCAGGCCTTCCGGGGCCCTTGGCTAATGGCAACAGTATAGTAGACCAAGCGGTCTCAGCTCAGACTACCCAAACTATGCTAACTCACACAGCGGCCCCTCCGGGGGACGCTGTTAACCAGGCCAAGTTATTGCATTCCAGGTTTCACTTTTCGGCTACGTCGTTACATCATCTATGTGACCTTCCCTTAAATACCTGTAAACATCTTGTCCGCAATTGTGCAACTTGTGCACCCTTTGCGCCACTTGGCCCCTTACAACCTCAAGGAGTCAACCCACGAGGCTTAAAACCAAATTCTAGATGGCAAATGGATGTAACTCATGTTCCGTCCTTTGGGCGCCTCAAGTATGTACATGTAATGATTGACACCTTTTCAGCTATGTGTTATGCAGTCCCCCTCGCCGGGGAAACGGCCAAACATTGTATCAAAGCCCTGAGACAAGGAATTCTCTTCATGGGAGTCCCTTGGGACCTAAAAACAGACAATGGGCCTGCCTATCGCAGTGCCTCTTTTGCGGCTTTTCTTCAGTTATATAACATCACCCATCATTTCGGCATCCCCTATAATCCACAGGGGCAAGCCATTGTAGAAGCAATCCATCGCCGCTTAAAAATACAAATTGAGAAAGAAAGGGCAATGCTCCCCCAGGCAACTCCAGGGGACCTTGTTATAGCAGCCCTTATTCACCTTAATCTACTCACATTCAATAAGGAAGGGCTTTCGCCCCTACATAAACATTGGGGGCCCTCGTATAGGCCCACCCAGGCCCCGATGGTTTACTGGAAGGACCCGGAGAATAATACCTGGAAAGGTCCCTCCCCACTTCTCGCCCAGGGGCGCGGGTTTGCTTGTGTTTTTCCAGATGATGCAGCACAACCAATATGGATCCCAGGAAGGGCAATCCGGCCCGCCACCAGCAACCACGCGTTCAACGAGACGGGAACGTCGTCGTCTCCGCAGCCTGGTGCACCAGATGACAACAGTACACCTGGGCCTGAACCCCAGTCCGAGCAGAGCGCAGCAGCGGCGAGAAATTAGAGAAATTATACGCCTCTATAAACAGGCAATACACCATGTCATACACCCTCTCAACCCTCACCCAAGCATAACCTCCCTTCTAATGGTCATGTTAGTTCTTGCCTCTTCTACCCAGGGCGATCCCCACCAGCCTTGGAAGTGGACCCTTGCGCGTTGAAAAGACTCCACAATAATTTTTTCCAACACCACAGCAGGATCTCCCTCCTTCGTCTTTTATGCCATTGATCTGTTTGTCCCTCCTAATCCAAAACTTCCTGGTTATCCAGGCAGCCTAAATATTCAGAATTATTATATGTGTCCAGCTTCAAATCCTGGAAAATCCTACTGCAAATCCCCAACAAACTATTACTGCCCGTACTGGGGGTGTGAAACATTAGCCACTGGCTGGAAACCTTCTGTCCCTGACAAATTTCTAAACCTCGCAGTAATCCCGTATTCTTGCCAAAATTCAGGCTATCGCTATTTCAACAGGTACCTTTGTCCTAAAAGACTAATGCTCACCATACAAAACCCTGCCGATACGTCTTGGCTCTTGGGTAAAACTTGGGGCTTCCGAATTTGGCTATCGGGGTTCGATCGGGGAACCCTTATATTCATAAGAAAGGAGGCAATAAACCAACCAAAGAAAAATACTGTTATAAAAAGGCCCTTTAACATTAGTCCCAACAAGGTCATTAACCCTCTTTTTCCACAGCCCTCCAGCCGCACTTTAGCTCCGGCTAAACGCACTTCAACTACATCTCAAACCCCACCACCCCAGCTTCCTCTGCCCCCTTCTCGTTATTCCTCTCCCCTCCTCAGCCTCATCCAAGCCGCCTTTACCTCAGTAAACTCCTCCAACCCCAATTTTACCTCATCCTGCTGGCTCTGCCTCTCCACCTCTTCCTCTCTATACGAGCCCGTTGCCTCCAACCTCTCCTTTTCAGAAAGCACAGAAAACAACCCCTTGGAATGCATTTGGAATACCTCTGCCGTCCCCCTGACCTTTCATTCAGTCTCCTATACGGGAAAGTGCGTCCGCCCTCGCTCCAGTAACTCTCCCGACCTCACTGCCTGTGCCAGCTACTCATCTCCCAGCAGCTCGGCAAAATTTCTCATTCCTCATAACTCCTCCCAATGGCTCTGTTCCTCTACAGGACTTACCCCCTGTCTCAGCACGAATGTCATCAGTGAATATAAAGAAACTTGCCTCCTAATTGTCCTTATCCCTAGGGTCTTATACCACAGTGAAGAAGACTTCTTCCTCCGTCTGGAAAAAACTGCAGCTCCTGCCCTTCTGCAAAAGCGAGAGCCCATCACCGTCCTCACAATTGCCTCCCTCCTAGGTCTTGCCGGCACTGGCACCGGAATCGCTGCACTAGCCAGTCAAGACTCCGCCCTAACTCACCTCAGGGCGGCTGTTGACGAAGACATTCATCACTTACAAAACGCTATTTACCATCTAAAAAATTCTGTCAATTCCCTCTCTGAGGTAGTGCTCCAAAACCGCCGAGGTCTTGACCTTCTCCTCCTCAAAGAAGGAGGCCTCTGCGCCGCCCTAGGAGAAGAGTGCTGTGTTTATGCCAATTCCACAGGTCTTGTCGAGGACAGCCTGAAAAGGGTCCGAGAAGGACTAGAAAAGCGTAAAAGAGATCGTGAAGCCACCAGTTATTGGTCCAGTTTTTTCACTCCCATCCTCCCATACATCCTTCCTTTTCTTGGCCCCTTATTAATAATTATTCTAGCTCTCATCTTAGGACCCTGCCTCATCCGCAAAATTGTCCAGCTTGTAAGAAAACAAACGGATGCCATTTTTTCCTCGTTCGTGCAAATCCAGTATCAGCGACTCGCCACCTCTGACGCCCCCCACTCCAACATGACAGCCAACCCTCCGCGACCTCAACGCCACCGGTCGACTCGCCAACCGCGAGGCCCTTCTCAATCACCTGAACATCTCTCTCGCCTCGAGTTCCAGCTTCTCTGAACCCCTGAACTTTAAACCCCTCACCTTCGCCCAGCCCGCTGCAGCGAAGCCATTGTCAAGTGCCCAGGCACCACACCAACACTGAGCTCCAGCCTCGCTGAGCCACCGTCAACCCCTTTTTCCCTTCCCTAACCTCCCCCTTCCCTCACCCGTAGTGGGCCTCTCCGGTAAAGCCTCTTCCTCTAATTAGAAAAGAAAGGGGAATTGCGGGTGACTGAGCTTGTACCTCGGCTTGCCAGGCCTGGGCCAGGGGACCTGATCACCCCCTGGGGAGGGTAGTAGGTACGGGCGTGAGTGCCCTCTGCAGCCCCCCCGAGCCTGGGGAGCGAGGTCAAGGCAGCTCCCTTTTCCTCACCTAAAATGCCACTGGCAGGGGAGGCTTGCCGGAGGAAACCGCCTTTCTCCCAACTGCCCTTTCCCCACTTCCTTATCTTACCCACTCACTCCCTGGTGCCAAGGCCACTCCTGCCACCGCCAGCGCGCATGCACTGTGGCCAGAACAACCCCCGCCCCGCTGCAACGGCTCCGGCGTTCTCTCAGAACCAATCCTAGCCCCTATCCCTTCAGTATTGCCATTTAAGGCTGCTTCACCTCCTTTCCAGCCCTGCCCTTCTTACCAGCCTATATAACCTGTAATCACCCCTGAATAAATCTCTTTGGCGCATACTCCTACTGGATGAAGAGTGTCTTGTCCTTATCGCCGCCCTCCACACCTTGCACGCCTCCCGCCGAGGACCCGGCCAAGTCCTCCACCTCGCCCTCGCCTCCAGGAAAGAGCCCCCGCCGCCGGTACCCTTTAAGCAGCCCCGAGAGCTGAGGGCTCAGCTACCGGCCGCCCCTCCCCCTAGAAGCAGTAACCGCGACCGCACCTTGGGAAGACGGTTGCTGCAAAGGAGAGGCTAGGCCTCCCTATAATTGTGCCTAAGAGCCTCCTCCCGAATGCCTCTTTGTTGCTCAGATGTGGCCCTCTCTCTCTAGCTAAGCCAACTTGAAAGGTGAAATCACTGCCCTCCCCCCTACGTGGGATCAGACACCCAGGGGAGTGAATCTCCCTGGCAACGTGGAATATGACTCCCGGGGAAGAATGTAGACCTGGCATCGTGGGATGGAGAACATCTTCTTGACCAAAAGGGGGATGTGAAAGAAAATGAAACAAGTTTAAGTGGCAGAAAGATTCCAAAAGGAGCCGAGAGGTCACTCTGGTGGGCACTCTTATGCACAATATAGACAAGCCTTTTTAGGTTCTAATGAATTAGAATAGCTAGCAGTAAATTCCTGAAACTATCAAACCACAATCCAGAACCCATGAATCTTGAAGACGATTGTATAAAAATGTAGCTTATGAGGGGTGACAATGTGACTGGGAAAGCCGTATGGACCACACTCCCATTTGTCTCGTTTATGGATGGATGAGTAGAAAAATGGGGGAAGAAAAAAAAAAAAGACAGGCACCCAGTGTACTTTTTTACTTTAATTTTTCTGTTTCACTTTAAATTTTACTCTTATTCTATCTGTGTGTGGTAATGAATATGTCAAAAATTAATTTTGCTGATGGATGCACAACTATATGATGGTACTGTAAACAACTGAATGTATGCTTTGTTTTGTATGACTGCATGGTACGTGAATATATCTCAATAACTATGAATTTAATAAAAAAGAAAAAGGAAATAACAGAGCACCAATTGTGATTTGCAGAAATGATCCAAACTGAGTTCCTCTGAGACCTGGGGCAGCACTGTTGGGTTATTTCACACAAACTTAGCTGTGGCAAAATAACCTGAGGAATTCTGAGGGGGTCCATCCATTTAAGGGCTGACTGCAGCACTGACATTCCCATGTGAAAGCAGTTCCTCCGAGTTTCACCCTAAGAGCAATGGTCAGAGCCTCGTTTTTAAAAAGATGGGGAGAAATCACAGAACACCACAGACACCTTGGAAGGTGGAGTGAGGGGGCCAATTCCTCTGGGCAAGGCGCAGACCCTGGAGCGCGCGGAGACGAGTGAGAGGCGGAGACCACAGGACCAGGAGCTGCGGGAGCTGAGCGCCGAGCCCAGAGGTCAAGGTAGGTTACCTTTCGAAAATGTGGTTTCTGCCCTCCCTCTGGCTGAGAAACCTCTAGAAAAGTCGCCTCCCTGGGGACAGCCGCTGCGGGAATGATGCCAGTGGCTCGCGTAGGCCCCGAGCTGCCTCCCATCCAAGGCCAACACTGCTAAAGCGGCCAGGCCCTCGCCCGCCGAGAGAACCAGCTCCTGCACCGGAAGCGTCTGGGCACCAACCCACGCAGCGCCCAGGATCCCGGCTCCTGCGCGTGCGCCCTCGTGCGGCGCGATGGCGTCAGCATGTCGGCTTCCTGAGGGGCTTGATTAGTGAACAGGACCTGGGGGGCTGCCGTTCTGCCCTGAGCAGGGTGATGGGTTGGTGCATGTGTCCTTTAGAATTCAAAAAGTCCAGGACATGGAAGGAAAAGCTAAGTCCCACTTCCCCTAGTTCTTTGTGCGTTCTTCCAGATATTGTCCACGTGCTTACATGCACAAAATTCTGTATTTACTGTATATAAATATTTATTTTAATGTGTATGTCTCTATTTTTATCCAAATAGCTTATTGTACATGTTCTACAGTGTAATTTGGACATAAATTTTCCCAAGTTATACATATATGCATTCTATTCTTCTTAATGGACACATAAGCATTCCAATAATTACAACTACCAAATTCAAAATACCATAATCTACTTAATCACCCCAATATTGCTGGACTCTTGTTTTCAGGTTTTTTCCCTCTGTGACAGACAATACTGCGATGTGAACATCGTTATTCATACACCCAGTTATATGTGAATTACTAGATGCAGATTTGCTGAAAAGAAAGATATGTAAGCTAAAAATTTGGAAGATACTGCCTAAAAACCATACAAAAAACATTGTATCCCTCTACATTCCCAACCACAGTAAAACTTTTGTTAGGTTCCTGCATATGCCAAGTATCACACTAGCAACATAGGGCCTGTATTCACATTTTACCAAACATCAAAAAATGACAGAGATGAGTGGTGCTCAAACCCTTTCCACACCTTTTCAGACTCAGATTTGTGATCAATAGAAAAACTCAGAATTCTGTGACAAGTAGAACAGCAAAAGTCAGCATTTCATACAACAGTTCTGAAATTAAATTCCAGATTAAATTATAGATTATGATGTCCCTTATCCTCTTCTAATTCTTTTCAATTTTTAGTAACAAATTTCTGAAAATACTTTATGTATTTGGTTAGTAATTTCCATTACAATTTTAGAGGTAAACCGAAGCTAATGAAGATCAGAGTTACTGAATAAATGAATGAATGTATGAATGGTCATTAGCTGCAACATTTCTAGGACAGATGCATTACCATCAACTTTAAATCCACAAGCATTTACAATTATGAAAATTAGCACATAATTGAGAATTGATCAATATTAGTAAATTGCTATTTGTAAAAAAAAAAAAAAAGATGTTAGCACAGCTTAGTTTGCAAACTTAAAATTAGGCACATTCAAATTTGGTGCTAAATCATAAAATACTCTTTCAGAATTTACAGAAGAAATGTCTGAAAGGTGTATAGTAGCCAACAAAGTGCAAATGGTACAATGACTACAGATATGACAATATACAAAATACGATATAAATCTATCAGAAATTAGAAAAGCTATGTTGACCTTCCAAATTGCTGAAAGATACACGCTGTGCATGGGAACAAACTCAGTTATAGTTGACTCAAGAAAGACCAGACCTAGACAACACAGATTTCCATAAAGTTTGGGAACTGGCAAAGTAGGCCTTTCCAGGGGAGTGAGTCCAACTGGAGGTAGAAGAACTCCTTCATAAGGATATAATATGATGAAATGGAAAATACAGGAGCAAAGGCTATTTGGAGCACCAAAAACTAAATTGCTGACACCAACAGTATCTACTGGTGTCTGGCCCCAGGGCCCCAGGTACCATGGAGGAGGTTTGAGGGACTCCACTCTAATAAAAGCAAAAAATGACAATGGGAGAACAATAAGGAGCCTTGGGGTAGAGGGGCTGGTTATGTCACACCAAGACAAGTCTCAGTGTCTGAACAGGTATAAAATGCAGGCCCTGAGTCTCAGGGACTTTAAGAAAGCCCCCTAACTAGAAGAACAGAGACTGTAGGTCAGGGTAGACTGGATGCTGAGTTTCAGAGTATTAGACTAATGTTCTTTAGGTTCTTCCTCCTACATTTAACATTTATTTTAGAGGTTAAGATGATGCTGGGGCTGGAACTAGGGAGAGAAAAATCATTATAGAGCTGGGAACGAGAAGATACATAATATTAAGGGCTTGCTTAAGTAGAATTGAGTGTTGGAACTTAGAATGTTAATGGGTAAAGATTTTACTCCAGCCAGAACTGGTTCTACCCTTCCTCACAATGTTACACCACCTGTGCTAACCTGTGTTACCTCTGGTTTCCCTTGATTTCCAAGGAAAAAAGGAAGAAAAAAAAAAAAAAAAACAGATACAGGTATGCCTTGCAGATATTTAGTATATGTTGTTAATCTCACAGTACTTACCGGAATCATGGAAATAAGCCACCTGAGGTACGAAGCTGAGCTCAAGACAAGACTTTTCAAAATTTCTTCCCAGATAAACATCACCCCCATTCCTTAAACAAATCATGTCTCATGATCATAGAAGCATCACCAGAAGAGAGGAAAAACTGGCCTACAAATAAACTAATTTTCTTTACAGGTCCCATCCATGAGACTATCTTCTAGGGGGCTCTGGTATCTTCTATGAACATCACCTACTCAACAGCACTGGAAAAGTCCCCAGAAACATCTAAGTACTTCTATAAGCTTACCATAAAGAAAAATGATTAGATCTATTGATTTCTTCCCCCAAAGTAGCCAATTCCACACAGAAATCATTAGCAACCCAGCCGTAGCTCACTTTATGACAGTCATAAGAAAAGTGAGTCAGAAAAGCACTAATGATGGGAACAAAGACAAAGGCAAGGCAGGCCAAGTAGGGCTCACTGCACACGTGTTCCTTATACCTGGGTACACTGTACAACTCTCCAAAATTCCCTTTTTCATAGAATCCTTTGAAAGCTTTTCTTTTTTTTTTTTTAATCTTCATTTTATTGAGATATATTCACATACCATGCAGTCATACAAAACAAATCGTACATTCGATTGTTCACAGTACCATTACGTAGTTGTACATTCATCACCTAAATCAATCCCTGACACCTTCATTAGCACACACACAAAAATAATAAGAATAATAATTAAAGTGAAAAAGAGCAATTGAAGTAAAAAAGAACACTGGGTACCTTTGTCTGTTTGTTTCCTTCCCCTATTTTTCTACTCATCCATCCATAAACTAGACAAAGTGGAGTGTGGTCCTTATGGTTTTCCCAATCCCATTGTCACCCCTCATAAGCTACATTTTTATACAATTGTCTTCGAGATTCATGGGTTCTGGGTTGTAGTTTGATAGTTTCAGGTATCCACCACCAGCTACCCCAATTCTTTAGAACCTAAAAAGGGTTGTCTAAATTGTGCGTAAGAGTGCCCACCAGAGTGACCTCTCGGCTCCTTTTGGAATCTCTCTGCCACTGAAGCTTATTTCATTTCCTTTCACATCCCCCTTTTCGTCAAGAAGATGTTCTCCGTCCCACGATGCCAGGTCTACATTCCTCCCCGGGAGTCATATTCCACGTTGCCAGGGAGATTCACTCCCCTGGGTGTCTGATCCCACGTAGGGGGGAGGGCAGTGATTTCACCTTTCAAGTTGGCTTAGCTAGAGAGAGAGGGCCACATCTGAGCAACAAAGAGGCATTCGGGAGGAGGCTCTTAGGCACAATTATAGGGAGGCCTAGCCTCTCCTTTGCAGCAACCGTCTTCCCAAGTTAGTTCAAGATGTTTCAAAATAAACAATCATCAGGAAAAAAGGACATGCAATATGTTTTACAAAGTTGGATTCCTTAAGGAAATACATTGATAAACCATAGCTGACAGCATACTTAATGGCAAAAGACTAAAAGCTTACTGTGTAAGAACAGGAAGAAGTCAAGGATTCCCAGTTTCACCACTGATCTTCAACATTTTACTGGAAGGAACGAAGGAACGAAGAAAGGGAAGGGAAGGAAGGAAGGAAGGAAGGAAGGAATGTCATTGAAACTGGAAGGGAAGAAGTAAAATACCTATTCACAGATGACATGATCCTACATATATAAAATCACAAAGAATCTACAAGAAACCTACTAGACCTAACAGATAAATTCAGCAAAGTGGTGGGATACAAGATCAACATACAAAAAAAGTGGTATTTCTACACGCCAGCAATGAACAATCCAAAAAAGAAAACCAAGAAACCAATTCTTTTCACAATAGCAACAAAACAAATACAATATCTGGGAATCAATTTAACCAAAGATGTAAAGGACTTGCACACGTAGAATACATATTATTGCAAAAATGGAAAAGACAATCACCAAATTCATATGGAAGGAAAAGGGGCCCTAAATAGCCAAAACCATCTTGAAAAAGAAGAACAAAGTTGGAGGACTAACATGATCCAATTTCAAAACTTATTACAAACTTACAGTAACTAAAACAGTGAGGTGCTGGCACATGGACAGACCAATAAACTAATAGAATAGAAATGAGGGTTCAGAAATAAAGCTTCATATTTGGCTGATGCATTGTACACTTATTCCAAAGTTTCTGAGAATCCCAACAGGGGGGCATAACATTTATAATTATGCCCTATTTCCTTTTTGTCTTGGTCCCCACATACATAACTTCTTCAGAGACATGCCTGTTTCGCTTCCAATTATGTCCCCAAACTCAAAGTGATTTCAATTATTGAGGAAAACCTATATTGTTGCCAAAAAAGGTAGCACCTCTGGGTTATATTAAGCAGTGGCGGCCAAATAAATGCTGCCCAGGTAGAGAGGTAATTATGAGGTAAAATTTATACTCAGGCATTTTTAAATGACCTAGTATTCTGTAGATTCTCCAGGCAATACATGATATTCAGTGTATTCTGATTCAGAAATTGATATCATTGCTTGCTGTGTGATTGAATTTGCAGTTTGGGTAGTTCAGATGTAAGGGCTTAGAAAGTTTAGAACTCTCTGTGTAGCACACTCTGGTGCTTGTGCACTGTTACATGCCAGCCTCAATTTCATGGCCTGTCCTATCCCTTAACTCCAGGTTCAGCAAGGCAAAACAGTGATGGAGAAAAATATGTCACTGTTATTGAACTAAGTGTTGGATTTGGTGGACTTGCTTACTAGGTACTGTACTAAATATTTTGGAAAGTAAGCCAGAGTTACACCTAAAGATGGCAACAATGGAAACAGCCACCAATATAAGTTGCATGAATTCTCCTAGTTCTATCCTTCTACCAATCCAGCGACTATGTACAAAATCAAAGAAGAATGGTTTAATTTACTACAGAGAATATTGGTGTTTTGTCATTTTAAAAATTTACTAGGTGCCAACAGCCTTTTTTTTTTTTTTTTTTTTTTTTTAATTTTACACTCTGATGGATGCTCTAGGATAAGGCAAATTACAAGTCAACAGCATTTTGTTTGCTTGCCTGGGTCCTTGGCAGACATCTTATATAACACCATTGTTTTTTTGTTTTGATGATGGTGTAGGTTGTCGAATGATTGCTTCTTCAAAGTTTGATGGGTTGCTAAAATCACTTTCAGATCTGTGAATAATAGCTCCTTACTGAGGAAGTAATCACATGTTTAAAAAACTTATTTATGTTGCAAAGAAAACTGAAGTTTACGTGGTTTGACCTGTTGACATGCTTCTATTTTTTCTTTCTTAAACCCCTAGTTTTGTTTTATTCCCCTCCTTTTTTTCCCTTTTCTGGTTCTCCTGTTTGTTTTTTTCTTTATTAGCTTTCTCTAGTTTTGTTTTTTTTTTAATTCAGTTTTACAGAACTATACTGATGTATCATACAATCATCAGTGGTGTAAAATCAGCTGTTCACAGTACCATCACACAGTTGTGCATTCATCAACCCAATCTATTTTTTGAACAGTTTCCTAATACCAGAAAAAGGAAAAATAATAAAAAATAAAAGTTAAAAACAACACCCAAATCATAGCCCCTGCCACCCTATTTTTCACCCAGTTTTTTTCCCCATTTTTGTACTCATGCATCCATACAGTGGTTAAAGGGAGTGTGATCCACAAGGCTTTCCCAATCACACAACAAAAGAACATTTAAAAATCGTCAGAGGACTTAAACAGACTTTTCTCCAAAGAAGATATACAAAAGGCCACAAAGCAAGTGAAAAAAGAAGATACAGAAAGGGCCACAAGGCAAGTGAAATATGCTCAGCATCATTAGCCATTAGGGAAATGCAAATCAAAACAACAAGACACCATTTCAAACCCACTAGAATGGCTACTATTTCAAACAAGAAAGAAAAATATAGGTGTTGGCAAGGTTTCAGACACATAGGAACCCCTGCATATTGTAGAAATGTCAAAATGGGGCAGCCACTGTGGAAAACAATTTGGCAGTTCCTCAGAAAGTTAAGCAAAGAATCATCGAATCAGCCAGAAATTCCAATTCTAGGCATATACTCAGAGCATTTAAAAGTAGATACTCAAACAGATATTTGTAAACTACTGATCAGAGTGGCATTATTCACATAGCCAAAAGTGGGAGCAACCCAAATCCCCATCCACAGAAAACTGTATGAACAATATGTGGTATATACACACAATGGCACAGTCTTCAGCTGTGAAAAGGGATGAAGTTCTAATACATATTACAAAATGCATGAACCTTGAAGACATGATACTCAGTGAAATCAGCCACACACAAGGACAGATATTGTATTAGATCACGTCTATGAAATAATTAGAATATGCAAATTTATAGAGACAGAAAATAGATTACTGATTGCCGGGCCGGGGACTATGACATGTGGAGTTATGTTTAACGGGTATAGAATTTCTGGAAAAGTTTTGTATAGGCATATGATATTGGGAGCACACATTGTGAATATAATTAATACCACTGAATTGTATACTTGAACGTGGATAAAATGGGAAATTTTATGTTGTATACATCTTATCACAGTAAAAATTAACAAAAAATACATTGACAAAGAAAAAACACATAGATGAACACCGAGATGACAAGAGCATTTAAAATCATTTTATATATCCTACAAACATACCAAGGAATGATACAAAGTAGATAATGTAACATAAAACAAAATGAGAAAAATACATTGAAGAGTAATCTTTTTAGTTCACAGAATTCACGGCAGTTGCCAAACTATCTAGGTAAATTAAAAAATACTGGTTTGCCAGAGGCAATAGCCTCTTAAAGAACATCAACTAGATATGTCCCCTTTGCTCATAAAGTTCACACCCCTTTTCAACATGAATACGTTATGGTGGTCACTGCCTAGACATCCCTGACGATCAGAAAAGCGATTAAACTAGAGGAAGGCGTTCCACACAACATGGAATTTAAGAAAGGATTATGAATACTCAATTTTTATATAATTATCTTTTCCTTAGTTACTAGGGTATTAGAATAGCTAGAAGGAAAGAATTGAAATGGTGGAACTGTAACCCATAGCATCCTTTGAAATTTGTTCTGTAGCTACTTCTTAAATTATAATTTGAAAGCTTTACCTTTGTGTATATATGTTAGCTTTCACAATAAGGAACTGACTGAAAGTATGGTATTATAACTCATAACAACTTTGGAAATATCCTGTAAATCTACTAGTTAAATCATACTTTGAAAGATATTACCTTTTTTTGTATGTATGTTATATTTCATATTAAGGAAATACCTGAAACTGTGGAATTTTAACCTACAATATTCTTTGAAATTTGCTCTCTACATTTTAAGTTGCACTTGGAAAGTTATCACTTTTATGTATATATGTTAAATTCTAAAATAAAAAAATATGATAAAAAAGGAACAACAATCAGATGCAGCCGCCTTCCCCTTTAAGAGGCGGGGCAAGATGGCAGACTGGTGAGCTGTAAGTTTTAGTTACTCCTCCAGGAAAGTAGGTAAAAAGCCAGGAACTGCGTGGACTGGACACCACAGAGCAATCTGTCTTTGGGCATACTTCATACAACACTCATGAAAATTTCGAACTGCTGAGATCAGCGAAATCTGTAAGTTTTTGCGGCCAGGGGACCCGCGCCCCTCCCTGCCAGGCTCAGTCCCGTGGGAGGAGGGGCTGCCAGCTCCGGGAAGGAGAAGGGAGAACTGCAGTGGTAGCCCTTCTCGGAAACTCATTCTACTGATCCAAATTCCAACCATAGATAGACTGAGACCAGACACCAGAGAATCTGAGAGCTGCCAGCCCAGCAGAGAGGAGACAGGCATAGAAAAAAAAAAATATCACGAAAAACTCCAAAATAAAAGCGGAGGATTTTTGGAGTTCTGGTGAACACAGAAAGGGGAAGGGCGGAGCTCAGGCCTTGAGGTGCATATGCAAATCCCGAAGAAAAGCTGATCTCTCTGCCCTGTGGACCTTTCCTTAATGGCCCTGGTTGCTTTGTCTATTAGCATTTCAATAACCCATTAGATCTCTGAGGAGGGCCCTTTTTTTTTTTTAATCCTTTTTTCTATTTCTAAAACAATTACTCTAAGAAGCCCAATACAGAAAGCTTCAAAGAATTGCAATTTGGGCACGTCAAGTCAAGAGCAGAAATAAGAGACCTCTGAGACAAAAGGCAATAATCCAGTGGCTGAGAAAATTCACTAAACACCACAACTTCCCAAGAAAAGGGGGGTGTCCGCTCACAGCCACCGTCCTGGTGGACAGGAAACACTCCTGCCCATCGCCAGCCCCATAGCCCAGAGCTGCCCCAGACAACCCAGTGTGACGGAAGTGCTTCAAATAACAGGCACACACCACAAAACTGGGCGTGGACATTAGCCTTCCCTGCAACCTCAGCTGATTGTCCCAGAGCTGGGAAGGTGGAGCAGTGTGAATTAACAAAGCCCCATTCAGCCATCATTTGAGCAGACTGGGAGCCTCCCTACACAGCTCAGCAGCCCAGCACTGCCCTGGGGGGACGGCACTCACCTGTGACATAGCACAGTCATCCCTCAACAGAGGACCCGGGGTGCACAGCCTGGAAGAGGGGTCCACTTGCAAGTCTCAGGAGCCATACGCCAATACCAAAGACTTGTGTGTCAGTGGCAGAGACAAACTGTGGCAGGACTGAACTGAAGGATTAGACTATTGCAGCCGCTTTAAAACTCTAGGATCATCAGGGAGATTTGATTGTTAGGACCACCCCCCCTCCCCGACTGCCCAGAAACACACCCCACATACAGGGCAGGCAACAACAACTACACACGCAAGCTTGGTACACCAATTGGGCCCCACAAGACTCACTCCCCCACTCACCAAAAAGGCTAAGCAGGGGAGAACTGGCTTGTGGAGAACAGGTGGCTCGTGGACGCCACCTGCTGGTTAGTTAGAGAAAGTGTACTCCACGAAGCTGTAGATCTGATAAATTAGAGATAAGGACTTCAATAGGTCTACAAACCCTAAAAGAACCCTATCAAGTTCAGCAAATGCCAAGAGGCCAAAAACAACAGAAAATTATAAAGCATATGAAAACACCAGACGATATGGATAACCCAAGCCCAAGCACCCAAATCAAAATACCAGAAGAGACACAGCACCTAGAGCAGCTACTCAAAGAACTAAAGATGAACAATGAGACCATAGTACGGGATATGAAGGAAATCAAGAAGACTCTAGAAGAGCATAAGAAGACATTGCAAGACTAAATAAAAAAATGGATGATCTTATGGAAATTAAAGAAACTGTTGACCAAATTAAAAAGATTCTGGACACTCATAGTACAAGACTAGAGGAAGTTGAACAACGAATCAGTGACCTGGAAGATGACAGAATAGAAAATGAAAGCATAAAAGAAAGAATGGGTAAAAAATTGAAAAAATCGAAATGGACCTCAGGGATATGATAGATAACATGAAACGTCCAAATATAAGACTCATTGGTGTCCCAGAAGGGGAAGAAAAGGGTAAAGGTCTAGGAAGAGTATTCAAAGAAATTGTTGGGGAAAACTTCCCAATCTTCAAAACAACATAAATACACAAATCATAAATGCTCAGCGAACTCCAAATAGAATAAATCCAAATAAACCCACTCCGAGACATATACTGATCACACTGTCAAACACAGAAGAGAAGGAGCAAGTTCTGAAAGCAGCAAGAGAAAAGCAATTCACCACATACAAAGGAAACAGCATAAGACTAAGTAGTGACTACTCAGCAGCCACCATGGAGGCAAGAAGGCAGTGGCACGATATATATAAAATTCTGAGTGAGAAAAATTTCCAGCCAAGAATACTTTATCCAGCAAAGCTCTCCTTCAAATTTCAGGGAGAGCTTAAATTTTTCACAGACAAACAAATGCTGAGAGAATTTGCTAACAAGAGACCTGCCCTACTGGAGATACTAAAGGGAGCCCTACAGACAGAGAAACAAAGACAGGACAGAGAGACTTGGAGAAAGGTTCAGTACTAAAGAGATTCGGTATGGGTACAATAAAGGATATTAATAGAGAGAGGGAAAAATATGGCAAACATAAACCAAAGGATAAGTTGGCCAATTCAAGAAATGCCTTCACAGTCTTAACGTTGCATGTAAATGGATTAAACTCCCCAATCAAAAGATATAGATTCGCAGAATGGATCAAAAAAATGAACCATCAATATGTTGCATACAAGAGACTCATCTTAGACACAGGGACACAAAGAAACTGAAAGTAAAAGGATGGAAAAAAATATTTCATGCAAGCTACAGCCAAAAGAAAGCAGGTGTAGCAATATTAATCTCAGATAAAATAGACTTCAAATGCAGGGATATTTTGAGAGACAAAGAAGGCCACTACATACTAATAAAAGGGGCAATTCAGCAAGAAGAAATAACAATCGTAAATGTCTATGCACCCAATCAAGGTGCCACAAAATACATGAGAGAAACACTGGCAAAACTAAAGGAAGCAATCGATGTTTCCACAATAATTGTGGGAGACTTCAACACATCACTCTCTCCTATAGATAGATCAACCAAACAGAAGACCAATCAGGAAATTGAAAACCTAAACAATCTGATAAATGAATTAGATTTAACAGACATATACAGGACATTACATCCCAAATCACTAGGATACACATACTTTTCTAGTGCTCATGGAACTTTCTCCAGAATAGATCATATGCTGGGACATAAAACAAGCCTCAATAAATTTAAAAAGATTGAAATTATTCAAAGCACATTCTCTGACCACAATGGAATACAATTAGAAGTCAATAACCATCAGAGACTTAGAAAATTCACAAATACCTGGAGGTTAAACAACGCACTCCTAAACAATCAGTGGGTTAAAGAAGAAATAGCAAGAGAAATTGCTAAATATATAGAGACGAATGAAAATGAGAACACAACATACCAAAACCTATGGGATGCAGCAAAAGCAGTGCTAAGGCGGAAATTTATAGCACTAAACTCATATATTAAAAAGGAAGAAAGAGCCAAAATCAAAAAACTAACGGATCAACTGAAGAAGCTAGAAAATGAACAGCAAACCAATCCTAAACCAAGTAGAAGAAAAGAAATAACAAGGATTAAATCAGAAATAAATGACATAGAGAACAAAAAAACAATAGAGAGGATAAATATCACCAAAAGTTGGTTCTTTGAGAAGATCAACAAGATTGACAAGCCCCTAGCTAGACTGACAAAATCAAAAAGAGAGAAGACCCATATAAACAAAATAATGAATGAAAAGGTGACATAACTGCAGATCCTGAAGAAATTAAAAAAATTATAAGAGGATATTATGAACAACTGTATGGCAACACACTGGATAATGTAGAAGAAATGGACAATTTCCTGGAAACATATGAACAACCGAGACTGACCAGAGAAGAAAAAGAAGACCTCAACCAACCCATCAGAAGCAAAGAGATCCAATCAGTCATCAAAAATCTTCCCACAAATAAATGCCCAGGGCCAGATGGCTTCACAGGGGAATTCTACCAAACTTTCCAGAAAGAACTGACACCAATCTTACTCAAACTCTTTCAAAACATTGAAAAAAATGGAACACTACCTAACTCATTTTATGAAGCTAATATCAATCTAATACCAAAACCAGGCAAAGATGCTACAAAAAAGGAAAACTACCGGCCAATCTCCCTAATGAATATAGATGCAAAAATCCTCAACAAAATACTTGCAAATCAAATCCAAAGACACATTAAAAAAATCATACACCATGACCAAGTGGGGTTCATTCCAGGCATGCAAGGATGGTTCAACATAAGAAAAACAATCAATGTATTACAACACATTAAAAACTCGAAAGGGAAAAATCAATTGATCATCTCAATAGATGCTAAAAAAGCATTTGACAAAATCCAACATCCCTTTTTGATAAAAACACTTCAAAAGGTAGGAATTGAAGGAAACTTCCTCAACATGATAAAGAGCATATATGAAAAACCCACAGCCAGCATAGTACTCAATGGTGAGAGACTGAAAGCCTTCCCTCTAAGATCAGGAACAAGACAAGGATGCCCGCTGTCACCACTGTTATTCAACATTGTGCTGGAAGTGCTAGCCAGGGCAATCCGGCAAGACAAAGAAATAAAAGGCATCCAAATTGGAAAAGAAGAAGTAAAACTGTCATTGTTTGCAGATGATATGATCTTATATCTAGAAAACCCTGAGAAATCGACGATACACCTACTAGAGCTAATAAACAAATTTAGCAAAGTAGCAGGATACAAGATTAATGCACATAAGTCAGTAATGTTTCTATATGCTAGAAATGAACAAACTGAAGAGACACTCAAGAAAAAGATACCATTTTCAATAGCAACTAAAAAAATCAAGTACCTAGGAATCAACTTAACCAAAGATGTAAAAGACCTATACAAAGAAAACTACATAACTCTACTAAAAGAAATAGAAGGGGACCTTAAAAGATGGAAAAATATTCCATGTTCATGGATAGGAAGGCTAAATGTCATTAAGATGTCAATTCTACCCAAACTCATCTACAGATTCAATGCAATCCCGACCAAAATTCCAACAACCTACTTTGCAGACTTGGAAAAGCTAGTTATCAAATTTATTTGGAAAGGGAAGATGCCTCGAATTGCTAAAGACACTCTAAAAAAGAAAAACGAAGTGGGAGGACTTACACTCCCTGACTTTGAAGCTTATTATAAAGCCACAGTTGCCAAAACAGCATGGTACTGGCACAAAGATAGACATATAGATCAATGGAATCGAATTGAGAATTCAGAGATAGACCCTCAGATCTATGGCCGACTGATCTTTGATAAGGCCCCCAAAGTCACCGAACTGAGCCATAATGGTCTTTTCAACAAATGGGGCTGGGAGAGTTGGATATCCATATCCAAAAGAATGAAAGAGGACCCCTACCTCACCCCCTACACAAAAATTAACTCAAAATGGACCAAAGATCTCAATATAAAAGAAAGTACCATAAAACTCCTAGAAGATAATGTAGGAAAACATCTTCAAGACCTTGTATTAGGAGGCCACTTCCTAGACTTTACACCCAAAGCACAAGCAACAAAAGAGAAAATAGATAAATGGGAACTCCTCAAGCTTAGAAGTTTCTGCACCTCAAAGGAATTTCTCAAAAAGGTAAAGAGGCAGCCAACTCAATGGGAAAAAATTTTTGGAAACCATGTATCTGACAAAAGACTGATATCTTGCATATACAAAGAAATCCTACAACTCAATGACAATAGTACAGACAGCCCAATTATAAAATGAGCAAAAGATATGAAAAGACAGTTCTCTGAAGAGGAAATACAAATGGCCAAGAAACACATGAAAAAATGTTCACCTGCTTTCTTTTGGCTGTAGCTTGCATGAAATATTTTTTTCCATCCTTTCACTTTCAATTTCTTTGTGTCCCTGTGTCTAAGATGAGTCTCTTGTATGCAACATATTGATGGTTCATTTTTTTGATCCATTCTGCAAATCTATATCTTTTAATTGGGGAGTTTAATCCATTTACGTTCAACGTTATAACCGTGAAGGCATTTCTTGAATCAGCCATCTTATCCTTTGGTTTATGTTTGTCATATATATTTTTCCCCTCTCTCTATTAATATCCTTTATTGTACCCATACCAAATCTCTTTAGTACTGAACCTTTCTCCAAGTCTCTCTGTCCTTTCTTTGTTTCTCTGTCGGTAGGGCTCCCTTTAGTATCTCCAGTAGGGCAGGTCTCTTGTTAGCAAGTTCTCTCAGCATTTGTTTGTGAAAAATTTAAGCTCTCCCTGAAATTTGAAGGAGAGCTTTGCTGGATAAAGTATTCTTGGTTGGAAATTTTTCTCTCTCAGAATTTTAAATATGTCATACCACTGCCTTGTCACCTCCATGGTGGCCGCTGAGTAGTCACTACTTAGTCTTATGTTGTTTCCTTTGTAAGTGGTGAATTGCTTTTCTCTTGCTGCTTTCAGAACTTGCTCCTTCTCTTCAGTATTTGAGAATCTGATCAGAATATGTCTCAGAGTGGGTTTATTTGGATTTATTCTATTTGGAGTTTGCTGGGCAGTTATGATTTGTATATTTACAGTGTTTAGAAGATCTTGGAAGTTTTCCCCAACAATTTCTTTGAATACTCTTCCTAGACCTTTACCCTTCTCTTTCCCTTCTGGGACACCAATAAATCTTATACTTCGATATTTTATATTATCTGTCATATCCCTGAGGTCAATTTCGATTTTTTTGATTTTTCCCCCATTCTTTCTTTTGTTCTTTCTTTTTCCATTCTGTCATCCTTGAGGTCCCTGATTCACTGTCCAGTTTCCTCTAGTCTTGTACTATGAGAATCTAGAATCTTTTTAATTTGGTCAACTTTCTTGTATTTCCATAAGATCATCTATTTGTTTTTATTTACTCTTGCAATTTCTTCTTTATGCTCTTCTAGGGTCTTTTTCATGTCCTCTATGTCCTGTTCCATGCTCTCATTATTTGTCTTTAGTTCTTTGATTAATTGCTCCAAGTACTGTGTCTCCTCTGATCTTTTGATTTGGGTGCTTGTGTTTGGGTTATCCATATCATCTGGTTTTTTCATATGCTTTAAAATTTTCTGTTGTTTTTGGCCTCTGGGCATTTGCTTAACTTGATAGGGTTCTTTTAAGATATGTAGGTGATTTAAACACTTCTCTCTAATTTGTCAGATCTACAGCTTGGTGGAGTACACTTCCTCTAACTAACCAGCAGGTGGTGTCTGTGAGCCACCTATTCACCTCAAGCCAGTTCTCCCCAACTTTGTCTTTGTGGTGAGTGGTGGTCTGAGACTTGTGGGGTCCAACTGGTGCACCAAGTTTTCATGTGTATTTGGTGCTGCCCTCTCCAAATGTGGGGTGTGTATCTGAGTGGTTAGGGAGGGAGAGTGGCTTTAATAATCAAATCTCGCAGCTGTTCCTGGAGATTTAAAGTTGTTGCAATAGTCTAATCCTTCAGTTCAGTCGTGCCACAGTTTGTCTCTGCCACTGACCCACAAGTCCTTGGTATTGGCACATGTTCCCTGGGACTTGTGAGTTGGTCCCTCTTCCAAGCCGTGCCCTCCTAGAGCCTCTGCTGAGGGAAGACTGTGTCTTCATGTGGTTTTTAGTCATTTATATTTCCTCTGTGGAAAAATGTCTATTTCTGTCTTTTGACCATTTTAAAATTGGGATGTTTGTCTTTTTATTGTTGAGTTATAGGATTTCTTTGTATATTTTGGGTATCAAACCCTTATCAGATATGTAGTTTCCAAATATTTTCCCCCATTGAGTTGGATGTCTTTTCACTCATTTGACAAAGGCCTTTGAAGCGCAGAAGTATTCAATTTTGAGGAGGTCCCTTTTATCTATTTTTTCTCTCACTGCTTGTGCTTTGGGTGTAAGGTCTAAGAAACTGCCTCGTATCACTAGGTATTGATGATGTTCCTATCTATTTTCTTCTAGGAGTTTTATGGTAGTGGCTCTTATATTTAGGTCTTTGATTCATCTTATGTTAATTTTTGTATAGGGTGTGATATAGGGGTCCTTTTTCATTCTTCAGGATACAGATATCCAGTTCTCCCAGCATCATTTATTAAAGAGACTGTTCTGATCTAGTTGAGTGGGTTCAGGAGCCTTGTCTAAAATTAATTGACCATAGATCTGAGGGTCTATTTCTGAACTCTCAATTAAATCCCATTGATCAACAAGTCTATCTTTATGCCAGTACCATGCTGTTTTGACCACTGTGGCTTTATAATATGCTTTAAAGTCAGGAAGCAGGAGTCCTACCACTTCATTCTTCTTTTTCAAGATGTTTTTGTCTATTTGAGGCCCCTTTCCCTTCCAAATAAATTTGATAACTAGTTTTTCCATTTCTGCAAAGTAGGTTTTTGGAATTTTGATTGGTATTGCATTGAATCTGTAGATCAATTTGGGCAGAATTGACATCTTAATGACAATTAGCATTCTAATCCATGAACATGAAATGTCTTTCCATTTATTTAGGTCTTCTTTGATTTCTTTTAGAAATATTTTGTAGTTTTCCGTGTATAGGTCCTTTACATCCTTTGTTAAATTTATTCCTAGATATTTGGTTCTTTTAGTTGCTATCATGAATGAAATTTTTTCTTGATTACCTCCTTGGAGAGCTCATTACTAGTGTATAGAAACGTCATTGATTTTTGCGTGTTCATCTTGTATCCTACCACTTTGCTGAACTCATTTATCAGCTCAGGTAGCTTTGTCATAGTTCTTTCACTATTTTATAAATATTAAATCATGTTATCTGCAAATAGCGAGAGTTTTACTTCTTCCTTTCTGACTTGGATGCCTTTTATTTCTTTTTCTTGCCTAACTGATTTAGCTCGAATTTCTAGCACAATGCTGAATAACAGTGGTGAAGTGGGCATCTCTGTCTTGTTCCTGATCTTATACGGAAAGCTTTCAATCTCTCACCATTGAGTAAGATTGTTAGTGTGAGTTTTTTTTTATATATGCCCTTTATCATGTTGAGGAAGTTTCCTTTGATTCCTACCTTTCAAAGTGTTTTTACCAAGAAAAGTTGCTGAATTTCATCATATGCCTTCTCTGCATCAGTCAAGATTATCATGTGGTTATTTTCCCTTTCTATTTATTAATGTGGTATATTAAATTACTTGATTTTCTTGTGTGGAACCACTCTTGCATACCTGGGATAAAACTCAGTTGATCATAGTGTATAATTCTTTTAATGTGTCATTGGATTCAATTTGCAAGTATTTTGTTGAGGATTTTTGCATCTATATTCATTAGAGAGATTGGTCTGTAGTTTTATTGTAGTATTTTTCTCAGGCTTTGGTATTAGAGTGATGTTGGCTTCATAGAATGAGTTAGGTAGTGTTCCCTTTCCTTCAATTGTTTTTTGGAAGAGTTTGAGCAGGAATTATGTTAATTCTTCTTGGAATGCTTGGTAAAATTTACCTGTTAAGCCATCTGGTCATGGGCTTTTCTATGTTGGGAGGTTTTTGATGACTGATTTAATCTCTTTACCTGTGATTGGTTTGTTGAGGTCTTCTATTTCCTATTGAGTCAGTGTAGGTTGTTCAGGTGTTTCTGAGAAATTTCCCATTTCATCTAAGTTGTCTAGTTTGTTGGCATGCAGTTGTTCATAGCATCCTCTTATGATCTGTTTTATTTATTCAGGTTCCAGGGTAATGACCTTCCTCTCATTTATGACTTTATTCATTTGCAACTTCTGTTTTTCTGTCTTTGTCAGTCTAGTTAAGGGTTTGTTGATACTATTGATATTCTCAAAGAACAAACTTTTGGTTTTATTGATTCTCTCTATTGTCTTTGTTGTTGTTGTTGTTCTCCATTTCATTTATTTCCACTCTAATCTTTGTTACTTCTTTCCTTCTGCTTGCTTTGGGAGTAGTTTGCTGTTATTTTTCCAGTTTCTCCAGTTGTTCAGTTAGGTCTTTTGTTGTAGCTCTTTCTTAATGTAGGTGTTAGGGCTATACATTTCCCTTTGGCACTGCATTTGCTGCATTTGTGGTTACTTTTTAGATTAATCTGTAATATCAACATTTTCTTATAACTTGTTTCTCTCTTCAAAAAGTAAAGTATGGACAATTTTTATTTAATTGAGTAACTTTTATTTAATTGATGAGTGTAAAAAATTATATAGAGTCTAAAATTATTTATATCAATTCATGATATTCAAGGGTTACCAAGGGAAGCTATAGGTATTAAGGATATGTCCCTAACTATTGGAGTTGATGTCACAGAGGGAGACCACAACCTTTTCCAAATCATTCAATTTTTTTTCCAATAATTCATTTATTTATTCAAGAAACATTTACTGAGAAATCTACCATGTGCCAGGTAGAGTGATAAATGCTTCTGATACAGAGTGGTGTAAGACACAACCCTACCTTCATGTAACTCATGGTCTGCTTGGGACCTGATCATGAAAAACAAATATCAGAAATACATTAGACCATCCATATACAGACATTTTCAAAAATATTAATAATAATAACTAACTTTTTCTGGGAATTATGGAAAATTTTGGTAATGGAGAGTGGTGATGGTAGCACAACATTGTGAATGTAATTAACATTACTGAATTATATTCTTAAAATTGGTTAAAATGGGAACCATTATGTTGCATATATGTTTACAATAAAAATTTTAAAAATAGCTTTTATTGAGCACTTACTATGTACTAATTAATTTACTTATATGATCCCATAGACTCCCTACTATTGGAATGGGGTAGGAATTAACTAAGGCTTATAGAAGTTAAGTACTTTGCCCAAAATCACCCAGGTAGTAAGTGATAGAACTGGATTTAGACTCAGGCAACCTAATTCTAGAGCATTCATCATTCTGAGAATGAGAGAAGCTGCTATTGCCAATTTTTTGATGAAGACACATCAAAATGAAGCAAAATATTAAAGGAATAAAGGAATTAATTATGAGGAAAGTAGAGGCATATTAGAGAGATTTTCAAGCAATGAACCAGACATACACTTAACTCACAAAGAGGAATTATAAGCAACTTACAGGATGATGTATTATTTATAAGAAAATAAGGAAGTTATTGGAAGAATCATCAGCCATGAAATAAGGTAGGAAGCTGCTTTCCTGAATTTAAAAGCTCTTCTACACAGCCCTAGCCACTGAGTATTCTACATAAAGGCGTCAAGCAGCCTCAGAGTACTCTGAACTCTATGTCATCAGGGATACAATAAGTCCTTTCTGGGTTCAGTCACTGAACAGAGAAAAGAACATAGTTCATGCCTGATCTGTCCATGGTCAAAGAGGAGGAAAAAGAGCATCTGTCTCATGGATTCAGTTTCAGAACCTGTTGGGAAGGACTCTGGTGATCTGGGGAGCTATGATCATCTCAGCCTGGTTCACGGCCCACTTTGTGACCAAGAGGGTGGAGATGTTACAAGAGAAAGAGGGATGTTGGGCAGACCAAGAACAGCCTCCACAGGTATCATTGCCACCAATTCATTCAACCAATAAATACCTACTGATAATCTAAAATATGCTGGGACACAGAAATGAGCCAAACAACTTTCTAATCCCAAGGTATCTATAGTTTAATGCAGAGAGAAAAGACATCAAGTAGTCTACAATTTAGATGAGGAGATAAAATTATCACACAACAGCAACGGTGAGCAATTCTACATGCTGTATAAGTAAGTGCTAAATTGTGTGGTGCAGACCATAGAGATATGGTTGTTCTAAGGAAAGGAAAATCAATACAGTAGTCACAAACCTGAAGTAGGACTTAAAGGGTGGGGAGGATTTTGCTGGAAGAAGATGGGGGAAGGAATTAAAAGGAAAAGACTAATATGAGTGAAGGGATGGAGATAGAAAGAAGCACAGTAGGTTCTGGAGTCAGTGAGGAGACTGGCTTGAAAAGTGCAAAGTGTACCAGCATGTGAGAACTCACAAACCATATGGCTTAGGCTGATTATCCTCCCTCCCCCACTAGAACAATATGAGTGGCCTCTTGATGCTGGAAGGATCCAAATGTGTCAGAATTTGATGGGAATCACATTCTTAGTTCCCAACCCCAAGACCTAATTACATCGGGGGAAAAAAAGAGTGAGGTTATCCAAGTGGGACCAGGAAGCGATCACAGTTGTCAGAACAGTGGGCACTTCCACATGTGTGGTGGAGGAAAAGGCCAGTGTGGCCAGAAAGGACTGCTGGAGGGCAAACCGTATCTTGAGTGCTGAATGAATTCAAAATGGTTAAAAAACCCTTAAACTCCACAATTTGGAAATGTCTACTTGACTTCCTGACTAAAATCTTTTAATAAATTTCCACTGCCTTAGGATAAAATCCAAATGTCTTAGTATGGTATATGTGACCCTTCCTGATCTACCCCTTGCCTCCCTTTACAGCCTCACCCCTGCCACCTCCTGCTAGGCTTCAGTCACAGGGAATATGGGCACATCTCTGAAGGCTGATCCGATCTCGTTTTCTCATGCTTCTGGGTCTGCTTTCTGAGTGCCCCTTTTCTCTTCCTCTGCATGACTATCAGTCCTCTAAGACTCTCTTTGAATATTTCCTCCTTCACGAAGTTAAGGTTGCAGGATTGTGGGTGAGTTAAATTTACTTATTTGTGCTTACCTGCATTTTAAAATTTGTTTACAAAAAACATGAATTTTTTTTTCAAATGTAAATATCAAGGAAAATGTCACTCAAGTAAAGTGAGCAAATGGGACAAGGGGAAAGAGCACTATGTAGGACCACATAACACTTTCCCTCCAAAGTAATCCCAGGGGGTCATTCAAGAAGAAGTCTAATTTCAAACACAAAATATTATTTTCCCCCCATTTAATTAGCAAAGATTTAAAGAGAGAGAGAGAATAATTCCCAATAGAAAATTCCCATTTACTATCGGTAGAAGTATAAATTGGTATGCTCTTTTTGGAGGGTCATTTGGCAGTAACTATCAAAACTTAAAATATATATATTGTTTTACCTAGTAACTTTACTTCTAGGAATTTAGTCTATAGAAAATACTTTCACAAGCACACAAGTATATATCTAAGCAGGGACGGTTACATAATTTGTGGTGGTCCAGTACAAAATGAAAATGCAGGACCCCTCATTAGAAAAAGAAGGACCAAGTGCCATTAAGGGTACTAAATCATAAGACTTTTTCCTTTCTTCCTTGGTCTCTTCCTTAAAATGTCATGGTATTTTTTTTATTTGCTATTTAATGTCATGCTCTCTCGGGTACTGGAATACTTGCTGGGTGAATAGATACACTCACAGGTATCTGGGGCCCTGCCCTGCAACTCAGTGCACAAGTGGTGTGCGTCCAGGCCCCTCCCAGGAACACAGGGCAGCAGGTAGGGGCAGGTAGGGCTTGGGAGCAGGTAACTGAACTTATTCTGGGGAGGTGGGAGGAAGTGGGAGACAGGGTGTGTGTGAGCTGAGGCTCTAGGCCTTTGGTGCATGCTCCATTGTCCCACTGAACTTTACTTGCACAACAAAAATTCAAACCCCAAGTAGAGGGCCCTGTGTGATTCAAAGATCATAAGCCTGTGAAGGCAGTTATGTATAGAAGACTGTACATACAGCATTGACTATAAACACACAAAAATGCAATAAACCAAACTGTTCATTAATAAGTGATTGTACAAATAAATTATGGTTCAATCACACAATAAAAAACACGCAGCCTTTAAAAAACGAGACATTGATAAATACTGATACAGATAGCTATCCAACAAACAAGAACAAAGAAGGTTGCAGAATATGGTTTATGTCATGATTCCATAAAAGTATTAAATATATCATGTGTGGGTGAGTGTGTATGTATGTATGTGTGTGTGTGTGTGTGTGTGTGTAAAGAAAAGTTGGGAGGGATACACCAAACCTTTCAAAGTGATAAGGGGCGGAAGGGATTTTTATTTTTGATACCTAAAATATTTCATTTTTTACTAATAGCATATTTTATTTCTGAAATAAAAAACAATGATTAAAAAATTCAACTCCAGTGCTTGCTTCGGCAGCACATATACTAAAATTGGAATGACACAGAGAAGATTAGCATGGCCCCTGCGCAAGGATGACATGCAAATTCATGAAGCGTTCTATATTAAAAAAAAAAAATTCAACTCCAACACCTAGAAACATCTGTCTGAACTGCTGTAAAATCTCCAGCTTCATTTATCATTTAAAAACATAAAACAAACAAACAAACAAACATGGAAAATAGACTTCCTGACCTGTAATAGACTGTACATTAAAATTCTTACCATCGTTGCTGGGGTCTTCAACAGGGGATGCTGAGTCCATATATTCTAGGCCTTCCTTTGTGATCTCAACGACCTGAAGCCTCCTGACCCTGACTAGGTCTGTATCTTTCAACCCTTCCTCCAATTGTTTGACCACTTCTTTTCCAGACTGGGAAGTCAGAATAGTAATCTGGAAATAAACCCAAGAATCAATATGTCTACTCTCCCTGGTGTACAGAGTGAGGATCATAACAGGTTGCATCTGAAGGATATAAGAAGCAGAAGTCTCTGGTAGTGGCTATTGCATTTAACTCAAAGAAGAGGATTTAACCATAACTTACAAATAAGATTTCATTTGACAGGTTCTGGTGGGACAGGTCATCACAGAACTCTTCTAGGCTGAACTGATCCTAGAAAGTGACCAGTGAGAAGCCACACCTGTATTTTAGTCTTTCAAGATTGCTTGAAGAACTGGCAGCATTTCTCCCTCTCAAAATTCTTTGATTTTATGAGGCAACAAAGAAAATAGCATCTTTAAATTCCACTCACTAAATGTGTACTAAATATTAGAGAGCTTGTATGCTTTCCCAGTGGTGGTGCTTTGGTGTAGCATTCTCAGACTGATTTCGCTCCTTTCTCTCTTGACCCTAAAGTGTACTTACCCTTGACCAATATAGTTGACCCGAAGGAATGCTGAGGGGTCTGTGTATAGCTTGAATATTTTATTCCATCTGAATGAACACAATGCATGTTTTTATTAAGCAGTTTTGTCTTGGACTTTGACACTCTGGAAGGCAGGTATTAAATGTATACAATTATCTTTGGTACTTAGAAGTTTGTGATGATAAAGAGGGATGCAGACAAAAGTACAAATATCTTTTTTTTTGCAATAACTTTTTTTTTACATTTTTTATTGTGAAATATAACATATATACAGAACAATGATAACTTTCAAAGTATGATTTAACAAGTATTTAGCAAATTTCAGAGAATGTTATGGGTTACAGTTCCACAATTTCAGTTATTTCCTTATTGTGAAATATATATACAGGGAGGTGATAACTTTCAAAGTACAATTTAACAACTATCTTTTAACTCAGATTGGACAAACTGGACACTTGGGATTAACAAAGATAGAAAGTGTTCTACCTCACACTCATTTATGCACCCAGTCGCGTATCCAGTCATGACTTATATTTTTAAGACTATCTCAGTATGGCATCAGAACTGTAGCAGCTTTTATATTTGCACACTTGCTAATCCTAGGCAAATTTACTCAATTGATGCCAAAATTTGTTTAAGAACAATTATAAATTCCAAGGATACCTTGGTAAATATAATTATAGACGTCAATCGTGCCAGTTTAACGTTTCCTTTACAAGTTCCAAAATCCAGAGACAGATGGTATATTCAGATTTTATTTTGATTTCCATTTTTCCTTATAACTCACTTCAGTCAATATTTTTAGAGGTCCTCTCTATGCCTAGCTCTGTATTAGGAGTTGCACAGGTTGTAGGAAAAAGAGAAAAATGTCATCTGTCTGCAGGTAGCTGAAAATTTGGCTTTGAAAATTACACTCAATGTAACAGAATAATTAAGAGTGACAAATAATGAAGCACCTAGTAGACTGAAATGGGAAGATGGCCTTGAGTCCTAAAAACCAGCAGCTCTTACCTCCAGGGAAGTGTAGGACATAGGTGCACTTGTGGCCACATGCCTGCTGTACTGTTTGAACTGCTGGAGTCCATCCTCTACTGCCAGCTTCAGGGAAGTGCCTTGGGGTCTGACGCAACCTTCTCTCGGCAACATGCGTAGCTCTGAGATGCAGGTGTGCAGCCTAGCATAGTTCCCTTTTACTTGCTACGGAGAAAAATGAATCAACTGAGTATTATGCAGCCATTGTACACCTATATTTACTGACATGGAAAAAGCTATGCAATAAATAAATTAGAAAAATTAAATTAAAAATCAGTATAGTATAGTACTATCCCATTTATGTAAAATTATAAGTCCTTTCTTTCTTTATGTCTGTATCTATTTATCTATCTATCTAATCTATCTAGTCTATTATCTTTACAGACAAATAGTTGACTGGAAGATATTCACCAAAATATTAGAAGGTGGTAGGATTTTAGGTAATTTTTTCTCTTTCTTATACTTGTTTTCTTCTTTTTAAACTCTCTTTCAATTTCTCTGAAAATGTAAAAAAAAATGTGTCTTAGTTTGTTCTTACCACACCCTTAAACACTTCTCTAAATTTCATAATCTCTTTCTTCCTCTCTTTCCAGACTGTTTTAATGGGAAAAAATTTTTTTCAGTTGTTAGTTTTTTTTTTTTTTTTTTTTGGTTAGTTTTTATTAAAGCTATATTTGCATATAGTTTAAAAAGTCAAATCATTTTTGCATATAAAGTGAAATAGTCCTTCAAGGCTTTTTGCAAAATACATAATCGATCCTCCACTTCCACCTTGACAATTTTCTAAAGGCAACTAGTTTCAAGTTTTTTCAGCTGGCTTATTGGCTATTCCTGTTTCAATTTTAGGTGTTATCTGATGGATTCCCATTATGGAATATGAGAATTTGTTTCTCTTTCACTCTTCTACCGTCACACCCCTAAACATGGTCTCCCCACCCCCCATTCTCTTAATAGTTTTCATTTTGGGTAGACTGATATTCAGTTTACTTCATTATGATTATGTAAAACCTAATGACAAATAATATGCTAAATTATTTTTTCTTTTCTATACAATATGTGTATTTTTTTGTTTTCCTGGATTTAATATTTATGTTTTTTCATTTGCATACTTTTCTATCAATTAATTAAATCATAGACTTTTCACCAGTTATCTCAAATTCCTCTCAATATATAAAGACACTGGATATTTTATCAATTTCATTTTCTTGAAGAAATCTTTCCTAGGATGGACTTTCCAGCCTATTTCAATCTGTTTGCTTTCTCTGTCAGGTGTACCACTGCAAACAAGGATCTGTGTTAACCATCATCCTGGAGTTTTCTTTCAGTGCCTTTGTGTTGGTTACTGGTTACTGGTTACTGGTTGTGTTGGTTACTGGATCCTATATTGTCTCCTTTCAGAGATTCCTGAGAAAGGGTTCATGGGAAATAATTTTTTGAGAACTTTTAAGTCAGTAAATGTCTTATTCTGCCTGCACATTTTATTGATAATTTGGCTAGATATAGAATTCTAGGTTATACAAGATTTTCCTTCAGAAATTTGAAGTCCTTTATCCATTGTCATGTACTTTTTACAGTTGTTGTCGAAAAGACCAAAGCCATCTATGATTCCTGCTCCTTTATAAATGACCTGTTATTTTCTCTTTTGAATCTTAAATGATTTTCATTTTCTCCCAAGTATTGTGAAATTTCATGATGATCTGCCTTGTTGTGAGTATATATTCATGCACAGTTCCAATTGCTCTGTGGGCCCTTTTAATCTGGAAACATTATTCAGTTCCAGAAAATGTTCTTGAATTATCTCTTTGATGATTTCATCTCTTCTATTTTCTCTTTCTGGAACTTTTATTATTTGAATGTTGGATACCCTGGACTAGGTTCTCTATTTTCTTATGTATTTTCTCCTATTTTCCATAATTTTACCCTTTTGTTCTATTTTCTAAGAGTTTGGCTCAATTTTATCTACTAACCCTTCTACTGAGTTTTTCATTTCAACTATCACAATTTTAATTTGCAATGGCTCTTTTTTGTTCACTGGATTTTAAAAATAGATTTATTTATTTCATAGATGGAATACTTGTTTTATATCTTTGAGGATATTAATGGTAGCTTTCATTTTTCTTGAGTTTCTTTTCCTGGCAATGTCTCTTTTTCCTCCAGGTTGATTTTATTTATTTTTTTAAAGAAAATTTTATTTCATTTGTTTCTTCTGGTTTGGGTATCTACATTTCACGTTAGAGGTTTTCCTAACATGTGTGTTGATCTTTGGTTATTGGCTCATATTTAAGAATTGGCACTAAAAAGATGGTTGGAATCTCTGTGTGCAAGGATAGGGCTCGCTGACTCTGGGTTTAACTGCATGGTAATTTGCCTGAGCGGTTTCATTGCAGAGCCTCTTAGCTCAGTATCTTCATATCTTTCCTCTTGGGCTGGTCAGATTTCCAGGAGAAAGATACGCCAGTATCAGTCATCGAGGGAATAGGCCTGGCTACCAGCATTTTGGAAATCAAATAAGGGAAAAGGATAGTGTGTGTTGGGGGTAGATCTTGGCATCCAGCATGAGACATTCATTTAATTTTCTAATTTTCAGTATGGTTCTCCTATCCTTAACTGTGCCTGGTGTCCCCTAGGCCAGAGAACCTTTCATGTTTTGAAACCTCTAGTTTTCTGCTAGTGAAAGGAAGGGGTGGTTCCCCAGTTTTTGGAGTAGAGGAGGGGACCTAAAGGTCAAATGGCTTTTTAAACAGACTTTCAACTATCTTTCTGCTTTGGCTCTATCTTCATTCTTATCTCCAGAGGTACTTGATTTTGCCAATTCCAGAGCCTTTTGAGTGCTTGGCAGTGTAAACTGGTTTTCTTCTTGGCTTTCCCCAGTACTGGCTTAAGACTTAGCTCTCTTAGGACTGCTAGATCAATTACCACTTGTCCACCTACATCATAGCTTCCAAAATTTTGATGCAAATTTCCCTTCTCCCATTACTTCTTTCTTGTGGGTTATACTGGTTCAGAGATTTCTAGTTGTCCTTCGATGTTTCCTCTTCCTTTAGGAAAGAGAACTCCCAGTTTTTAATTGGCTACTATGACTCTCTGGAATAAAGATTATATTTCCAAGTCTCTCATACAGTTAGGTGTTCAATGTGGTTAAGTTCTGACCAATGGAATGTAAGCAAAAGTGATGGGTGCAACCTTTGATAAGTGTCTTTAAGAGGTGAGGGAGTGCTTTTCCTCTCCCTTTACTCTTTCCTGCTGTTTAATAAAAGGCATAAGGGTTTGAGCTCGAGTAGCCAGCATGGACCACAAGATTGTAGCTTGTTGCAGATGGTACAGAAACAAGCCAGGAACATGGTGCTCTATTGGTTGTGGAATTGCCATACCAGCCCTAGATTGCCTAAATTACTTGAGAGAGAAGTAAACAACTATGTTATTTAAGATGCTTTTATTTAGGGTTGCTATTATACACAGCTGGATCTAATCTTAACCAATTCAATGCCATCAAAAAAATATCCCCATAGTTGTTTGGGAGGAACCAACAGTAAAAGTATGTTTCCAACTGCCACCTTTGACAATAGTCAAAAGATTATTTACACTTTTCTGCATTTAAATTTTCTAAAATGAAAATTCTTCTTTATCAGGGAAAAATTTTTTATCAGGGAAAAAACTGTGAAATGTATTTTGAAAACTAAACAAAAATCTCAACTTACTGTGTAATTTTTTTTCAAATTTGAAACAGAATGGCCCTCTGATGTATCTGCCAGGAGAAGATGACAACCTTTAGGAAAAGGAACTGATCTTCTAATAAGATTTGAAAATATTGTCCATTTGAGTATTGGAAAATTCTGTCAAATGCAATGTTTTGTTTTGGTTTTTTTTTTTTTTTTTTGCAATATTAAAATTATGCTGTTCTTCCTGACAGTAATCAGATAACAGAATTAGTCACTGCCCGAGGACACACCTGGTTCATAGATGTAAAATTCAGTGACCAGGGTAGAAGATGCTTCCTATTTTCTATGGCAAGAAGCCACATACCCAATTCACCTAAGCAACTGTATCATTTAGACAAAAGCTAAATAGAAAGTATAAACACAACTATGCTTTGTACCTCTTGAAAATGGACTCTGGCTCTCAGGAACTCACTTCTAATCACTTTGATTCTGGAAGTGATTTTAAAATGCAGGCTTTGCAGAAACATTAATTGCCTTGGATCTGAAAAGCCCATATAGTTTGGCTCAGAAACAATTTTTATGTAACAAAGGTTGCTAATAGACTGATGAACGCTACAGAAAGTCCTATATTGTTCTTAGCTTTTTCCCTTATGAATTACCTAGGCAGCATTTTATAAGGTAACAATGCAAAAAGTTCAGAGCTGAGTTTCAAATCGAAATGATGCAAAACTACTGGGGTCAGGGACCTATAGGGAGCTGTTAGCTAAAGAGGGAAAGAATGGGTGACAGGAAGGTGAGGCCCTGTGTTCCTGAGCTGGAGGTCTGCAATTTCCTGCAATCTACAGTCTAGACATGGGGTATAGTTAAAGGAGATGACAAGATGTCAAATCCCATAAACTCCCCCTGTCCTTCTTGGATCGGGGGTTTAAGGTTTCCATTGTGGAATAGTCAGGCATCTAGGGAGTTCCTGATTGAAATGTGGGTCCTTTTGATCACTTCTCCAGCCCATCCTTTCTCACTGAATCAGGTACTGAAGTTCACTATGACATTGTTGGAAGTCCATTACCTGTTATAACACAAACTTAGGTTATTTGTTTTAGATTTTCTGGATGGATTTCAAGATGAAGAGTGGAGTTCCTGATTCAGTTAGGAGGGCACCGTACAGAGGGGTGGAAGTTGGGATGAATGGGTAAAGACTGATGGGCTCTCATTACATTTCTTTCAGCTTTTTGTGTAGACTGGTGATACAGATATGCCCAGAAGGCATTCCTTTCTCTATGTCTAGTACCAGTGGGTGTTCCCCTTATTCCCCGTCCCTGCCACAGTAGAGGTAGTTTGTATGTCCCCATGGGTTGCCTGTAGTTCCCTGGGTACTAATGCTGTGTTAGGGACACTGAGGAAGGAAGAGGAATAAAAGATGTGGTTGAATCTAAAGGAGATATTCTAAGGGAGGATATTCTGAGTGGAGCACTTTGATGGGGTGATGTACTTGAACATTCATGTCAAACTGATACAGTACAACTGACAGTCTTTGAGAGATGAATGGTGCACAGGTAGCTTTGATGTTAGAGATCTTGAACTTCAATTTCTAAAACATGGACACAAACTATGGTTGCAGGCAGGAGCTGGTGGTTTGAAAGTCTATGGAATGAGGACATATAATTAAATATGGTAGTATAGCTTGGAACTGGTGGGGACCAGCACAGGGGATGAAATCCATCATTTTAAAAAATCTTACCACTATTAGAATGGGGTCATGGCTGTGGGAGGAGGCATGGCCAGGGTGATATCCTAAAATATGAAATATTTGGGCCTTGAAGAATATAGTGGTTAATATATGTGTGGGGTTGCCAAAAATTCATTCAGTATTGAATAAGCTGGGATGACTAACCACAGTGTTATTTCAACATAAAGCACAGTACTTGGGTATGGGTCTCTCTGGCCCAAACAAATAGCAACATATCTCAGAGAGCAGGATGTCCTGATATTATGGGATGTGAAGTGTTCCTGGCTGCCCTTATTTTGTTAGGGACCATTAGATATAGAAATCCACCCTAACTTCATCAGATCTTTTCTCAAAGTTCTTTGGTCAGAGAATTTCTGAGGGTGGGGCTACTTCATTAATATCCCAGTACTTTAACTTTCAGATCTATCTACCCAGAGATTCTACTGCCAGCTAGGATGCTGATGGCTAGGCTGAACATTTTGAAGAAAACAGCCCAAATTTCATGGTATGGGGTGAATTTATAAGTATCTTAATTACTCCAAAATGATGATCTGTGGGTACTGACATGAGGTCATAGGCATCCTTGAGATAGTGTGTCTACCTTTGATGGTTAACAGCTTCAATTTTTTTTTGCGTAGGATAGCTGACCTCAGTAGGGCCTACTTCCTTGAAATGTAGCCGCACCAATGTAGTCACCAGATCAAGGGTTGTCCTGCAATAGGATGCCACCTACATCTCTGTTGGAGGCATCAGTCTCAAAGGCATAGGCTAGAGATAGATCAGTGCAAGCCATGATCGAGGTAATGGTGAAGAGGGTTTTAGAAGCCATAAGGCTGTGGCCAAGACTAGTTGGTTATCAGAGAGTAAAGATGAAGAAATAAGGGGTTAAAAATTTGATAACATTTGGCATACTTCAGGAATCAGTAGACATATATTATTGACCATGAGGATTCCAGTATGGCTAATATTTTTGGTCATCATGCACACGGCTTGAGCCAGACAGAACCTTCAAAGAATTCTCTTTCTGGGCTTTCATACATTAACTTTTTGGTGGTAGCCTGTATATAATTTTGCTCTAGGCAGTACAGAATAACTCAGATTGATGTCTCATTGGCTGACAGGTCAAGAAATCAAAATATAGTTTAGGTCAGTGATTTTCAAAAATTTTTATCAGAACTCCCTTTTATAAAAAATCAAAATCTTATATAGAACTCCCAAATATAAATTATTTTATAGCATAAAGGTATTTTAATATAAAATAATTTTATTTGGGTATTTATTTTGAACACAATAAATTTACATGTCTCAAAATTCAAAATAAAAGAATATGTAGAAAAAGGCACCTTTCCACTCTTATCCCTCAGCTAACCAGTAACCTCTCAGAGGTAATCAATATTAACAGCTTCTTGGTATCTTTCCAGAGATATTTTCATTACATGAAAGAAAACATAAATTATTTAATCTTTTTTTTCTTACCCAAATAGAAGAGACTACGTTCTTGTGAACCTTATTTTAGTGCTTATTGTACTTGGGTAGTCATTTCATATCAATATTTAAAGAATGTCAAATTTTTTATGGCTACATAGGATTCCATTAATGGATGGACCCAGGAATCCCCTACTGATGGACATTCTAGTTGCTTCCAATCTTTTGCTACTGAAAACAATGCTGAAACAATCTTGTACATAATTTATTTTTGTACATGTACAAATATATTTGTAGGACAAGCTCCCATAAGTGGGCTTGCTAGATTAAAGGGTATGTAAATTGTGATGCCATTCCCAACTTGTCCTCCAAAGAAATTGTATCAATGTATACATCCATAAATGGCATGTAAGTGTGCCTGATTCTTCATATTCTCATTAACAGTATGTCATCACCTTTAAAAATTTTTGCCAATCATATAGGTAAAAAATGGCATCACAGCAAAAGGTTTTTTCTAATATAGACTTTATTTTTTAGAGCAGTTTTAGGTTTACAGAAAAATTGCACACAAAGTACAGAGAATTCCCGTAAACTCCTCTCTCCTGACTCCCTGCACACAGTTTCCCCTATTATTAACATCTTACATTAGTGTGGTATGTTTGTTACAATCAATGAACCAACACTGATACATTATTATTAGCTAAAGTGCATAGTTTACATTAGGGCTCATACTTTATGTTGTTCCATTAGTTCTATGGGTTTTGAAAGATGAACAATGTCACGTATCTACCAATTTCAGTTTCCAAGGCTGTTCAAAGCAAATACCATGAAATGGGTCAGTTAAACAATGGCAATTTCTTCACTCAGTTTTGAGGCTGGGAAAATGTCCAAATCAAGGAATTGTCAAGGTGATGCTTTCTTCCTGAAGACCAGCTGCCAGAGATCCTTGGCAACTCTGTGACATGGCAAGGCACATGGCAGAATCTGCTGGTCTCTCTCATCTCCAGGTTGTTGATTTCAGTTTCTTGCTTCTGTGGCTCTTCTCTGTGTCTGAATTTCATTCTCTTATAAAGGACTCCGAATAGTAGGATTAAGATCCATCCTGACTGAAGTGGGACACAGCTTAAGTGAAGTAACCTCATCAAAAGGTCCTACTAATGACGGGTTTACGCCCACAGGAATGGATTCAAGAACATGTTTTTCTGTACATACAGCCTCAAACCCCCATATCACCATCACATCATACAGAATAGTTTCACTGCCTCCAAAATGCTGTGTGTTTCACCTATTCATCCCTCCACTTCTCCCCATGAACTGCTGACAATCACTGATCTTTTTACTGCCTTTATAGTTGTGCCTTTTCCAGAATGTCACATAGTTGGAATCATACAGTATGTAGCCTTTTACACTGGCTTCTTTCACTTAGCAATATGCACTTAAGGTTCCTCCATGTCTTCCCATGGCTTGATAACATTTGTTTTTATCACTGAATAATATTCCATTGGATGTATCACAGTTTGTTTATGCATTAAACTTTTTTTAATTAGAGACGTTGTGGCTTTATAGAACAATCAACTAACCTTTTCTTCTGTAAAGTCTAATCTATCATTAATCTTGCCTAATGTATTTTTCAGGTCAGATATTGTAGTTTTCATCTTTAGAAGTTTGATTTGGGTCTTTTAAAATATTTTCTATGTCTCTACCTAGCTTTTTGAACATATGGAATACAGTTACAACTGTCTTACTGCCTCTTCCTGCTAATTCTAACATTTGTGTCAGTTTTGGGTTGGTTTTGATTGGTTGAAATTATTCCTCATAATGGGTTGTATTTTTTTGCTTCTTTGAGTACTTGGTAAATTTTGACTGAATGCCAAACATTGTGGATTTTACCTAGGATACAACTAAGTTACTTGGAAACAGTTTGATCCTTTTGGATCTTGTATAATCTGTTAGGTGATCCTGAGCAGTGATAACTATAGGGCTATTTATTCCTCACTACTGATGCAAGACCCTTCTAAGTACTCTACCCAAAGTACCACGAATTATGCAGATTTCCAGCCCAGATGCTGGGGACAGATACTTTTCCTGTTGTGAATATCAGGTACCATTACCTCTCATCACTTCAAATAGTTCTTTTTCTGGCTTTAGGTAGTTTATTCACATGCATGTACTGATCATTACTCTGCTGAATACTCAAAGAGCACCCTCTGCAGATCTCCAGATTCTCTCTCTGTGTAGCTCTTTCCTTTCCTCTGTGTTTGCTTTCTCTCTTCTAGCTGCTTTGGTCTTGCAGAATTTCCAGATCCAGTTCCTCAATTTGGGAAGACCACTGGGCCCCACCTGGGTTTCCCCTCTCTGCATTGTAGTTTGAAACTTTCTCAAGGTAGTAAGCTGGGGCAATTGTAGGTCACAACATTTGTTTTCTATCTCTCAGGGATAATTGACCTTTGTTGCCTGATGTCCAATGTCATGAAAACTGTTTTTCAAATATTTTGTCCATTTTTTTTTTTTTGTTATTTCAGGCAAGAGAGTAAATCTGGTCCCTGTTACTCCATTTTGAGTGGAACAGTGACTTTGCTTCTAGCAAATAAAATGTGGAGGAAGTAACAGTGTGTCACTTTTAAGACTAGACCATAAAAGGTATTTCAGCTTCTTCTTTTCTCACCCTCTTTTTGGACCACTTGCTCTCAGAGAAGCCAGCTGTCATGGAATGAGGATATTCAAGAAGCTTAAAGAGAGGCCCAAGAGGTGAGGAATTAAGACATCCTGCCAATAGCCCCATGAATGTGCCATCTCAGAAGTGGATCCTCCCATCTTCCCAATTTGGTCAAGCCTTCAAATGACTGCAGCCCTGGCTGACATCTTGACTGTAACCTCATGAGATTACCCCAAGCCTGAACCATCTACCTAAGCCTTGTATGAATTTCTGACCCAAAGTAACTGTGGGATAATGAATGTTTATTGTTTTAAGACACTAAGTTTTAGGATAATTACTCAGCAATAGAGAACTAATACAGGAACCCAATCCTATCATGCTGTAGAAAGGACCAGTTGCACACCTTAATTAATCTCATCCATTCCGCATCCTCACACAGGCCCATGCAATAATACACAGATAAAACCATCAGACTTAGCAGCTGGAGCACTTACACTCAAAACTTTCTCTATATGACTCTTTTTGATAAGTAAACCTCTAGCTGCTGTTAGCCTAAGGCACATGCAAAGCAACCAGGGTATAATGTTTTATTTTTACAATGTTCTAACCCAAGAGGCATAAAATAATGTATATTATTTTCATTCTTTAGAGTGTCAACAGAGGATATTAACTTTCCATTTATTATGAGGGGATATTAATGCATTAATTTCAAAAATTAATCAATTTTAGTCAGACAGTACACTAATAATTCAGCAACAGATTTATGAAGTTTCCTCCTTTGAAAATCTTAAATAATAGAATTTATACCCATTTAGTAAGCTATATTAGGAACACTGCTGTCTCAAGGAAGGAGATGCACTAGAACCTCTGGAAATGCTTCTCATCCCCATGATTCTGAACTTTGTATAGGGGAGAAAAGGAAGATCTGAATTTTGTTTGAGGAGGAGAAAAGATACTGTCTATGTGTGAGGGAGCTTTATAAAAGCAATGCCCCTGGCTCAGCCTTTGTCTTCTGAAACCCCAGGAGATGTTTCATCTGAGTCCCATGTGGAACTATAGAGCAAATATTTCATGCTTCTGCACAGTTAGGACTTTCTGAGCAAAGAAAACTGGAACTTGAGTTAAAGGATAAGCCTTGGAAGTTAAAGGGTGATTGAATAGTTAGAGAACTCCAAAGGGATTTAGACACTTAATTTCCTATGTGTTTACATTTGAAAGGGGGATGAACTGTGGAGCCATGGAGTTACATTATTTGGAATGTAAACAAGAAGTCAAGGTTTCTGTTCCAGTCATTAGTGGGTTGAATTGTGTTCCCCAAAAGATGTGTTCAAGTCCTAAACCCTGGAATTTGGAAATAAGGTCTTTGTAAAGGTAATCAAGTTAAGATGAGGTCATACTGGATCAGGGTGGGCCCTAAATCCAAAGACCGTCATCTTTACAAGAGAAAGGAGAGGGAGATTTGGACAGAGACACAAAGGAGACACAACAGAGGGAAGACAGCCATATGAAGATAGACGCAGAAATTGGAACGATGCAGCTATAAAATAAAGAATGTCAAAGATTGCCAGCAACCACCAGATGCTAGGAAAAGGTAAGGAAGGATTCTTCCCCAGAGCCTTGAGAGGGAGCTGACACCTTGATTTTGGACTTCTAGCCTCCAGCACAGTAAGAGAATATATTTCTATTGTTTTAATCCAGCAACTGTGTAGTAATTTATTACAGGAGCCCTAGGAAACCAGTACAACTCTGTATGTGCAGGATGGCATCTGGCTTTCATTGTGTCATCTGTGGAGTATTGGGTGGGGGGAACCAGCACAGTTACTGCTGAGAGTAATCATAACTCTAATCTCATGTTTACTTTCAGGATAAAGTGAATAAATATAGATATTAAAAAATTATCATCCTACTCACCACAAAGGGAAGAATGCACTCGTGCTGATTTTGTACCATATATAAACTGAACAGGGACATGCGGTTGGGACCCATCAGGCTGCAGGCTAGAGAAAAAAAGTTCTGCAGAGCCTGACAGAGGTTGGAGCAGATGTCAGCCCATGAAGGTAGAGCTATGTGCACAATGAGAAGCCGTGGTGGTGGCTGGTACATCTGTGTAGGCGTGGAGGCTCCTTTGCCAGTACTTCGACTATGATGCATGGCAGCTGGACCAGAAGTGGAACTGCAGCCCCTACCTGGATTTTCTCTACACCTATGGGGAAGGAAAGAGAAATCGCTGGCTTTTATAAAACTGAATTATGTGATCTGTTGAAACAATGAACACAGGTCTAGGTGACCAAGTTAGAGAGGAGTTCGACTTGCTACTAAATTAACCTTGTCTAGGCTATCCCATGTTAACAGTCCCCAAGAAATCCAGATGTTTGCCTGTAACATAAAGCTGATGATGCATAGAGATGCAGAGTAGAACCAATCAAAAAGTTATAAAAAATCAAACTTTACTCTTCAAGTAAGCCACCCACCCTTATGAAACTTTGTTTCTTTATTGATATTTACTGTACTATATTGTAATTTATTTCTATGACTGCCTCTTTCACTACATTCTGAGCTTTACAGGGGTGAAGAAACCATCTTTTCTCCTTTATTCATCAGTGTCCTAGCACAGTGTTTAGTACATGGTAATCCTTAAAAATGAAAATATGACCACGTTTCTCCCTTTCTTGAAATTCTTTGGTTGTCTCTATCACTTATAAGGTGAAATTTAAACTCGTTTCAAGACCCTTCATGTCTTAATCTTCAGCCTCATTAGAGACTATTCTTTACTTCAGGCTTTTCACTGAAATAATACCAAAATACACCATGAACTTTAGTGCACTTATTTAAGTTGTTTTCTCTGCCTCCAACACTCTTGTCTTTTTGCTTTACTGGCTAGTTACACTTAAGCCTAAGATTCAGAGTGGGCAGCATCTCCTCCAAGAAGCATTCCCTTACCTCTATTCCAAGAAGCTATACGATAGTGGTGATTAGTGAAAGTATTTGCTGTTTACATAAGTGTACCAGGCTCTCATACTTCTGATTTTTTTTTGTTTGTTTTTAGGGGTCTTCCTCTTTAAATGCTTTTTCTTGACTTGTATATTTATTAAATATTATCTTTCAAGAATAGTTTAATGTAATCTCCTCTCTAGCAGCAGTAAATAGTCACTTACTCCTCTCTCCATCCTCTCTACCCTTATAACTCTACAGAAATGTTGTAATAACATATCTTGGACTGAACTGTAATTATTTGCTTACATATTGTGCTGGACATTTTCTTTTCCTCCTCCAGATCAACTTTTCGCCCTCCTCATGTTGTTTTATGCTGGGCATAGACTATATTTAGTAGAGACTCCTAAATAAATCAAAATGGGCTCCTTTCTCTCTGATATCCAGATAGATCAGGCAGCTAACCCAACTAATATCTAATATGAGGTATTAGAAAGAGAAAGAGATTAGAGGATATAAAGAGAGAGGTAAACTATTCTCCCAGTTCCATCCCTTCTGGTCACAGTGGACTGGCTATGTCCCTCTAAGAAGGCAATAATTCCTTGTCAGCAGGGCCTTTCCATATAGCTACTCTCTATGGATTCTGGTAACTATGCCTCACACTTGTCCCTTTAGGTCTAGGGCTAGTAAAGGTCACCCCAACTGCTGTTGCTTGACCCAGGTTACTACACTATTCATTGATGATTTCCCTAAATCCTGCCTATACTCATGTAAATAGCCCCTTGTTCTGGTTTGCTAGTGCTGCCCTTTTGCAAAACACCAGAAATGGATTGGCTTTTATAAAGGGGGTTTATTTGGTTATGCAGTTACAGTCTTAAGGCCATAAAGTGTCCAAGGTAAGGCATCAACAAAGGGTACCTTCACTGGAGGATGGCTGATGGCATCTGGAAAACCTCTGTTAGCTGGAGGCATGTGGCTGGCATCTGCTGATCCCAGATTGTGTTCCAGCTTCTCTCTCAGCTCCTCTGCATTCTTCAAAATGTTGCCCTTGGGGTGTTTTGTCCTCTCTTAGCTTCTCCAGAGCAAAAGTCTGCTTTCAATGGTCATCTTCAAAATGTCTCTCTAAGTTGCAGCTCTGAGATTCTTCTGTATGTGAGTTCCTTTGTACAACTCCAGTGATCCAATTAACACCCACCCTGAATGAGCGGGGTAACATCTCCATGGAAATTATCCAATCAAACATTTCACTCAGAGTTGACTGAGTCACATCTCCATGGAAACACTCAACCAAAGGTTTCCAACCTAATCAACACAAATATGTCTGCCTCCACAAGATTGCAACAAAGATAATGGTGTTTTGGGGGACATAATACATTCAAACAGGCACACCCCTTTATTAAACTCTCTTCAATTATCCAGTTTGATTGTGCTGATTTTTGCTCGGCCCCAGATTCATAGATATGCTTAAGATTTCCTTCACAAATAGGAATCTGTGAGTGATTTCAGGGTGGGGGCTTTGAATTATTCATTGATATTCTCCTGGAGTCTAGCAATAATGCCTGGCATATAGTGGGCACTCAACATGTGTCCATCAAATGAATGGTTGTCATTATTGCAGTTAAGGAGGGGAGGAACTCCTTAGCTCACTTTGAACAACCACAATAAAAAGCTTATGTAGACTTCTGGTTGATCAAAATGGTGACAAGAAAATGCAGTTTTAAAAATGGTAGAAGAAGCCTGTGGTGTCCTTGTTAGCCCCTGCCCTACCCCCTCCTCAGTGTGGTATGGAGCCCCTTGACCTGTTTTGGAGGGAGCGGATTAAACCCTGTGTGCCCACTGGGGTGCCTGTACCTTGGCACCCCAGAATACACAAAGAAACTCTCCTGTAGCTCCCCTTCCCAGAACTTGCCCTGCAGGCAGAAGCAGCTTGAGAATAGGTAAAGCAGTATAAGAAACAATTAAGTCTAAGTGGCCTGGGGCAAAAGATTTTAGGCTTTAAGACATACAACAGAGCACACATAGGCCCATTTCACAGGAAATAGAGGGGACATTCGGATTCTTGTAAATGGGGGAATTCCTAAGGCAACAAGCAAGCACAAATAGGGACAAGACACAGGCTCAGAAAAGATGGAGAGGACCCTGCATTTCACTTTCACCTCAGGCTGATCTCCTTGACAGGAGGGCTAAACTCCGAAGGAGAGCACAAGCCAAAGCAAAGCCAACTCACAAAGACAGTGACAGGTGTTTTTTACTGTGGTTTATTTGTTTTGGTTAGCTCCTCACACTCAAAGAAATCTGTCATAACACTAGCTGAATACAAACTTAAGGAACAGACAGCTCAAGGACTAAATACCAGCATTAACACATTAAAATATGAAAACGTACAGTGTGCAACAAAAGATTACAAAACAAACAAAGAAACAGGAAATTATGGCCCATCAAAAGGAACAAGATAAAAATTTGGGAACCATCAATGAAGACGACCAGAATTTGGATGTATTGGACAAACACTTTTAAAAACTGATCTTCAATACATATGCTCAAGGAGATAAAGGATAGCATGGAAAGTCCAAAAGGATATCAGGACAATGATGAATGAATAATACAAGAATCTCAATAAAGAGATAGAAAGTTTAAAAAGGAACCAAACAGAAATATTGAAGTTGAAGACCACAATAACTGAAATGAAAAATTCCCTAGAGGGTTTCAGAATCAGATTGGAGCTGGTGGAAGAAAGAAGTGGTGAACTCAAACACAAGACAATTGAAATGATTCAGGCTGAGGAGCTGAAAGAAAAAAAGAATGAAAAAAAAAATGAACAGAGCATAAGAAACCCTTGGGACATCATCAAATGTACTAACATGTGTTATGGGAGTCCCAAAAGAAGAAAGAGACAAAGAGAAAGAAGGAATATTCAAATAAATAATGGCATAAAACTTTCAAAATTTAATGAAAGACATGAATATACACATTTGTGAATTCCCCCCCCAACAAACCCCAAACAGGATAAACTGGAAGAGAACCATGCCCAGACACACAACAGTCAAACTGTTGAATGCCAAGGACAAGAAGAGAATTCTAAAAGGTACCAGAGAAAAGCAACAGTTTACATACAAGGGAGTCCAAATAAGATTAGGTTCCAATTTCTCAACAGAAACCATGAAGGCAAGAAGACATTTGGATAAAATATTTAAAACATTGAAAGAAAGCAGCTGCCAACAAAAATTCTATATATTTGGCAAAACTGTCTTTCACAAATGAGGAAGAGATTAAGAAATTCCCAGATAAACAGAAGCTGGCGGAACCTCCCTATATGGAATAATTAGAATAAGCAAATTAATTGCGTCAGAAACTAGAATACAGGTTATCTGGGGCCAGAGTGAGCACAGAAAATGGGAAGTTAATGTTGAATTGGTACAATTCCTGTTTGGGGTGATAGAAATGTTTTGGTAATGCATGATATTGATGGTAGCACATCATTATGAATATAATTAACAACACTGAATTATATATTTGGATGTGATTTAAAGCAGAAATTTTATGTTGTATCTATGTTACTAGAATAAGTCATTTTTTAAAAAGCTCATAGGACTATAGAACACTATCAGTGAACCCTAATGTAAACAATGGACTATTGTTAATAGTATAATTATCATAATATTGTTTCCTCAATTGTATCAAAGGTACCATAGTAATGAAAAATGTTAATAAAATAAAATGTTAGGGAAAACTGTGTGTGGAAGGTGAGGTATATGGAAACTCTGCACAATTTTCTGCACAATTTTTCTGTAAACCTACAACTTCTCTAATAAAAAAATAGAAAAAAAGCTTATGAATAACAGTTTGCTGCTCAATACTTTAGAAATGATAAGATTCAAAACATAGTTGTGATAAAAACTCTCAGAGAATTAATAACAGACGTCAAGTGTCTTATCTTGGAGAAACGCTACATGCGTGTCTTTAAAACAGGAAAACGAAGATGGCCACTGTTATTGCTACTGTTTAACCTAATACCAGATGTCCTGGTCAATGCTATAAAGAATGAAAAAGAAGAACTGTATAAGAATTGGATATATATCTATGTGTATATATACACACCCACACCCACACCCACACACACACACATATATATATGACAATCTTTATCTGCACATTATGTGACCATCACCTAGAAAAATCAGTGGAATCAATAGTCTAATAATTAGAAATAGTAAGAGAAAAATATTTAATCAAGCCAAAATAAGGCAAGAAAGGAGATAAAATGAAAAATAACAGGTTGGAACCGATAGAAAGCTTAAAAGATTAAGATTGATTAAAATCCAAATATATCAGTAATTACATTAAATGTAAGTGTACTAAACATTCCAGTTAAAAGTGCTTTCTGACAGGATTTCAAAAATTCAATTATATGAGGTCTAGAAGGGAAATATCATTATGTTGAAAGGATGGAAAAAGATATTCCACACAAATACAGTGCTAAGCAGAAGAAAGATGGTGTAGCTAAATTAATAGCAGATTAATTAGTCTAAGTTAAACAGTATTATTAGAAATAAAGAGGATCACTTCATAATGTGTACCAGTTTGAATGTATTATTTCCCCCAAAATGCCGTTATCTTTGATGCAAACTTATGTGGGCAGATGTATTAGTGTTGATTAGATTGTAATTCTTTGACTGAATGTTTCCATGGAGATGTGACCCATCCCTTTCCATGAAGGCGTGGCCCACCCATTCAGTGTGGGCCTTGATTAGTTCACTGGAGCCCTATATAAGCTCAGACAGCAGGAGCGAGCTTGCTACAGCCAAGAGGGACACCTTGAAAAATGCACAGGAGCTGAGAGAGGAGCTACAGCTTACAGAGCAACATTTTGGAGACAGCCTTTGAAAGCAGACTTTTGCTCAGGAGAACCTAAGAGAGGACAAATGCCCCAAGAGCAATTAAGAGTGACATTTTTTGAGGAGCTGCAGCCTAGAGAGGAATGTCCTGGGAGAAAGACATTTTGAAACCAGAACTCTGGAGCAGTTGCCAGCCACGTGCCTTCCTAGCTAACAGAGGTTTTCCAGACACCCTTGGCCATCCTCCAGTGAAGGTACCCAATTGTTGATGACTGACCTTGGATACTTTATGGTCTTAAGACTGGAACTTTGTAACCAAATAAACCCCCTTTATAAAAGCCGACACATTTCTGGTGTTTTGCATTCCCGCAGCATTAGCAAACTGGAACATAATGATAAAAGGTTTAATTTCCAGGAAGATTGAACAACATTTAACTTATAAGCACCTAATACAACAGTCTCAAAAATATATATCAAAAATTGATAAGTCCACAACCATAATGGGAAATTTAACATAGCTTTAATGACAATTAATAGAAAGATAACATATCAATAAGATATTTGAATAAAATTATTAACCAACTTGACTATTAGGCATACACAGAACACTGTATCAAACAAAGACAGAATGTATATTCTTTTCAAGTATTCATGGAATGACAGAAAAAGTATTTATTCTGCTACAAATCAAGTCTCAATACATTTCAAAGGACTGAAGCCATAGAGTTTGTTCTTTGACTATAATATATTTAAGCTAGAAATAAATAACAAAAAGATAATTAGGAAAACCCCATGTGTATGGAAATTAAGAAATGTACTTCTAAATAACCCATGGGTCAAAGAAGAAATCACAATGGAAAGTAAAAATAAATTTGAACAAATCATTTAGATATGTATGAATTTCAGTTACCAGAGTTTAGTTAAATATCACCAGCCCCCCAACAATACGGATCATGGGATATTAACTGTGAGTAGTTACATAAATTACACAGTGCAGCTAGCTCTTCAGTTCATAAATCACTAAATAAATAACAGATGTGCATTATCTTCATTGATCAATCATGTCACTTGCTTTCAAAGTCTGTCAGTGATGGGTGGCTGCACATTTATTATTCAGTTCATGCATAGTCAGCAAAGTGTGTAGTTGTGTTGCTTCCTTGTCTCTTAGTGATAAACTCACATGACATTTTACAAAAATGCACAATCAAAACAGGAAGTTGGCCAACAGAGATGAAAGTACAGGAAAGAAAGAAAAAGTGATAATGCTCGAAGTGAAATTTGAATAGAAAAGTGGAGTTATAGAATGAAACAGCTGACTGTGAGCATGCATTGCTGCTGTTTGAGAAACACTAAACATGGCAGCCAGAGGAAATTAGTGGAGGTTAACTTAATATAAATGAGGAAAGTCATGGTGAAGGAAAGGATGAAGATGTCCCAGAGGAAGTGACTCCAGCAAAAACTTAACTTTAGAGGAACTCTTGCGGATATTTTACAACTTTGAAAGTGCAAAGTATAAAATGTTGGAAGCTGATCCAAACTTACAAAGGAGTTTAATGGTTTGTTAAGGCATAGGAAAGGCACTTGTTCTGTATCCTCAAGATCAGTCATACCACAAGAAGGCAAGCACTATTCAAACTACTATTGATAAGTTGTTTTTCTTTTATAACTAAATGCACCACTGATTCTCAATGTTTCTAGTGTTTTACAACACAGTATACTCTACAAATAATAGTTTTATTATTTTTTATTTCCCTATATACTTATAACCCACTATAAGAGTTTTCAATGTTTTGACAATAATTTTTAGAGGTTACAGAAAAACTGTAATTTTTCCCATTGATTATTGTGATCTCTTTGAATGGTTTCAGCTTGCACATTTTTACAGTCCCAAGCTAAATGCAATACGAGGACTGTACATTAAATAAGATAAGAGGCAGCTCTCTTCCCTAAATCCTCAAATATGATAAATTAATGCATCTGATGTGTCTGGGCATAGTGTTAAGCAGGATCTGACTTTATTTTTGACTCTATACACTCGACTTTTGCCAAGAACACCCTTTAATGGTTTCCTCCTGCAAACTGGCTAAACCTGGAACTGGGCCTGGAAACGCCAAAAACCAAGTTACTCCCTAACTCAAAACCCTTCAACAGCTTCCACTTCAACACTTGGAACAAAAACCAAATTCCTCATTTTGACATTTGAAACAAAAACCAAATTCCTCACCTTGGCTCCAGCTCTCCATCCTCCCGCCATGCCACCCCTCGCCCAAGCCTCTCCGTCCCCCAGGGCACCTTTCAGGTCTGCAAAGCGGACTCTGCTTCCGGCTGGGGCTGCTAGTCCCCAATGTTCCTGAATATTCCCTTCCTTAACCTTACTCATCCTTTAGGTCCCGGCATAACAGTTAGGGGCCCTTTAGACACCCCCATAAAAGCGCCTGCACTACTGCTTTTATAGCCCTTCGGACACTTTTATCTTTTGATAAATGGTTCAATGGTTCTCCCCCAGGCAGGGCCACATTATGAACTTCGACGACCATAAGCACTTTTGCTTTTGGGGCCTCTTAGTCCATTAAAATTTTCTAAAAATAAATGAATAGATTTTCGTGGAATTTTTTTTGTGTGTGAGGAAAATTTAAAACATTTTCTTCCACCCTAAAGATTTACTGCTTTCTTCTGACTTGAAAACATTTTTCCGGCCCCTAGAAGTATGGCGGGCCCGGGGCACGGCGCCGCCTGTGGATAAGCTGCCGGCTCTGAGGCCAAGGCCTAGCGCGGGCCCCGCCGCTGAGGAAACCGGGACTTTGGTTCCAGCCGCCTCGGGGCGTCAGTCCCGCCCCGGCAGCTGCCCCGGCTGGGCCGGACCCCACTCCTGGGCCGCCACCACCTGCCTGCGGGCGGGCTCCAGCTCCCGCTGGGGGCTGTCCTCCCTCTCCCTCAGAGGCCCTCCGCGCCTTCTCCTGCCCCGAGGCGTGCAGAGGCGAGGAGGTCCTCCCTTTTTCTCGGGCAAGCAAAGACCCCATTACCTGGCCCTCCCGGCTCTCCGCGTCACCCCCGCGCTGGCGCGGGCGCCCCCCTCAGGCCCGCAGTGGCTGGGCAGGGCGGCTCACTGCGAGCGCGCTGCGGGGGGAGGACGGTGTCCTCAGGATTTCACCTCACACCGCTCCTCAGGTCCACGGTGTCCCAGCCCTCGGGCACCCTGTTAAGAGTTGTTCTTTGGTCCGTCAGTAGAGTTTTGGATCCTCTGGGGATTTTTATGCTAAAGCTGACACTACCTCGTTATCTCCCCCCACCTCCACAAATGAAACAGTCCAGCGAAGCCCCCCCACACACCCGCCTCTTCTTGCCCTTAACCTTTCCCTTCTATATCATTCATTCATTCATTCGTTCATTCATTCATTCATTCACACTTTTCGTCACAGTTATTCCTCACTTACCTAAGTTCTAGTCCCACTAAACCGCTTTTGCTTCTCTCAAAAATTTTTATTCAATAAATATTTGTTGAGGGTACTTTATATGCCAGGCACTGTACCGTGAGTTGGATAAACAGTAATTCTTGCCCTCGTGGAGGTTAGCCTTTAGTCTACCTTCAGGAAATTCTTATAAGTCTTTTCAAGCTCCTGGATCCCAAGAGGGCCTACTCCTCTTTACACACCTCATCCTGATTTGCTTGCTGTTGATTCCCATAGTCCCTTTGACAGAATCCAGATAGGTTAGGAGCGCCCTGTTCCTTATAAGCTGACTGGTCTGGGTCTTCAACTCTGTCTGGTTGTATAGGATTCTCCAAATTAGCCCAAAGGAGGGGAAGAGATAATGCCAGTGCTAAACCAAAAATGAATACACACACAGTTTCTCCTGTTTCTGTCTTTATTACCACTTTTTCTATCAGCTAATGGTCTATCAGTTCATGCAAGTTAGGGGAATGGGGGGTGGGGCACGAAGTACCAACGTGTGGCTCAGCATAGAGTCACTTACCTAAATTCTAGTTCCACTAAACCACTTTTGCTCCTCTCAACTGCTCCTCAGAGTAAAAACAGAAATATTTACCTGTGCCCTTTTTTGAAAATTGCAATCTGATGTCCAATAGATATTCTGTGTTCCAGTTTAAAGAGTAGCTCCTCAACAGCTCTTCTTTCCTGCATAATGCAGATCAGTCATCCTTCCTCTAATCTCCAGATTAACCTCTAAACTGATGTTGTTTAGATGTCATTCTTCAGCTTAAAAACTGTTTATGTTTCATTTTGTTTATTTGGTCCATCATAGCTACCTACCTTCCTGTGCTTAATCTTAACCCCACAGTATCCTTAACTGTAACTCCAAACCCAACACCCAGCACTCCCAGCTATAATAAATTTCTCCCTGTACTTGCTACAAATTGTTTCATCCACCTGGAGTAGCTTTACTGAAAAGCCAGATGTGGGGGACTATGACATGATTCCCTAAAGACCTCACTCACCCTGTGTTCATGAGATAGAACCTCAAATACAAGGAGCATGGTTGACCAAAGGCCTCAGCTGCTGCCTTCGAAATCCATTGTCATATTTGCACTGAGGCCACTCTCAGCCATGACTAAGTGTGATGAGGATACTAAGGCAGGCCTGTTCCTGGGAAACACAAGACTCCTCTGATGGGCAACCCTGGCTTGAAGACTCCTCAACAGCCTTGCTAAACTCTTCTTTGACTGCACAGTGACCTAGAATGCTTCCTTCCCTCTCTTCTTCATTTGGGGACAGACTTGTATCATGGCCTGACTGCACTTCCTGGCTCCTCCCCCATTTTCTCTCACAGGTGTTTCTCCTATTAAATCTTTTACATTTAATCTTATCTTTGTGATTGTTTCTTGGAGGACTTGGACTAACATATTAATATTAGAACAAATAACTCCAGACAATGTAGAAGGTACCAGCAGAGATATTAAACAAACATTCCCTGGTGGTCTACTTTATGCCAGGCACAGTGCTAGGCTCTGAGAATACAATGATCCCAGCCCTTGTGGGGCTTAAAGTCTACAGAGGACAAACAAGTACTTGGGCAATGACAATGTAGTATGATATGTGCTATAGCAGGGGAAATACAGGGTTATGGGTTTACATAGGAGAGCATAGACTTGGAGAATTAGGGCATACTTTCTGGAATAGAGGATTGCTATTCTGAGCTGAGTCAATAAGGGTGAACAGGAGTTAGCCGAATAAAGGACACGGAGAATATTCCACACAGAGGTAACCCTAAGGAAATGAAGAAGCTCAGCCAGTCTGGAGCATGGTACGCGAAAGAGGAGTGGAAAAGATGAAGCAGGAGAGGTTGACAAGGGGCCAGAACATGGAAGGCCTTGTGAACTATAATGAAGATTTCAGACTTCATCCCATAGCAAAGGTGGGGTCGAGGGAGCTGGATTGAAGGGTTTTAAGCAGAAGAGTGGAATGATCTAATTTGTGTCCTGGAAAGAACATTCCAGCTGTCCTAAGCAGAACTGATTGGGAGCTAAAGTTGAGGTGGTGGTGGCTGGGGATGGATCAAGACTGGAGGAGTAAGTAGCTCAGGCAAGAGATGACAGTGTCTTGAATTTGGGTGTTGGCAGGAGGGTGCAGTGATATGGGTGGAGATATTTCAGTGTTAAAATTAACAGGTCTTGGTGGATTGATTAGGGATATTGATTAGGAGGAATCCAGAATGACAGAGCCTGATAGATAGAAGGCATTTAATGAGTATTTATTGAGTAAATGGATGCCAAGTATCTGGCTTGGACAGCTTGGAAGATACTGGTGCTAAATACAGAGAGAGAGAACACTGGTTCTACCATTACCCAGTTACCCAGGCTGGTGTAGGGGTAAGTTGACAGCTTGATTTTGGACAAGTTGAAACCAAGGTGCCTGTGGGATACCCCAGTGGAGATGCCCAACAGGCAGTTGGATGAATGAGTCAGAATACGAAGAGAGAAATATGGATAGCAGATGGAGATTAAGGAAATAGATATTAATGAAATTAGCAGAATAAGACTGACTAGGGCAGTGAATTTTCAAAGAGGGTCTCTCAACCCATTAATGGGAAGTAAAATCAGTTTAGTGGGTTGCAATCAGCATTTTAAAAAATGAAATAGAATAAAACACAATGCAATAGAAAATATCAAGGTTAAGCTCCTGAAGTAAGGGTAAATATAATGTAAGTACGACTTTGTGAAGTTTCTTTCACTAATATACTATGAATGTATGCACTTAAGTGTGACTAGGTCGCAACGTAAAATGTACTTCTTATTGCATATCGCTGTCAAAAACATTGAAAAAATATTTTTGAGAAAAAAATCAAAAGACAAAGAAATCAGTACCAAAACCATGTCAGAGAAGAGACTAAGGCCTAGGCTGAACTGCTAAGAAGCAGCCAGGAGAGCCATTTATTGGTGCCGGGGGAAGAGGCTCAAAGGAGGGTTCCATTGTATTGAGGCTAGTGTTAGATAGAAGGTTTCAGAGAGAAGGTTCAAAGTACCATCTCAAATGTCTGTTTTCCCCTCTAGACTAAGAAATCTGAATTCAGGGAACATATATTAATCATCTTTGTATTTCTTATACTTAGCACAGTTCCTGGCCCATACTTGACCCTCAGTAATTGTTTGTTGGATGAGTAAACCAGAACTTGCACCTTAGAGAGATTACCCTGAGGGCAGTCTGAAGAGGAAGAGATTGGAGACAGGGCTTTTTTGTTTTCATTTTTTTTTAATAAAACTATTGCATAGTTGAGGTGAGCAATGAGAAAATCCTGAAGTATGACACTGAGAATGAAAGGAAAAGAGTGGATTTAAGTTATTCATGAGGCAAAATTATCAGAATACAGTGACTACCTACATATGGTGTGATACCCAGCCTCCAGGATGCCCCCTCCCCCCAAATCCCTGTGTGCCATGCTGTATCATTCCCTCTCACATTGCATCAGGCTTCATATGTTACCAATAGTATATGGCAGAAGTGATTGGATGTTTCTTCTGAGGCTAGGTAATATAAGTTTGTGGTTTTTACCTGGCTCTTTTGGATCACTTGCTCTGAAGAAGCCAGCCCCATGTTGTGAGGCTATTCACGAAGCCCCATGGACACAGGCCCATGTGGAGAGGACCTGAGCCAGCACCAGTTTGCCAGGCATGGAAAGGAGCTGCCCAGGAAGCAGATTCTCCAGCCCCAGACAAGCCTTCAGATGACTGCAGCCCCAGCTGATATCTTTACTGAGAGACTGGGAGCCAGATCACCCAACTAAGCTACTCTTGAATTCCTAACACAGAAAACGTGTGAGATAATAAAAGTATATTGTTTTAAGTCACTAAGTTTTGAGGTTAATTTGTTACAATTGTTATGCATCCTAGGTAATTGAAATAACGGAGGATGAAAAAGAAGGAGAAAGCAAGGATAACCTATAAGGCTCTAAGTTGGAGGATTAAGTGCTGGAGATAATGAGCTATGCTCAGGACCTACTGTTTGTGGTGTCTGTAGGGTATTCAAGTGGAGATTTTCATAGGCAATGCCTGCCTCTCACCCTCAAAGGCCTATTCATCCTTGAAGATAGTTCAAATGTCACTTCGCCTGCGAAACCTTCCTGATATTTTCACACAAACCCTATCCCTTTTGAACACTTATTGAATGTTGTTACAGCAATCCCGCACCACCTTGTAGTGCAATTATCTATTTGCAGTTATTTGTTTACAGATCTGACCCATTATACCGTGAGCTCCCTAAGGGCAAGAACTGGGATTTTTTTGTATCTCAGTATCTTCAGTGTTTCGCGTTGTGCCTGAGAGCCTTCATTAAATGCTTACAGAAGGATTGATTTTGAGAAATTTGGTGTATATATCCATTTACCCACATATTTTCCCTTTTAGTGCAGATCTGAGCATTTGTGCTTTTGGAGCGGAGGGAGCAAACCTGCCTGCCACTTGAGGTCCTGTACTGACATTTCCATCCGGGTCCGCGGGTCGAAGTCCCACCTTCACCTGAGTCTAGCTCCGCCTCCACCTGGGTTGGGCTTCTCTTCCGCCGAGCCCCGCCTCCATTCACCCTCGATTGGTTGGAGGAGGAAAGCGGCTCGACCATTGTCTCTTCTTGAGGGGGCGGAGCCGGGCTGAGTTCGGTCCCGCAGCCGCAGGCCGAGCATCGCCGAGCGGAGCCGAGTGGGGCCGAGGTAGGCGGCGCCGTGGTCCTGAGCCGGGGCAGCAGGGCGCGCCCCACCCGGCAGCCGGGCGGAGCCGAAACGATGCCGGCTTTTGCCGCGCGGCCCCGGCGGGGCTCCGGGCCGCCTCCGGTCTCGCCCTTCCCGCTGCTGCTGTTGGCGATGCTGAGCGGCCCGGTGTCCGGCCACGTTCCCCGCTCGGTGCCCAGGATCTCGCTTCCCATCTCCGGTAAGGCGCGGGCGCCCTCGCCCTCAGCCCTTGGCGCCGCGCCCAGGCCCCCGCCCGGAGGTGCCCGCACCCACCTGCCCTCCCCGCCAGGGGGGCCGCACCCGGGGGCTCCTCCGCGCGGCGCGCAGCTACCCGTGCCGCCCACTCTCCGCGCGAACCCGGTGGGACCCCCGCGCGATCTCCCTCCCCCGCGTCTCCCCGCGCGGGATCCTCGCGCCTCGCCTCCCACGGCGCGCCCAGGCTGCTCCCGCGGCCCCTTACTGGCCGAACCGTGGGAGATCAGCCCCTCGCTGTGCGGATTCGGGCACTGGGCCCTAGGGAGGGGATGGGGGTGGCCCGACGTCGTCCCTTTCGAAGTTGCCTCACCCTCATTCCCCACCTCCCCTCTCCTCCCCATACCCTTGGCACTCCAGCCTGACGCCCATTCTGCTCCCAAACCTGTCAAGTCTTTTTCTTTCGTTCTACTCCAACCTCCCAGCTCAGCATTTCCACTTGCCCACTACTCAAATGCATCCTCTTACCATCCGTTCCAGCCCCCTTCAAGCCTCTGGGGCTTCTCACAGCCCTCATCTCCCTCACCCACTTCCCAGCCTCCTCTTTTCATCTCTTCCACCAGCTCTCACGCTCTCATTATCCTGTCCACCTTAACCCTCCTGGCTTCCTCAACATTCCCTGCTCCCTCTGCCAGTCCCCGACATTGAATGTTGGGAAATCATTCAGTGAGTTGATTTAAGGTTCTGTTTAAATGATTTTTAAAGTCTTCAGAAGGAAAACGGGGGAGGGGAGTATGTTCCTTTCCAAAGATGTGGAAGGAGCCAGGGGATGCCACAAGGTTAAAAGTGGTGATTGGAGTGAGTTGCACTTAGAAGCTCCGGCTGAGGTAGACATGCCTGTGGCCACAGACCTTGTTTTCTTCTCAGTGAGCGTTGAGTTTTAGCATCTGGGGTGGACAGAACCAGTGAAGCTGAGTACCACCTGTTGGCAGAAACACGCAACTGGGTAATTCATGCTAATTTAGAGTCTAAACTTCTGACCAGGAACATGGAGGGATGCTCTGAATCCAGAAGGCAAAGTCATGGTCAGAGCCTGGGGTTTCCATTTGTGTCAGAGCAGTAGCCACATCATGGAGCTGAGGTTGCCAGGCAGGTTGATGTCCACGAATCTAGGTGGCAGGGTGACACAGAGATGGGGGCTTAAAGGAAGCCTGGGTGATCTAGGGCTTATACTAAGCATGAGAGAGTAGCAGGATACAGCATATGAATATGCATGTGGGATAACAGAATGGGTGGGACCCCAAACACTAGCACCTCTAGGGATAAGTGGTTGGTGGCTGTCTCCCATCCTAACTGAGGGCAGCTGAGCAGATGAAGCAGGTAGAGCAGAGCAGTGTTGGAGTAGGGGTAGGGGTAGGGTCCCCAGAGCTAGAGGTTGAGCTAAGAAGGTAAATTCATGCTGACTGATTTGTTATAACCTTTAAACAGATAAGAGTTTTGAATGATGATATGAGGCTTAGAATTGGCCAAAACAGAGCATATGCCCAAGGAAGGATGGAAGGAAGGAACCATTTGTAAAGCCTATACTGTTTGCTAGGTGCTTCTGCACGTTATCTCATTTATTTCTCCCAACAACCCTGGATGTTGGTATTAACAGAGGAGGAAAGTGGTTCTCAGGGAGGGCAAGTAACTTTCTTAAGATTATATCCCTGGTAAATGGAAAAGCCGTATTTAAACACAGGCTGCTCTGTTTCCAAAGCATATACACTTTTCCTGTACACTCTCTGCCTTTTTGGGTAGAATTGGGGGAGGGTCAAGAGAAAGGGAGAGGAGACAGTCTCTCCAATGTGTTGGTGAAAGTAATGAAACATTTCCCTTTTAAATAAAAAGAAGTCACTATTAATTTTAAAAAATTGAAATTTAGCAGAGGAAAATATCTGTACCTTCTATATGCATTTTCAAATTATTTATCACATTTGCTATGAATAGAAATTATAGACTTAATATTTATGCTGTTATTTTAATGAAGTATTCTATTTTTATAGAAAAAGCATGCTTAACTGGATTGTGTGCTAAATATTCTGGCCTGATCAATTAACCACCTTGAGGGCAGCTTAGATGGGTGGCCTCTCAAGGCTATGTTATATTTTCCCCTGACAGCTGCTGAACACATGGTACCTGGAAGAAAACAAGAATTGGCCTCTTTGGCTTTGCCCTTGTGAACTCAATCCCGATATGACTGCTGATCTGACTCTCCCCCTTTCTCCTCTCTTCCTGCCAGAGGCTGACTCCTATCTCACTCGGTTTGCTGTCCCTCTGACATACAATTACTCTGTTCTCCTTGTGGATCCTGCGTCCCACACACTTTATGTTGGCGCCCGGGACGCCATCTTCGCCTTATCCCTGCCTTTCTCAGGGGAGAGACCCCGCAGGGTGAGATATGAGAATGGGGAGGGTCCTAGAGCATGTGATAAGATCCGTGATTGGGAGATGGGGGGGAGTTTTATAATAACTCCAGGTGCAGCTGTGGGGGTGGTGGTGGGGGGAGTGTTGGTGAAAGTGAATGGGGGAGACGGTCAACTTCGTGTGCCATCTGAAGGGGGATGGGGCACCATGGTGACTGGGGATGTTATGAAGAAGTTCATGGTGATGGGGAGGAGGCCACCATGAGTGGGTTTCTGGTGACAGTGGGAAGAGGAATCAGTAGAATCACAATGCTTCCCCAGGGAAGTAGCTTTCAAACTTTATTGACCACTGATTTGTAAGAAATATATTTTACATCATGACCCAGCACATGAAGTGTATATTGAGACAAAAGTTTCTTGAAACAGTACTTACTCTCCTATAGTGATACATTCTGATTTATTCTATTTTATTTCATTAAAAATAATGTTGCTCATTATTTCACGATTGATTTCATTACTCCTTAATGGGTAGGGACCTCCAGTCAGGAAACAGTGCTGGGGGCGGGGGGAGGGCAGTATCTGAAGTTCCAAAATTGATGGAGGTCGTGGAACTGGAACTGTTTTACCTCCCCCCCTGATCTCGAGGAAGTTTGGGGGGCATCTGGAAGAAACTGTCATTCCTCCTTTCTTAGATTGATTGGCTGGTGCCTGAGGCGCACAGACAGAACTGTAGGAAGAAAGGCAAGAAGGAGGTAGGTTAAATCCCAGCCCCAATGTGAGTGTCCTTGGAGCTAGAGGTTGCCCCAGCTTTGACACAGTGTCAGTCCCCTGCTGTGCCCCTGTCCCCATGGACCCAGTCAGGGACTCAGACACCATGCCATCACCCATCATCTCTGATCCCAGAGCTGCATCTAACCATCCTGACACTATCCTTCCCTTCCTCATACCTGCTGCTTCTGATTCTCTCTAACCATCTCTGACCCCCAGGACGAATGTCACAATTTTGTCCAGATTCTCGCCATTGCCAATGCCTCTCACCTCCTCACTTGTGGCACCTTCGCTTTTGATCCGAAGTGCGGGGTTATTGTGAGTGACAGGGATGGGGAGAGAGGGAGAGGGAGCCTGTACCAGTGTGAGTTACTGGGGGGTGGGGGTGAGGGTTTGGGAAGGGTTTACCGTGAGTGACCATGATGGGGGGCAGGTTAGGGCAACCATCGTGCATGAGAAGCATGTGGACGGGGTTGTGCCCTCCCAGGGTGGAGCCCTCGTCCCCCACTGAGGGAGGGGAGAGAAAGGAGGGAGAGGGAGGTGAGGTATACAGGATGTAAAGAGAGACTTAGAGGGAGTGGGGTGGGGTGAAAGAAGTTAGAGATTCTGGTTGTGGTGGGGAACCAGGACAGACTTACAGAGGTCGGTAACTTATATTTCCCTTGCCTTGTGTGTGTGTTGTCCAAGCACTGATCAAGCGTCCCCTTCTTGATCAGTGCAGCCCATGCCTGTTTCTTCCTTTTCTAACATGTGACTGCCGTCCACTGCCCTACCCCACCTCCACTGCCAGCTTCATTCTGTTGTGGGCTGTGCCCCTCTGCTTTCCTGACTTCTGAGGTCCTTGCCCACTAATGTGGAACCCGCTGACCCCATACTCTGGATCATGTCTTCAGGCTGGGCACTCTGTCAATCACATCTTCTCCTGGATCCTGTTCCTTGCTGCTGAAGCTGTGGACATCTCCACTCTTGAACTCAAGCAGGCTTGGGGCACATGTCCCCCTAACACATCTAGGCTGGTCGTGGCTGCATGGGTCCCTGGGACTGGTGACACCTCAGCAGGGGTCTTCTTGTGTTTGAATCTCAGCTTTTCCTATGACTTGTCCAATAGCCAGTCACTGCTCCTTTGACAGCACACATTTGTGCAAGGTCCTGGGGTGAGTGCAAAGCCTCACATGTCCTTTGTATCCAGTGCCTTCCCTTTCTGCTCCATAGAGCAATAGGAGGGGGTGCAATTCCTCACCCTAATCCTAAACTTCAGACCATGGCTTGACCCTTCTGCAATCTTCAGTAATTCTTGCCGTCTGTACCTAGTAATTGTGTATCTCCACATCCATCTTTGTCACAGAACATCTTCACATCTCTCACTTACAAAGCCACAACTGTATATGCTGGATTGCCTCATTCATCTCTCTGGACTGTCCTTGGGGTTAGCAGTGTTGATTCCTTTCCTTATCTCCCTAGACGTGGACAGCTCCCTCATCCTGAGACTGGTGGCTCAAAGGGTTTTCCAGTTGAGGGTGGTATTGAAAATCTCTGTATCCCACCAGGTGATTTTGAGGGTCTAGTTTCCCTGCAGGTTTCCCAAAGCTCACAGGTAGGAGTGATTGTGCCATTGCCATATTTATCCTTTCACTGTCTGCACAGGCTCAGGGGAGCCCATGGGTATGAATAGTGGAGCCATGGCTTACAGACAACAAGCTCATGCCAAGTTAGCCTCTTATTGCCTCTCTTCCTCCTTGGTTCTCTGAGGTGGGACTCTAACTAGACAGAAAGGGTTCTGGATATGCCTGTCAGGATTGCTGAGACTCAGACCCCTATCCTTCTTTAGCAACATCAGCAATGAAGAGTGAAGCCAGTGATGTATGTCCTGCATTCCCACACCTTTCAGCTCCCTCTCTCTGGACCTTCCTGTCTAGCTGGCTGAAAAATGAAGGACCATTCTTTGGTCAGGGCTCATTTGTAGGAGAATGTGGGCATAGTCCCAAAGAGGTCAGCTCTGTTAACCCTTCATACCACATCCTGTGTCTGCTTTGTAGACTTTCTGAACATTCTTTTCTGCCTTTACCTTTCTTATCCTGCTTATTCTTATCTGCTTGACCTAGTTCTTGTCTTATCCTTAGTGCTAAACCTCTTATGACGCAGACTGATGACTATGGGACTTTGTAACTTTCATCTGAGAGCTTTGACTAGCTGGTCCAGACATAGCAACTTGCTCAGAGATGATGGTGGAGAAATGAAGATTCTTATAAAGGAAGTTCAAGCTCTGAACCCACCAGGTTCAGTACTGTGGAGAAGTTCCCTCCAGTGACAGCTCATTGGATATTGGAAGAAAACATTTTGTTTTGTTGAGGGAACTCTAGAAGTTTCCTGAATACAATGTGAAATGTCTAACAATGACAACAAAGACTACGGTGACAAGAACTTCCCATACAATGTGTATCTACTCTGTTCAAGGCTTCGTACTAAGTGTTTTACATTCATGGTTGAGTTCAATTCTCATCACTGCATCATGATATTTAAGTATTATTAGTTTCCATTTTACAGGTAAGGAAACTGAAGTTCAGAGAGGTTAGAGACCACTTCTAAGATTATATAGCTTGTGGAGGCAGAGCCAAGGCTCAAACCCAGGTTTATCTGCCTCTGCTCTACTGTCCTGTCCCTCTGGTCTAGACTGTATCTCAGAAGACCTTGCTTTCTTGTGATATTGGACCCGTTTCATGTTTTTTTCCCCTAGCCACCTAGGCAAGGTCCTTTACTTGCTTTGTAACCTTCTTGGGTCAAGGTCAAAACACAGATTCCAACCCCACAGCTTAGTGAGATGCCTTCCTACCCAGCTCTGGGTATCAGCTTGAGGGACTTGCCTTTGCAATAGCTGATTTTGAGAGACTGTGCTGACACAATGATACAATGAAGAATCTCAGTGTTAAGATAATGTAGTGGAGTGGTCCTTTCTCTTTCAGACCCTAACTAAACATTACTTTGACCACACAATAATCACAACATATCTAGTCAACAGAAAGCTCATTTTTTTTCCCAGAAAGCTCATTTTCTCAAAGTTTATGAACCTGGGTGACATGATGGTGCCATTTGGGGGAAACTGGAAAAGCACTAGTTCTGGAGGATAGGATGATTTTTTGACTTGGTGAATTTTAAGGGGCTAATTGGTGATCTCTGTGTGGACCTTGAGCAGCCAAATGAAAACATGGGCTAGAATTTGGAAGAGACCTGGGGCCAAGAAAGTCTCCTGGAATGGAAGACCCCACAGAGGCAGAAGAGTTTGGGGAAAGTTTAGAGAGTTTTCACAGAAGCTCTGAATGGTAATGTAAGAATGAATGAGGTCTTTGAAGGACATACAAAAAGGACTAAGGATAAATGCTTAGGATACACATTTAGGGACTAGAAAGAAGAGAAACAACCAAAGGAGACACAGAATCAATTAGATAGAAGGAAAGAGTCTAGGAGGATAGTTTTAAGAGAATAAAGGAGTAGAATATTTCAAGGAGGGCAGTTCGAAGTATCAAGTGGTGCATAAATATTAAAGAGAGTGAGAACTGAGAAAAGGCTCATCCTTTTCGTCCTTGGTGAAATGTAAGGGAGGAGTTTCAGGCATAGAGATGGGAAAACAGTTTGTTTTCCAGGAATAATAGGTGAGCTGATTTCTATAGAACAAAGAGTCTGTTTTGAGAAGTGATACCATCAGTAGGTTGGGCTAACGAGTTTGTACTCCCAGCAGTGGTGAGCCATTTATCATCAAATCAATGACTGATTCTTTAGGAAGATTAATCTGGGGTAAATCTGTAGAATAAGTGGGGGGGGTGGGGAGGTGAGGCTAGATGGTGTGGAGAAATGGGGGTTATTGCTGTTGTTTAGGCGAGAGCTAAGAATGCAGCAGTGATTATCAACCCCATCTCCAAAGTGCCTGGTAGCTTGGTAACCACTCGCTGAGTTGGCATCTTTCTCTGCAGGCTAGGATGCTCCTGTGGGCACACAGGGGAGATGCTTGTGCCTCCGTGGGGTCTTCCATTCCAGGAGATTCTCTTGACCCCAGTCTTTCCTTTTTTGGAGACCTTAGATCACATCTAATATCAACAGGCCGTCTTCAAGGCTCTCTCAGTAAAACAAAACCTTGTTTGCCATCTGCAGCCAATAGACGAGCAATCAGAAGGCGCCAATCATGTGCTCAGGGGATGCATATCCATGTTGGGATTCCAAGTGCCGTCCAAGTAATTAGGCTCCTGCAACACCTTGTGTCCCCCTCGTTTATGAACTGGAAATCATGCCTGACACTTCCATGCCATCCCTTGGATTTCCAACCAGCCACAGTTAACTTCTCTCTTTGTCCTAAGGTACAACTGCCCTTGATTTCCTTTTTGAGATGTTGTCTTGAAGCCTGTCTTAGTGCTGGATGTTAGGCTAAGGTAACTTCTGGCTGGCACTGGTGGATCTCTTACACCCTTCACCCCTTGCTCAGGTCAATTTCTGGAATCTCTGAATGAGGGAGGTACTTACCTACCAAATCCCCCAATTCAGACCCGAGCTTCAGGTCATGCTTCACCTACTTCGCAGATTCCCTTCCTTCTCTTGGATGTGTCCTTGACTCCAGCCCTGTTTGTCATCCTTGGGGTGGGAATAGGGGGATGATGACTTTTCTTTATGTGGGCTTCAGGTGGTCCTGTATCAGCCTTCTCTCCTCTTCACCCTTCCTGAGGGCTCCAGCCACCTGCTTTCTTCCCAGGTCTTCCTTGTCCTATTGCACATCTTCAGTCCATTACAAAACCTACAGTTTTTCCAGCCTTTCAAAAGAACTGTAACACTCTAGTGTCTTCTAGAACCATCCTAAGGGTTCCTTCACTACGGCATGTAGGTACTGGGTACTAGGGAAGTTGAGGGAAGAGCACTGATGACAAGAAGGATAACGGAGATGGGAAATGCAAGAGTAGGTGGGGGAATCAGGAAAAGTGGGCTGGGAATAAGGGGATTGTAGCAGGGGGAGTGGGAGGTAAATGGGGAACTGGGTTTTCCCTTCTTCTAACCATTTTTGTAATTCTTACCATGAACCTTCCCCATCACCTCTAAACCAATTGCCCCCTTCTGGTCTGTAGGATGTGTCCAGTTTCCAGCAGGTTGAAAGACTTGAGAGTGGCCGGGGGAAATGTCCTTTTGAGCCAGCTCAGCGGTCAGCAGCTGTAATGGCTGGTGAGTGGGGGAGACAAGAACCTGTGACTTGCTTTCCTTGCCACCTTCCGCACCCCTGCTGTTGGAATTTCTGTGGCCTTTCTTTGCTATCCTTGGAATGTCTTTTATTCCCCTGTCTTTTAGCCTTTCGCATTCTTCCCAGAGTGCCTGTGACCTCCTGCTTTTCCCCACGGTGTTGTTTCCCCAAGGTTCTCCCTGGAGAATGCCCCCTCTCTGCACTCCTAGTGTGAGCGTTTCCTCTGCTAACCTCATTTTCTTCTCATAGTGTTTGTTTTTTCTGTTTACAAGAGGAATCTACTATAATGCATGCTGTAATAAATTTGGAAAAAGTATAAGGAAGCAGATAAAAAATCTAGAACAGCTCTGTCCAAAAGAACTTTGCAATGATGGAAATGTTCCCTGTCTGTGCTGTCCAGCACAGCAGCCACTGCTACATGTGGTGGCTCTTGAGCCCTTGAAATGTGACTAGAACAAATGAAGAAAGGAATTTTAAATTAAATTAAATTAAATTAAATTAAATTTGAATGCAAATAGCCACATGTATCTAGTGGCTACCGTATTAACACAGTTCTAGAATATCCCAATTCAGAAAACCACTGCTAATATTTTAGTGCATTTCCATCTAGCCTTTTTAATGTGTTTGCACATGCATAGACACTCCTGCACATGTATTTAGCTGGCTAATCCTTTGTTGCTCAGGGGAGTCATTAAATAAATTCTTGCTGCTACTTTGTTTGAACAAGCACTGTACATTTGCTCATGTGTGGAATGGCCCTATCACAGGCAATACATAAACATTTGGAGGATGACTGCCTAATTCTCAAACAGTCATAAAGTGAATTGTTTGTGGGCCAAATAACCTGTATTTTAGATCATACCCCCCAAACTCAATAGAAATTTAGGCGTTTTTTCATGTTAGTGTAAAACAAGCAGACTAATAGAAATTTTTATGTATGTGTGTGTACAAAACTTAAATTGCATGCTCTATGGATATCATTTTTAATTTTTTTTCAGGTATCTGTATTGTAGGCATTTTCTATTTAATTTAAAAATTCTTTGTAAACAGAATTTTTCATGACTTCGTGATATTCTGTGAGCATACCATAGTTTAATCAATTATAAATCATTTATATACATTTTTTAATTTCCGAGTTTACTTAGTTTACTTCAAAGTTTTTGCTATTATCCATAATCCTGCAATAAAAATTTTTCCGCTTAAGTTTTTGTTCTCATTTTAGAGCATTTCCTTGTGATTCCTGGATATGGATTACTATATCAAAGGGTGTGAACATTTTGCAGCTCATTATGTGTTGCTAATTGAGGCTTTAGAAAGCGTGTACCAATTTGCACCCTAAACTGGCAATGAATGAGAGTGGTTTTTTTTCCTTCACAGAAGTTGCACCAGAATTTATCATTGTCATTTAAAAAAAATCTTTGCTAATTTGAGACTAAATGGCACCTTGTTTTAATTTGTATTTCTTTGAATATTAGTGAAATTAAACATTTTTCATATTTTACTTCTTATTTTTATTTCTCTTTGGTAAATCCTCTGCTCATGTTCTTGGACCAGTTATCAGGTAGAATATTAGTGTTATAATCTATGTCTTTTCTTGTGATTTCTACATATCTGTTTTTTTTTTTTTTTTTTTTGAAGTTCAACCCTTCCTCATTTAGAGAGCAGATAAAAATTTATTCTTAAAAACATTTTTCAAACATTTAACTCTGATCCATTTGGAACTTATTTCAGTGAATGAGATGAGATGAAGGTCTAAATTAATCTCCTTCAGCTAGCTAATCAGCTGACTTGATATCAATTCACCATACTTTTTTTCTTTCTTCTCTTACTTATGTTGCTGCCTTTATCATAGCATTATTTCTTACTTATACTTTTTGACAACATTTTCTCAACACCAAAAATTGGAATACAGATCTAACAGTGATTTTTTTTTTTCCTCATCCATGACTTTACAGGAAAAGTCTTAAAAGATATAAAAATTAAACCACTCTTTAGTCATGCAGTTAATGAATCACTGTTTTGGAATAGTAATAAAATAATGTACATATCCGGCAAATACAACATTTTTATCATTCACCTGTTGAAACTGATGAGACCTTGGTTTTATTCAAACATGTTTAACTAAAACAGCTTTGTCAATACTATATTTTTCTTGTTTTTTATTTTATTTTATTTTATTGTTTTACCAAATTCCTTTGGCAAAACTCTGAGCCGGTTATTGGGATCTTAAAGAAAGTCATCTCGTTTTTAGCAGTTGTGAATGTTTTTGATTCTACGCAATTGTTTACCAACAAAAGTGACTTCTCAGTTGCAACATTCTAAGATAATCAGTTAACGAATGTGCTTGCTTTGTTTAGAGCAATAATTTTTAAACACACGACCCTCTGTGAGTCATTTCTGTTTGTTCCAGCCAGCGAGCAAATTTGTATTAGGATGTGGTTTAAGAACACAAATTTTGTAGATAAGACCATCAAATGACAACGTGGGAAGAACATTTTTGGAAAAGTTTCAAATCCTTTTTTTTTCTTTAGATAATTGAGCTAATTTAGCTGATAATTGATGAAGGTGGTCAGAGTTTACTTTCTGACAGTTTAGAATGGCCAACTGCAGACAGTTAAACATAGAACCTCAGTGTCTTTTTCTGTCCCAGAATCCAAATCATGGTTAATAACAATATTATATATTTTCTTCTGCAGTTCTTACTTTACAGTGCTATAATTAAAATTTTTTTTCTTGGTCTTCTTGATTTAAACTCAGCACCAGTATCCACATGGGCTTTCAATGTTGATCCAGCCTGCCCTGCTGCCCCTCTCTTTTAAAAATAGCAGAATAGAAAATAAGGGCAATATTATGTAAGAACTGGAACCAAAATTCTGAGTTAGGCTTTATGAAAATTTTCTTAGGGACAATAGAGGTATTATGAAATGAAAAAAAGGAGCTTTTAGTGATGAAAATATTAGCAGAGTATTTTTTAAATTATAAAAAAAAATGTGCATCATAGAAACTTGAGAAAAATATGGAAATATATAAAAAAGAAAGTGAAAATTTTATTCATAATTCTATCATCATTAGGTAAAAGCTATTCTTTTGGAGTATTTTCTTTTACTTTCTGTGTATTTATAATAAATTGGAATTATGCATATTTCACTTAATATTGTATAGTGAGAATTTTCTCATTATAGAAATTGTTTCATTATTCAAATATGATTTCTAATGATTGCATAATATGCCATCATACAATGTAGCACAATTTAATTATTCCCATATAATTATACATTTAAATTGTTAAATAAATTGTTGCTTTTTTGTAAATAATGCTGTGGCAGAAATCGTTTTACATAAAGTTTTATGTAAATCCTTTACATAAATCTAATTAATTGCATAAGAGTCCATGCAAAAGTGGAATTGCTGGGGCAAAGGGTGTAAAGATTTTTGTGGTGCCTGATGGGTTTGTCCCACCAGCACTACATGAAAGGACCTGTTTCACTGCTCTTGTCTGTCCCAAGTAATATGGTTAACAAACATATACACAGTGACCTCCTTCAAAGGGCAATTTGATGATTTGATGTGTGTTTTGATGTGCCTTTCCATTAGTGAGGCTGAAAAACTTTTTCATGTGTTTGTTGGTACTTGTTTTGGGAAAACAAGAAATTTGTCTTCAAATATGGCATTTTATCTGTACTGCACTTAGTTAAAATTCCCAAAATGATCTCAGTATTTCTATTTGCACTATTCAAATTTGAAAAAAAAAGTGAACATTTTGCAGTAATGTTCAATGAGCCTGAAGAACATTGATGACCTCTGTAGGCTTTGTTTTATGCTCATGCTTGAAATGTTGGGGTTCCTTAGGCTTCTGCCAACATCCTCTTTTCTCCTTACTCCATGTACTCACCCTAAGGATCTCAACGAGCCCTGAGGCTTCCCTTTCGACCCATATTCTGATGCCTCCAACATCTGTATCTGCCTCCCAGATATTATCTGAAACTCAGACTGCACATCCAAGTGCCTTTCGGACGTGTCCATTTAGATGTCCCCACAGGCACCTCAAAATCAGCACATCCCAAAGTGAGCTCACCGTCTTCACTTATCTCCCCCAAACCTGCTCCTCCACCAGTGTCCATGAATGGCACTATAACCTGTCCAGGTATCCAAGCTACAGATGGCAGCTTGGGCCTCCCAGCACATCCTCTAATAAATAAGGCTTTAACCTATTAAGAAGAGCAGAAGGAGGGAGCTTCTGCTATTTCTTTTTGGGAACCTGACCTGTACTTTTATTGTCTCCTTTTGGCGTCATTGCATCTTGTGATTACTGCATCTGTCAAGGAGCACTGCTTATGTCCCAGATGCCCTGGATGCTGCCAGCATTTTGGAGCTAAGCTGACCTCTTCATGCATGTCTGCCCCATGGCCAGCATGCCCACACCAAAACAAGGCAGTTATAGGAATCCTACATGTTAGATGCCAACAAAGGAAAAGGTGTCCAGTTGGCCCAATTTTGAAAGACATGTAAGATGTTAGGTAGGGAGCTTTCTATCCAAAAAGGCAGCTGACGATGAGAAGAAAAGGGAGAGGAGGAAGGCAACCCAAGGCATGTTTAAAATCTTCTTTTTAAAACGAATAAACAGATATTCCTATTGTAAACCTTCTTTAAAATGGGCACTTTTCTCATTTTGACACCAGAGTGAAAATCCCCAGATGTAGTGATATCCTCACTGCTGTGACACAAAGCCCAGCCAGTCAGTTTGGGGTCGCTAACACGTTTGGGAGGCCTGTGTTCATGGTCATTACAGCTGGGCAATTAGGGATCTGTTTTTATACCTAATTATGATTTTTCTTTGGCTGTGAGTCTTCATTTTATGGCTTTCAAACCTTTGGGCTTTTTTTTTTTTTTCATTTGCGTGTGTGTGTGTGTGTGTGTGTAGTTCCAAAACAAAAATATCTTAAACTTTTGGTTTATAAAAGCAAAAGATGCTGACTACAAAAAACATTCCATGAATACAAAAAAGTATAAAGGAGAAAATGAAAAATCATTTGTAATTCCATTAGTCAGAGATAAACATCAACACTGTAGAGTAGCTCCTTCAACAATCCTTCCTATGCCTTCAAACGTATGTTTATATATATGTACATATACACGTATGTATATGCATGTGTATATGTGTGTGTATACTTGTGTGTATTTTTAAAATATAAAACTCTGGTTGAATTGTAGTCAGTGTTTTTTCCTAACCAGCCTGTTCCCTGAATTTGACATTGTGGGCATCACTCTCCATCTTTTGTCGATAGCAAATGTGTGTTTAATGTTTACTGACTTGAGCCCATCCACAATAATTTGCCAAATAATTACACACTCCGGGATGTTTTATTCTGTGATGAGTGCAGTAGAGGATTGGGAACTGAGACTCCTGGAGAATCTAGGACCCGAGGTGGTCCTGTGTCCTCCCGCAGACCCCTGCCCCGTGGCTGTGCTGCCTGCTGTTCCTTCTCCAGTGTGTGAGTGTGAGTGTGTGTGGGACTGTGTTGCAAGCCCCTTCCTCCCAAAGAGTCTGATCGGTGTCAGTGACCCTCGGCTCTGCAGGACTGTGCTCTCTTTGGCATTTCTCCATTCTGGTGTTGCTGACTGCCCCTCTATCCCTTAGGAAGCTTTGGGACCCTTTACTCCCATCCACTGCTGGGTCCTTGCCCAGTATCTGTGGTCCTTTACTGTTTCCAGGGTATTTATGTTTCTCCGCACCCCAAACGCACCAAATAATGCTCCCCAAACATGTCATTCATAACTGTCTCCTCCTTGGCTTCTCCCTCCATTCTCAGGTATCTGTGACACAGCTTCCTCCAGAGGTTTGGTTTTAGACTGTTCTGTGTATAATGCTCTAAGGGAAAATGTTCAATTCCAGCTCTGCCTTCCATGTAAACTTTTTCCTTGCTTGGAAGTACAGAGGATTGGTCCATTTGCTGCTCCACTTACTGTCAGGACCTATGACCAACAGCCTTGGGTTTTCTCCCTCTGGAAATACTGGAATACTCTGGATGGGGACAGATTGCTGTTTTATGGCTTTTTTCCCTTCCTTCTGGCAACAAATCAAGCATAAGGCCCTTTGAGGTTTCATAAGGGGCTGTAACTAATGTGTGTTGGATGCCCACCATGCCAGGTGCTGCTGGGGCTCTCTGTGATCTCCTTAATCCTCAGCTTCTCTGAGTGTAGGGTGGTACTAGTCCCATTCTACATTCGAGGAACCTGAGGCTTTGGAAGGCTAGTTTGCCCATCTTCATACCGCTAAGTAGTCAGGGTTCAAACCCAAATCTGCCTGGCTCCAAGGCTCTTGGATTCTTTTCACAACCTCAAGTGACAGGATAGCCTCCCCACGCCACCTCACAAGAGACATTCTATCTTCCATCACTGCCCTCCCAGGGCTCCTGACACCCCCCCCCCCCTTTGTTTTGGCTCTGCCTAGAGTATTTTTTAATGCTGGTTATCTTTTCAGTGCCTAAGACATGTAGCTTCTCTGTAGCATCTGTGCTTCCCTTAAAGTGGCTGTACCCTCTACTGCTTTCTCAAAATGTGCACGCGTTCCCACGGCTCCTGCTAGGTTTTCGGTGTGCTGGTTTCCAGCGTATCAGCCTTTCTTGGTTCTCTGGCTTCTCCGAGTTGATCTTCTCCAGTAGCTTCTCTCCTCAAGGCTCTCTTCTTGCATCACCTTTGTCCCTGGCTGTCCCTTTCACGTCATGATTTCAGCATGACATGCAGTGATCCCCAAACTGCTGACTATGGCCCCGGTTCCCAAGGCCCTTCTGTTTAGTTGCCATCCACTGTCTCTCCAGATGTCCTGAAGGCACTCCATCCTGGCCTGGCCAACAACTGAACTTGCTTCCTCTCCAACCACTGCCCTTTTGGGCCCTCTCCTATCATCGTCTGTCTTGGTTATTAATATCACCAGCTACCTAGTCTATTAAGCTAGAAACTTTAGAGATAATTTTTACTCCAGTCTCTCACATCTCATGTTCAATTGGTTTTCAAATCTTGTTGACTCTGCTTCAGAAATATCTCCCAAGTCCAGCCTCAGGTCACACCCCCTGCTCTCGTCTGGACTGTGTAAATGATCTTTTAACTAGTGTTATCTTCTTAAAAAACAAAACTGATTGTCACTCTCCTCAAAAAAAAAAAAAAAAATCTCTGCCGTTTGAGCTATAGCATAAAGTCCACGTCCCCTAGTGTGGCAGAGAAGCCTTCTTATGATTTGGCGCCTGCTTCTGCATCCCCAGCTTCATCTCTGCTCACTTACTCCTCTTTCCAGCTGGAGCATCAGCCATGGGGGGGTGTGTGCCACTCTCCTTGAATCCGGTTTACCTCTTCTACTCGCTTGTCTTTCTCCCTGAAGTTCTTCCACCTGGCAAATTTCCCAGTCTTCAGACCCAGCTCGGATGTCTCCCTGAGATGCTGCTCTCCCAGGTAGATGGAGCGGGTCTTCCTCTCAGCTCCCCTCACCTCCTGTGATCTGGTAACATCTTTCTCTTCCTGACTCACTTGGGAGCTCTTGGGGACAGCACTGTGGAGGCACCTGCCACAGCACCTTGTCCCTAGATGGTGATGAAAGGATGCTACTCGCTGTTCTCTCTGGGGTTCCTGTGAGACTCAGGACTCCTCTGAGGGGCTTGGGACCCCCTCCTACTCCCGAATCACTTCATTCCTGCTCACGTCTGAGCCCCGTGCAGTGTCACTCAGGGTGGCTGTGGTTTCCCCTTCAGCCTCCCCTTCCTTTCCAGGGCGTTGGTTCTTTCTCTCTCCTTGGGCCCCCACCACCCTTGGAGCACCAGGAGTCTGCACTTTAACCAATCTAGCATTCCTTAGAGTTGTGGCTTGTTCCAGAGCAGTGCACACCCATGTATATTCAGAAAGGACACAAGTTCCCACAGACATTTACTGTGGTTTACTTAGGTAAGCTCGGGACATGCTGCAAAGCCACACCCTGGAGAGTCTTAGCACATCTGGCCTATTGCAGCATGGAGATGTCCCTAAATTAAAAAAAAAAAAAAAAAAAAAAAAAAAAGTTTAACTTTTATAGTTACACCAAGAAACTGATTTCTGCAGGGAAACTTTTATTCTCCCTCCATGCGCATGAAATTCTCAGCAGTTTTCCCTAAACACTGCTTTCCCTTACTGCCTGGCACGCTTTACTCCCTCCTAGGGAGGTGGATCTGGGATGTGCCTGGTGGCCCTGGCATCTAACACGTGCTCGCCTCTGGTGGCTCCTGCCTGCCCTGCTCGCTGCTCTGCCTGTGCCCTCCCTGGGTCCCCCCGCGGGCCGCCGACAGTCGTCCCCCCCCTGTCGCCCTGCAGGGGGCGCTCTCTACGCGGCCACCGTGAAAAACTACCTGGGGACGGAGCCGATCATCTCCCGGGCCGTGGGTCGCGCGGAGGACTGGATCCGGACGGAGACCTTGTCGTCCTGGCTCAACGGTGGGGAAAGCGGAGGGCGTGCCCCGGGGGGCAGCGAGGTGGAGTGCGGGGGTCCCCAGGCGTGGCGGGGGGAATCTGAGGCCACGGGTCTCTCCAGCCCCAGCCTTTGTCGCAGCCGTGGCCTTGAGCCCAGCCGAGTGGGGGGATGAGGATGGAGACAACGAGATCTACTTCTTCTTTACGGAGACTTCCCGGGCGTTTGACTCGTACGAGCGCGTTAAGGTCCCGCGGGTGGCCCGCGTGTGTGCGGTGAGTCTCTGATCCCCAGCTGTCTGACTGTCTGTCATCTCACTGGCCTCCTGGCCGTTCCTCTCTGGGCCTTTGCCTTTCTCCCCTGCCTCCTTTGTTCTCTGCCTCGACCTCTTTTCTGGGAGCTTGAGGAGTGTGGGGTAGAGGTCCGTCCTCTTTGACCCCATAATTACCCTGGTGACCCTGAGCTGGTGTAGAGGTTAAAGGCAGGCACTGGTCAGGGTGACAGCTCTGCTGTCCCTAAGGGTTGTTTGGAGACTAAACGTGGTAACTGGGTGCAAGCATGGAGCTAAAGCACTTCATAAGCACACAAAGGACTTAGTCACTGCTGTTGCTATGGTGACCCCTTCCACCTTGGCATGGAACCCCTGTATCTCTCTTTCTGTATCTCTGTGTCTTCATTTCTGTGCATCTGTCTCCCCATCCATTTGTCTGGGTCTGCCCTGAAGTCAGGGAGGAAAGTTGTGTAGTTAGCTGCACTCCACCCCTAATTTTGGCCTTCTAAAGAGAATGTCCCATGCACTTGCCATCCCAGGGGGATCTTGGGGGCCGGAAGACCCTCCAGCAAAGGTGGACGACGTTTCTGAAGGCTGACCTGCTGTGTCCAGGGCCTGAGCTTGGCCGGGCCTCCAGTGTCCTGCAGGATGTGGCCATTCTCCGACCTGAGCCCGGAGTGGGAACCCCCGTCTTTTACGGCATCTTTTCCTCCCAGTGGTGAGGGGGTCCTGGTGCTAAAGAGTGTTATGGGGTGGGGGATATGTGGGGTACAAGATCAGTGCTGTCTGCTCCAGAGAGAGTGGACCGCCTTCCATGACTGCAGGGCTCCCTGTGCCTTTCTCTTGGGTCATCTAGTTTGACAAGGGAGGAGATGCTGTCCCCTAACTCCCTTCAAATATCCGGCTCCGACCAGTGACTCTTCCAGGGAGGGGGCTGCCATCTCTGCCGTCTGTGCCTTCCTACCACAAGACATCCGGACAGTGCTGAATGGTTCCTTCAGAGAGCTGAAGCACGACTGCAACAGGGGATTGCCGGTCATGGACAACGATGTGCCCCAGCCCAGACCTGGGGAGGTGAGGCAGCTGGGGCAGATCTCCATCCCTGGGCCTGAATTAGGGGCTGCTGTTAGGGCAGGAGTCGAGCTAAGCCTCTCTGACCCTGTGCACCCCCCTGCGAGACTCTGTAACCACCCCTTGTGCTTCCTCCAGTGCCTCAACAGCAACATGAAGCTCCAGCAGTTTGGCTCGTCGCTCTCCCTGCCTGACCGTGTGCTCACCTTCATCCGGGACCACCCGCTCATGGACAGGCCAGTGTTCCCAGCTGACGGCCACCCCCTGCTGGTCACTACAGATACGGCCTATGTCCGAGTCGTGGCCCACAGGGCAACCAGCCTGTCAGGGAGAGATTATGATGTGCTCTACCTGGGGACAGGTATATTTAATAGTGCAAAGAGGGTCCCATGCACACAGGCATCCCAGTCCCCTGGCACTGGTAAGTCCTTATGTCTTGCCCCTTGCCTGCCTCCTAGAGGACGGACATCTCCACCGAGCCGTGCGGATCGGAGTCCAGCTCAGTGTCCTCGAGGATCTGGCCTTGTTCCCAGAGCCACAGCCAATTGAGAACATGAAGTTGTTCCGAGTGAGTTGTAGATTTTGGGGGCTATGGTGGGAAGACATCTGATCCAGAGCCAGTTGGTGACCTTGAGGTCTGGGAGAGCCCATGTACTCCCCTAACCCACCCCCTTTCTCCAGGGCTGGCTGCTGGTCGGCTCCGGTAGTGAGGTGACGCAAGTGAACACAACCAACTGTGGCCGTCTTCAGAGCTGCTCAGAGTGCATCCTGGCCCGGGACCCCGTCTGTGCCTGGAGCTTCCGGCTGGACACATGCGTACCCCACAGCGGGGAGCACGGAGGGTGAGCACAGCCGCACTTGTGTCTTGCCTGTTGTCCCACGGCTCTGCCCCATCCATACATCTATCTGTTTCTGATCCATCAGTAAATGCTGCCCTGTTTTGTTTTGTTTTTTTTCTTTCCCTTTCTGTAAGTATCTGCATCACTTGTATGTCCATCTGTCAGTCCATACTTACTCATCTGTCTGTCCATCTGGTGTCATCTCATCAATGTCCTCACCTCTCTGCTGGATCCGCCCTGGCCACGTGATTGACATCTTCTCAGTTTTCATCTTATGGGAGCTCTCAGAGGCGTTTCCACAGTTGACTTTGTCCTCCTTCCTTGGGATATTCTTTCCTCTTGCCTTCTCTGTTCCTGCATTCTCCTAGCTCTCCTTCCTACCTCACTGGCCTCTATGCCTTACTGACTCCTTTTCCATCCAACTTCTGAATGTTGGTGATCCTCAGGGTTTAGCCATGGACCTGCATCTCTTCCCACTCCACATTCCCTAGGGGATATAATTCCCATTACTCCCATCTGAGTGCTGATGACAACCACAAATGTATCTCTAGCTGAGCTACAGGATTCCCTGCCCAACTGCCGGTTTCACAGCCCTCTTAGATGCTTCACAAGCAACACAAACATATCAAGTCTAAATATGCAGTGTTGTTTCCTCTTTCTCTCATATATGTTCCTCCTCTGGTTTTCCTCATCTCAATAAAGGAGTCTCCATCCAGCCATCTAGTTTCTCAAGCCAGGAATCACCACATTTTATTGTACTTTGTGGACTCTACAAAATATATCCTCAGTCCATCCACTTCTCTCCATCTCTGCTACTATCACCCCAGTCCAAGCCACTATCACTTCTTAACTGGACCACCCTAGTAACCTCCTACCTTGTCTCCCTTTGCCAGTTTTGGGCTCCTTCTACTCATTTGCCATTTAGCAGCTTGCATGAAAACATATGTCAGATTGCGTCACACCCTGCTTAATTTAAAAACAGATGATTTCTCAGGGACCTTACCAAAATGGTTTCCTGTTCACTCTTTAAGGGTTGAACAAAAGGATATAGGAGCCCGTTCTTAGCTACTTTCCTTCTTTAAGAGGGCTTCCTGGGGATAGGTGGGGTGGCAAAAGTTCAATGTCGGGAAGCCATTAGCAAACCCCATTCTGGAGGGGCTCAGGCTCCCTTAGGCACAAGCTGCCCAATGAAGGTTTTGCTATTTTATGTTACTCAACCCCTTTGGTATAATCCCAGCAACTCCTTAGTAGTCCTCACTATAAAGGAAGGAAGTTGAGGGAGGAGTATGACCTAAGGACATCCATTGTAATCTGAGTTAGAAGAAAATAGATTGAATTAAGTCCAATGTTAGAAAGTTTCAAATACCCTCATCATGAACATTCTACTTTGCCTGTTCTATGGGGTCCAAATGAAAGATTTGATACCCCCTGATTGCCTGGTAGCATCAGGCATATTGAGATACCTTCCCCCTCCTGTCATGTAGCATTCTCTTTACATTTCTGACCCATCATCCCAGAAAGCCCATTTTAAAAATACAATTCCAGTGGTTCATAAAATTGCATCAGGAAATAATTGCTTCCTCACATCTTTGAAGATGTGGTCATATTTCTTTTAATTTTTCTCAATCTGATAGCCCAAACTGGAATCTCATTGATATTTTAATTTGTATTTCTTTTATTATTGGGAAGGTTAAGTTTTTTTTCCATTTGATGGTCATTTGTGTTTCTTTGATTGTAATTTGCCTATTCATGTCTTTGGTCTCTGATGCATGGCTGTTTTCCATCAGTTGTTTCTGCCTCATCAAGGTTATCTGTTGACTCTGCTCCATCTTTTTGTCTGCCGTCTGTATGTCTGTCTGTCTGTTGTCTCTGAACTAGTACAATGTTTGGCTTATTGTGCATTGAATTAGCACTGTCAGTGTGTCTGTCTACTGGCTCTGCCTTATCTGAGCTAATTATCACATCCTTTGTGGATTAGGCCTGGATCTGTTGTCCCTTTAACTGCTAGCTCCCTTTGAATGTAGGAATGTAAGAAGGGTTTGGGGAAGTGGTTCTCAGTCTTGCTCGTATATTGGAATAACTTAGGGACCTTTAATCAATGCTGATGCCTTGGTTCCACATCCCAAATGTAATTAGGGATTTTTTTTTTATTTCCAGGTGGTTCTAATATATAACCAAATTAAGACTTGCTGATTTAAGTGAGTCATTTGCTAAAGTTAAAAAGACTCACCATACCAAATGTTAATGGTGATGTAAAGCAACTGTGCTGTGTAATGGGCATCTCGTACACTGTGGTGAGAATGGAAAATGGCTCAACCCTTTGGAAAACAGTTTAGCAGTTTCTTAAAAACTTAAACATTCACCTACCATATGACCTAGCCACTCCATTCCTGGGTATTTATCCAAGAGAAACGAAAGCATATGCTCATAAGAAGCTTGTACAGGAATGTTCAAAGCAGCTTTATTTGCAATAATGAAAAACTATAAACAAGACAAATGTCTATCAACAGGGGAAGGTGGTTTTAGCCTAAAAATGGAATACTACTCAGCAATAAAAAGGAAGGAACCAAAGATACATGCATTAACATGGATGAATCTCAAAATAATTATATTGAGTGAAAGAAACAAGGCAAAAAAGGAGTGTATACTATATGATTCCATTTATATTAAATTCGAGAAAATGCAAATTAATTTATAGCAACAGAAACCAGATCAGTAGTTGCTGGGGAACTGGGTTGGTGGGGAAGGATTATCAGGGGGCATGGGCAAACTTTTGATTTATTATGTTGGTTGTGGTGATGATTTAATGGAGACACATATATGTATATATATATGTATATATATATATACACACACACACACTAACTGATTGCACACTTTAAATATATGTAGCTATTGTATGTCAGTTATTTACGTCAATTAAGCTGTTAAAAAAAAAATAGTGGTAACCATCCCCCCAACAAGATAATTTTCCAAATAAGAATGTTAAATTTCCAGTTTTATTACACAATGCATTTTTATTACCTTTTAAACTTAGGGTATTTATAATATAAAAGTTTCCAAATTTGTAATTATAGATCTTTAGAAAAACAGAACTCCTGTATTAGATTTTAAAAATAAAAAAAGAGGCAAATGGTTTAATTCCCCTTTCCTCAACCTGCCGTTTATGGGGCCAAGATTCAAAATGACATTTTTTTCTTTGATTCAGATTAGCCTTAGAGAAAAACTTCATGTTATAACATACACACATATGCAAAATGTGTATCATATATAAACTGTGCAAATTATATATATATATAATTTTTGGCATATAGTTAGTTCTTAGCAATAGAAGAGTTAAACTTTTTTTTTGGATATGTACAGGTATGTCAAAAAACCCAAAATTATTGGTGGAAATACAGTTTAATCCACAATAGCATCTTTGTTTTACTTATTAGCAATTTATCTTGAAACTGATAAAGGTTTAAATTCTTAGGTTCTTATTCAATAAGAACCAATTCGCATACCTTATTATTTTTTTCAAATAGAGGTCTCCTTTGTAATGCAATTTTATTGAGATATAGCTATAACCATACAAACCATCTGGAGTATACAATCAATGGCTCACAGTATCATCATATAGTTGTGCATTCATAGCCATGACCAATTTTAGAACACTTTCGTTACTCCAGAAAAAGAAATTAAAAAAAAAAGAAAACCCCAAATATCCCATACCTCTAACCTGCCCCCATTATTGACCCACAGTATTGGTGTGGTACATTCGTTACTGTTAATGAAAGAATATTAAGATATTACTGCTAACTATAGCCCATAGTTTGCAATAGATACATTTTCCCCATATACCCCTCTATTAACAACTCCTGGCAATAGTGTTGTACATTTGTTCTAGTTCATGAAAGAACATTTTCTATATTTGTGCAGTTAATCACCACAAGTCATTGTTCACCACAAGATTCTCTGGGTTATGTATGTCCATTAAACTACTCTTTTTTAAAAAAAAAATTCTGTTTTATTGAGATACACTCACATACCATACAGTCATCCATGGTGTGCAATCAGCTGTTCACAGTACCATCATATAGTTGTGCCTTCATCACCCCAATCCATTTTTGAACATTTTCTTTACACTGTAAAGAATAAAAATAAGAATAAAAAATCCAAGTAAAAAATAACATCCAAATCACCCCCCTCATCCCATCCCAATCTTCATTTAGCCCCTGTTCTCATTTTTCTACTCATCCATCCATACACTGGGTAAAGGGAGTGTGATCCACAAGGTTATCACCATCACACTGTCACCCCTTATAAGCTACATAGTTATACAATCATCTTCAAGAATCAAGGCCACTGGGTTGGAGTTTGATAGTTTCAGGTATTTCGTTCTAGCTATTCCAATTCACTAAAACCTGGAAAGGGATATCTATATAGTGCCTAAGAATGCCCACCAGAGTGACCTCTTGATTCCATTTGAAATTTCTCAACCACTGAAACTTTATTTTGTTTCATCCCCCTTTTGGTCAAGAAGATGTTCTCAATCCCACGATGCTGGGTCCAGATTAATCCCCGGGAGTCATATCCTGCATTGCCAGGGAGATTTACACCCCTGGGAGTCAGGTCCCACAAAAGGGGGAAGGCAGTGAGTTCACCTGCTGAGGTGGCTTAGCTAGAGAGAGAGGCCACATCTGAGCAACAAAGAGGCACTTGGGGAGACTCTTAGGCACAATTATAAGCAGGTTTAGTCTCTCCTTTGCAGTAATGAGCCTCACGAGGCCAAGCCCCAAGATAGGGGACTCTGCATAACCAACTGTCAGTCCTCAAACTACTCTTTTTAAAAACTGTACTTCTTATCTCTTTTTCTCAGTCCATTCATCTCCTTCTTAAATGCTAGGTTCTCTCCTAAGCCCTGTCCTGGCCTTACTCCTCATGGAACGATTTCATTTTTGATCTTTTAAGCTACACTTTTGGAGCCCATCTTTCTAGATGAATTGCAATTTCTTTAATTCACATCCTTAGCCTCTCTCACTAGAATTCTCACAGTGACCTGTTGGTGAATCGCACAGCCCGCTGAGCTCTGTTTTTCACGTTGCCACCAGTCATCTTCCTACAACCTAAAACAGGCTTGAATATGATACTCTTTTTCAAAGACTGATATTTTCTTAAAGCACAAAGTTCAGACTGCTTTAGCAGGGCATTCAAGATCCTTCATGATCTTGCACCATATGCCACTGTCTTATTCTCATCATATCCCTCCCTGATCCCCAAATTTCTGCTGTAATAGTCGACTTGTTATTCCAGACACTTTCATCTTTCCCTACATACCTTCTTGTCAGACAGTGCATTACAGAGGTCATTTTGAGCTTATTTAAAAATACTTTTATCAATGGATGTTTTATGTTTTTGATGAAGAATTTTTAATCATTTTCTTGTGGAAAATTTCAGACATGCTAAGAGAGTACGGCGTATCGAACCCACGTACCCCATCATCTGGCTTTCACAGTTAATTCATGGCCAACCTTGTTTCATCCACCCCCTTCTCCATCTCCTTTCCCCTTGTATTATTTTGAAGTAAATCCCTTATGTCCTATTTGTCTTAAATATTTCACTGTGTATCTCTACTAGATAAGGACTTTCTTAGAAAACATTTTATTATGGGAAATTTCAAACATATTAAAAAGTAGAGAAAATAGTATAATGAATTCCCATGTCCTGTCAAATAGTTGCTTACTCCCAACTATTTTGAAGCAATTCCCAGACGTCATATAATTTCATCCATAAATCTTATCTGTGCATCTCTAATATATAGGGATTCTTAAAAACATAACCATATTACCATTATCCTACCAAAAATGTAGTTTCTTAATGTCCTCAAATGTCCAGTCACTGTTCCAGTTTCCCTACTTCCATAAATTAAAAAAATAGTTTGTCAGGATCCAAATAATGTCCACCAGTTGTAATTGGTTGATGTATTTCTTAAGTGTCTTTTAGTTGTTAGCTTCCCTCAAAGATGTGTTTTTAATTGATTGCTTGGAAAGTATTTTTTTCAAACGGACCTTGAGATTTCCTATTTTGAAGCCCAGTTAATTTACAGTATATTTGTACATATTATACAACTCCAAGGTTACAAATCTTTTAGAAATAAAATTACTTATCTTTGGGAATAAAACAGATTAATTCACATATGTTAAAACAGAGTGAAATTATTTAAATCAATAACTGACATATAATCAAAGTAGTTCTAACATTTAATTTTGTTTTTCTGATATTTGCTTTGAATTATAAATGCAGAATCTTGTGCCATCTTTTGATCAGACTCTTGGCAATAAAGTATGTAAAGTAACTATTGGATGACAGGTTTGGCCAGTTTCACCTCTTTGGTTAAGAACTTGACTTGGTCTTTTGATTTCTCTTTGGAGAACTTTAAAATGTCTAAGATAAAAACAAATGCTTTATTGTTTCCTTTATTGTTTTAATAGACATCAAAATAAGAAATTCTTTAGGTTTGGGCATCCTGTGCTCTTGGGCCTCAAGGGTACTCTTAAGATATATGTGTGTATAGGAGAGGTCGTATAGGGGTAGAGGGGAGTGTGTGTGTGTGTGTGTGTGTGTGTGTGTGTGTGTGTGTGCCTGCCAGGGTCTCCTGTACACTCTACCCTCCATACATCCATTCACACAAGGGAGAAAAACGTACTTAGACCATGTAGTTCCTGTGGCTACAGCTGCACATGCGATTTTACCATGTTCCCAAGTTTGGCTACCCGAGTCAACTTTAGTTTTACCCAGGGAACTTCCATCTAGTCATACCAGCCTCAGGGCTTATTTCAGGGGCCTCAGTTTGCATCGAAGGAGTTCACACAAACTGAGACGTTCGTGTGTTCAGAAGGAACTTTCCACCTGCTTTTCACTGACAACCCCAGTAGGGGGTTTTACAAGGCTTCCCCGACTCTGGGAGCAGTGCCCAGGGATTCAGCAGTAAACAGTCTGTCTCGCTATCCCTCTGTCAGACACGGCTTGCTCAAATTCTGAAAGTAACAAGATTGTGCTGTGCTGTATTTGAAAAAGATCCGTAAGAGGCCAATATGTAGCAACACTACTGAAGAGGAAGAGTCTTGTGGAGATAAAGGCTGCTGTTATGAAACAGAAAGGCATCTCACTGACTTTTTTTTAAAGCCTTAACTCCCTATTCCCTACCCCCACCCTGTCCCCTGGTAGCCTGTATTCTAGGTTCTGACTCTGTGAGTTTGCTTATTCTAATTATTTCATGTTGGAGAGATCATACAGTATTTGTCCATTCGTGTCTGGCTTATTTTACCCAACATGATGTCTTTTAGGTTCATCCAGGTTGTCACATGTATCAGGACCGTGTTCCTTTTTGGGCTGAATAATATTCCGTTGTGTGTATATGCCACATTTTGTGTATCTCTTCATTGGTTAATGGACACTTGGGTTTCTTCCACCTCTTGGCAATTGTAAATAATGCCACTATCAACATCGGTGTGCAAGTATGTGTTCAAGTCCCTGCTTTCAATTCTTTTGGGTATATTCCTAGTGTTGGGATTGAAGGGTCATATGGTAATTCTATTCTTAACTTTCTGAGGAGCTGCCACACTACCTTCCACAGTGGCTGCGCCATTTTACATTCACACCAGCGATGAACAAGTGTTTCTATTTCTCCACATCCTCTTCAACACTTGTAATTTCTTTTTTTTTTTTTTTTTAATATAGCCATTCTAGTGGATGTGAAATGTGAAATGGAATCGCATTGTGGTGACACTCACTGAATTTTGATTAGCTTTCATAGGAAAAAAGCTTGTTCGTTCTTTTCAGTGATAGAAAAAAATAAGCCGTAGTATTTATATTTTTTTCCCCAGAGAAATCTTGTGGTTATAGACAACCAGCTACATTTCTTAGAAAGTTCCCATGTTTCTTTTTTTAAAATTTTTATTTTAGTAACATTTAAACAATCTAATCCCATGTCTTTTAAAGCCTCCCTAGCACACATCTTTCTGACAGACCTAGTGCAAGTTTAGCTAACTATGGTCTGCTAGATATATTTGCAGAATTTAACACAACAAATGTCATGAGGAGTGTAAGAGGCACTGAGTTTTGAGTGGGGGGAAATTTAGTGATGAGGAGAATGTTGCCTGGTGATTCCAGGAGTGATTATGAGATGACGGGGGACGTCGCGAGTGCGTGAGTGCTCCCCGCTCCCCAGTACTGAGCAGGGTGGAAGGAGAGGTTGGCACTGGATTGACCACGTGTTCTCTTCTTTATAGACTGGTCCAAGACATGGAGGCAGCAGATGTCTCTTCTCTGTGTCCCAAGGAGCCTGGAGGTCTGTATGGTTCAGGGAAACCTGGGTGGAAGGGGGGAAAGGGGATGGAGAGTTGTCATTTTGCACCTGCTTTAACACTTGGATCCTGGGAGGATGACAGCCAGTGACCCAGGGCCTGATCCTCTTTGGGAATCCTCTTCCTAGATCCAGAATCACCCTACATTTCTCTCCCTCACCCCCCTGCCCCCAGCCTGTATCCTCACCACCTTTTGTGCCTTTGCTCTCTCCCCACAGAACACCCAGTAGTGTTTGAAGTTCCTGTGGCCACAGCCGCCCATGTGGTCTTGCCGTGTTCCCCGAGCTCAGCCTGGGCCTCCTGTGTGTGGCACCAGCCTGGTGGAGTGACTGCACTCCCCCCGCGGCGGGATGGGCTGGAGGTGGTGGTGACCCCAGGGGCCATGGGCGCTTACGCCTGTGAATGTCAGGAGGGTGGGGCCGCCCGCGTGGTAGCGGCTTACAGCCTGGTATGGGGCAGCCAGCGGGCCCCCCATGGCCGGGCCCACACAGTGGGGGCTGGGCTAGCTGGCTTCCTCCTGGGGGTTCTCGCAGCCTCCCTGACCCTCCTCCTGATCGGTCGGCGTCAGCAGCGACGGCGACAGCGGGAACTCCTGGCGCGAGACAAGGTGGGCTTGGACCTGGGGGCCCCAGCATCCGGGACCACAAGCTACAGCCAGGACCCTCCCTCCCCGTCTCCTGAAGATGAGCGGCTGCCCCTGGCCCTGGCCAAGAGGGGCAGTGGCTTTGGTGGCTTCCCTCCACCCTTCCTGCTTGATCCGTGCCCGAGCCCAGCCCACATCCGGCTAACTGGGGCTCCTCTGGCCTCATGCGATGAAACATCTATCTAGTGCATGGGTGATCGCCGGAATGACATAACCACAGAGACACTGGGGGGTTGCTGGGCCCTCTTTGAGTCAATGGTCGTTTAGACTTCACTGTCTACCCTCTCTTAGTCTAGAAGGGCTGATGTAGGGGACAGGCCTTTGCCTGATTCCTGGTTCCCTGGAGAGATCGGAGATGCTGCTCTGCAGCTAGTCTAGGCATCCCACCCCCCAAACCCTGGGACCCCTCCAGCCCTGGCCCGCTACCTTGGACCCAGTGGTTTTGGGGATGGGGTGCAGGACACAGCTATGACTTTGGCTTCTGGTCAGAAGGGCCCTGGCCAGAAGGCAGAGCCATGAGGTGGTTGGGGCTCATGTGCCCTGAGTCCTTGGGAGGGGTCTTGGCAGAGTCTCCCCATTTATTTGGATCTCTGTGGGGAATGCATGGTCCCTGTGTTGCAAAACGGAATCTCTGCCCTGAGATCTCCCCGTCCAGTTTCCCTTCTTCCGCAGAAGAGGGTGTTTAAATACCTGGGTGTTCACAGGAGCCCTGGCCACAGGGCTGTGAATAACTGGGTCAATGCTTAGGTGTGTTTATGGGGGACAGGGAGAGGGGAGGTGGAGACGGGGCATTGTCTGCAGGACTTCAGATGCCGCAGCCAGCCAGGGAATGGCTCTCCTTTCTGAAAGGAAACAAACCACTGCCCTCTCCCCACCGACTCCTCTGCACTTCTCTAAATTTGGGTAGTGAAAAGCTCCCCAAGTGACCTTCTGGGGGGTACACACGACCCCATCTTTCTCTTTGGTTTTCGCCTCCCGGCTGCCACCACTGCCATGCCGCAGCTGCTTTTTTCTTGCTAGTGTCTGGGCTGAACCCCTTTCCTTGGCTCCCATTCAGAATAAACATCATGACTTCCTAAATATTCAGGGAACACAAAAAGGGGAGCAGTTCCAGAAAATACAAGCAGCGTGGAGCCAGGCTGCACCAGAGGCTTTTCTCAGGGTAAAAGCCCCGTCCTGGGGTCTGGGACTCCCTGAAATTGTATGCAAAGTGTTGTGTGCTCTCCTGAGTCTGGGTTTCTCTAGGGGGAGGTTTTATGGCTTTCATCAGATTTTCAAGGCTCTCACAGGGAAAGCACCACTGCCCCGAGGCTCCAACACTTTGGCCAAGCTGAGATGGAGCCACTTGGCAGTTCTCCAGGCCACGCTGTGCCCCGTGCCTGCCCCTGGCCTTGCATTGCTGGGTGACCTCTTGTTTCTTCAGTCCCTGGAGCCTGGGCTCTGTGCATATTTGAGGACCCAGCCAACTCTTACAGACCTAAAGGCCTCTTCCTGTCTCACGGCTCCCAGATGCTAGAAGCTTCTCCTGCTCAGTTCCGGTCTTGGCCTGTGAATGTGCCTCTTTCATCCCTGCTGAGGGACCCTCTTGAACTCCAATGAACAACCCTGCCCTTTCCAGTTGAGGTTTTCAGCTCTACTTTCCTTGGCAGCAGCCTGTGAACTATTCAAAAGCGTCCCTTGGGTTTGGAATTCTCCATGGTTTTGCCACCAGTGAAGCGAGTGATGTTTGGCGAGCAGTCCAACCTTGGGACCTCAGTTTACTCATTTGTAAAATGGAGATAATGATACCTACCTCAGGGTTGCTGTAAGGATTAAATGGGAAAATGTGTAAACTGTAAAGCACTCTCTATACTAGTAGTGGTGGTGATTGCAAAAGTTGGCCGATTAGACCATAATTGTGTAGCTTAACCAGGCCACAACTGCGACACCTGTGGTCATTTTAAGCCCTGTTTTGTAGCAGGGGGGACACTGTCTTGCTGAGATAGCCTGTCCTGGGCCATTTCTAGGAAGATCTCAGCTGCCAGTGCCTAGGTTTCAGGTCAGCTGTGTCTGATCCTGCTGACCTGCTGGTCCTAATATGTGGGAATGGCGGACACCCTCACTCGTTGGTTTATCCTCACTTCACCCCACTCTCTTGAGGTTTCTGGGTTAGTTCTGCTCTGGGGGAGGGAGGAAGGTGGGGGCATGTGTGTGGGGACAGGGGTCTTTTGGGGAAGAGGGAGAAGAGGTTTTCAGGGGAGAGGGAGGGATGAGACCACAGTGGATTTGGGGCATTTAGCCCTTGGACATCGGTTCTAGCTGGAGAAAAATGGGATGAGGAATGTAGAAAAAATGAGGAAGGACAGAAATATACATTAAGGGAAGGGAATCACATCTTAGTTGGTTGAAATTCCAAGGCCCAAGAGTAAGTGGTACAATGGGAACCTGAAACCAACTCTCAGAGGAACAGCGTGAATTGTTATTATAGGTGGGAAGGGCCAGGGTCCGTGGACAGGGGAGCTGAAGGAGAGTGCAGGCTTGGGACAGACCAGGTTCCTGCCCCCTGAGTTCCTGCAGGGAAGACTGTTAGGATTCTGGATGCCAGAGATGGTGCCTGGCTTTAGCACATTAAAGCAGCCACCGAGAGGGCCTCGTGGTTGTGCGTAACGTCCAGACTCCAAGGATTGCCCACTTTTCATTCTCAGATTCCCCTCTGCTTTTGGCTTCAGCCCCCGGTCCATGAACTGTGGTTCTCAGCCTGCCAGACCTGACCACGGGGACCTTACTGAATGCAGAGCTAGAAAGAGCTGCTCCCGGTGGCACCGTGAGCCCAGCTAGTTCCAGCCCCTCCGGGAGACAGACCCACTTCCTTTCCCAGGAGTGCCCTTTTCCCAGCAGCCATACGCATTGACCAGAGGCCTCAGCCACCGAAGGGAAGGGCTCCCTTTGGTATCTGCTGGGTCCTGACCCTCCTGGCTGCTCTCCACTGTCAGAGGGGGCCAGTTGTCACCACAGCTGACTGCTCTTGGTCCCCGGGCCCAGATCCTCTCTCAAGGGTGTGAGGATGCAGCTGACCTTTTTAGTTGTAGCAGAGGCAAAGTTGGGAGTTTTAAAGATCATTTTTACCAACTGGAGGAAAAACTATCAATAAAAGCAACAAAGAAGAGATCTTTCTGGAGTTTTTGGATTCTCGGTGGTGGGACAGGCTTCTCTGTGAATGGCTGTTTGCGTGGCCGGGAGACCTTAGGAGTGGTTCCAGAGAGGTCCATTTGGGTCAATGTAATGCAAATCAGATTGTGTTGTTCCTTCTCAGCTAAAACCCTCTTATGGCTTCCCATTGCACTTAGAATAAAATCCAGATTCCCTCTTCTCACTGACGGAGACTTACATGTTGGGAATCCTGTCTACCTCTTCAAACCCCCTCCCTCACTAACAGGCCATCAGCCACCAGCCTACATGCAGCTGCTTGAGCACATGGAGCTTCTGCCCGCCTTAAGACATTTAAACCGGTGGTTCGCTCTGAGCTTTGCAAGCCTGGTTCCTTATTGTCATTCAGGCCTCATCTGAAATGTCACCTTCTTGGAGAGGCCCACCCTGATCACTCAATATAAAGTAGCTACCTAGATACTCCCTATCAAATCATTGTGTTGTAATTCTCAGCATTCAATTCATATCTTCTTGTGTATTTTATGCTAATTATTTCCCCTCTGGCTTGATGAGAACAGGGACTATGGCTTTTTTGTTCGCTGCTGTATCCCCAGCACCTAGAGCAGTGCCCAACACACGGGAGATGCTCAATAAATATTGGTTGAATGACCAAATATGGCCGTGGCTGAGCTGGTCCACGGTGGATGGTGGGAAGGACTAAGGCCCTGCTGGAAGGCCAACACCACCAGCTGGTCAGTGCACTGGAGGAGCCCTCAGAGCACCCAGCTCCCCTGGTTCCACAGTGCCAAGGCACAGCCTCAGGGTCTTCTGCCTCCCGGGCTGAACGGTTGGCTTTGGGGCGTCCTTCTCTGAGAGCTCACACAGCTGCGGTGTTGGGTTCTGAACTCCGTCCTGAGGCCTTCCTTGCCTTGAGCCCTGACTTGTGTCTGGCTGTTCACAGGTAAGGTCCTCACTGCTCTTCTTTTCAAATGAAGGCGTTAGAACACCCTTGGCAGATACAGCACCCCTTTCCAGGCATAAATGCCCTGAATTATAATAGCTGTTACCATTGGTTAGGTACGGTCTGAGCATTGGGCTAAACATTTGACACACCAACCTCAGGCTCAGAAGGACTGGTGTTATGAGCCACATTTTCACCCAGGGAAACTGAGGCTCAGAGGCAGGAAGTAACTTGCACAAGGTCATACAGTTAGTTCATGGTCAGGGCTGAAGCCCGGGTCTCTCAGATTCCAAAATCTGTGCGTTGAACTGCTGCAGGGTACAAGGTGCCCAAATAGTGCCCATTGGGCTGCAGCTCCCAAGCCCTGGGCCTGGCCTGCGGAGAGGTGGGCAGAGTTTCCCCTTCAATTCATGGTTCGTTAAATATTAATTTAGACTCTATTTAGGCAAGAAGCTGGGCTGGGTTGCAGAGACGCAAAAGTGAATAAGCCATAGATCTGTCCTCTCGGAACTCAGAATTCAGTGGGAGGCAGACAAGTGAAGAGATAACAGCAGCCTTTGAAAACCGTTATTGTCAAGGTATGTCCCAAATCCCAAGGAACCCAAAGACATCTCATTCAAATTGCATCTCTCCTTAACTCGCAGCTTGAGAAACAGATTTTGTACACCACTGGAAGACTTTGTCTCCTTAACTGGACTCCCCTGAGGCTACAGGGATTTTTCTGGTGAAGTGTAGTCTGCTGATTATATATATAATCACACACGCACACACACCCCAATGATTTTGTCCTTTGTGTATCAAATTTCACATAAGAAAAACAAGATGCTTTTCCATCTATGAAACTGGCAAAGACCAAAAAGGTCAATAATACCTTGTACTGAAGGGTTGGGGAGAATGGATATTCTGTCCTGCAGTTGGAAGTGAAACTAAGACAGACTCTATGGAGGCCATTTTGGCAATATCTATTAAAAACTTAAAAAAATGTATATATCATTTGTTCTGGTAATTACACTTCTAGAGATTTATTATGAGGAAATAAGAGGATACATGTGTGAAAATATATTTCTAAAGATTTTCATTATAGTTTTAATTATAAGCCCCAAATATTAGAAAGATAGAATTATTCAACAAGAGAACCTGTTAAATAGAAGGTTCAATATTGACATAAAAAGATGTCCACAAAATTGTTAAGGGAAAAAAAAGAGAAAACCATGAGAAAAAGAAAAGCAGCCCCTGAGAGCCAGAAGCCAGGCCTTGGAGGTCTCCAGATGAACATATGTGATCCCACAGAAGATCAACATCAATCAAAGCCTCTCTGTGGCAAGGCTGGATCATGACAAAACCAAGACCACTCCCTAATCACGTCTGAGCACAGACAAAGCACAAAGATTGTCCAATCCACAAACATGACCAACTGAGGCTAAAAAGAGTTACTGCTGCTGCTTCACCAATTCTTTACCAGCTGCTGCCTTGCTCTAGTTTAAGACACCCAGTCATAGAACTGTCCCTTCTTCCTGACAGCACCCAATCCAGAGCAAAGCTTGCTTTCCTAAACCCTCCCCAAACCACTTAACACGAGCCCAAGTCCCACGAAAAGGTCTTTCTAACACCCTCTTACTGAGATGCCATATCATTCTCCCTTGCAGCAAAGAGTAATAAACCCAGTTTGTCCGACTGCAGGTCTATACTGGTTGGTCTTTAGATACATATTTCCATCGTCATAATACGCCCAAAGCTTGTAGCAATGGTAATCCCTGATGAGGGATTTTACTTTTGATTTTAAACTATGTTTTTACAATGGGCATAGATTATATCTATATACACACATTCATATCCTGGAGAGCAAGAGAGAAACAGCTAGAGAGGGAGGGAGAGAGAGGAGGAGAGGAGGAAGAGGAGGGAGGGGGAAAAGAAGACGGTGACAAACAGCTGTGATTATACATTATGTGGATTAAGCGTTGGTACTGATGTTATGGATGTTCTTTATTTTCTTCTTGTGAATGTTAGTGTCTATTTTCTGCAATTATTATGCACTACATTTGAATATGAGAAAGTACTAAAAGTTGTTTTTCAACAGAAGGAAATTATGATTTTTTCCCGGGGAAAATAGTATATGCAATGGTATGTTTAAATTTAAAATTTTTAAATTTTTGCAATGGTAAAGTAGAGATCGTGTGCCTGACTAAAGTCATATGCAAGTCACGGCTGAAGTTTGAAGACCCTGGTTTTCCAGGTCAAGTGCAGTACAGATAGAGAGCAGTAGGTGTCGCTCTTTCCCTGAGACCACTACATGGCTATTGCGGGCCGGAAGTCTTCTTGGAGCTGTGCTCAGTTCTAAACCAATTATCTTCGTCTGCAAGATTTACCTAATCGCTAACCATTGAGTAATATGTACTTGTAATTTTCCGTCCTCATGTAATTTTAGGAGGGGTAAAACACATCCCTTATTCCATCCTATGAAACTTTCACATAGCCATATTATTAACTCCATTTTACAGATGGGGAAAATGAAGTTAACCAGACAACTGAAGTCACTAGCAGTTAATAGGTCCAGCTTTCTCTCCCCGCCAAAAACTAGTTCTAGGAATTAGCATGCATGCAGCAAAGCACACGATTTGTGCTTTAAATATATTAATATATAACATGATCAATCATAAAAATATACTTGGATGAACTTCTGGGAAATGCCAGACAAATGACCAGAAGGGACCCATGCTTTGGGCCATCATGACAAACATTAGTTATTGTGCTGGGTGATACCAGATGCAAAGGACTGTTTGCTTGTGCTCTTTGAGGTCTCACGCTTTTCCAGCACTTGCATGTGATCACTATCAGGCTATTGCCCTCTCCTTTTCTAGTTGGTTTTTCCCACTCTGTTATGGATTTAGAAATAAAATAACCAAGCTAGGGAGAAACGAGTATAAAGTAAAGTTTACCATATTCAAAGCATATCTATTTGGAGGCCTTTGTATTTGTATATGACTTCCTGGTTCATTATTAAATTATGGAAAGGTGAGATTGAGGTGGTTCTGAATAGATGAAGAATGGCTTGTTTAAAGTCACAAGATGACGGAAGCCAGCCTCGATCTCAGTGTGCTGAGTCACCCTGGGGCATCTGTGCTGCGACTTGAAGGGAATGTTCCTGGTTGGCGTGAGGCTGCCCAGCCTTAAGGACCTGGCCTGACCACCTTCTGAACACGTGGTGGGAACTGGGCCAGGAGAGAAGCCGGTGGGGAGTGGGGCAAATACGGGGTAGAAGAAGAGGCTCCAGGGAGGTGCTGCTGGATTACCACCCATTTTGAAACCAGGTGTGGGATGTGTAAAGTTCCCAAGAGTCCTGGAATGATGTTGCTGACCCTGGCATGCTCTGCCCATGACCTCTAGCCCTTCAGAAGTGGGGCTGAGCTGCTCAGTGTTTGGGGGCTTGAGGTGCCCAGAGTGATTTTCAAACCCACCTACAGGGGAGGCAAAAGCTTCTGGTGAATGCATTTTAAAGAGGAGCCCTCTCAACCTTGGGCCCAGTGGGCAGAATTCAGAGGACTGGAGATCTTTGCAAACAGGAAGGGTGTGCTAGGACCAGGCATTATGCAGTAATGACATGTAATGACACCAGTGGCCATGGCTACCCGAGGATTTGAGCCCAGACTGGGCTTCTCTGGATCCCACAGATCTGTGGCTCCCTAGGGACAGGGTCCAGGTGGGGACAGACCAACCTGGCTTGACAGGGGAGTGGGTGTGAGCTGGGAAGAAGTGGTGTTAGGTCACAAACGCTAACCATTTTAAGAGAAACCCAGCTCATCCTAGCGACCGTGTGCTTACGTGTGTGCATCTGTGGGTGAAAGAGCTTTATGGATTTTTTTCTTGATTATATAAATAAAATATACTTGTTATGAAGCATTAAAAAATACAGAAAAGTCTAGAAAAAAGAGGAATCCTGGAACCCCATAAACCAGAGATAATCTCTGAATGTAGTTTGGTGCATTTCCTTAACAGACTTTTTTTCTTTGTATATATTCAATATAGGTATATTTTAATAATGAGATCATGGTATGATTCTATTTTGTAAACTGCTTCTTTCATTTGATACAATACCTTGGACACCTTTCCATGATAATAAAGGTGGGTCTACACCATCATCTTTGGTAGCTACATAAGATTCTGTTGCCTTATAGACTTTTTTTTGACAAGTGCTCAATGCTTAACATTTGCAAATTATTATCATTCCCACATAACGGTAACTTTGTGTCTTCCTTCTTTTTCTTATCGTAGTATGCTGGCTAAAACTTCCAGTATAGTCCAGGTAGAGCTCATTCTTAACTTGTACCTGATTTTAATAGCAATGCTTTTAGTATTTCACCATTGTTTTTTAAGTTTCTTGTTTATTTCTAAGAAATTTACTTTATGAAGGAAGTCTTAGTGTATCTCTAACACTAACAGAATTTTATATTTTTCTTCTAAAAGAATCGGGAGGGATGTTAAATGATGCCAAGTACTGTTTTAGCATCCATTAAAATGATGATATAATTTCTCTTGATTAGCCAGAAACTGCTTTGATTTCCTGGGATGACTCTGTGCTGGAGATTTTTTGCAACCCAGGAAGGGGCAAGTTTGTTCTCTTGGAAATGTTGTAGAAAGAGTAGCAGGCTCCCTAAGCTGGGCTACACCTTCTCTTTCACTTAACAATACATCCAGGAAATCTGTCCTTATCAGTTTGTAGGGGATTTCCTTGTTCTTTTTTTATACACACTGGAGTGTTCCATCCTATGGTTGAGCCAGAGTTTATTTATTCAACCGGTTCCCTATTGATAGACACTTGGGGTGTTTCCAGTGAGGTGAATAACCTAGTACATTCATTATTTCATAGGTGTGTGAGTTTTCTTTAGAAGAAGTGTTCAGAAATGGGACAGCTGTGCATGTTAAAATGAATTGGGAAGCTTCCAGTCTTTTAGAGGCAGATGACTACACAGATAAATAGATAAACTCTTTAGACTCAGGAACACAGTTTAGATCACTTGGCAATGATCTGTTCCTATGAGGTTTGATGAAATGTCTTCTGCAAAGACAGTTGGGCTTGGAACTGTTGCGTGTGTGGGGTGGGGGGGAGGGGGGAGTAGTCCTTAGATGCCCTTTTTGCCTCCTTGTTGACCCCACTCTCTCCCATAGCTGCACACATCCTTCAACCCCTCAGGATTTTTATGCCCTTAGATTTTCTAGGACAGGATGGAAACAAGGAAGATGATAATCTATGCATTAGGCACCTTCCCAGGGCCAGGCAGACCTGCTGGGTTCCTTGAATAAATCATTTCTAACCTTTATTTTGTACTCTTTTGTGCACTTGTTACAGATGAGGAAGCCAGAGCTCACTTTGCTGGAGCCCCAGCTAGGAAGTGGTAGATGCAGAATCTGGGTGCTCGGTGGCCAGGCCCTGTCAGCCACGCCCAGGCCCAGGCTGGCATTCACACCACCACCAGTGAGCTGGGAAGGCTGAGCCCTGGGGCTGTGTCCTGATAGTTAAGCAACTCCATTGTGGTGTCAAACGAGGTCCAATTAACAAATACTTATGGAGCAACTGCCATGTGGAAGGTACAGGACTTGTTGCTGCAGGGAATGGAGAAATGTAAGACCAGAGACAGAGCCGGAGCCGGACCAAGTGGTGACCAGGCTTGCAAAAGTGGTGTGAAAGTTAATTGGTTAACTTCAGAACTTACTACTCCCACTGGATAATATTATCAAACTGTCCTCCCTGAGGAGGGGCAGTGCACATTGTAAAATAAATATAATCAGCCAACACCCGTTTCTGCTCCCTCTTGGGTGCCTCACATCACGCAACAAAGTAAACTCCATGTCTACAAATGCATTAAACATCTAAATCAAATCATGGAACATCTAGCAGAGACTAGAGTATTCATTCCTATGATGGAGGAATAAAGTTATACAAATTGGGGCAACAGAATAAGTGGTAAATAAAAAGATTGAGAGATAAAAGTGGAAAATTTCAAAAAAGAACTTAAATAAGTAGAAACACCATAGGATTGTACCTAAACAGCAAGATAACACGTTAATTTGTAAAACACTTAGAAATTTTACAATGAGCAAGCATTACTTTTTTTTTAAATGAAATCAATGCTTATAGGAATTTTTAAAAGTTAAAGAATTTGCTTATTAAATGATATCTTGACTTCAAATAAGGACCAACAGTTTTTGGCTACTGACCATAAATAGATAAGCTGCCTGATTATATTAGTAAACTCATGGCTGGAAATAGGATAAAGCTGAAAAAGGAGAAAAAGTAAGAAAGTATCAAAATGGTTCAAAATGTTCATACCCTTTTCCCTAACTTCTGAGAGTTTATTCTAAGGCAAATTGGTTCAAAATTGTTCAAAATGTTTATACCATTTTACCTAATTTCTGAGAGTTGATTCTAAGGCAACTTTTCTAACAGAAAAGCTACACGTACAAGGAAGACCCACCTAATAGGGAAATGGTTGACTAAATTATAGTGGATCTATGCAATGGAATAATATCCAATCATTGAAGTCATTATTAGAAAGACTGTGAGCCCACACAGAATGTACTTATAAAGCATGTTCAGAGAAAGCAGCATAAATTTACCTACACAACTAGTCCGCTTCTGGAAAAGTAAGTGCTTATGACCAGGGACTGAAAGTAAACCCAAAGAAAGGAAAATAGTTATGTTTGGGTGAGGATAATTAGGTTTTTTTTTTTAGTTAAAAAATTTTATTTAAGTGTTTGGACAAAAATGATTTTTAAAGGGAAAAAAAAAAAAAGGAGTGACTGGTTGTGCCAGGCTCTGTGGATGTCTCAGAGCATACCCAGCGGGTTATGTGAGCACTGTCTACACTAGCTTTGGGCACTTGGGCCAGCTGTGACCGTAGAGCCACCCCCTTCTGTAGCTGGGACCAGACCCGACCTTGGGGTGCCAATGCTTTACACTTAGAAAGCTTGTCCACCCGCCCTTATCCTGCCTTAACACCTGTTCTGGTTTGCCAATGCTGCTGTTATGCAAAATACTGGAAATGGATTGGCTTTTATAAAGGGGGTTTATTTGGTTACAAATTTACCATCTGAGGTCCATGAAAATGTCCAAATTAAGGCATAAACATGAGTATACCTTCACTGAAGAAAGGCCATTGATGTCCGGAAAACCTCTGTTAGCTGGGAAGGCACATGGCTGGCATTGGCTGATCCAAGATTGAGTTTCAAAATAGCATTCTCCAAAATGTCTATGCATCAGCCAATGTCAGGGGTCCGCAACTCCAAGCAAGCCTGAGCTAAGCCAGCAAGTGTCTAGGTCTGTGCCAGCGTTTTTAAAGGACTCCAGTAAACTAATCAAGACTCAAGCTGAATGGGCAGGGCCACACCTCCATGGAAATAATCTAATCAACAGGTCACACCCCAATCAAAGGTGTCACTCCCAGTTGGGTGAGTCACATCTCCATGGAAACACTCAATCAAAAGTTTCCAACCTAATTAACACTAATAGTCTGCCCCCACAAGATTGCATTAAAGAACCTGGCATTTTGGGGGACATAATACATCCAAACTGGCACAGCACCTTAGCATGACTCTTGGATACACAGTGCATTGTCCTGCCCTCAGGACTAAAAAGCCCCCAGGTATGGCACACACAACAGGGCACCAGCTCCCTCATCTTCCATACCCCACTCCCATCTATTATCCAGTGTACCCCACTCCCATCTATTATCCTGTTTCCTCACTCCCACAGCCCTTGACAGAAGCAATTCCAAAGAAGTGAACAAAGCAGAACCAGACTTTGTCCCATAGAGGGCAATTGCCCAAGAAACCAGATGCTGTTTTAAACTCATATACGATTTACCTTTTATATGACGAAATGGTTTCCGAAAGGACTAATCCAAGTTAAAGTGCAAATTTAAAAGCCCCTCATGGAACCCAAGGGAGAAGCACCTGGACACGGACAATTGACAAATATAATCCAAGGGCAGGAAGTAACTAAATATGGATTGTAAGATGCTGGGAATTCTCTGGAAAATGGCACCAGACATGCTCAGTCAATTTGCGATTATCTGTACAAGTGAAGGGGCACAGAAGGTAGCAGTAATGCAAAACAGGGCACAGTCCAGCAAGCTTCTTATTTATAGACTAATAGAGCTGGAAGGAATAGAGCAGACAGGCCGTCCCTTCTCGTCTTTAGCTGAGGAAATTCAGGGCTGCCAGGCGCCCAGCCAGGACCAAATCCGAGCCTCTGTCACCCAGTCTAGCACCCTTTGCCCTCCTGAACACATTCTAGAGGAGTTTTTTTTTTTTTTTTCTTTTATTAGTTTCTTTTGCAGAGTTAAAATATTCACATAGTTTAAAATAAAAGCAATATAAAAGGCATATTTTGAAAAGTCTCCCTCCCACCTCTCATTAATTTCCAATCCTTCTAGAGTTTCCTTGTGAAAATACAAGCAAATATAGCAATGCATTCTCATTTCCTTCTCTTTCTTTCAGAAATGATGCATCAAGAAGATCTTTCCACAACGGGCTTCCTTGTTCCTTGTTCAGGTAGTGCATTTTAAGGATGTGTAGTAGCAAATTTAACTAGTCCCAATTTATGGTCCCTTAGATTATTTCTAATCTTTTGCTTTTACAACATGTGTCATCTGGTAGGAATGCAGGTCTATCAAGGGATAAGTTCCCAGAAGTGGGTTTGCTAGGTCCAAGGGTAACTGCATGTCTAGTTTTGATAGATACCACCAAATTGCCTTCCAAGAAACCTATACCATTTTGTATTCCCATCAACAGAGTAGACACACCCTTGTTTCCCTATAGCTGGAGTTAGTCTTTACCGGAGATCTGTCTTCCCACTTACCTTCTGCTTGGGCTAATATTAAATTTTATCTCATCCCTTGAGTACATACCAGATGTCATTCAGGGACATTAGCCCCAAGGCTTGCTGGGTAACACGGGGGACCAGCTTAGACTTAAAAATTTGGCACAGCTAATGCACTGTATTAGTCTAGAGTATCAGTGTCTCTCACCTCCAGTTAGCTCTTTCCTGAATTTCTCCCTGAAAGGCCATTGCTCAGAATCGTTATGCATGTTGGGTCATCAGGTGGTCAATTCTAATTTTATCCTCAAAGTGATCTTCTGGGATGTGGAGGGTAGTTCTTATGATTTTCACTTGATGGATGAAGAAATCAAACCACAGAGGGGTGAGATAACCACTCCCTTACTGCTCCCACCTCTCCAGTTTGTAAGACTGAGGTCTCGATGAGCTGGAGAGCATTTGGAGAGGGGAACATTTTGAGCTGGGGTTGCCTCCTGCTGGGGAGACGCTAAGTGGTGTGGGGGAGCATGCCGAGGGAGGCGGAAGCAGCATACTTAAGGCTGGCTCTAGGCTCCAGGCAGAAGAGAGAAATAGGAAACATCTTAACCTTTAGTTCAAGTCCTCCCTTGAGCCCTGGTTTGCTTGTATTCTGAGTGTTCCTTGAGGTTCCTTGGGCCCAGGAACTGGGCCTCACTCATCTTTATTCCTGGAGCTTCTAGGATTTGCAAGGCATAGGGCAAGAGCACAAATGGAAGTCCCAGCCTTTAGCCCACCCCTTCTCTTCCTAGCCAATCTCCAGTTGCCCTGTGCACTGGCTCCAGCCACTCTGTGTTATGGAGTGGGATGGCCCAGTCATGGGCAGGGACTGAGTTTCTTAGTGCTGGGGTACTGCTAGGGATCAAATCATATACCCCACAAAAGACATGTTCACATCTTAATCTGCATTCCTGTAAATAGGCCCATTGAAGATGTTATTAGTTAAGGTGTGGCCAAATTGAATCAAGGTAGCCCTTAATCAGTATTACTGGAGGCCTTATAAAGAGAGGAAATTTGGACACAGCCAGAAGTCATAAAAAGCCACAGGAGAGCAAGGACATTTCCAGGTAACAGAGGCATAGATGCAAATCAAGGAACCCCCCACCCCTCCAAGGACAGAGGTTTGTCATCACCAGAATGCCTCAGACTCCAGGAGAAATTATGGCTTTGTTGATGCCTTGATTTTGAACTTATAGTCTACCAAAACCACGAGGCAATAAATGCTTGTTGTTTAAGCCAATCCATTGTGTGGTATTTGTCATAGCAGCTCTGGCAAACTAAGACAGATACATAGTCTCCTGGAAGAATGGAGGTGTGTGGAGCTGGCTGGAAGGCGGAGTCATCCCTTTTGCAGACAGCAATTCTAATCTGCTGTCTTCTACCCAGAAGGTGAGATAAATGTGGACTCAGGCACAATAATCCTTTCCAGCTTGGTCGTCAGGCCAGTATGCTCCAAAGATTCAGGGATTGTTGCCTCAAATGACACCTGGTTAGTTTTGTTGAAACAGAACTTTAACTCAAATGTCCTACAGCAATTTGGGTAATGCAAAGCCCAGAGCCACCAAGTGGTTCCATTTGGGTATAACTAAGTACAAATACCTCTGAGAAAGTCATGCCATGTTAGTTTTCTTTTCGCTACCAGTCCTTCTCAATTGGAGAGTTTATACCATTTTCCTGTTCCTTCAGCTATCCTGAAATGTCCCTGTTGCCATTTCCATTTCAAGGGATTAGAGACTCCAGCCAGCAAACCAGTGCCAATTGGCACCAGTATTACCAGGTTTTATAGCATTAGGCCAAATCTTCATGAGCTCAGTTTTGCTTTCTCACAGAATCATAGACCCCTGGAGTTGGAAGGACTTGAAAGCCTGGTGCCTGAATGCCCTCAGTAACCAAAGACTCACAGTCTTCTAAAGTAGCTGAGTCCATCTTTGAGCCACTCTGACTTCTCAGGGGTTTTCTTTCAGCTCAGCTGAAGTCTGTCTTCTCCAATTTTCCAGTCATTGGTCTTCATCTGACCCAATATGTTCCACAAAGAATAGCTCTAATTCCTTCTCCACATGTGGAGTTCATCACCATAACCTACTCAAGTCAATGCCTCTGCGGGTGAGACACATCTAGTGTCTTCAACCATTCTCCGTATGATGTGGTTTTAGGAAGTGTCACCTAAATCTGTGTGCTGACTCTACAATCACTCAGGGTCACCTCCAAGCAAAGATGCCACATGGGCTGTTGGGGAGACAGTCTGACATTCAGAGGGAGGGTTTGTGTAGGGGGTGGCTGGAGCCATGGGAGTAGATGAGGTCACCCAGAGTAGTGGGGTCGGGATGGAACCTGAGCAGATGATCCTTCACAAACTGGTGGACAAAGAGGGAGGTGCACATGAAAAACATGGAGGAGGAGTGGTCAGAGAGGAAGAAGGGGGACCAGGGAGACAGTTCCTATAGAAACCCAGAGAGAAGAGGGTTTAAAGTCGGGTGGTCAGTGATGCCTAATGCAGCAGAGGCCCAGGCATTTGGCAAACGGGGTTGGTGTCGGTTTCTAAGGAGATATGAGAGTGGGAACTAGAGGACAGAGAGTTGAGGAGTGAATGGGAGGGGAGGAGGTAGAGTCAGTGAGTGGAGATAAACTTTTGAGAAGCTGGGCTGGGAAAGGAAGTAAGGAGACCTAAGGAAGGGGGAGTCAAGGGAGAGCTGTATGTCTTCAGGGGGCAGAGATTTGAGCTTGTTTCAATGCTAATGGGAAGGGGCCAAGAGAGAGGGAAAAGCAGAAGCTATGCAGGAAGCAGGAAAGGAGACGGCTGATGGAACAGCAGTCCTGAGGAAGAGTGTGGGGGCACATGAAGGACAGTAGGGGAATTACGCTTAAATAGGAGGGTGCACCTTGGTCACATAATGAGGAAAACCAATATGGATGGATTTTAAAGCAGATGAGTCTGAATGTAGGGGCAGCGTGGGGGTTTCCCTGTGACTTAGTAAGTGCCGTCATCTGCCGAGAATAAGGAGAGCAATGGTAGAGTAGAGATCTGAAAGGAAATACCAAAGTTTGGAATAGATTCCCCTGCTCCTAATAAAATGATGTGCCTCCTGCGTGACTCTGAGTAGCACCACAGCTCCTGCTGTGCCCGTGCTCCCCACCCCCAACCCTGTGATGAGATTGGATCTCTGTGGATACCACTATTGGCTTGAATGGGACCCTAGTTTATTACCTTCAACCTTGAGGGCTGGATTGATGATTATCACTGTTGGTGCCCAGGCTCTTCTATTAGATAAGGCAGAGCCTGGTGGTGGAGGGCAGGAATCTTCTAAGTGCTTTAGAAATATTAAATTACTTAATCCTTGTTTAAGTTTCTTAGGCTGCTCAAGCAAATACCATGCAATGGTTCAGCTTAAACAATTGGAATTTAATAGCTTATGGTTTCAAGGCTAAAAGAAAGTCCAAAACAAGGCTTCATCAAGGCAATCCTTTCTCCCTGAGGATTGTGGCATTTCTGGGGTTGGTTGCCCACGATCCTTGGCTCTTCAGTCACATGGCAAGGCCCATGATAGCATCTCCTGGTCTCTCCCTTCCCTTCTGGGTTCCATTGAATTTCAGCTTCTGGCTGCTCCCCCTGTCTGTCTGAATTTCATTCTGCTTATAAAAAACTCTAGTAATAAAGTTAAGACCCACCCTAACTGAGGCGGGCCACACTTTAACTGAAGTAACCTCATTAAAAGATCCTACTTACAATGGGTTCACACCCACAGGAATGGATTAGATTTAAGAGCATGTGTTTTCTGGGATACGTACAGCTTCAAACCACCATACTCTTCAACCAGCCCTCTGAGGTAGTCACTATTATTCTCTCCATAAGGAAACTGAGGCAGAGAGGCTAAGTCAAGGCCACACAGCTGGTAAATGGAAGAGCAGAGGTGGGATTAAAGCCCCCGGCAGCTGGGTCTAGAGTCCTTCCCCTGCTGGAAGGGAGAATGACAGCAATCTGTGGAGTGAAGGAAAGACAGAAGGTGAAAGGAGAGTGATGGTTGTAATGGTGTTTGAGTCTCAAGTTTCAGTCCTTGAGTTCCTCAGAATTTTCCTGGTTCTTGCCTTCCTGAGATTTAATTCTTCAGCTACTTATCTGATGCTGTGAGACATCTCAGTGTCATTCTAATAAATGATGAAACTGGATTTGCCAAGAGCAAAAGTTGAAACTGGTGGGTTTAGTGTAAGGGGCAAAGCCTGGAGAGATCCAGCTGTGGGGGCTGAATCATTCCTGGGAAACTCAGGCTTCATTTAGCCCTGGTGTCTGGGATCTCTGATGGGTGGGATGTGGCCTGGCCCTAGGGGATTGTGTAGGGCTCCTGCTGCCCTGCTTTTGGGAGGGGATGGGGTTGTTGAGGACTCTGAGTCAGACTGGGCATGAGGGTGTCAGCTGGGTTAGTCTGCCTATTTCTAGACTTGCCTGTCTGGATTCCCTCCCCTCTCCATCTCTTGAGGTCCTCCCAGGTTCACCTCCAGCCTGCTGGAGATGGGACACTCCATGTATAAGTTCCTTCTGGCTTAACTCCATCCTTTACCCAGCCTGGGAACCCATTGGCAATTGCTTCAGCTAAGGTTTCATCAGTGACCCAAATCTGCTCTTGGAATGACTTCTTACCACACCTGCCAAGCTACTTCCCACCCTGAATCAGCCCTACTATTTGTTCTCTCTGTTTCAGTTCAGCTGGTGAAAATTCTACAGTCAGGCTGACTGGTTCCAGAACAAATTTATAATTTCCAATCTCCGTGGAAAAAATCTTTCTTCATCCCTAAGTCAGTACTTTTCAGATACCATAACAAAAGGCTCTGAGCCCTGGCAGTGTTCCTGGAGCCTCTTCCTTCACTTTGTTGCCTGTAATCTCTGTCTTCACAGCTGGGGGCAGGGATAAGATGCACATTGACTGAGCAGTTAGTGAAGGTTGTATATGGTGTGCCCAGAATATGGTAAGGAGGGAAATTGGACAGTCCTCACATCACACGAAGAAATTGGTGTCTCCTGCTTCAGATCAGAGGTAGGTAAAGCCACCGAAGTGAGGCAGGTTGAATCCTAGACCTGGATTATAGTTCTAACATATGTAAAGGAAGATTGTGTCCATTTAAAAGTGGCTGGCCTGTCTCTCTAAGCCAACTCGGCAGGTGGACTTGCTGCCCTCCCCCCTACGTGGGACCTGACTCCCAGGGGTATAAATCTCCCTGGCAACGCAGGATATGACTCCCGGGGATGAGTCTGAACCCAGCACCGCGAGATTGAGAAAGTCTTCTTGACCAAAAGAGGGAAGAGGAATGAAACAAAGTAAAGTTTCAGGGGCTGAGAGATTTCAAATGGAGTCGAGAAGTCATTCTGAAGGTTATTTTTATGCACTATATAGATATCCCTTTTTAGTTTTCAGTGTATTAGAATAGCTAGAAGGAAATACCTGAAACTGTTGAATGCAACCCAGAATACTTGATTCTTGAAGACAATTATATAACTATATAACTTATCTGGTGTGGCCATGTGATTGTGAAAACCTTGTGGCACACACTCCCATTATCCAGTATATGGACAGATGAGTGGGAAAATGGGTATGAAAATTAAATGAATAATAGGGGGGATGGAGGAGATGCGTTGCTTAAGGTGTTCTTTTTTACTTTTATTTTTTATTCTTATTTTTATTTTTATTTTTTTGAGTAATGAAAATATTCAAAAATTGATTGTGTTGATGAGTGCACAACCATATGATATACTGTGAACAACTGATTGCACACTTGGTATGATTGTAGGGTATGTGACTATATCTCAATAAAATTGCAAGGGGAAAAAAGTGGCTGGGGGACAAAAAAAAAAAAAAGTGGCTGGGTCAGCCACAGGAAGCCCAGGAAAAAGCCCCCAAGGCAATCTCTGGAGTTAACCATTCCAGCCTTGAACAACTGCAACTGATCCCACACCCACAGAATACCAACGGGACCCCGGTACGACATGGAGTCCCTCAAACTGGAGCTTTGGAATGCAGCAGCTGCAGCCAGGCGGGCAACACGGAAGTCTCTACATGCCACTCCTCAGCCTTTCAAAAACATTTGACACACTGAAGATTGGGGCTCTGACAGCTAAGAAGCCGGTTTGGCAGCCTGGAGGCATTTGCTTTGGACAGGGATCCATGGTGTTGACTCCAAAATTTATCTCTTTAGTTCTCTTGCTTGAACGTCAACTGATTATGCAACATCTGTTCTTGAACGTTGATCGGACATCTCAAATTCAAGACGACCTAAACTGAACTTTCCTCTCTTCCCTAAAACCTGCTCTATCTGCAGTCACCACCATCTCAGTCAACTATTATGGTGCAGCTGAAATTGCTCATCAGCATCTAATGAAGAAATCTTGATTGATCAGGAACTGCTTTTTCAGTCACTTTTCCTGCCATACTCCTGCCCAACACTAGTTCTATGGGCAGCAGGTGACTTCCTACCTTTTCTGGATCCCCCCAGCCAGGGGCAGGTTGGCTGGGCTGGGCTGAGCCTGAGGAGCTCAGGGAAAAACTCAGACCCTCACCAGTAAGGTGGTGATTTAGCAGCATCAACCTGGGGAGGGTGGTGCTAATTAAATGAGAATATAGTCACTGGCACATAGGCAAATCTCAATTAACTATTGGTGGGTTACTCTTTATTTTAGGATTTCATAAGCTAGAAGAAAAGTAAAAAAAAAAAATAAATAAATTTTTTTTTCAAAAGTAAAGAATAAATCGACTTGGAAGTCGAAAGAGACTCTCCTAAAATTTATTGAGTAACACAGAAAATAGTTGGTGTGTCCCTGCATAGTTCTTTGTATCTTTCATTTCCCAATTCATCCATTAATTCAACATGTATTTGTTGAGCACTCACTATATGCCAGGCACTGTTCTAAATGTCGGAGAAAAGTCAGTGAACAAAACAGACATACATCTCCATCTTCCTGGAGCTAACCTTCTAATAGGGGTCAGATAGTAAACAAAATAAACAAGTAAATTCTATTACAGGGTGGAGGGGAGGGGATGATTTGTTTGGAGTTTGGAGGGTGATCAGGGAAGGCATATAACACCATGTACTGAACTGGGGGAAGATACAAAACTGTCTTAAAATATAGTCCCTGCCCTCCAGAAATGCACATTCTGCTTAAGGAAACAAAGAGGCATTTGCCTGTCAGTCTGGTAAAGGAACAAACAAGGCATTATGTGAAAGGCTGATGGAGAGAAGCAATGTTCTAGAAGGTTAGAGAAGCTGGGATGGGGGTGGGGGTGCCACCCAAGGATTTTTAGCAGGGGTCACCTGGAATCATGAAGGAAGTGGAACTCAGTCAGGAAATAGTGAAGTAAGATTTCCCTGGCTTTCCCTCCCCTCCCATTAGCTGCTTGGAAGCAGCTTGCATTGCAATGGACCAAAATGAAACACTGATCTTGGCCTTTTCAGGAAGACGCTGTGATGAGGAGACACCATGACAGAAACAGAAAACGGTTGCAGGGGCATCAGTGGACTCCCTGCAAGGCTGGTGCATGGGCCTGGAGGTGGATGTGGCTTTCTCCCAAGGCCAGGCTTTAACCCAGAGACGAACCAATCCCCTGGAGACTCAGTAACGTGTCTGCTTCCAGGTGATGCCTATTCTCCTTGCAGCATGAAAGTCCAAGGGGTCACAGGCTGCCCTGCTTTACCGCCAAGAGCTGCAGGCATGAGGTCCTTCTGTGTCTCTTTCCTAAGGTTTTGAGTTTGTGCTTATTCTCTGGAGAAGGTCAAGCTCCACTTGTAGAGATATGTTAGAGAAGCCCCAAGGAGCACAGACACCACCTCTGAGGTGGTCGCCAGGTACCAAATGGAGCTTGAGACCCCCGAGTTCCTGATACCTGTTTGTGATTGAATTGCACAGGGAAGAAGAGGGTCAGTGTGGTGATTTAGAGCTATGTACCCCAGAAAAACATGTTCCTAAATTTAATCCATTCCCGTGGGTGTGAATCCATTTTAAATAGGACATTTTGATGAGGTTGCTTCAGTTAAAGTGTGGCCCACCTCAATCAGGATGGGTCTTTTTTTTTTTTTTTTTTTTTTAAGTGCTCTAGGCTCTTCTTTTTATTGCAGTAAAATATATATAATATAAAACTTGTCATTTTAAGCATTTTCAAGTATAAGTTTCTGTGGCATTAATTACATTCACGATATTGTGCAACTATCACCACTACCTATTTCCAAAACTTTTCCATTTTTTTTTTTTTTTTTTATCCAAACAGTACAGAATGATATACAGTGAAAAGTAGGTCTCTCCAGCTCCTGAAACCCTGGTTGCCAATCTCTCCTCCCAAAGGCAACCCCTCAGTTTCTATGTATACAGGATGGGTCTTAATCCTATGACTGGAGTCCTTTCTAGGTAGAATGAAATTCAGACAGAGAGAAAACCACAGAGAGAACAGCCAGAAGCTGAACATCAATGGAACCCAGAAGGGAATGGAGAGGCCAGGAGAGGCCGCCATGTGCATTGCCATGTGACAGAAAAGCCCAGGACCAAGGATCACTGGCATCCAGCCCCAGAATGCCAGTCTTTGGGAAGAACACGTCACCTTGATAATGCCTTGATTTGGACTTCTCTTAGCCTCAAAAATGTGAGCCAGTAAATTCCTGTTGTTTATGGCAACCCATTGCATGTTATTTGCTTGAGAAGCCAAGGAATCTAAAACAGTGTGAATTGGGAATCAGATCAGTTCTTTGGGTCTAAATGAGTGTCAAATCTTGGAGGAGTCAAGCACATTTAAATATCACCCCTGCTTGGTGAGGCACGTTCTGAATGACTCTAACAAAGTAGACAGAATAGGAAATTTTAAGTTGTGTCTATGTTACTGTAAGAAGATTTCTTAAAAGGTTGTAAAAATGCATGTTATTGTAAAGTTTAATACAATACATATGTATTTAAACTCTTCCCATGTTAAAAAAAAAAGAAGCAAATCAAACAATTGGACAATCGGGTCCTTAGATGAGCCACCGGGGTGGACTGGGAGCAGGAGGAGGCAGAGTTCTTAACTTCCTTCTCTCCGTTCTCCATGTGGCATTGCTACTGAGGTCTTACTTTTATATTCCTATGGCTGTTGGGCCTTCACCTTGAGGAAATAGTATCAGAAGTGACTCACCTGCCTGGTAGAGACAGTGGCCTCTGTAAAACATGTGGTTAAAAACTTAGGCTTTGGAGAAGGCTGGGCCTGGGTTCTCATCCTGGCTCCCCCTCTTACCAGCACACAGATTACTAGTCTTGCCTTGAACAAATCACCACATCTCTTTGAGTCTCAGTTTCCTCATCTGCAAAATGGGGAGAATGATAGTGCAACTGTCATGGGGTCATTTTAAGGGTCAAATTAGATAACGCGCATAGAGTGTAGTGCTCGGCACGTGTAAAGTCCTCAACAGATGTTAGCCAACTGGAAACATTATTAAGGGACGAATATTGTATAATGAGCTGACATAAGAGAGAGTAAAAGCTGTAACCTAATCCCCAAAGCCCCTGATTGCTTTCAGAATTGTCACTGCGTTTGGGGTGGGCTTGGGACCCTTCCCATCCTCTCTCCTTCTTCAAACACGGCCCCATGATCCTGACTTGCGTTCCTGCCTGCTCTAGAGTCCCATGATCTCCTCATCCCTCTTCCATTCTACACCCATACCTCCGTACCTCTCTCCTTTTGATTCTACACCCTCACCTAGTCAGGGATCAGTTCATTTCAGCCAAATATGACCATTTTCTCACTTGCATTTGTGCAAATGGATTTAGTTTGAGGATCAAGATGGACAGGGAAGTATATTCATTCATATCAGTGTTTACTAAACACAAGTTTACTAAACACAAATTTTAAAAGAGGGGATTAAAGTAAAAATTAGGTACACAGTTTCCCTCTGGCAAAGACAAGAAAAAAGTGATTATACATCCTGCAGGTGAGGAATAAAAACTGAAAAAATCTTTCTGGAGAGCAATGTGGCAATATGTGTCAGAAGTGCTTACATTTTCACATGCTCTTTCTCCTAGCATTTCCACTCCTAGGAATTTAATTAAGAACGAGAGCAAAGATTTAGCTGTAAGCTTGTTCATCACAGCAATTGTTTAGAAATAGTGAAAAAACTGCAAAAGACCTAAATGTCCAATGGTTGGGGATTGGTTAAGTTGGAACACATAAATGTACTGGCTCAGTCTGTAATCATTAAGGATGATGTATAAATCTACTTATGGACAGTGGAAGATGTTTTTGATAGGAGATGATATGAAAAAGCAAATTATAAAGCACTGGGTACAGTATGTTATGATGAATATTTATTTATTTTTAAAGTTTCAAAAGATATGTACCAATTTATACACTAGTATCTTTGGGTTTGTGGATTACAGATAATTTTTTATCTTCTTTTGGCTTCTCTATATTTTTTGACTGTTCTGTGATGAAAGTGAATTAGTCATGTATTTACAAGCCATTATAATTTGCCTAAAAATTATTGAGCAGCAGATATTAGGCTTTGGAGATACAAAAAGGATAAGGAGAGGGAAAACATTTGTTGAAAGTTTCTAATGTGCCAGATATTACTGGAACAAGGTGGTGAATTCTTTGCCCAATGTGCTCAAATGATTAATTCCTGAGACGCTGGGGTTTCAAAGATAGAAAGAGTTTTATTGCTAGGCACAAAGCAAGAGAGCAGATAGCCTATTTGTCCAAAATCTGTCTCCCTGAACTACAGTAATTTTGATAGTTTTATAGTATCAAAAGATGGGCAGGTTTCAGGATAATATGAGGTATAGGTGACTTGTTAAGTTAGAGTCAGAGCTACTGTGCATGTCAGGCGGGCCCATTTTGGTTAGCTCCAGCTTCGGCTATCAGGATAATTTTGGACTTGGAGTGCGTTAGTTCTGGGCTGACCCAAGACCTTTCATTAATAAACAGTAGGGGCTATCTTTAGTCATCATAAGACTCTAAAGTAAAAAAACTGGATAAAATGTATAGGAGTGAAGGTCAGTCACAAGGTTTTCACAATCACAAGGGCACAAGATAAAGGCTATACAATCATCATCAGAGATCAAGGCAGCTGGATTACAGTTCAGGTTTCACGTATTTCCCTCTGTCTCCTCTAATATACCAGAAAGTAAAAAGGAACGTCTATATAACGATTCAGTAATCATAATTAGCCCTTAAATCCTAACTTCTCAGTTATACCAGGCACTGGGCTGATCCCTCTACATAAGTTATTTCATTTAATTTTCATCATAATTACATGAGATATTACGTTCTTGTTTTATAGATAAAGAAACTGAGGCTCACAGAAGATTAGGAACTAGCTCAAGATCATACATTCACTGGGATTTAAATCCAGATCTGACTCCAAAGCCCTTATCATTTTTCACACAGGTTTTTAATTTTTCTAGGACACCACAAGAGCGTGCAGTCTTGGAGATGGTGAGAATATACAAACCCAGGCACTCCAGGTCCACCCAGACACTGATCGGTGGTACACAAGTGATAGAAACAGAGGGCTGTGCAGATCCAGACAGGGAAGCCCTCAGGCCAGAGTAATCAGAGAGAGAAAGAGAACTGAAGTGGACTTGATGGTAGATTTCAGTAATTGGCAATCAGGGCTAGGGCTTTTCCAGGTCCAACATGTGGGTACAATGGCAGGGAGGAGAGAGAGGAACAGATGAGTAGATGTGGGGCGACTTCTTGAACAATCAGTACTGGTCTAGGGTTGCCTGGATGAGGTTTGTTGACCATATTTCATGGCTGATCCCTTTGCACCTCATTTATTTTTCAGCAGGACAGCTTTTGCCTCATTGATTTTCACTTCTAAGTGTGTCTATTTGCAACCTCTTCATTTCCTTTCCATTAGCCTTTGTGCCCCATTGAGCACTTTTGAGCATTTTCACTTCACATTCATCAAAGTGCCAGATGAGAAGGGGAGACCTCCTAGCTGCAGGAAGCAGGTAGAGGGCCCCAAATTCAGTGACCAGGCAGGCCCCCCATGTACTGCTCCCTCCTCCCTACTGCCCTGGAGCCTCCAGAACACCGGGAGCCTCAGAGAGGCACTGGGACAGAGGTAGAGGCAGGAGAAACAGGGGAAAACTAGGGATTGAGCTGGACCCTGTGGGCAAGACCCAGGCCGTGCCTAGCAGGGTCAGGCTGGCAGCTCACCCCTCTACTATCTAGAATTTGACCAACTAGGGAATCATTGCATCTTAATATATGCCTTTGAGAAATAAATGCAATTCATGATCCTGGACTGGATACTGGACTGGAAAAAAAATTGCTGTGTAGGACATTGGCAAAATATATTAGTTTGTTATCATTGCTGAATTTTCTGAATGTGCTCATTGTATTGTGCCTATTTAAGAGAATATTTTTGTTCTTCGAAGGCTCATGCTGAAGTATTAAGGGTTAAGGGGCATCGTGTCTGCAATTCACTTTTAAATGGTTCAGCAAAAACAATAATAATGTGTGCTTTTGTGTGTATCTATCTATCTATCTGTCTATCTATCATCTACCTATCTGCTCATCTGTATTTGTCAGGGGGTTCTCTAGGAATTGGCTCATGTGATTGGATGGGCAAGTCCAAGTTCTGTAGGGCAGGCCAGAAGCTGAGACCTCCGATGAAGGTTTTAGATGAATTCCCCAGGAGTAGCTGGCTGGATGAAGTAGAGATGGAAATTCTCCTTCTGACTGCTGAAATCATCACTTCTCCTTTTAAGGCCTTCCACTGATTGGATGAGACTTTTCTCATTGTTGGAGACCATCTCCTCAGTTGATTGTAGATGTAATCAGTCATAGAGGCAATCAACTTATGATGATTTAAATCCACGAAATACCCTCACAGTAACAAACTGGACACCATAACCTAGCCAAACTGACACATGAACTTAACCATTACACCGTCTATCTAAAAATAAAACAAATGAGGCCAAATATTAACAATTGGTGAATCTAGGTAAAGGATATTTAAAAACTTATTATACTAGTTTTGCAACTATTTTGAAAGTTTGAACTTTTTTGAAATAAAAAGTTCTCTAGAACACTTCTGCTTCTGGATAAGATGGAATAATAGGTCTGGATTGCCCTCCTGCCTAAAAAAATGGGAAAAAATATGGAAATAACAGTTTTCAAGACAAGGACATCAGGCAATGAAGGACAGTGTTTCCTGTGAGATGGGAAACAAATGAGTGAGCTGCACAATTGCTCCAGCTTACAACCTTGAAGGAGTTTCTAGGCCACAGCACAGGAAGGGGAACCCAGACGGAACCCAGAGGATTCCAGAGGAGGAAATAGAGCTGAAGTGTCAGAGGAAACCAAAACAACTAGAGTTTGCAAAACAGAATCCTAGAGAGGATAAAGATGCAGAAAGAGAACTCTGGTGATCTGCAGATCTGCAGTGGGTTTCCCTTAAATATTCAGACGTGCACTGATCGGCAAATATATGTGAGGAAACTATCTGAAAGGAGTAGAAATAGCAGTGCTCAGTGATCACACAGGACTGGGAACAGTGTCTGTTCCCACAAGCCAGACTGGAATGCCTCATGACTCATGGGACATTGGGTAGTAGTCACAGAAGGATTTTCCCTCAGTTGTGGGGAATAAATGGTCCTAGAATGAGCACTTCTCAGGACTTTCCTAAAATATCATAAAAGCAAAATCTGAAAAGATAAAACTATTTTCAAATCACTTAACTGCATCTCAGAATTAAGCCAAGAATATTAATAGGACTACAAAAGTATCTAATGCCCAGCAAGGTAAACGTCACAATGTCTAGCACCCAACGAAAAATTATCAGGCATGCAAATAAGCAGAAAAATAGAATCTCTATTAAAAAACAACAACAACAACAAACACTGCAGCCCCATCCCTGTCAGCAGAGTCCAAGTGGGAGCTTAGACTTCTACCCTTGCCTGGGTGAGATGAGGCACCCCTCAATCATGCTGGAGTGGCATCAGGGAAGTCCGAGTGGAGAATGCAGAATTTCACTACCAGCAATACCAACTGTCATTCACCACACCCTGAATCAGTGGGGACCATGTAAGTAGCCTGGACTTGCACTCTGCTCCCATCTAGCAGTAATGAGTGCCCCTTCCTCTCCCTGCTGCAGTGGTGTCAGAGGAGGTGGAGCTGGAAGCCAGCACTTTTACCATCTTCCAGAGGTAAAGATCCCCCTGCCAGGTGCCAGGGAAGGCCATGTGGGGAGCTGGAACTCTCCCACCCAGCAGTAATAAGACGCCGCTTCCCGACTGGGGTGTCAGTCGAGGTCAAATGGGGAACCTGGGCTTTCACTCCTAACTGGAAGTAATGAAGCAGCAACCCCCTTTCCCTGCCGGCTTGGTGTCAGAGGAAGCCTGTTGAACAGACAATGTAAATGAGATCCAGAATCTCAAAATGTAATACCTAAAATACCCAGGTATTTTTTTACAACTGAAAATCACCCATCATGCCAAGAACCAAGAAAACCTTAACTTTAATGAGATGCCAAAACTGACATGAGCCAGATGTTGGAATGATCTGACAAGAATTTTAAAGCAGCCATTATAAAAATGCTTCAACAAGCAATTATAAACAACATGCTTAAAACAAATGAAAAATAGAATATTTCATCATGGAGGGAGAAGATATAAAAGAGAACCAAACAGAAATTTCAAAACCAAAAATACAATAGCCAAAATTGAAGAAATAATGACTGAAAATTTCCCAAATTTGTCAAAAGACATAAAACTAAAGATTCAGGAAACTACAAACCCCAAGCAGCATAAACCCAAAGAAATTCACACTAAGGCACATTGTAATCAGGCTTCTGAAAACTAAAAACAAAGAAAAAACCTTGAAAGCAGCAAGAGAGAAATATCTTACCCTCAGGGGTGGAACAAATAGAATGACAGCGATTTCTTGTAAGAAACCACAGAGACCAAAAGGAAGTGGCACAACATTTTTCAAGTGCTGAAAGAAAAACTGTCAGCCCAGAATTTTATGTCCAGTGAAAACATCCTGCAGGAGTGATGAGGAAAGCAAGTCATTCTCAGATGAAGGAAAACTAAAAGAGCTTGTTCCAAACAGACCTAACATACCCTGAAGAAATGGCTAAAGGAAGTTCTTGAAACAGAAAGGAAATAATAAAAAGAAAAATCTTGAAGCATGAGAAAGGAAGAAAGAACAACAGAAAGAGTCAAAATATAGCACAGCTGTTCACCATTTGAAGAGGCTGTTGCAATTCCTTAGAAGGAATCTAAAGAATAACAGAAGAATCAAACACTTCCTTTTTGAAAGACTGATGCCTTTGCTGAATTCAGAATTATAATGAGCTCAGGCAGGAACTCATCTGAGACTCCATCACCAACCCGCCTGTGTTGATTTGGATGTATTATGTCCCCCAAAACACCATGTTCTTTGATGCAATCTTGTGTGGGCAGACATATTAGTGTTGATTAGATTGTAATTTTTTGAGTGCGTGTTTCCATGGAGATGCAACCCACCCAACTGTAGGAGATAAATCTGATTGGATAATTTCCATGGAGGCGTGGCCCTGCTCATTCAGCGTGGGCCTTGATTAGTTTACTAGAGCCCTGTATAAGCTCAGACAGAAGGAGCGAGCTTGCTACAGCCAAGAGGGACACTTTGAAGAATGCACAGGAGCTGAGAGAGTAGTTGCAGCTGAGACAGATATTTTGAAGATGGCTGTTGGAAGCTGATGCAGACATTTTGGAGAACCCCATTTTGAAATGCAACCTGGGAGCAAGCAGACATCAGCCACGTGCCTTCCCAGCTAACAGAGGTTTTCCGGATGCTGTTGGCCATCCTCCAATGTCGATGTGCTACCTTGGATGCTTTATAGCCTTAAGACTGTAACTGTTAACCAAATAAACCCCCTTTTATAAAAGCCAATCCATTTCTGGTGTTTTGCATTCTGGCAGCATTAGCAAACCAGAACACTGCCCAAATAGGATATTTGCATTTTATACAAACTGTTTTTATCATGCTCTAAATTTCACATTTTAGAGTTATGTAACTTAATCATCACGAATACCATTCTTGCACATATATTTGGTAAACAGAATGAACATTTCTGAATGTAAACAGAACATGATCTGAAAATGCTTGATTGTTAATAGTTTCTCCAGGGCTTTGTGGCTTCCTATGATCTCTTAGGTGACTTCATCATAGTCTAGCCATATTAAAATATCACAATTTAGTTGAACATGGTTCTCCAGGCATATTTTTTTGGTCAGTTTTGGCTGCTATCTGATGTTCAAGATGGAAGGAGTTATTTTATATGTAACCTGAGTTCAAAATAATGGAGATATCAATTTGTAAACACAGCATATATTATGAGCACCACTGTATGCATTGCCACACTTTAAAGCATTCCATTGTAACATTCAATCACACTGTGTAATCCATAGTTTTTGAATTGTTTTATTCAGTAATTGGCTCTTGAGCCAATCTTGGTTTGTTTGTTATTTTCCATTTAGATTTTTTTTCTAAAGATTGCTTTAATTTCATTCATTTGATGTTTTGAATTTGCTTTGTCTTTTTCCATATTTATTTCCTTGTTAGGTTACAAAACTTCCTGAAGCAGAACCAAGAAAATTTCTTGGATCTAGATAAGTCATTTAGACGCTATCTTTGAACTCCTTAATAACTTTATGAACACTCTATGCTATTCTATGGGGAACTCTTCTGAGTTTTTCATTTGCTTGTATTTTCTTTATCAGTTTTGTGTCTTTTGGGAAAATAAAGAACTTAAAGTAGGGAATGTTTTTAGAAGACCATTAATTTATAAGCTGCTTTTGGAAAAGTCAATAATAAGAAATAAATACCCCCTCCCCGAGGGCCAAATAAATAAACAAACACTTCACCAAAGAAGACATATGAATGGTAAATAAGCACATGAAAAGATGCTCAACATCATTTATCATTAGGGAAATGCAAATTAAAACCACAATGTGGTACTACTACATAACTATTAGAATGGCTAAAATTAAAAAGTCTCACTATACCAAGTTTTAGTAAAGATTTGGAGGAACTGGAACTCCCATACACAGTTGGTGTGAATGTAAAATGGTACAACCACATAGGAAAACAGTTTGCATGGCATATAGCTGTTATGTGATCTAGGAATTCCACTCCTAGATATTTATCCAAGAGGAATGAACGTATGTTCACAAAAAGAGTTTACACAAATGTTCATTAAAACTTTATTTGTAATAGTTGCAAGCTGGCAAAAACCCACATGTCTAACAATGGGTGTATCTATACAATGGAATGAACCTGAGCCATGAAAAGGCATGAAGAATTGATACATGCAGCAACATGGATGAATCTCAAAATAATTATGCTGAGTGAAAGAAGCCAGACAAAGAAAAGAGTACATACTGTAAGATGCCATTTATATAAAATCCTATGAAATCTGATCTAATCTATGGTGATAGAAATCAGATCCGTGGTTGCCTAGATCAGGATTTGCTCAGTGGGAGGGATGAGGACATGAAAAAACTTTTGGGAGTGATGGATTTGTTCATTATCTTGATTGTGGTGATGTTTTCAGGGGTGCATACATAAGTGAAAACTTATCAAATGGTACACTTTGGGTACTGATTATTATATGTCATTTATACCTCAATGAAGCTATTTTTAAAACAAAACAAAATCTCTAGGAAGATTAGGGGCTGTAAGTCAGCCAAACATTAATTAGCATTAATTAGTTTACTAAACTTTCTTATTCGTTGGGGCTCTGATAAAAAAAAATTAAGGGAGATAGATTTTGGCTTCATAAAATAAAGATAATTCTAATGAGAACAGTTAAAAGTGGAAGGAACTACTCTTGTGCTTCCCATACTGCAAATGTTTGCGAGAAGCTGCCTGAGCTACTCTCTGGAAATGTAGTGGGATTCATGAATTGTATAAAGAGTTAATGTTTAGATCCCTTGAGGATATGGGAGTCTGGGGTTCTCATCCATAGATATTTCCTTTCTCTCTGCCATCCTGTTTTTTTTTTGCTTCCCTCTTGAATACCTTCCTTGGGAAACCGTTCTCTCTCTCTCTCCCTTGCTCTCTGTTTTTTCTCCCAGGTGTTCTTGTCCTTCCAGCAGCCTTTGTTCGAGTATTTTCTGTAGACTGCTTGCATGGGAAGAGATCTCATTGACCTGCAGGCTCAGAATCCCACCTAAGACCTGAGGAATCAGAATCTCTGGGTGACGGGTCCTGGAATCTGCATTTTAACAAGCTCTCTGGTGGCTCCTTTGTGTCTGAGAGATGAGAAGCTCTTGTTCTGTGGCCTCTGAAGTTGTTCAGGAACCCCCTTTGGAATCCTCACCTACTCTTCCTCCTTCTCTAGTTGTTGCTTCCCCTCAAGGGAAACTTTCCTGGCTCAGCTAAGTTGGCATAGAGGTTGGCAGTTTTCCACCGTCTTTCCTTGCAGATGTTCAGCACATGATAGGTGGTTTCTAGGGTCTGCCACGGGATTTGACAATTATTTATAACCAGATATATCAGGAAAATGAATCTGAAATTCTTAACAACCTTTAAAAAGTTTTTTTTAAAAATCCTGGGGACAGAAGCCATGAATGGACTGGGGCTGCCCTTATGGTTATTGCTGAAATTACTGGGGCTGTTGAACATTTGGAAATCAAATCCCAGGAGCAAATTGCCTGTGTCAAAAATAAGAAAAGGAAGTGTCCTCAAGGGCTTTGGTGGGTAGGGACAAATGGGGACATGGAGGAGAACTGGGAGCCTTCAGGACTTCATGGGCTGAGTGGAAAGATTTGGCCTTTGGGACCAGGAGCATGTAACTAGCAGCTGGGCATCGGATACTTGCTGAGGGAGAGGCGAGGCCCCAGCCTGCCTGATGGCCATTGCCCCCACTCATTGAAGGGGTGGCTGCAGTTTGCCAGGAAGGCCAGTGCCCATCTGTGAGTGATCCCTGCCCTGCTGCCAGCAACGAGCCATGAGAGCACTCTGGAGCCTGAGCCAGGGCCAGAAAAGCCAGGCACAGCGAGGAAGGAGCCAAGGAATATGACACTGGTACAAACCCGGGCCACTTGAACTGGGAAATAAATCAAAGAGAAGGAATCAGGAAGGTTTGGGCAGGTTGCTTGCACACACCCACTCGGTCCATGGCTTCATACCGGGCATCTCCCCTGAGCTGGCCCGGCAGCAGCCCTGCCACTCCTGGGAGCTAGGATAAGGCAGAAGTCAAAGGCTCCTCTCTCTGGATCCAAGTTCCAGTTCTGCTCCGTTACTTACCAGCTGGGTGATGTTGGCCAATTCAAACTCTCTTTCAACCTTCTTCCTTATCAGTAAATAGGGAAAGTTAGAATATCCAATATCGAGGGTTATCGCAGGACTTGAGTGAGCTGGCTAATATGTATAATAGGCTTAGCAAAGTGCCTACTTGTGGTTGGTGTTTGGTAAATGTTAACTATTATTTTCACTAGTATTGTTACTAACCAGGAAAGGAAGGTATTCAATGGGCTATTTAGCTAAAAGTCATCAAATCTATCCCGAATCTCTTTTCCATATAGATTATTATTATTCAGGGTCCAAAGAAACACCATTTTGTTTCCCCCCTCATCATAGTGAAGTGTTATAAGTGTTTCCTCTCTGCGTTTCTTTTTTACAGAAAGGGAATTGAAAGAACTTTTAAAGTTAGACACAGTCCTGGGCTTCAAAGATCTTGCAGACTGTCCGGGAAGATAGATGACTAAGAAAATTAATTCCACTACAGTGGAGGAGCATTTTAAAATTAGGGTGGGGTGGGGGATGTGTGGGGTGCTAGGAATGTGGGAGAAGCACAGGGATGAAAACACCTGAGTCTCTTGAGAGGCTGGCAACCCCCACTGGACCCCCTGTGCCCCTCCCCACCCTCTCTCAAAAGCAACTCCTAACAGGCCATTAACAAGTCAAATGAATAGTTAGGAAGAAAAGGCTGTAAGTGTATCTCTTTTAGTTCCCTTGAAATTTTGAGATCTGGTTTTAGGAAGTTGCTGGAACTTGAAAAATTTCAGACACTGCACAGATAACTGACAAATGGTCATAAAATAAAATGTGTACCCTCACAGCTCAGAGCACATCCTCTTTCTCAGTCTGCTATACTACAAGTGCTCCCAGGCAGTAGCTCATTTAAAATTCACAAGAATCCTCTGAGGACTGTAGTATCATTCCCATTTAATAGGGGAGGAAACTAAGGCACAGAGAAAATAAATAAGTTTCTTAAGGTCATGAAGTTTATAAGTTGAAGTCAGGATTTGAAGCCAGGCAGCCTGTTTCCAGTCCTGTGCTCTTAACCACCACAATAATAGAATTGTTATGAAATTATTTTTTAAATAATCATTCATTTTCAAAATAATGGTAGTGGAGTGCCTGAATTAAGAGTTTCTATGGCTAAGAGTTCAGGGCAATGGGCAACCCAGTGGACTGTGGGTGACCCATTGGTGATGTTGGGCAGGGCAGAAATGACAGGGACATCACCGAGGCGGCCCTGGAAACACGTCCGCTCTCACAGATGTGGATCAGTTACATGCTTTGGTGGTGAACAGCATTTGTGCAAATATGTATCATCAATGCCCTTCCAAATCCCCATATTGGAAAAACCAAAGAGAAGCCTCCAGAGGAAGTGGAGGCTAGAGCAGGCCTTTTTTCCAAATATCGTGCTCTTTGGAATTAATATACCTAAATTTCAGCAGTTCTTGTGAGCTGGAATGTGTCAGGTTCCAGGCACGCCTGGAGGATGCGCTACCCTATCCGGAAATCCTCGCAGTCAGGATCACCCACCCGACTACAATTCTCTAATTTCCCGCTTTCACCTGTAGGTGGCAGCACTAGTGCCTGCGGCTGATCGGTGTGGCGGTTCAGGACTGAGGCGATGAGAGGGCAGGCTGGAGACAGACGGTGAGAACTGGGTTAGAGACGGAAACAAGATCGCGTGAACTGCGACTTCAGATAAGATGCGTCATTCATTAAAACTCCTTCAGTCAAGTCCCCTGGAGACCTGCACGGCCGGACGGGGGCTCCGGGGGAGCGCGGGCCGCGGCATCCTGTGCCGGCCCACGCTGACGCCGCCACCCTGCCTGGTCATCAGCGCCTTCCCGGGCACACTGCCGGCGCCAGGGCCGGGCCGGGCCGCGGTGTGGCGCCGGGGAAGAGCACCCTGCACGTTTCATAAGCTCTTGTATAACTGCCTCCAGTGCATGGAGGATCCCGGCCCGGTCGACGGCTTCTCCTTCTCCTGGGGCTGCGCCCGGCAGGCGGCTCCGCACGTCCGAGGGGAGGGGTGGCCTGCCTGCCGGCTCCCCCCGAAGGATTTCCCTCTTGCTGCTGAGGAATCAGTCCTTGGGGCTGCATTCTTGGCTCAGGGGGCTTTTTCCTTTAGACCAACAGGGTGTGGGGTAGGGGTTATTTTGTCCTACCCCTCCCCGTTTTATTTCTGTGCAGGGGACCTGTCAATCTGTATCTTTTTCTATGCCTTCTCCCTTTCCCTCACGCTATGCTAAACACATTCACCCCAAAAGATGAGCCTTGAAACGTGGACTTCCTCAGGAATACTTGTATTTGTAAGAAAGGAACTGGATAAAACTGCATGAAGTGTAATGGTGTAATTTCAGGCACATAGGCTCTCGGGAAAGGTATTTTTTTTTTTTAGGCAGTTGGTTTCCTTCTAGGATTCCTTCAATGACGTCTCAAAAGTCACAATTTGGTCGTGCTTAAGGCCCCCTCTGGCTGAAAGTCTGATTTCGCAACAAACCCTCTTGTCTTGGGTGCAGAGTGGAGATGTGACCTCCTTCATCCAAATATCAACTTACAGCCTCAAAATAGAAAATGAGCAAAACTTGCAAACTTCTTTAATCAAAGCTGATTCTCCAGTAATTGTAGCTGTTTTTATTCAGCTTCTGCAGGTTTGGGAGACATCCATTACTCACACAGTCTTCTGGCAGGTAAATAGGAATCCCTGGGTTTATAATTATGATAATTATCACCTGTGAATGATGCAGCTGGACATACATTGTCATCTACTGGTACTCCAGTACAAGGATCACTGCCTTTGTATGTGACACTCTCCTATTCACTAATTCCCCCACTCCCCCACCCCCACCAAAAGCAGAGAGAATTACTCAGCTCTAAAGCTACTCCTCCCTCTACTTTCCCTACCTGGTTTCTATTATCTTTCCATGAGCTCAATATTCCAGTGAAGATTCCTGTCTCCTTTACCCTTCAAGCTCCTGCAGCCTCCTCCTTCGCTGGACCACCCAGGAAACTGTCTGTCTGGATTATACATTATGAAATTTGATTATAGTTGATTTCACATATTGTTAAATAACTGCCCCAGCTTGTTCTCAGTTTTATTTCTTAAAGTTTAATCTTCTGAATTAGGCTAACGAGGCTGTTAGGACTGTGATATTCATCAATCCTAGCCCTTGGGGAGATGCTAAATAAATATTTGTTTAATAGGTGAGTATCAAGATGAAATTTTATTCATGAGACACGGGAAATGTCATCTATTCATTTCTCGATTAAAGTGTCCTGAGTTTCAACTCCGTGCAACACCATGTGCTGAGTTGGGTAGGGAATAAAAAGAGAAAGCAGCATTTGAGGGGGCCCTAGAGTGTAGGAGGGATTTCAGAGGATGGAGATGATGGGAGAAAAAGCAGAGGGAAACTTATGTGCAAAATTGGGGGGTTAGAAAATCCTAAAGCTTGTTTGCAGAAGCCAAGCAAATCAATTTCACTACAGTTTGACTATAATAAAGGTAACACTATCTAACGTTCATTAAGATGTTACATCAGGTATTATGCTACATGTACTTTATCTCATTTCATCCTCAACAACTCTAGGAAGCATGTTCTGCTAATACTCCCATTTTATGAATGGAGAAGCTGAGGTTCAGAGAACTTCAGATAATTTACCTAAGGCCATGGCAGGCTGAGGTTGGGATCTGACTCTGAAGCCACGCTATTCCCCCTCCAAGACGTGTGGAAGAAGTGAGAAAGAAATGAGAAATAAGATTGGAAAAGTTGTTTGGGGTCATATTAAAATAGGTCTCAAATGTCGGAATTCATTTTGGTCAGTAAAGGGAAGTCAGTGGAGGTTTTGGAACATGGAAGTCACCTAATAAAAGTCAAGCTTTAGGAAAACTAATAAGGCAGCCAGAGATAAGATGGATTGGAGAGAACCAAGACAGAGGAGGAAAGACCAAGTGGGAGGTGAATGCAAGTGGGAGATGAAAATTCAAAGTTTGAATGGAGCAGAGAGAAGGGAAAGTGAAAAATCATGTGGGAGACATTTCAGAAGTAGATTCTATAGAGCTTGGTGACTTGGAAAGGAAAGAGTTGATAGTGACTCTGAGACACTGAGCTGAGAAGATGGCAGTTCCACGATCAGGGGCGAGGAGGCACACAGAGCTGGTGAAAATCGGCTCACTTTGGTTGGTCATTGGTTTTGATGGGACTCTATGGGACCATATTTCAGTGGCCAAGTACAATAAGACAGAGGAGATGCAGGTCTTGAACCTGGAAAGAGTTCAGGGCTGACGGTGTAGACTTGGGAATCCTTTGCATAGAGGCCAAGAGAGAAAGAGCCCACCTAGTGAACGAGAGAGTAAGGAGGGGAAAAGAGGGGCCTTGATGGAACTTTGGGGAAGAACTTTATTCAGGGAGCAGGAGGAAGACAGGTTACAGAATGCAAAAGAAGGAATAGAGAGGAGGGAGATGAAGAGAATATCACAACAGCCAAGGGAGGAGCTTCTCAAGGCAGGAGGGTGGTCAATGGCATTGAGTCCCACAGCAAGTCAAGGCAGAAGAGGACTGAACTGATTTGGCAACTGAGGGGGTCACCAGATTGAGCACGAGGGGGTGAGATAAATACATGATGGCACATGTAGATGACAGAATATTATGCAGATTGTAAAAAGTAGGTTTTTGAAGAACATTTCAGGATTTGACAAAGTGCATGTAATAAGATAATTAAATAAATTGATACATATAAACAATGAATAAATACATTAATAAAATAAATAATAAGCATGAGAGAGGTCACAAATCATATTTATATTTCATTATTCCAGATTTATTTAGTCTGTGTATTTTTTTTTCTTTTGTTTCCAAGGTTTTATTCAAGGACTCATACACAACATTCCAGATAAATCTATTTTAATCCTTGTCTTCCTCCACTTTGTTATCCTGGTTAATCTGGAAGTAACAGGATTCATAACTCTTTGCTAACAGCAACTACACAGGTAGATGATGGTTCTTCAAATTTTTTTTTGGAAATATTTCAAATTCCTTTTGGAAGAAGTCACCTCTGAGGTTCCGGGAGCCTTGTCTTTGCTTCTCTCAGGGGTTGCACCCCCTCCACTGAGATCACCAGCTTTTCCATTAACTTTGAGTCTTTCTCAAAGAAACTGCTCAAAATTGGCAGCATCTACAATTCTATCTTCTACAGGGTGGGTGCAGTTGAAGGTGAACTTCAGAACCTGCTGCTTTTTCTTTTTTTTCCTTTTTTTAAACATGGGTAGGATATTAATATATCCTGGGGTATTTTCCTAAGTTATCTACCAGGCTTTGTGCTTTGGTTGAACTAAGCGGGTTTCTGGGCAGAGCTTAGAACTGAGAGGAGAGTCAAGACACTGGATTGATTAAAACTAGAAAGAACTTGGAGCTATTTGCTTAAAGGATTAGAGGGCAGGGAGGGGCAAGAGTAAAAGATGGTGAAGAAGGCAGAAAAGCCTGGGTGGGGCAGAGAGTTTGGGAGTGAGTCAGAGAAGGTAGACATGCAGGCAGCAGCTGCCTCGGCTGGGGGACCTGAAGGAGATGGATGGACGAAAGGATCTCTACATTTATATGCTGGTGTTGTCATGTCTCAAACAATATGATTCCCCTGTATTGTTCATTTGAAAAACTGAGACAAAAATCTAAACTTACTTTTAGACTCTTTGGGTTTTGGATAGATGATTCCTTTTTTAAAAAATATTTTATCATGGGAAATTTCAAAACATACACAAGTAGAGAAAATAGTTTAATGTACCTTATTCTCCCATCACGCAGCTTCAACAATTAGTCCGTGGCCAATTTTTTTTCAACTATACCCCCACCTATCTGCCCCCCTTAATACTTTGAGCATGTCATTTCGTCTATAAATATTTCAACATGTACCTAAACTAAATGTTTTTTAAACATAAACATAGTACCATTATGACACTTAAAAATTAATAATAATTGCTTCATGTTACCAAATGTTCAGGGTTTACAGTTTCTCAATTATTTTATAATTGTTTTTACAGTTTATTTAAATTGGTATCCACACAAAGTCCACACATTGCGATTGGTTACTACATCTCATGAATGTCTTCTAAATTACAGGTTCCTGGAATTTTTTTTTGCTGAAGAAATCCATAGTCTGGATTTGGCTGATGATATCTTCATGGTGGTGTCATTTAACAAGCTTTTCTCTCCCTTGTATGTCCTATAAATTAGTAGTTGGATCAAGAGGCTTGGCAGATTCAGCGGTGATTCTTCCAAATGTGATTTTCTTCTGAGATGGGCTTAGAGGCAGCTTGGTTATTAGGGTCAGAAGGAAATGCATGTAAATATTAGCATAGATATCTCTGGATGATCAGACTGTGGTTGTTATTTCTTTTCTTCTTTATATCGTTCCATATTTTCCAAATTTTCTACTCATCACTCCTAACTTTTATATTTAGAACTTGAGAAGTAAAAAAAAAACAATTTTAAGATGGCTTTAGTAAAAAGCTTTTTCAAAAAGATGGCTTTAGATATTAGACAAGGTAAGACAATTGGTGAAATTCTAAAAAAGTGTTATAGTTTAGTTAATAGTATCATATCAATGCTTATTTTCTTGTTCTGATAAATGTACTATGGTTATGCAAGATGGTACCATTTGGGGTGGCTGGGTGAAAGGTATATGGGAACTCTTTTTTACAATTTTTGCAATTTTTTTGTAAGTCTGAAGTTATTTCAAAACAACAAAAGTTAAAAAAAAAAAAAAGGGGAGTCTCAATAGAGTAGTATAGCATGAAGCTAGACTGTAGGGGTTAAGAAACCAAAGAGGAGAAAGGGAAGATAAATAACTCTTTGGAAATACTTGGTCATTAAGACACAGAAAAATAGGAAGTAGCTCAAGGGAGTAGCAAGATTATTGTTAAATTTTTGTTTTCAAGACTGGAGGAGACCTGCTTGCATGTCAAAAAGTCAGGCAAGTGTGAAGATACGAAAAGTCAATAGGATCTTTTGTATGTGTTTAAAATTTTCTGTAATAAAAGTGTTTTTGTATTTTTTAATTAATGAGAAAAGTGATGTTGCAGTGAGGGATGGACATCAGAGCAGTGATAGGTTTGCCTAGAGAAGGAAATAGAAACACCACCTCTTCCCCTGAAGTAGGAGGAGCCCAGGAGCGGATGGGCGAGGATGGAGAGAATTTCCAAGGTCACGGGAGTTAGGCCAAAAGACTTTTTACTTCTCTGGAAAATGAAAGTGGCATCCTTGGTGGAGAGGGAGAGGTGTGGGGAAGGAGCTGGTGACTTGTGGAGCCTAGAGAATTCTTTGCAAATGCTGGGAGGGAAGCAACAGGAAGTCAACTCTGGATGGACAACTGTGAGAGCAAGGAGGGCCCAGCTGTAGTTGGGGAGCGTGGATACTTAGGGGGCCCGTGGTAGAGCTGTGATGCTTTCTCTAGCAACGCTTGGCAGCCCCAGTGAGAGCAGATGGTGGGTGACCTAGAGTGAGGGTTGGTGTTGGGAGCATTGGCAGGTAAAGAGGCCAAGGGGGCCAAGGATATTAGCAAGGGCAGCACTGACTGACTGGCCATGGTCCAGGCTGACCAGGAAACTGAAGGAGGCCAAGAATGAGCTCTGTGGTAGATTTGCCTGTCCCTGTCCCATGAGGTATGTCAGCCATCAGGCCATTGACTTTGATAATATGGGGTTCTTGGAAATTCTTTGTTAGCCAAGGAAGATGGTTATTTCAGGACAGGCCAAGCATGAGATGACAGATCCAGGGTTTACCTTCCTCTGAGGGGGCAGCTCCACTCCCTGGGATGAACCACTAGCACTGTGTTAATGGCTCCACAGAAAGGAGCCCTCCTTCTCCTCTGGGGCTTTGCACACAGTCTGAGATTGTTGGTACCCATGGCTTCCTCAGGTAGGGAGATGGGCAGTGCTTCCCACTGAAGATAACATCTTTTCTGTCCAGCAATGGCCAATCACTAGAGCTGGTTCTTTGGTTGCTCAGGTAGGTTTTGAGAGCAAACTGGCCAATGACCTAGAAAAGTCACCACCCACTTGTTCCTCAGGTAGAGGAGTGTTCTAGTTTGCTAATGCTGCTGGAATGCAAAACACCAGAAATGGACTGGCTTTTATAAAAGGGGGTTTATTTGGTTACACAGTTACAGTCTTAAGGCTATAAAGTGTCCAGGATAATGCATCAACAATTGAGTACCTTCACTGGAGGATGGCCAATGGTGTCTGGAAAACCTCTGTTAACTGGGAAGGCACATGACTGGCATCTGCTCCATAGTTCTGGTTTCAAAATGGCTTTCTGCCAGGATGTTCCTCTCTAGGCTGCAGCTCTCAAAAATATCACTCTTAGTTGCTCTTGGGGCATTTGTCCTCTCTTAGCTTCTCTGAAGCAAAACTCTGCTTTCAAAGGCCATCTCCAGTATGTTTCTGTAAGCTGCAGCTCCTCTCTCAGCTCCTGTGCTTTCTTCAAAGTGTCCCTCTTGGCTGTAGCAAGCTCGCTCCTTCTGTCTGAGCTTATATAGTGCTCCACTAAACTTATCAAGGCCCATGCTGAATGGGCAGTGCCAAACCTCCATGGAAATTATCCAATGAAATATCTCCCCTACAGTTGAGTGATCACATCTCCATGGAAACATCCAATCAAAAGTCTCCAACACAATCAACACCAATACATTTCCTGCCCACACAAGACTGCATCAAAGATAATGGCACTTTGGGGAACATAATACATCCAAATGAGTACAAGGAGCATCTTACCCAGTCTTGGAAGCTCCTGTCTCACTGCTTCAGCCCCTCCCAGGAGAGTGGCTTGGGGCAATCATTCCTCATGAGAAAGTGTAGAAGAGGAACCTGAATCCAGGAACGCATTTCCAAAAGCAAGGATAGGCCTAGCCACTTTCCTCCTGTAGTCCCTCATCCGCCTTGGGTAGTGAAATTGCTTCTGCTGAGTCCTCTGCTCCTGTCCCTCAACCTCTGGTTCACCTCATTTTTTCTAAGATTCCCACTTTTATCATGCTTCCTGATTAAAAGCCACTCGTGATTCTCCACTGCCTAAGGAAGTGGTTCCAAAATGTGCCTGTTCATTGGAATCATGGGGGAAGTTTAAACAAATATGTATGTTCCTGGGCTCGGCCCTCTGATATTCTGATTTCACCGGATAATTTCAGTCATCAGATTCAATGATAGAGAAGAGACTCAAAATTCTCTGCAATCAGGCGCAGGTTTACTCTCCAACCTCATCATCCTCTAGAATCTTCTGTCTACTTACCAGGCCCCAAACATGCTGTGAGAGTCCTGTCCCAGTATAGACCTTCATGTTGGATCACCTGAGGAGGCACTTCTTCCTCTCCTCCTCCAATCAGCTCTATTCCTCAAGTCCCACCTTCTCCTTGAAGTCTCCCTTCCACACCATCTCCTGTCACCTCTCCTTGCCCTCCCATACCTTCCTGTCTGTGTTACTCACAAGGTGGAGAGCTCCGCCTTGTGACAGAGGACCCTGGAGATCGTTTGCATCTCAAAGCCCCTCAGAGTTCTGAGAAGGAAACCCAGGCCCCTAAATCATATATGCTCAGGGTCACACAGTGGTGGAGCCAGGACATAGCTCGGGGTGTGACTGCAAACAAGAGGACTGAATGAGAGCATGTGGGAGAGTCCCTTAGACTGCCATATCCCCTCCTGCTCCCCACACACCTGGGTGAATGTCCACTTTGGTTGGAGACTGGAGCCAATGTATTTTCTGCAGAGGCCGAACTGAAAAGGCTTTGGAGCTGGGGACTCTAGGTGCAGCCAGGAGTACCATATTGAAAAGAATGGGATTACAGGTCCACACACTTAGCAGGGGGGCCCCCTGCCCCTGTACACTATCATAAGAGTACCTAAAATAAAAAATGGAATCACTTCTATCTAGAGAAACTTTGACAGGTCTAAGAGAAAATACTAAAAGAAAGGATCCATCAACAAAATGGCTGGTTCCCCAGCAAGGGGAACTTTTGGTCAATCAGCCTTTTGGTCTCTTACTTTTGCTTATGAATAAACAGTCAAAGAGCCCCAGAGACCTAAACAAACAAACAAATGAAAAACACAGGAACCAGAGAGGATCCTCAAGTCTAGAGAGGAGCACAAAAAGGAAAAGTAGATCACAGATAAAGGAAGGGGATCCAAATGGCACAGGACTTCTCAACAGCAACTCGGGAAGTTAGAATGGAGCAAAACGTCAGATATTCTGAGGAAAACCGTTTTCAACTTAGATTTCCTTCCTCAGACAAACTGCGCATCAAGTGGGTAAGTCCAAAATGCTTATCTCCCAAGCCTTCTTTCTCAGGAAGACGCTGGAAGAAGTGAGCCTCAGAAACAATGGACCAAGAACGAGAGTCTGGGATTTTGGAAAAAGAGTTCAACACAGGACAAAAGTGAAGGACATTTCCAGAATGGTGGGGAAGAGAAGTTCCTGAATGACACCAGTGCCACGGGCCTTGAGAAGAAACAGTGGATCCAGGAGGGAGGAAACTAAAAGAATGGATCATCTGATACATTTCACTGTGTGGAAAACTGTTTTGAGAGGCTGCGATAGAAGGTGAGAAGACTCAGCCACAGGAATAAAGAAAATTAAGCAGATGAAAATGCAAGATAGGAGGACTGAGGACTGCAGAGAAGGACACAGTCAGGAAAAGAATTGAACTGATAGGCTATTGGATGTATTCGACTGTATTGAGGGGAGTTTTACAGTTTTATGTAAGAATTTGGGGGATAAAATGGAGACAGGTATATGGAAAGAGAAGCCTTCAAACCCAGCCTTCTAATCCCTGCTCTGTGACCTCGGTTGGGGCTCTCCCTTGCCCCCTGGCTCCATGTTAGGCTCTGTCATAGGGGGCACTGGTGGGAGACTACAGAGCTGGAGGAGGAAGTAGGAGCCGGCAACTTCCTGTCTGCTTCCTTCTCCCTCAAGGTTCATTCATTTATTCAACAAACGTCTAAGTGACTATCGTGTACCAAACATTATTCTAGGTGTTTATGATTCATCTGTGACGATATGTCTGGCCCCTTAGAGCTTACCTTCCAGTAAGGAAAGGGAGATAAAAATATATATGCTAAATATACACATACATGCATAAAATGGTTTTGTAGGGGGAAAAAGCACAAAGCAGAGGAAGAAAGCTTAGGAGTACACAGGTGAGGCATATTACAATTTGAAATAGGGTGGTCAGGGTGACCTTCATTGGGAAGAAAATATTTGAGCAAAGACGTGGCTCCAAGATGGCAGTACGCCTGCACTGGAGCAAGAGTGGGAGAAAGGTGTGGGAAAGCTGGAATTATTTGCCTTTGGGGGCAGGGACCTGGGGGTGGGGGTAGGGGAGGTGGTGAAGAAGACTGCTTTTCTTTGTTATAAGTCTTGTATGACCACTTGACTTTTAAAGTTACAAATATGTATACCTTCTGTAAAAATAAAAATAAAATTAAAAAATGATGACTCCAAAATGCAACATGATAATCCTGAATTAGATCCTGGAACAGAAGAAGGATATTAATGGAAAAACTGAAATCCAAACAAAGTCTAAATAATCATAATGTACCAATATTGGTTTCTTAGGTTTGACAAATGTCTGGTGTAACAGATTAGGGAAAACTAGGTGAGAGGTAAATGCGAACTCTCTTTATTATCTTACGAAAAATCTAAAACTATTCCAAAATAAAAAAGTTTATTTATTTTTAAGAAGCTGTAAAGCAAACCAAAAATATTAATCAGGTGGTAAGATGCTGCCCCTTCCCTTCCCGCTTCTTAAACCCTTCTGGTAAGGGAGCCTGTTTAGGAGTTTCTGTTGTTGCTGCTCAAATATTTCCTTACGTCACTACTTTCCATGTGTACTATTACATTCTTCAATATATGGATTACTAGAAACTTTTTTTAAAAATTTTAGTCACCCTGGTGGTGTAGGACATGTCTCCCAGGAATGAGGCTGGCCCTGGACTTTAGGGGTTGAGAAAGCCTTTCTTGAAAAGAAATGTAACAAAATAAGGTTTCAGTGGCTAAGAGATTTCAAATAGTCAAGAGGCTGTCCTGGAGGTTACTCTTTTTTTTTTTTTTTAATTATTCATTTTATTGAGATATATTCACATACCACGCAGTCATACAAAACAAATCGTACATTTGATTGTTCACAGTACCATTACGTAGTTGTACATTCATCACCAAAATCAATCCCCGACACCCTCATTACCACACACACAAAAATAATCAGAATAATAATTAAAGTGAAAAGGAGCAACTAAAGTAAAAAAGAACACTGGGCGCCCTTGTCTGTTTGTTTGCTTCCTTCCCCCACCTTTCCACTCATCCATCCACAAACTAGACAAACGGGAGTGTGATCCCTATGGCCCCCCCCAATCCCACTGTCCCCCCTCATAAGCCACATTTTTATACAATTGTCTTCAAGATTCATGGGTTCTGGGTTGTAGTTTGATAGTTTCAGGTATCCACCACCAGCTACCCCAATTCATTAGAACCTAAAAAGGGTTGTCTAAATTGTGCGTGAGAATGCCCACCAGAGTGACCTCTCGGCTCCTTTTGGAATCTCTCTGCCACTGAAGCTTATTTCATTTCCTTTCACATCCCCCTTTTGGTCAAGAAGATGTTCTCCATCGCACGATGCCGGGTCTAAATTCTTCCCCGGGAGTCCTGGAGGTTACTCTTATGCAAAATCCAGCTAGATAAGCCAAATGGTCACAGTTTTCCAAGCCCTTACCAAAAGTTGTTCCCAAATACCTCGGTTCCTAACTGAGACTGTATAAAAGTTTCACTCCCTAAATCTATTTTTCAGAAGTTTACAACCTCCAGATTGTTCCTATGCCAGGTAAATCCTAAAACCCAGAGGCAACAGCCTTTTCAAGAACATAAACCAGCTGCATCCCCCTTCCCCATAATGTCAACACCCCTTTTCAACATGAACAAGTTAGGGTGGTCACTGCCCAGATATTCCTGAAGACTGAGAAGTGATCAAATGAACGGGAGGAGTAGCAACAGACAAGATAGGATTTAACAAAGGATTATGACTACTGAGTCATTAAATGTCTATGTAAATAAATATACATATATTTAGTCTCTAGTGTATTAGAACAGTTAGAACTGAAATTGTGGAAGTGTAACCCAAAACATACTTTGAAATTTGCTCTATAACTAATTGTTAAACCGTACTTTGAAAGTTATCACATTTCTGTATATATATATTATATTTTACAATTAAAAATGTAAAAAAACTTTAGACAATTATTTAGTGTAGATTTAGCATAAGGCTTAATCCAATGTTCTGAGACTATCAACCTCCTATTTCTCTCCCTGAAGAATCTTTTCCTAGTTCTCGAGGAAATCTTTTGCTGTTCATGTGTCTTCCACATACTCTGCCTCTATCCACAATTTCCCTCCCCTCCCTGGTGTTTAAGCTTTTGGAACTAAAAGCCAGAAAGGAAAATATTTATTATTCTGTTTTGCTTTCAATCTCACTACATATCTCTCCTGAGATAGAGCGGGCTTTCCCATAAATGGGGGCAAAGAAGGGAAAGAGAAAATCAGAGGAAGAGAAAAATTTATATCTCAGTACTTTACCCAACCACATTTAGTTCACTCGCTCAGCAACCTGGAGTTTACCTGCTCCAGGTCTGGAGTGTTTTCTGAGGTTGTCAGCAGTTGACTGGTGATGAGCAGTTAGTATTCTGGCGTTTATTATGGATTTATTTATTTTCTTCATTCCTGCTTTTGAGTTTACATAAATATTTCTAGAAAAACTGAACCCCCCCCCCCACAGACAGGCAAAATATTAAAATAAATTTAAAATTGCCTGTGGTCTCACAACTCAGAAGAATCAACGTAGTCCAACATACCCCTAATCATTTGGTGCAACAAACCAACACATAGAGAAACAGAAAGAAGGGATGGCGCTCCAAAGTGTGTGAATCTCTGGCTTGAGCAGCTTCTGCTTGCCCGTCTTTTGGTTCAGTGTTTTGCTCATGGCTGATTATCACTGTCACATGGATCGTTTGTATTGACGAGGACCCTTTTGGTTCCAAGTGATGGAAACCCAACTTAAAGTTATTTATAGAAAAATAACTAGGAAGGAAACAGGGTGTCTGTTCAGATAGTGTATATTTGAAACCTGGCTCAATGTGGTCTTCGGCATGTTATTGAACCTTTTAAAGCCTGTTTCTTCCTCTGAAAAATGGTACCCATCTTCTTGTGGGGTTGTTACCAGGTATTTTAATTTCCTAGGCTACTCAAGCAAATACCACTAAATCCTTTGGCTTAAACAATGAAAATTTATTTGCTCATGGCTTTGAAGTTGGAAAAATGTCCAAATCAAAGCATCATCAAGGTGATGCTTTCCCCCTGAAGACTGTGATATTTGGGGCTGGCTGCTGGTAATCCTTGGCTCCTCTGCCACATGGCAGGGCACATGGAGACATCTCCTGGTCTCTTCCTTCCCTTTCACATTCTGTTTCAACTTCTTGTCTGAATTTCATTTTCTCATAAAAGACTCCAGTAATAGCATTAAGACCCATCCTAATTGAGGTGGGCCACACCTTAACTGAAGTAGCTCATCAAAAGGTCCTACTTACAAGGGGTTCACACTCACAAGAATGGGTTAAATGCAAGAACACATTTTTCTGGGGTACACACGGTTCCAAACCACCACATTGAATGCACTAAGGCCCAGCAAGCACTCAGCACAGTGCCTGGCACATGGGAGCCACCCAACAAATGGCAGCCAGAAACAGCAGTAAGCGAGTGGTAGCTGTTCTCCTGAGAAGTGGGGAAAGTTGTGTTGTCAGCATGTTATTACTAGAGGAAGTGAGAAGGCAGGAGAGAAGAGAGGTGAGGCAGGCCTTTCTTTCTCACAAGTGCACAACCCCGTGAAGTCTGCCAGGACCTGCTGAAAGAATTGCTGGTGTGGATGGCTGAGCCCCCACACTAGGCTCTGAGTGACTGTTTCTTGACTAGTGGGCAGGTCCCCATAGTTAGAGTCCAGGAGAACTTAGAACTTCATCAGGAATGAGGGAAGATTTTGCTACAGACGCTCTGGGGAGCAGTTTGAGATGGTGGGTTCAGGCCTGCCCGGGCACAGAAAATCACGCTAGACATGTCTGAGAGTCTGTGCTGCTCGTTCTACTGAAGGTGCACTCGTGAACTGAATTTATGGCCAGTGTCCTTTTTTTTTTTTTTTTTTTTTTTTTGTTCAAGTCAAATCCATTTCGAGGTGTATTTAGGATCTAGTTAATAAAATATGCAGTAGATGAAGTCCAGTAAAAACCTCTTAAAAAATGATGACTATTGGGGATTGAATCATCTCCCCCACAAAAGGCATGCTCAGTTCCCAACCCCTGGTCCTGTGGGTGTGAACCCATTTGTCAATAGGACCTTGGAAAATGTCATTAGCTAAGGTGTGCCTGAACTGAATGGGGGTGGGCCTTACTCTGATTTGGATGAAGTCTTCATAGGCAAAGGAAATTGGACACCGAGGGGAAGCCACGGGGAGCAGTCAGAAGCTGGAAGTCAATGGAACCTGGAAGAGAAAGGAGAAGATGCTGCCATGTGCATCGCCATGTGACGGAGAAGCCAAGGACCAAGGACCACCAGCAGCCAGCCCCAGAATGCCGCAGTCTTGGGGAGAAAGCACCGCCTGGCTGACATCTCGCTTTTGGACTTCTCGTAGCCTCAAGACCGTGAGCCAATAAATTCCTGTTGCTTAAGTCAACCCATTGTATGGTATCTGTTTCAGCAGCCAGGAAACTAAGAGAATGACCTTAACCTCTAGCTGATAGATCTTCAACTGCTTACTAAACGTTCAAATGTTCTTAGTGGGACAATTAGGGGACACACGTGAAATACAGTATACTCTGGTCTGCAGAGTCAAATCAGCATCGCTGCCACCAGAATTTGTGATGAACTGACACCTACAAATGATCAGATCTAGTTTAAGATGGTTGCAGCTGAAAAACATACGTGGGCTCAACAGGGATGTGCTACTTCTCATCCTGGCAGTGGTTCAGGGTGGTGAGGCCAGCAAAAGATGGATGCTCCTCCTAGGTACCAGGTCTGTAACCCAGGTAAAGCTGCCACCCCATGCACATGGTGGAGTCTGAGTTTTGGGCTTGTGATCCAAGTAGACAAGTTCTTCCTAATCATGGTTAACCGAGTCACAAATCATAGACCCCACCCACTCATTTGCTTTGCATTAAAACTGAAGAGCAATTAAACAATTTCTCATCCTCACTGTACATACAAGGCAACCTGCAATTTAGAGCAAGATTTAAAGAGACCGACACATCTCTTATTCTCCCTCCTGCCCCTATAACTGATCTGGGGGCACTGTTTAATCTGACTCCAGGTTTCTTTTGGGTTAGAGAAAAACACTCACCCTGCATCTTCTGTGGCTTCTCCATGTCCCAGTTGCAACTTCAGGAACCCTGATCAGTGCCATCCCAGTTGTAATTTAAAGCTTTTGGGAGGCCCAGGCTTTCTCTGTGTTAGACAGTTATCAGTCCTCATTATCAAACCATTCACTCCCCCTTTGTTGCTCTGTATAATAGAGAAAGCAGCGTCCCTGCCTCCTGGTGACTTGGCAAACACTGACCAAAGAGAGAGATTATGGTCATAGCAGGTGTGCACAGTGGGGTCCTTCCCAAAGCGCCCCCCCCACCCCATGGACCTTTTCTAATCAGGAGTCATTGGCTTCCCTTTTCAAAGGACCTGGCTTACTTTGCCTCATCACAGGCAAAGGGTAGCTCACTGATTAAATTCAGCATCAGAATCCAGCAGAACTTTCTGCTCCCAGAAAGCTTCCAGACTACTTCTACCACAGCCATTAATTTCTTGAAATTGATTTTTAATTTTACTTAAGAAGCACATGCATAGTTCAAAAGTTAAACAATGCCAAAAGCCTCATAAGGAAAAACAGGTATCTTCTGTCCCAAAAACCCTAAACTCATTTTTAGTTCTTGTTTTTTCTTTACCTTTATCTCCATTTCTTTTAGGAAATGTGTGTATATCATTGATTTGAGTCATCAGTTTTAGACTTTATCTGTTGGCTTTCTCTTAGGTTAAATGGGGCGTGGCTTTCTTGCGCTCCACTTCCCACCCCTCCTTCTGCAATATAGCTACGTCATAAGTTTTGGTTAAACCAATTTCACTGTTTATACTATTATGACTATGTAAATATTGTTCAGTGGCCAGTCAAGAAGTGTATTACAACTATGATTCCTTTCTTGAAAACTTTTGATATTCTTAGGGTTAATGAATGCCTCCCCCCTCCCCTCATATGTGTTTTAATTTGTTTCTATGGATAGCTTCCTAATATGATTATTTATTTTTTTAAATGTATCAGATAATTTACCAGATAACTTTCAGATACTTTCCTACTGTATCCTTTTGCTCCAAGCAGATGCGTTGCTCTCTGAGCCAGTTGTGAAGCTATAGTTTTGGCACTTGCCTTCATCATCGTAGAAATCCCCTTTCACTCCCTCCTGTGTTTGATCCCATTTCCTGGTTTCCACCCTTGTTTTATTTATTAACACCTTCATTTCATGAAGCACATTCTCAAATAGCTTCCTGAGAAAGAGTGCATAGGAGAAGTCTTTTGAGAGCTTTCAGGTCAAATTTTTCTTTCTTCTATTCTCAAGCTGATTGATAATTTGGCTGGGTATAGAATTTAGCCTGAAAATGATTTTTTACCAGACGTCTGTGGCAATTCAGGTGTTCTCACACCTGTGGACCTTGGCAGCTACAGGGCAGAAGCCTGGAAAGAGCTCTGGAGTCTTCGTAGAAGGACTGTGGGCACAGATGTTCATGAGGATGGTGAGGGTCTGGGGGTCAGCCTGAATCCAGCATCCCTGAGCACGTCCAGCCAGAGCTTCCCATCCTTTACGAAGGCAGCTGTGCCTCTGCCATTTAAATAACAGCTTCAACTTGCTGAGCACTACCTTTGTGCCAGACAATGTGCTAAGCACTTTTCATAAGTTGTGTCATGTGATTCACAACTTTTATCCCCTTTTCATAGATGAAGTGATGGAGACTCAAACAGGTGAAATGACCTGCCCAATGTTGTTCAGCTAGGAACTGTCTGGGGCAGGACCTCATCCATAAGGAAGACTTCAGAGCTGGAGATTCGATCCACATCCAAATACAGTTCCCTCCAGAGTTCCACCCATGAGAATTTTAAGTAGAGCTAGGGGATTGAGGGAAATTAGGAAACAACTATTCTTCCCCAGCAGAAATCTCTTTGGGGGTCATTCTTAGGGGGCTGTGAGAGGAGAGCAGGGAGCACACCGGTTACAGGGAAGTGCAGAGGGGCAATGTTCTCAACAGATGATCCTGTCTCCAGCATCACAGACCCGCTGTCGGAGACCCAGGTTCAAGACCCCACTCCACCACCATCTCACCTGGCGACTCTGAGTAGTTCTGAAATCTCTGTGGACCTCAGTGCCTCCTCTATTAGGGGGAAGATTCAGCTGCACAAGTTAGCAAGTTCCTCTTGTCAGTTTTCAAACGCTGGGCTCCCTTAGGTTACCTCTCCCATAAGTACTTGTACAGCAGGCTGAAAGGCTTTTCAGTGCTGTCTCAGAGAGGTATTTCCGCAGGCCCGGAGGTCCTTCCCTAATGCCCCGAGCCCACCCATGTTGAGGAGCTGTCTACTCAAGGGCAGTCCCTTCCTGTGCCAGGCTGTGGCAGCGGAGGGGTTAAAGAGCACGCCTCGCCCCGCTGCCTGCAGCTGGGTTGTAAGGATTAGTCATGTTCCAGCGCTGCCGTCTGCTGTGATTCACTGTTGCGCGGCGCTTATGTAAGTGCACGGAAACAGGCGGCGTTACACACGCGCTGGCAGCTGCAGGCCTCCCCATTGGATTCGCTCCGTTAAAAAAAAAAAAAATCCTTTTTGGATACATGCTTCTTTGAGCTCATTTTCTGACTGGAAATGGAAACACTATTGGAGAACAGGCAAAAGAATAATTATCCATCAACCGGAGAGAAGCCAGCCGTTTAAGGGAAGCGGGAATTAGAAGGTGGAATCCCTGAGCCTTGAACCTGCAACGCCAAGCCCTGGCTCCCGGCTCTTCCTCCCTTCCTGCCCCCCAGCCCCCACCCCATGTGGTCCACCTCTCCTCCGCAGACTCCCCCAAGGTAGCCCCAATCCTCAGGAGCCCCTGGTAGGGAAACCGAGGGCCCAGAGAAGGGACGGTCCCCTGGGGACACGTCGGGGGGGGGCGGGGAGCAAATAGGAGTGCCAAGATTCTCTGGTCATATTCAATGACCGTAATAATATTTCTGTGGGGGAAAAGCTTCTCAGATTCCTCCAGTCAGATTGCACACTTTAATCTCTCAGCTGTCATTCCAAGGCAAAGCTCTCGCTTAGATTTTAGCTTTTTCCTCATCACCTTTGCTGACCTCTCCATAGCCAAGGTTCATTCCACCTCCGGGTTTATCCATCCCTTCGTTTTCCCTTCACCCTGGCTGAAGTGCACTTTCCCATCTGAGCTCAGATCTTCTCCCTACAAACTACAGAAAGCAGGCAAGTAAAGTCCTCCTGTCCTCCCTGAACCCAGCTCTCTTTTTCTGTCTTCGTTTACAGTGAATTTCTTGAAGGGACAATTCTGTCCTTGCTTGCCTCCACTTCTTCATCTTCTATTTGTGTCTGACTCACCAGGGCAAGGAAATGTTCTTGAGGTCCCCAGGTGACCTCATCACTCCAATCCCAAGGCCTTTTTTTAGTCCTCATCCAACTTAAATCTCAGCAACATGTCGCATGTGACCAGTTGCTCTCTCTTCTAACCTCTCCCTCTGCTTGGCTTTCTGTGACCCATCTCTTTGCTTACTTTGTCTACTTCTCCCTCCCCTCCTTCTCAGCCATTCTTCCTGGCTGGGATGCCCATGTATATGGGGATTTACATATGTATTTGCAGGTAGGCAGGTATTTATTCCTGTCTCCTTTCCTAAAAGGACTTAAACAGGTGGCAGAAATACACACTCTATCCTAGGATGATAAAACAGGGCACAAGATTTAAGTGGTGGGGAATTAAGAGCAAACTGTAGCCAAAATAAATGAAGCCGGCAAAAACGTATTCCAAAAGGCACTATGAATCATTAGCCCCACCTGACAACTCCGAACGTGTGATTTTCCTTTCAGAAATCCTCTGACGGTGCATCATTGCCCGTCTCCCAGTGTAACCCCAGCTCACCTTTCCAGCTATCACCTGTTCGAGAACTTTGTTCAAGCTGAAGTCTCTGCTTTGGTTTACTCCTTCCCTCTTCCCGCACAGCTCACTGACAAAATCTACTCACTTCTTTAGACAGTTCCAACATCGTCTCTTCTGTGAAACTTCCCAGCTCCTCCTGTGATAATTTACCTCTCCTTTTTGGTAGCAAAACACTACACTTCTTTAAGCCTCAGTTTCTGCATCTGGACAATGGGAATAATTAAAGAACTGACTTCATTGTGAAGTTAAAATGAGACCACATAGAAAGTACATAGCACAGCCCTTAGCATACGGAAAGAATTTACTAGATGTTGACTTTTCACTATTCTATCTACCCCTTTTAAAAATGGAAAGGACAAAGCCAAGAAGGCACAGATATTTTTCCCAAATAATTAAGAACCTAATGGCTGGAGTTTAAAGTAAGCTCCTGATTCCTCTAGACCGGGCCACAGCCTATTCTATCTGTGTCATATAATCTCTGAAATGTTGGTCTTCATCAGTCTCTGGCTACTCCCCCTGGACAATCCTTTCCACCCTGAAATCAATCCCCTGAAATTAAGTCCCACTATCCTTGTGTAACTTGAGTGGCACACGGGAGAATACAGGCTCTGTTCTTGGCTCCCTTCAACTCCAGTCCTGTTGCCTCAGTCTTGTGAGGTCACTGTCTCTGTAACTTGTCGAAATAGCCTAGTCTCAGCAGGCAACAGGATTTCCAAATTGATTCAGAAGTCAGGGAGAAGGTCCCAGGGCCTGTGGCCAACCAGGTACACAGCCACCAGCCCCAGCCAAGGTGTACCTGGGTCCTCAGTGCTTGCAAAGCCTGGGTGACCAGAAGTCTGGCTCGCAGCTTCCAGGGGTGGGTTCCCCAGGCCCCCTCCTCAGCCGCCTTCTGCTGTGCCCAGGCAGAAGAGTATTCTTAAAAATACCTTCCTAGAAGAGTATTCTTAAAAATGACAGTGAGCACATGGTCTCCTAGGCTTAACACTCCCTATCACACGTTCACGTTCAGGAGTGCACTTCATTTTCTCTTACTTCATATAGCACAGTATTTTTTATGTTACATGGTAATTGAGTAATTTATGTTTTCTGGTATCTTCCCTCTGAAATGCCCCAGGTGGAACATCATCACCTCCATGGCAGACATTTTACCACCAAAGGAGCAGAACAAGCAGGGTGATGTCCACCAAGGGGACAGACGAGGACAAAGCCTGGAGATGGGAGTGTGGGGGTCAGCAAACATTGGAGGCTCCTGGGGACAGCAGACGGGGACGGCAGCCTGGAGAGGTGTCACAAGCTGGCAGCCTACAGATCGGTTTGTCTGGCTCCTATGGTGTTTTAAAGAAATTCGAATCAGTTGCTAAAATTGTAAAATCAGAATATTTCACAGTAAGAATCAGTGTTTTTAGCTTCTGTTGAAAAGCAGAATATGGGGTGCACTGAGCCTGTATTCCTGCTTGGCCACCTGTGGCTAGAGGCCCCTTCCTAGAGGTGCACATGCCCAGGGTACCCCAGTCCCCGTTCCAACCTGCCTCCCTTGTTCCCATTACCTGCATCTGCAGATGCCTTCCCTGAGGGCCCAGCCCACGGTGTCCAGATATGCAGAGGCCAAGTCATGCTCAGCAAACTCACTGACAATTAAATTTCCCCAATGTGACACTGCAATCGGAAGCCAATTTCACTTACGTCAAAAGTAGACCCTGTATGCTGGGGTCACTTGCCCCACGCCAGGCACTGTTCTAAGTATTTTTCACTGCCACAACAGCCTCATGCACAAGGTCACTACTATAATCCCCAACTCATACCTGGAGAAACTGAGGCACAGAAAGCTGGTAAATGGTAGGGCCGAAACATAAGCCCTGGCAGTCAGGCTCCAGGATGCACACCCCCAAACACAGAGCTGCAGCTCCCTTTGCATGTAGGACTTCTCTGAGTGAAGGGCCTGCTTGTCTTATCTGCCTCACTGAGAGCAAACAAGATAGCACCTGTGAAAGCCCCGGATGAATTGTCATGTGCTTTGTGAATGTTAGTTGGTCATTATTGTAACCTGCAAGTCAGGATTCAAGTGAGAAACCTGTGGCTGCAGCTCCCCAGCTAGTCAGCCTTTCTCCAGCTGTGGCTCTGCGGCTGCAAGACGTCGGAGGGGCTGTCCTAGCACCAGAAAGGCCCTGAACAAGGAATCCATCGTAGGCAACGCTGCAGGATGGCGAATGAGGTGTGGGGGCTGATTTTCAAAGGCACAAAGACTCATTTCTTCCAATACACCTTCCTCCCACTGTGAAGTCAGGCCTGCCCACCATCACTGCCCCCCGATGGGAGGTCCAGGCTTGCCCACTGCCAGGGAGAACAGGTGAGCTCAGATCCTCCCTCCCCTCAAGCAGTTCCTAGGGTGACCCTGGACAGCTGTGCAGTTTGTGGACTGCACACAGGTGCCAACCGAGAGAGCAAGTGGGTGCTGAAATGCAGCTTGTGCTCTGCTTGTGCACGAGGCAGAGGCTTTTTCTTCATTCAAGGTGCCCTCAGGGTGCCTCCGGTATGTCCCCCAATTGGTCTGTCCAGAGAGGGTGCCCCATTGAAATCCAACTGCCCAGAGGGAGTGCCTTTTCTAGTTGCTATAAAAGCTCCATGAGGGCTAGACAAGGCCTGGTTGGGCACCCTAAAGAGGCAGAAGACAGGAACTCATTCCCTGCGTCCAGCTCCCCCATTCTCAGCTGAACCCATGTGCCGTGTCACCTGCAGGCTCATAGTTCTCAGACCATCTTCTTCCATGACTTTGTGCCATTCATTGCAACTCCCCCCGCCCTCCACCTCCCCAACTCAATTCCTGGTAATCTGATCCAAGACCAGGTGACCCAGGGCCAACTCCCAAAAACCAAGGCCCAAGCCCCATATGTTTCCCTTTGGCTTCTGATCCTGGGTTCTTTTTCTGGTAACCTCCCTAGGACCAGACTGCTGTATATGCACCAGTTCCCCAGCCCCAAGACTGGAGACTTCTAAATTCTGCAACAAGCCTGCAAATTCTCGCCGTGGATAACCTGCTTCCAAGTACCACTCTGCTGCTACTGCCCCCTGTGAATCTAATCCCAGCTTTGCCCCCCACTCTTCACGATGTTTCCACCATAGCCTGGGACAGTGACACCCAGCCTCACCCACATGGCTGAACATCTGAGGTCAGGCTGGGCCTGTGGGTCATTTCCCTTAGCACCCATCCCAGCCCACGGGTGAGGTTGGGCTGTTTCCTACCCTCTCCGCTGGACTGTTTTGTGAGTAAAGAAACCATCACACTCACGTCCTGGGTGGTGACTCAGTGGGGCAGTGGTTCTTTGTCCCCATGTCCTGAGGAATATATGCACACGTGCCTAGAACACTGGAGATGCTTAAGAAGTAGTTACGGAATCTTTTTGGCTGCCACTATCGCGGCCATTCTTACCTGGAAAGTGATTCAGAATTTCTGCATTTGAGTGTGGCAGTGGTTGAAGAGAATTTTAAAAATTCCCCCTCCTCCTATTTAGATTCACATATGACCCCAGAGGGAAGGAGAAGGGGTCCCAGTCCTTCCCTCGGAATCCATGCTATAGTTTCTGGTTTGCCTTTAGCTCACATGTGACAAGCTCTAGATAGAAAGGGAAGGGACAGGTTCCCTATTTTCTAGCTTTCTGCTTTCTGTACCATCTCTAGTGATTTATGCCTTTTTGCCCTCTCAGCTTGGCTCCCTGCCTTTGCTCAGCAGTTGGTTTTGGGGAACGAATGTGGTGGCACCCCAAACTTGTCCCAAGCCAGAGCTGGCTCTGAAGTCCTCAAGATTGAGCCGACCTTTTCTCTGTCCTGCTGGGATGGAGAGACTCAGCCTTCTGTACTCCCCTTCCCCCAGACCCAAGCTGGCTAGTGACCCCCAAGTGTGCCAGTGTTCCTTCAAAGAGTGCTCGCTCCGCCCTGCCAGCCGCTGGGGATGTCCCTCGGAGATGCCATGGCCCCACTCTACAGCCTAGGAAGTGTCCGCGCAGGTCAAGCCTTGAGATGTGGGGGCTGTGGGCTCTGACACCTTCCAGGCCCTCCCTCACCCACAGAGGCATACGGGAAGGGGACTCATTATTCCGTTAACACGCTGATCCGGGAAGTGACGCTGGTCCGGGAAGCTTCAGTGGGCCCAGCCAGAAATCCTACTGCCCAGCGCCCCGTCTCTCGGAGTCTTTGGCGCGCACACGAGCGCGGGGGCCTCCTGAGGCTTCCCGCCGTAGCTGCGCTCCATCCGGTGACCTCAGCGGTCACGGGTTGTGCAAGTCTCCCAGGTCCCGCACACGTCCGCGCTCCTCCCAGCCCGGCGGGGCCCTGACTCATTCCCACGTGATGGGGCAACCAGCTTTTGGAGACTGAACTCGGGAAGAGGAGCAGTGGGGAGGGGCTCCGAGCCAACTGGAAACAGAATGCACTCGGCGTCCACGCTGGCCTCACTGAGGCAGTGTTTGCACGAAGACCCTGGACTAGCTGTCTTTCCTCTTGGTCTCCTACTCCACACCCTTCTCCCCGGCCGCCGGGACGCAGGGCGCACGTGCTGCCGCCCCGCACTTCCTAAGAGTTAGATCTCGTACCTGGTGTCCCCGCCCGGGGCAATGCTTGGTGCCGAAGACCAGCTCTCCAGTTGTCCTCTGCTCCCCGCTAGACCTCAACACTCTGCGAGTCCCCGCGACTCCCCGCGACTCCCCGCGCACGCCCCGCCCTTCTGTGCACCGGATACTCACCTTCTCCACCCATCCGCGCACACACTTCCGAGCGTCCTGGTTTGTTTACTCTCAGTTGACTTTCAGGTTTCTTCCTGGGGAAGAAAATCATTGTGAATATTGCTATCCTTCCTAGTAGCATTTGCATCATTTAACTGTAAGAAGGCTCGAAAAAAATCTACAGTTGTAGGATTGAGCGCATTAGCCATGGGTCAATGCGGGGAACATTTGCAGTTAGAGAGGCCATCCTGTTCACTATCAAATAATGCTGGTAACTGGGGAATTAGCCAGATTGACTAAGAGCAGCCCTTTCTCTTTCTTCCGTCTCTTCTCTTGGTCCCCATCTCTCTGGGCTTCTAAAAACCCTGATACATGCAAAGGCACATGGTAAAACTGGGGCCTGTTGCAATAGTGGTTAATGTGTGTTCGAGGTCTTGGAAAATCTTCAATATGTTTCCTTCATTAGGTGTTTCTCAGACTCTGCCTTGTCATTCAGCTGCTGTCAGCCTGATATTTTTTAAACAGATTGCAGGTGAGAAAGAGAAAAGAAAGAAGGGGAAAAGCAACAACTTTCTGTAAGCATAACTTAAAACTTGAAATTGACTGAGAAAGGACTGGAAAACACCTTATATGAATGCACATTTAAATGTCCCAGAGAATCTGGATAGATACTTGTAAGTGAATTTGATTATTACTCTGTGGTGACTTGTGAATGCAACACAGCGGCAGACAGAAAAATTGGGAACATTGTTTGGACTGGTTGAGATCTGTTAATGATGTGAAATCTTGCACCTAACCATATTGCAATTGAAATGCTAAAGGATTGCTAATGGGTAATTTTTGCAACGATTTTGTTTCTGTGCTATTTGGGGAAAAAGATTGGGATTTTTGCCAAAGGATTATGTGTGCTGCGAGATTCCTAAATGTGATGTGAATATGGAAGGCAACTGGGATACCCACGGGCAGTAAGAGGCCAGGCCTTTGGATGCAGCAGAGCCAGTGAGTTCCCATCTGGGATTTTAGCTCAGCCTGTGCAACGGGCTGTCAGTTTGGATTTTTGTTGACATTTGTGATCCAGCTCTTAGAAAATCAGGCAATCATACAGGAGCATGGAAAAGCCCGGCTCAAACTGTTGGGACTGCGATTGTCTAATTGCTGTGCTTGGTGTATGTTCCGGCCACTTTTGATGTTTGGGTTGGAATGTTAGCAGCTGATAACATGGTGGCTAAGAGTGCAGTCTCTGGAGCTTTGCATGGAATCAAAGTTTGGATCCACTAGCCGCTAGCTGTGTGACGTGGGTGAGTTACTTGAGCATTCTGAATCTTGAGTTCCTCATCTGTACAATCAGGATATTAATGTTGTTGTGAGGCTTAAATGAGTTAATATCACTTAGAAGAGTGCAGGTGGCACTTAACAAACATTGGCTTTTTTATTACTTTCATTATTTAGAGGATATCAGATAGAAATTACATTTGACTTCTAGTAAAGGGTCTATAAATAACTGTGGTTTTAAGCAAACTATGAGATTATTTTATTTATTTTTCCCTTTTTTTTTTTTTTTTTTTTTGTAAAAGAGGTCCAGAGGTGTCAAGTCCAAAACTGGTATGGCAGCTCCAGGGACATAAGATATGCAGGCTCCTTCTGTCCATCTGCTCTGTCATCTGTAGGACATGGCTTCCATCTTAGAGGTTGCTCATGGTCTAAGATAGCTGCTGAAAATCCAGCCATAATATGTGTGTTCCAGGCAGGAAGCAGGAGGAAGTGGTGAAGAACAAAAAGAGAGGAGCATTTCCAGCTGTCTCTTCCCCTTTAAGGAGCTTTTCCTGTGCACTGTGCTCCAACAGCTTCACTTATTTACATTTCCTTAGCGAAAATAAAGTCACAAGGCCATACAATTTTAAAGGAGGCTGAAAAATGTAGTCAGCCCAAATAAAATTGGAGATGTGTTGCTCAGGATGAAGTAGAGAGTGGTATTGATTGGGGAGGCAACCAGTGGTTGATGTCTAATTATATCTGACACAAGAAGGTGTGCTTTTGGATAGTTTTGATTGGCTGTTTATATTGGGGACATGCAAAGTGAGGTGAAAGGTAACTGTGTATACACAAAGGCTTTGGATGAAGTGGTAAACCTTCAAACACTCTGTTGATCATTGAACTGATCTAATGTGTTTGGTGAGCTTTAAAAACAATAGCTGTGAGAACTTCCAGAATAAAATCTGATTAACGGCTTTTATTATAGCATCTCTCAAATTTTCAGTAAAACATCTGTGATGTCACAGCATGGGGTAGTGAGGGGGAATCTTATAGTTACCCTGAAAACTAAGTTAGCAGACAGCATAAACCCAGAAATCTCGGCGGACATTTTAACAAAGATAAATATAGGTTAAGAAAATCCCTCATCTCATTTGCTCCATGACACTGAACATATTGGAAAAACATAAGACCTTTCAAACCTCCCCCACTGAGGAGAGCTCTTGACCCAGAGACTCAACTGACCCTCCGCTGTGCAGTCCTGTGACGTCATCTAGGTTGGTTCTCCTTATCCTTCCTTCTGAACTTTCTGAATCTATTTGAAGACACAATTCCCCAGAAGTTAACTGGGAATAAGATAAGGATCATCACTATCACAACTTCTATTCAACATTGTCTTGCAAGTCCTAGCTAGTATTACAAGGCCAGAAAAAGAAATAAAAGAAATAGGGATTGGATAGTAAGAAATAAAATGGCCATTATTTGCAGATCTGAAAGAATCTACAAAGAATCTACTGATAAATTATTAGAATTATTAATAAATGGCTTGACAAGGATTTCTTATTAGAAGGTCAATATTAAAAACAAAATCAATTGTATTTCTATGTACCAGCAACAGTTAGAAAATGCAATTTTAAAAAAGATACCATTTACAATACAATAAATAAACCTAATAAAAATGGGAAGATCTCCATCCAGAAAACTATAAAACAATATTGAAAGATATTAAAGATGACATGTAAAATATAGATATTCCATGTTCATGGACTGGAAGACTCAGTATTATATTCAGTCTCCTCAAACTGATCTATTACTTTAATGCAATCCCAATAACATGCTAATTCTAAAATTAATATGAATATGCAAAGTACCAGGAATTAGCAAGACATTTTGAACAAGAACAAGATGGGAGAAATTGCCCTAGCTAGCAGTTTCAAGATTTATTACAAAACGACAGCAATTAAGACTTTGTGGTATTTGCTCAGGATGGTAGAATTCATCAATGGATTAGAATAGCAAAACAGAAGTATGGACCCTTGAGTGATGTCAGAGGAGGCGCGTGGAGTAGCGGGGAAAGGAAAGCCTTTTCTATGAATATGCTGGGATATTTGAATGCCCATTTGGAAAAGGATGAAACTTGATTTTCATATCACACACATAAATAAAATCAGGTGAAATATTCTTTTAAAGGAAAAGAAAAATAATAAAGTTCCTACAGATAACATAAAAAATATTTTCATGATCTCCAGATAAGGATCAGAACATGAAATACTAACTCTGAGGAAAAAGATTGATAATATGACTGTATTAAAATAAGAACTTTGGTTCATCAAAAATAGCATTAAGAAAGTGAAAAGGAAAGCCATAGAGGAAGAATATATGCAAAACATGACTGACAAAAGGCTTATATCCAGAATAAAGATCTAGGTTCACAGGATCTTAGGGTTTTGGCTGTCTCTTCAACTTTGGTTAAATAATGCAGTTTTCCAAATGATTGTACCCAAATTCTTCCTTATGTTGCAATAAATGGGGCAGAAATTATTGTGAACAGGAGTCTGCTGCAAAAAGCTGAGCTCAGCCAGAAATCCTGAGAACAGATGAAGGCATCTAGAAAAGGCCAGGAAAACATTGAAAGGAAAGATGGAAGCAGAGATGCAAGAGGAACAGAGTGTAAGAAAAAAAATGAGGAAATGTAATACAATAAATGAAATAAGAGGATTAAAAAGAAAATGGTAGAAGTTGAAAACAATCAAAGAGGAGAACCAACATAGCATAATTGGTCTCCCTAAAAAAGAAAACCAAAATAATGTAAAATAACAAATATTTAAAATATAACAGAAGAAAAACAGGTGTTAAGAAGTTACATGTATACTTAGACTTCCGGGGAAGGATGGTGGAGTAGGGAATTCCAGGACTCAATCCTCCTCCAAAACCAGCTAGTGGGACAGGAAGAAACTGTCCAATTGTTCTGGGGGGAGCACTGTACAGTATCTACAGAAGAACAGGATGGAGAGGCCGAGACAATATGGTAAAGAACTGTGAAGTAACTTGCTCTGCAGTGGCTACTGGCATCCATCCCCAACTCTCAAGGCAAGCCTCCCTGGCTTGGGTTCCTGGCTGGCTGCTGCAGACGGAGATGGACCGTGGAAGCTCTCCAGAAATGGCTGAGTACTGATCATGGCTTTTTTTTCTTGTCCATTTTTTTTTACTGAGATTGTTCATATACTGTACAATTATCCAAAGAGCCAACGTGCACAATCAGTTGCCCATGGTACCATCATACAGCTGTGCATCCATCAATACAATTAATTTTTTCAACAGTTTTTAGAACATTTTCATTACTCCAGAAAAGAAATAAAGACAAAAAAAAAAAAGGAAACTCAAATCCTCCCATACCCCTAACCACTCCCCCTCCATTACTGATTCATAGTTTTGGTATAGTACATTTGTTACTGTTGATGAAAGAATGTTAAAATACTACTAACTGTAATACGTAGTTACAGTAGGTACTTTTTTTTTTCCTATATGCCACTCTATTATTAACTTCTAGTTATAGTGTCATACATTTGTTCTAGTTGTGAGAGAGATTTCTAATATTTGTACTGTTAATCATGGACGTTGTCACCACAAGATTCACTGTTTTATACATTTCCATCTTTTAACCTCCAACTTTCCTTCTGGTGACATGCGTGACTCTGAGCTTCCCCTTTCCACCACATTCACACACCATTCAGCACTGTTAGTTTATTCTCACAACGTGCTACCATCACCTCTGTCCATTTCCCAAACATTTAGGTTCACCCTAGTTGAACATTCTGCTTGTAATAAGCAACCGCTCCCCATTCTTTAGCCCTCATTCTATATCCTGGTAACATATTTCATGTTTATAAGTTTACATATTATAATTAGTTCCTATCAGTGAGACCCTGCAATATTTGTCCTTATGGATCTGTTTTATTTCACTCAATATAGTGCCCACAAGGTTTCTTCATCAACCCATTTTTTTTAAGACAGTTTTGTTCACACACCATACATTCCATCCTAAGTAAACAATCATTGGTTCCTTGTATAGTCACGTATCTATGTATTCAGCACCATCGTCACTATCTATATAAGGACATCTCCATTTCTTCCACAAAGAAGGAGGAAGAGTCAAAAAAGGTAGAGAGACAAAAGAAAAAGAAAAAGAGAGAGAGGGAAAAAACATGACAGCTAGAAAACAAAAGGAAAGATAGTATTAAACTAAAGTAGAATAAAGAGTCAGACAACATCACCAATGCCAGGAGTCCATACACTTCCCTTGTGTCCCTCTCCCCCCATATGCATTTAGCTTTGGTATACTCTCCTTGTTATGTTAAAGGAAGCATAATACAATGTCCCTGTTAATTATAGTTTCCAGTTTGCATTGACCATAACTTCCCCCAATCCCACCCTATCTTTAACACCTTGCAATGTTGACACTCATCCGTTCTACCTCATGTAAAAACATACTTGTACCTTTTATTGCAATCATTGAGCACCCTAGGTTTCACTGAGTTATACAGTCCCAGTCTTTATCTTTCGTCTTTTGTTCTGGTGTCCCACATGGTCCTAACCTTCCTCTTTCAACCATACTCACAGTCATCTTTGTTCAGTGTACTTATATTGCTGTGCTACAATCTCCCCAAATTATTTTCCAAACCTGTCACTCCTGTCTTTTCCTTTCTGTCTGCAGTGCTTCCTTTAGTGTTTCCTGTAGAGCAGATATCTTGTTCACAAACTCTGTCATTGTCTGTCAGAGAATATTTTTTAAGTTCTCCCTTAAATTTGAAGGATGGTTTTGCTGGATATAGGATTTTTGGTTGGTGGCTTTTGTCTTTCAGTATCTTAAATGTATCACCCCCCACTTCCTTCTTGCCTTCATGGTTTCTATTGAGAAATCTGCACATAGTCTTATTACGCTTCCTTTGTATGTGATGGATCGCTTTTCTCTTGCTGCTTTCAGGATTCTCTCTTTATCTTTGATGTTTGGTAATCTGATTATTGTCTTGGTGTAGGCCTATTCAGGTCTATTCTGTTTGGGGTATGCTGCACTTCTTGGATCTGTAATTTTATGTCTTTCATAAGAGATGGGGAATTTTCTTTGATTATTTCCTCTATTATTGCTTCTGCCCCTTTTCCCTTCTACTTCTGGGACACCAATGACACATACATTCCTGCATTTCATGTTGTCCTTCAATTCCCAGAGATGTTGCTCATATTTTGCCATTCTTTTCTCTATCTGTTCTTTTGTATGGAGGCTTTCAGTTGTCTTGTTCTCCAGTTCCTGGGTATTTTCTTCTGCCTCTTGAGATCTGCTGTTGTATGTTTCCATTGTGTCTTTCATCTGTGTGATGCGCCTTTCATTTCCATAGATTCTGCCAGTTGTTTTTTTGAACTTTCGATTTCTACCTTATGCCTTATGTTTGCCTAGTGTTTTCATTATACACTTCATCTCTTTTGCCATATCTTCCCTAAACTTTTTGAATTGATCTAGCATTAGTTGTTTAAATTCCTGTATCTCAGTTGAAGTGTAAGTTTGTTCCTTTGACTGGCCATAACTTCATTTTTCTTAGTATAGGTTGTAGTTTTCTGTTTTCTAGGCATCTGGTTTCCTTGGTTACCCCATCAGGTTTTCCCAGACCAGAATGGGCTCAGGTGTTGGAAGGAGGCAAATAGTATCTGGTTTCCCTGAGGGTGTGTTAGAAGACTGATACACACTGTGAGGTCTCAAGTCACTGTGCTTTTCTGCCCAGCAGGTGGCACCTGTCAGCCTGTAGCTCCAGACTGGGGTAAGGAGGTGTGGCCCATGGCTGTTTTCCCCCAGGCTCGGGGGTCTGGTTCTGAATGGAAAGTGGGTAGTAGAGCTTGGCACCACCTTCTTCCTCTTAGGGAAGATACGCCCCACTAGGGAGAGGTCATTTACATTCGAATACTCTCTCTGCCTGTGGTGTCTCCACCCTTGTCTGCGTCAGAGTGCTGGGAACTGAAAATGGCTGAGGCTTTCTCCACTGAGCCAAAAAAGGGACAGAAAGCCCCCTTCAGGGCCAGTCTGTGGCCACCCTCCAGCTCTCCGAGGTCAGTCGTCACCAAAAGCCTCTGTCTGCTTGTTGGGGATTCATAGCTTGTATTGAGCAGTCCATGTTTGTTAATTAAAACCCCAGTTGGAGCTCAGCTGAGCTATATTCGCTTGCTCATAGAGTGCTGCTATCTAGCACCATGAGGCTTTGCAGTTCACGCTGTGGGGGGAAGGGGCTCCCAGTTTGGATCTGCAGTTTTACTCACAGATTTTATGCTGCGATCTTGGGCATTCCTTCCAATTCAGGTTGGTGTATGATGAGTGGACAATCACGTTTGTTCCCCTGCAGTTATTCTGTATTATTTACTAGTTGTTCCTGGTTGTTTATTAGTTGTTCCAGGGGGACAAACTAGCTTCCACTCCTCTCTGTGCCACCATCTTCTGGCACCCTGATCATGGATTTTACCTGGCAAATTGCAATTGCTAAGTCCTGGCTTTGAGCTGAGGTTTTAGCCCACCCCAGTCAGGACTGCCACTGCCATTGTCTCAACGCCATCTCCAACAGGGACAAATGTGGTGGAGGTTCAAAGATGCAGGGCCTCCTTAAAGCTACATGGAAAAGTTTGCTGAAGAATGCCATCTGCTGGCCAGGCCAGAAAAGTGCAGCTTTAGGGAGCCATCGAAAAGACTTTTTGGCATCTATCCTCTCCCCAGGGCTCTTTGAAACTGGTCTGTGCCCCCTTAATGGTCTTGGCCCTGTTTTGACTGGGAAATATTGACTTGGGAAAGTCCTTTCTCGGGTGAACTTCCTCCCAGAATGTGCCCTCCAGGCAAAAGGAGCTAGAGGCAGCAAGAGAAGAGTGAAAAACAAACAAACAAAACCAAAAATGACAGCAACAACAAAAAACAAACTATAGCTGCTAATGAAACAAACAGAACAGCTCAAGATTCCTAGAGAAGGATCAGAGGAAAGGAAGCTTTCCCCTGGGGGTGAAACAATTGTACAAATAGTGCGATCTTAAAAATTGTACCACATACCCAGGGCAAGACTCACATGAAGGAGAGGTGAAAAAAATCTGATCAGTTAAACTGACAATTCTAAAGGTCTAGAAGAAGTTGAACCAAGTGTCAGAGAAGAGCCTTATCACAAATCCAATCAAATAAAATGCTCTGCAAGAGAGAGAAACTGACCTTCAGAGTAAACTCATCAAGATAATCAGAGGCTCAGACATCAGCAAAAAATTATGAGCCATACTAAGAAACAGGAAGATGTGTCCCAGTCAAAGGAACAAATTAAAACTATGGAGGAGACAGAATTTGGAACAACTTATCAAAAATGTTCAAACAGATCTCCTAAATCAGTTCAAGGAGATTAAGGAAAATATGGCTAAAGAAATAAAGGATATTAAGAAGACACTAGGTGAACATAAAGAAGTATGAAAAGAAACATAATAGAACTTATGTGAATGAAAGGCAAAATAGAAGATATTAAAAATACACTAGAGGCATACAACAGCAGACTTGAACAGGTAGACGAAAGAATTGGCAAATTAGAAGATAGGACAATCAAAATCTCACAGACAATAAAACAGATAGAGAAAAGAATGGAAAAAAATTGAGAAGGGGCTCAGGGAATTGACTGACAGTGCAAAGCACACAAACATCCATATCATTGGTGTCCCAGAAGGAGAAGAGAAGGGAGAAGGGGCAGAATGAATATTTGAGGAAATAATGGCTGAAAATTTCTCTACTCTTATGAAAGACATAAATATACATGTCCAAGAAGCTCTACATAATCTAAACAGAATAAATCCTAACAGATCTATTCTGAGACTCATAACAATCAGAATGTGAAATGCCAAAGACAGAGAATTCTGAAAGCAGCAAAAATGATTCATTGCATACAAGGGAACTGCAATACGACTAAATGCCAATTTCTCATCAGAAATCATGGAGGTGAGAAGTCAGTGGTATAATATATTTAAGGTACTGAAAGTGAAAAACTGCCAGCCAAGAATTCCTTATCTGGCAAAACTTTCCTTCATATATGAGGGAAAATATAAAATATCCACTGATAAACAGAAACTGAGACAAATTGTCAACAAGAAACCAGCCCTACAAGAAAAACTAAAGGGAGTGCTTCAGGCTGAAAGGAAAAGGCAGGAGAGAGGATTGGGGAAGAGGGTAGAAATGAAGGTTGTCAATAAGGGTAACTAAAAGGGTAAAAAGAGACAAGAATAAGATATGACATACAAAAAACAAAGGATAAAATGGTTGAAGTAAGTACAGCCTTTACAGTAGTAACACTGAATGTTAATGGATTAAGCCCCCCAATCAAAAGGGACAGATTGGGAAAATGAATAAAAAGTACGATCCATCTATATGCTGAATACAAGAGACTCATCTTAGACCCAAGGACACAAACAAGTTGAAAGAGAAAGGTTGGACAAAGGTATTCCATGCAAACAGTAACAAAAAAGGGCTGGGGTAGCTATACTAATTTAGGATAAAATAGACTTTAAATGCAAACTGTTATAAGAAACAAAGAAGAACACTATATATTAATAAAAGGGGCCAATCCACCAAAATAAAAATAACAATCATAATATTTATCCACCTGACCAGGGTGCCCCAAAATAACATGAGGTAAACCCTGGCAAAACTGAAGGGAGAAACAGACTTCTCTACAATAATTGTTGGAGACTTCAATACACCACTCTTATCAATAGATAGAAGATCTAGGTAGAATATCAATAAGGAAACAAAGAACCTGAATATTATGATAAATGAACTAGACCTAACAAAGATATACAGAACACTGTACTCCAAAACAGCAGGAGAGACATTCTTCTTAAGTGCTCATGGATCATTCTCCAGGATGGACCACATGTTGGGTCACAAAACAAGTCTCAATAAATTTAAAAAGATTGAAATTATACAGAGCACTTACTCTGACCACAATGGAATGAAGCTGGAAATCAATATTAGGCAGATTTCATAAACACATGAAAGTTAAACAACACACTTCTAAATAATCAGTAGGTCAAAGAAGAAATTGCAAAAGAAATCCATAAATATCTTGAGACCAATGAAACTTAGAACACAACATATCAAAATTTATGGCATGAAGTGAAGGCAGTGCTGAAAGGGAAATTTATAGTCCTAAATGCCTACATTAAAAAAGTAGAAAGAGCTAAAGTCAAAGATCCAACTGCATACCTGGAAGAACTAGAAAAATAACAGCAAACTAATCCCAAAGCAAGCAGAAGGAAAGAAATAACAAAATTAGAGCAGAAGTAAATGACATTGAGAATTAAAAAATAGAATTAACAAAACCAAAAGTTGGTTCTTTAGTAGGATCAATAATATTGACAAACCCTTAGCTAGACTGACAAAAACAAAAACAAAAACAAAAAATAAAAATAAAAAGAGAAGATGCAAATAAATAAAAGCAGAAATGAGAGGGGGAACATTAGTAGTGATCCCACAAAAATAAAAAGGATCAAAGAGGATACTACAAACAACTGTATGTCAACAAACTAGGCAACTTGGATGAAATGGACAAATTCTTAGAAACACACGAACAACCGCTGAAATAGATCCTAACAGACCAATTACAAGAGATGGAATCAGTCATCAAAAACCTCCCAACAACAAAAAAGTCTGGGACCAGATGGCTTCACAGGTGAATTCTCCCAAGCATTCCAAGAAGAATTAATACAAACCCTGCTGAAACTCTTCCAAAAAATTGAAGAGGAGGGGACACTACCTAGCTCATTCTATGAAGCCAACATCCAGATAAAACCAAAGCCAGATAAAGATACTACAAGAAAAGAATTTACAGACCAATATGTCTTATGAATATAGGTGCAAAAATCCTCAACAAAATACTGGCAAATTGAGTCCAACAGCACATTAAAGGAATTATACTCCATGATCAAGTGGGTTTTATCCCAGGCAGGCAAGGGTGGTTCAACACAAGAAAATCATGTTGCTACTTCCCCATCTTGCCCTGAAGACAGACATCACTAACCTATCACAGCTCTTTTCCTTGCAGAGAGTGGTTACTATTTCCTTGATTATTAAATACATAGTACTAATAAAAGGATGAAAATTTTCATGGAAAGAGGTTTGGGAAAAGACCTTATCAACCTGGAAGTCCAAGGTCTTTCCGTAAATAATGTTGCCTGGCCATCAGTGCTAGAGGATAAATAAGGAAAAGAAAGAACTAGTTACATGCCTTTAGTTTTTCCTTCCTAAATAAACCAAATGACATGATAGTTCAGTCACTCAACATGCACCGATCAAGGAGAACAATTGGAGAGCTCAGTATTTAGCCAAGGACAGATGCCAATACTGAGCCAAGGCAACCTTCCTGGTGGCATCCCAAAGTACATGACAGAGATATGCTCCACTGGCTGTGGCTGGTATCTGTAATTCCCCTTCTCAGAGAGCTGTTGGCTCCAGGGGCTTGGATACACTGAGAATGAAAGGAAAGCATAGGTGGGACTAAGAATGGGGTAATCTTAACCAGTTTCTGAATGTTTTTATATGGTGAAAGAGATGAAGGTGGTGGGAGCAGCAGCTGGGATGTTGCCTTTCATTCAAGTGTGGGTGGAATGAACACTTGACTTGTAAAACTAGGGCTTCCCATAACTAGCACAAAGTCAACAAACAAGGAGAGTCAACAAGGATGTACAGAGCACATTTTTAATGGCCTGTGTGAGGATAAATGCCAAGAAGCAGAGAGTCCTTGGCATGGTTCTTCTTCTTCCCCCAAAGCACTGCTCTAAATGACGCAAATGGCGCCTGAGCTGCCTCCAGAACATGAGAAGGCTACTCATGGCCGGTGGGGGAACTCTTTGGCCAAGGGACAGACTTCCGCCCAACATAAGTGACCTGAAGTGACTTTGCAGAATTCTCTTCAAGAGGGCTTGCATGTCAAACAAGCAAGCAAAACCATAGAGAGTAGAAACAAACTCTCCTCTTGCTTAGACTCCCATGGCCCGTCTTGTCCCTGGCTCCTGACCTTTCAAGACAGTGAGAAGGCCCTGGAGGTCATGCCAAAGGGTTAACCCTCTCCCCACAGTGGGCCTTTCTGTGGGTGAATCATCTGAGGTAGGACCACATGAGACCAAGAGAACCGGTTTGTATGTCTCCTTTGGGAGTGGCACTGGACACAAAGAGAAGATAAAGGGTTGAAGTAGGGCGAAGCATCAAGAGGGGCCTGTTTGCTCAGAGTTGTCTGTGTGGGAAATGAATCACTCCTCAGATTGCAGTGGAATAAGAATAACACCTTCCAGGTGCCAGATCATTTCCCCACTTGCCCTCTACCCTCACCTACTGGCCTTCTTTTTCTTCTCATTCCTCTCTACCCTTCAGAACCTCAGGTGTCCTAATTCCTCAAGAAGCTATTCCCTGCCCCCAATTCCCCCTCCACCCATAACATCGTCTTTTTCCACATCCAAATTCCTTGGGCTACCTTGTCTAAATTGGCCGCCTCTTCTTAACATCCAGATTTCTAGACATGATGCAAGTCAATTTATATATATCACTGCCTTTAGTTCTCCCCTGAATTCAATGATTCAGTGAGGTGGCTATTACTTACCTCATATTAGGCAGCTCAGAAAAGTTAAGTAACTTTCTCAACATCAAAAGCTAGTAAGTGGTAGAGTTAGGATTCAAACCCAGTAGTGTTTGTTCTTAACCTCTGTTCTTGTGCTTTCCAAAGTGTGTCCTTTATAAGACAGGCATTCCATAAACTTTAAGTGGGAATGCTGTAAAAGAATTTGAAAAAATTATTCTTCAAAAATAAACATTATGTACCTAGTCTCATTATTAAGGAATAATACATACCTCAAAAAATGGTGTTTAATACATTGCCCTACCATTATTTATTTATGAAAGTGGTGTCATATCTTGCACTTCCAGTATTTCCCGATGGGGGTGCTGTTGGTCTTTTAGTCTTGTACATTGCAGAATGTTTTGTACTCCTGGTCCCCACCAATTAAATGCCTGCCTATGGGGTCCTCAGTCATTGTACAGTCAAAATCCAATCCCCCCCCCCAGTACCCCTGTATATGCAAATGCCCCCTAGGTGTATGGATGTTATTGCCTCTAGTTGAGGATAACTGCTCCTAGACTGATTACCATGAAGTCAGGGACTATGTTTTTCTCACTCATCAAATGCATCCCTACCATCTGGTACATAGTAGGCCCTTAGATAAATATCAGGAAGTCACCTAATGTATGCATGTGTGATGATTGACAGACGGGCAGCATTTAATCATTATGTTGGATGTTGTCTAATTTAATCTCATCTTGTCTATATGATCTCAAGATGTCTGTGATATTCAATGTTCATTGTATAGTAGACACATGAATCAACTTTTGGTAATTTCTTCCAGCAATTAAATCATCTGACTACTTAATCCAAGCATGAATAATGTGATCTTGTGAACTTCTGTTCTGCCCTATCCACACACCCTAAAATTATGTTTTTAAATGTTTGGGTGAAGCCAGATTATGCAACTCTGCCTACTAATAGGTACTAATCAACAAAAATCATTCATTCTTTCTCACCTTCTACTGCTGTTGATTCCTTTTTCATGTACAGTTCTGAGACTCACATTGTCCACTTGCTCTTCTCTTTTATTCTTAATACTGGCACTCATGAAACTTGCTTGCTCAGAACATTCCCTTTCTCATGTTGATCACTTCCTCCAAGAAAGCTCCTCTCCTCAACTCCAAAGATGCAATCTAGTGTAGTGCCCCCTTGAGGAGCCTGTGGAGAATGCAGGGGTATTCGCCTACCCCACCTCCATGGTTGCTAACATGACCACAGACATAGGGGACTGGTGGTTTGATGGGTTGAGCCCTCTACCATAAGTTTTACCCTTGGGAAGACGGTTGCTGCAAAGGAGAGGCTAGGCCTCCCTGTATTTGTGCCTAAGAGTCTCCTCCTGAATGCCTCTTTGTTGCTCAGATGTGGCCCTCTCTCTCCTGGCTAAGCCAACTTGAAAGGTGAAATCACTGCCCTCCTCCCCCTACGTGGGATCAGACACCCAGGGAAGTGAATCTCCCTGGCAACGTGGAATATGACTCCCAGGGAGGAATGTAGACCTGGCACCGTGGGACGGAGAACATCTTCTTGACCAAAAGGGGGATGTGAAAGGAAATGAAATAAGCTTCAGTGGCAGAGAGATTCCAAAAGGAGCCGAGAGGTCACTCTGGTGGGCACTCTTATGCACACTTTAGACAACCCTTTTTAGGTTCTAAAGAATTGGGGTAGCTGGTGGTGGATACCTGAAACTATCAAACTACAACCCAGAACCCATGAATCTCGAAGACAGTTGTATAAAAATGTAGCTTATGAGGGGTGACAATGGGATTGGGAAAGCCATAAGGACCAAACACCACTTTGTCTAGTTTATGGATGGATGTGTAGAAAAGTAGGGAAGGGAAACAGACAGACAAAGGTACCCAGTGTTCTTTTTTACTTCAATTGCTCTTTTCACTCTAATTATTATTCTTGTTATTTTTGTGTGTATGCTAATGAAGGTGTCAGGGATTGATTTAGGTGATGAATGTACAACTATGTAATGGTACTGTAAACAATCGAAAGTACAATTTGTTTTGTATGACTGCGTGGTATGTTAATATATCTCAATAAAATGATTAAAAAAAAAAAAAAAAAAAAAAGATGCAATCTAGAACCTAAACAAATGGAAAGACATCTTTGCTCAAGGATTGGAAGACTAAATATTTTAAGATGTCAATATTACCAAAGTGATTTGTAGATTCAATGCAATCCCAATCAAAATTCCAGCAGCCTTCGTCACAGAAATGGAAACCCTAATTATCAAATTTATATGGAAGGGCAAGGGGGCCCAAATATACAAAACCGTCTTGAAAAGGAAAAACAAATTTGGAGGACTCACACTTTCCAATCTTAAAACTTTTTACAAGCCACAGAAATCAAAGCAGCATGGTACTGGCACAAGGACAGACATACAGACCAATGGAATTGAATTGAGAGCTCAGAAACCAATGCTTTCATTTATGGCCAGTTGATTTTTGACAAGGGAGCAGAGACCACTTCATTGGGAAGAAAAGTCTCTTCAATAAAACGGTGTTGGGAAAACTGGATCTCAATTTGCAAAAAAGAAAAGAGGACCCCCTACCTCACACCATATACAAAAAATCAACTCAAAATGGATCAAAGACCTTAATATTAGAGCTAGAACTATCAAACTTCTAGAAGAAAATGTAGGGAAGCCTCTTCAGGACCTTGTGTTAGGCAATGGTTCCTTAGACTTTACACCCCAAATACAAACAACCAAAGAAAAAATAGATAAATGAGACCTCATCAAAATTAAAAACTTTTGTACCTCAAAGGCCTTTATCATGAAAGTAAAATAACAACCTACACAATGGGAGAAAATATTTGGAAACCACGTATCTGATGAAGGCTTAACATCCAGAATATTTAAAGAAGTCCTTCAACTCAGCAACAAAATGACAAACAACCCAATTAAAAATGGGCCAAGGGGAGGCGGGGCAAGATGGCAGACTGGTGAGCTGTATGTTTTAGTTACTCCTCCAGGAAAGTAGGTAGAAAGCCAGGAATTCCGTGGACTGGACACCACAGAGCAATCTGACTTTGGGCATACTTCATACAACACTCATGAAAACGTGGAACTGCTGAGATCAGCGAAATCTGTAAGTTTTTGCGGCCAGGGGACCCGCGCCCCTCCCTGCCAGGCTCAGTCCCATGGGAGGAGGGGCTGTCAGCTCCGGGAAGGAGAAGGGAGAACTGCAGTGGCAGCCCTTATCGGAAACTCATTCTGCTGATCCAAACTCCAACCACAGATAGATGGAGACCAGACACCAGAGAATCTGAGAGCACCCAGCCCAGCAGAGAGGAGACAGGCATAGAAAAAAAACAACACGAAAAACTCCAAAATAAAAGCGGAGGATTTTTGGCGTTCTGGTGAACATAGAAAGGGGAAGGGCAGAGCTCAGGCCCGAGCTCAGGCCCTGAGGCACATATGCAAATCCCGAAGAAAAGCTGATCTCTCTGACCTGTGGACCTTTCCTTAATGGCCCTGGTTGCTTTGTCTCTTAGCATTTCAATAACCCATTAGATCTCTGAGGAGGGCCCTTTTTTTTTTTTAATCCTTTTTTCTTTTTCTAAAACAATTACTCTAAGAAGCCCAATACAGAAAGCTTCAAAGACTTGCAATTTGGGCAGGTCAAGTCAAGAGCAGAACTAGGAGAGCTCTGAGACAAAAGGCAATAATCCAGTGGCTGAGAAAATTCACTAAACACCACAACTTCCCAAGAAAAGGGGGGTGTCCGCTCACAGCCATCATCCTGGTGGACAGGAAACACTCCTGCCCATCGCCAGCCCCATAGACCAGAACTGCCCCAGACAACCCAGTGTGACGGAAGTGCTTCAAATAACAGGCACACACCACAAAACTGGGCGTGGACATTAGCCTTCCCTGCAACCTCAGCTGATTGTCCCAGAGTTGGGAAGGTAGAGCAGTGTAAATTAACAAAGCCCCATTCAGCCATCATTTCAGCAGACTGGGAGCCTCCCTACACAGCCCAGCAGCCCAGAACTGCCCTGGGGGGATGGCACTCACCTGTGACATAGCACAGTCATCCCTCAACAGAGGACCCGGGGTGCACGGCCTGGAAGAGGGGACCACTTGCAAGTCTCAGGAGCCATACGCCAATACCAAGGACTTGTGGGTCAGTGGCAGAGACAAACTGTGGCAGGACTGAACTGAAGGATTAGACTATTGCAGCAGCTTTAAAACTCTAGGATCACCAGGGAGATTTGATTGTTAGAGCCACCCCCCCCCCTCCCTGACTGCCCAGAAACACGCCCCATATACAGGGCAGGCAACACCAACTACACACGCAAGCTTGGTACACCAATTGGACCCCACAAGACTCACTCCCCCACTCACCAAAAAGGCTAAGCAGGGGAGAACTGGCTTGTGGAGAACAGTAGCTCTTGGGCGCCACCTGCTGGTTAGTTAGAGAAAGTATACTCCACGAAGCTGTAGATCTGATAAATTAGAGATAAGGACTTCAATTGGTCTACAAACCCTAAAAGAACCCTATCAAGTTCAGCAAATGCCACGAGGCCAAAAACAACAGAAAATTATAAAGCATATGAAAAAACCAGACGATATGGAGAACCCAAGCCCAAGCACCCAAATCAAAAGACCAGAAGAGACACAGCACCTAGAGCAGCTACTCAAAGAACTAAATATGAACAATGAGACCATAGTACGGGAGACAAAGGAAATCAAGAAGACCCTAGAAGAGCATAAAGAAGACATTGCAAGACTAAATAAAAAAATGGATGATCTTATGGAAATTAAAGAAACTGTTGACCAAATTAAAAAGATTCTGGACACTCATAGTACAAGACTAGAGGAAGTTGAACAACGAATCAGTGACCTCGAAGATGACAGAATGGAAAATGAAAGCATAAAAGAAAGAATGGGGAAAAAAATTGAAAAAATCGAAACGGACCTCAGGGATACGATAGATAATACAAAACGTCCGAATATAAGACTCATTGGTGTTCCACAAGGGGAAGACAAGGGTAAAGGTCTAGGAAGAGTATTCAAAGAAATTGTTGGGGAAATCTTCCCAAATCTTCTAAACACCATAAATACACAAATCATAAATGCTCAGCGAACTCCAAATAGAATAAATCCAAATAAACCCACTCCGAGACATATACTGATCACACTGTCAAACACAGAAGAGAAGGAACAAGTTCTGAAAGCAGCAAGAGTAAAGCAATTCACCACATACAAAGGAAACAGCATAAGACTAAGTAGTGACTACTCAGCAGCCACCATGGAGGCGAGAAGGCAGTGGCACGATATATTTAAAATTCTGAGTGAGAAAAATTTCCAGCCAAGAATACTTTATTATTTTATTCAAGAAATGCCTTCATGGTTATAACGTTGAATGTAAATGGATTAAACTCCCCAATTAAAAGATATAGATTTGCAGAATGGATCAAAAAAAATGAACCATCAATATGTTGCATACAAGAGACTCATCTTAGACACAGGGACACAAAGAAAGTGAAAGTGAAAGGATGGAAAAAATATTTCATGCAAGCTACAGCCAAAAGAAAGCAGGTGTAGCAATATTAATCTCAGATAAAATAGACTTCAAATGCAGGGATGTTTTGAGAGACAAAGAAGGCCACTACATACTAATAAAAGGGGCAATTCAGCAAGAAGAAATAACAATCGTAAATGTCTATGCACCCAATCAAGGTGCCACAAAATACATGAGAGAAACACCGGCAAAACTAAAGGAAGCAATCGATGTTTCCACAATAATTGTGGGAGACTTCAACACATCACTCTCTCCTATAGATAGATCAACCAGACAGAAGACCAATCAGGAAATTGAAAACCTAAACAATCTGATAAATGAATTAGATTTAACAGACATCTACAGGACATTACATCCCAAATCACCAGGATACACATACTTTTCTAGTGCTCACGGAACTTTCTCCAGAATAGATCATATGCTGGGACATAAAACAAGCCTCAATAAATTTAAAAAGATTGAAATTATTCAAAGCACATTCTCTGACCACAATGGAATACAATTAGAAGTCAATAACCATCAGAGACTTAGAAAATTCACAAATACCTGGAGGTTAAACAACACACTCCTAAACAATCAGTGGGTTAAAGAAGAAACAGCAAGAGAAATTGCTACATATATAGAGACGAATGAAAATGAGAACACAACATACCAAAACCTATGGGATGCAGCAAAAGCAGTGCTAAGGGGGAAATTTATAGCACTAAACGCATATATTAAAAAGGAAGAAAGAGCCAAAATCAAAGAACTAATGGATCAACTGAAGAAGCTAGAAAATGAACAGCAAACCAATCCTAAACCAAGTACAAGAAAAGAAATAACAAGGATTAAAGCAGAAATAAATGACATAGAGAACAAAAAAACAATAGAGAGGATAAATATCACCAAAAGTTGGTTCTTTGAGAAGATCAACAAGATTGACAAGCCCCTAGCTAGACTGACAAAATCAAAAAGAGAGAAGACCCATATAAACAAAATAATGAATGAAAAAGGTGACATAACTGCAGATCCGGAAGAAATTAAAAAAATTATAAGAGGATACTATGAACAACTGTATGGCAACAAACTGGATAATGTGGAGGAAATGGACAATTTCCTGGAAACATATGAACAACCTAGACTGACCAGAGAAGACATAGAAGACCTCAACCAACCCATCACAAGCAAAGAGATCCAATCAGTCATCAAAAATCTTCCCACAAATAAATGCCCAGGGCCAGATGGCTTCACAGGGGAATTCTACCAAACTTTCCAGAAAGAACTGACACCAATCTTACTCAAAACTCTTTCAAAACATTGAAGAAAATGGAACACTACCTAACTCATTTTATGAAGCTAACATCAATCTAATACCAAAACCAGGCAAAGATGCTACAAAAAAGGAAAACTACCGGCCAATCTCCCTAATGAATATAGATGCAAAAATCCTCAACAAAATACTTGCAAAATCGAATCCAAAGACACATTAAAAAAATCATACACCATGACCAAGTGGGGTTCATTCCAGGCATGCAAGGATGGTTCAACATAAGAAAATCAATCAATGTATTACAACACATTAACAAGTCAAAAGGGAAAAATCAATTGATCATCTCAATAGATGCTGAAAAAGCATTTGACAAAATCCAACATCCCTTTTTGATAAAAACACTTCAGAAAGGTAGGAATTGAAGGAAACTTCCTCAACATGATAAAGAGCATATATGAAAAACCCACAGCCAGCATAGTACTCAATGGTGAGAGACTGAAAGCCTTCCCTCTAAGATCAGGAACAAGACAAGGATGCCCGCTGTCACCACTGTTATTCAACATTGTGCTGGAAGTGCTAGCCAGGGCAATCCGGCAAGACAAAGAAATAAAAGGCATCCAAATTGGAAAAGAAGAAGTAAAACTGTCATTGTTTGCAGATGATATGATCTTATATCTAGAAAACCCTGAGAAATCGACGATACAGCTACTAGAGCTAATAAACAAATTTAGCAAAGTAGCGGGATACAAGGTTAATGCACATAAGTCAGTAATGTTTCTATATGCTAGAAATGAACAAACTGAAGAGACACTCAAGAAAAAGATACCATTTTCAATAGCAACTAAAAAATCAAGTACCTAGGAATAAACTTAACCAAAGATGTAAAAGACCTATACAAAGAAAACTACATAACTCTACTAAAAGAAATAGAAGGGGACCTTAAAAGATGGAAAAATATTCCATGTTCATGGATAGGAAGACTAAATGTCATTAAGATGTCAATTCTACCCAAACTCATCTACAGATTCAATGCAATCCCAATCAAAATTCCAACAACCTACTTTGCAGACTTGGAAAAGCTAGTTATCAAATTTATTTGGAAAGGGAAGATGCCTTGAATTGCTAAAGACACTCTAAAAAGAAAAACGAAGTGGGAGGACTTACACTCCCTGACTTTGAAGCTTATTATAAAGCCACAGTTGCCAAAACAGCATGGTACTGGCACAAAGATAGACATATAGATCAATGGAATCGAATTGAGAATTCGGAGACAGACCCTCAGATCTATGGCCGACTGATCTTTGATAAGGCCCCCAAAGTCACTGAACTGAGTCATAATGGTCTTTTCAACAAATGCGGCTGGGAGAGTTGGATATCCATATCCAAAAGAATGAAAGAGGACCCCTACCTCACCCCCTACACAAAAAATTAACTCAAAATGGTCCAAAGATCTCAATATAAAAGAAAGTACCATAAAACTCCTAGAAGATAATGTAGGAAAACATCTTCAAGACCTTGTATTAGGCGGCCACTTCCTAGACTTTACAACCCAAAGCACAAGCAACAAAAGAGAAAATAGATAAATGGGAAACTCCTCAAGCTTAGAAGTTTTCTGCACCTCAAGGAATTCTCAAAAAGGTAAAGAGGGCAGCCAACTCAATGGGAAAAAAATTTTTGGAAACCATGTATCTGACAAAAGACTGATATCTTGCATATATAAGAAATCCTACAACTCAATGACAATAGTACAGTCGGCCCAATTATAAAATGGGCAAAAGATATGAAAAGACAGTTCTCTGAAGAGGGAATACAAATGGCCAAGAAACACATAAAAAAATGTTCAGCTTCACTAGCTATTAGAGAGATGCAAATTAAGACCACAATGAGATACCATCTAACACCGGTTAGAATGGCTGCCAATTAAACAAACAGGAAACTACAAATGCTGGAGGGGATGTGGAGAAATTGGAACTCTTATTCATTGTTGGTGGGACTGTATAATGGTTCAGCCGCTCTGGAAGTCAGTCTGGCAGTTCCTTAGAAAACTAGATATAGAGTTACCATTCGACCCAGCGATTGCACTTCTCGGTATATACCCGGAAGATCGGAAAGCAGTGACACGAACAGATATCTGCACGCCAATGTTCATAGCAGCATTATTCACAATTGCCAAGAGATGGAAACAACCCAAATGTCCTTCAACAGATGAGTGGATAAATAAATGTGGTATATACACACGATGGAATACTATGCGGCAGTAAGAAGGAACGATCTTGTGAAACATATGACAACATGGATGAACCTTGAAGACATAATGCTGAGCGAAATAAGCCAGGCAAAAAGAGAAACATTATATGCTACCACTAATGTGAACTTTGAAAAATGTAAAACAAATGGTTTATAATGTAGAATGTAGGGGAACTAGCAATAGAGAGCAATTAAGGAAGGGGGAACAATAATCCAAGAAGAACAGAAGCTATTAACGTTCTGGGGATGCCCAGGAATGACTATGGTCTGTTAATTTCTGATGGATATATTAGGAGCAAGTTCACAGAAATGTTGCTATATTAGGTAACTTTCTTGGGGTAAAGTAGGGACATGTTGGAAGTTAAGCAGTTATCTTAGGTTAGTTGTCTTTTTCTTACTCCCTTGTTATGGTCTCTTTGAAATGTTCTTTTATTGTATGTTTGTTTTCTTTTTAACTTTTTTCATACAGTTGATTTAAAAAAGAAGGGAAAGTTAAAAAAAAAAAAAGAAAAACAAGGAAAAAAAAAAAGATGTAGTGCCCCCTTGAGGAGCCTGTGGAGAAATGCAGGGTATTCGCCTACCCCACCTCCATGGTTGCTAACATGACACACAGACATAGGGGACTGGTGTTGGATTGGGTCCTGCCGCCGTCTGCACCCCACATAAGGTTTTACCCTTGGGAAGACGGGTTGCTGCAAAGGAGAGGCTAGGCCTCCCTATGGTTGTGCCTAAGAGCCTCCTCCCAATGCCTCTTTGTTGCTCAGATGTGGCCCTCTCTCTCTAGGCTAAGCCAACTTGAAAAGGGTGAAATCACTGCCCTCCCCCCTACGTGGGATCAGACACCCAGGGGAGTGAATCTCCTGGGCAACGTGGAATATGACTCCCGGGGAGGAATTAGACCCGGCAATCGTGGGACGGAGAACATCTTCTTGACCAAAAGGGGGATGTGAAAGGAAATGAAATAAGCTTCAGTGGGCAGAGAGATTCCAAAAGGAGCCGAGAGTCACTCTGGTGGCCACTCTTACGCACACTTTAGACAACCCTTTTTAGGTTCTAAAGAATTGGGGTAGCTGGTGGTGGATACCTGAAACTATCAAACTACAACCCAGAACCCATGAATTCTCGAAGACAGTTGTATAAAAATGTAGCTTATGAGGGGTGACAATGGGATTGGGAAAGCCATAAGGACCACACTCCACTTTGTCTAGTTTATGGATGGATGAGTAGAAAAATAGGGGAAGGAAACAACAGACAAAGGTACCCAGTGTTCTTTTTACTTCAATTGCTCTTTTTCACTCTAATTAGTATTCTTGGTTATTTTTGTGTGTGTGCTAATGAAGGTGTCAGGGATTGATTTAGGGTGATGAATGTACCAACTATGTAATGGTACTGTAAACAATCGAAAGTACGATTGTTTGGTATGACTGCGTGGTATGTGAATATATCTCAATAAAAATGAAGATTAAAAAAAAAAATGGGCCAAGGATTTAAATAGACATTTCTCCAGGAAGATATACAAATGGCTAATAAGTATATGAAAAGATGCTCAACATCATTAGTCATTAAAGAAAGGGAAATTAAAACTACAATAAGTACCACTTCATACCTACTAGGATGACTATTATTTAAAAATCTGGAAAAAAAGTTGTTGACAACGATGCTGAGAAACAGGAACCCTTGTACATTGCTGGTTGGAATGTAAAATGGAGAAGCTGTTATGGAAAACAGTTTGGTGGTTCCTCAGAAAGTTAAACCTGGCAATTCTACTCCTAGGTATATAACCCAATGTAATTGAAAGCAGGGATTCAGACAGATAATTGTATACCAATGTTCACTGAAACATTATTCACAATTGTCAAAAAGTGGAAGCAAACCAAGTGTCCATCAATGGATGAATGGATAAACAAAATGTGGCATATCCATACAATGGAATATTATTTAGCTGTAAAAAGAAATGAAGTACTGTACATGCTACAACATGGACATGGATGAACCTTGAAGACATGCTGAGTGACACAAAAGGGCAAAGATTGTATGATTTCTCTAATGTGAAATACTTAGAATAAGCAAATTCATAGAAATAGAAAACAGAGTAGTGGTTACAGCAGTAGGGGAAGGGAAAATGGGGAGTTATTACTAAATAAGTATGAGTTTTGTTTTGGGATGATGGAAATAGTCTGGAAATAGATAAAACTATACAGTGTTGTCAATATACTTAACATAAAAGAATGGTCCACTTACAATGGTTAAAATGCTTTTTATGTTGTGTAGATTTTGCCACAATTAAAAGTAAAAAAAAAAGAAAGATAAGGTGACCAGGGTTGGGGGGAAGGGGTGGGAATGGGGAGCTAATGCTGAAATTGTGCAGAGCTTCTATTTATGGTGATGGAATAGTTTTGGTAGTGGATAGAGGTGATGGTAGCACAGCATTGTGAGTAGAATTAACACCACTGAATTATATATTTGAATGTATACAACTTTATGTGGTATATATGTTACTAGAATAAAAATTTTAAAAAACAACAATAGCTATAGGACTGTACAATGCAAACAGTGAACCCTAATGTAAACTATGGACTTCAGTTAATAATATAATTCTAACAATATTGGTTCATCAATTGTAACAAATGTACTACATAATGTAAAATGTTAATAACAGAAAACTGGGTATGTGTGGGGGTGATATCCAGGAACTCTGTACTTTCTGCGTAACTTTTCTGTAAACCTACAATTTCTTTCTCTCTCTCTGAAAAAAAAAAAAGGAAGATGCAACCTAGACAGAAAAAGCAGCATGGACCTGTGGTGGCCACGCATTGCCCAGGTGTCTCTAGTGGTCCATTTTCAATTTCTGTGTGAAGACCCACGGTTCATGTCACCCAGCCCCTAGCTGGGCTTACTCTGGTCCATTCTTTGTTTGCTCTCCAAGAATCTGTTCTTCTCCCTCTTTTGTTTTCTTACCTTTTCACTGGTTTCAGCATCTCTGATGGACACAGGAATAAGTATTTATGGAAGGGCAGGTGGGGAGGGTGAGCAGTGTTGGCCCCAGTGGAGGAGGACAGGCTTTGGGGGAGCTCGTTCAGCCAGAGGGGCTGTGGTAGGATAAGAGGGTGTCAGGCAAGCTAAGGCTGCAGCCATATTGGAGCAAGGTCCCGTCAAGCTGTGGGCCCAAAGAGGGTTGCAGTGGGAGGTGAGGCATGATGATGGAGAGGCTGGCCTGGAGGGACGTGGAAATACAGACCCAAAGCCAGGCAGAGAGGCTGTCCTGGGTGATAAGTTCCTCTCTACACAATCAGAGTGATCTGGAAAGGCTTTCAGAAAGAGCTGCCATGGGATTTGGGGCTTCAGAAAGGGTAAGATACAGAGAGTTAAAGAGGAGTCTGACAAGCTGAGAACAGAGTCACACCTGGAAATCATACTTGGATGGGGGCATTGACGTCTTCTGATCGGCTGAAATCACCTTGTGCTAATTGGCCCAGCTGTTGGGCCACGATTTTGGTTCACGAGGAAAGTAGAGGTAACTTCTTGCAGTGAAGTCACCCTAGTGACTGATTTATACTTCTCAGGATACGTCATGTTTCCATTTGTTCTCAAAAAATCTGACCAAATTAAATTCAGTGGGTTCTGCGGTGAGATGCCCACAAGCATGAGGCTTTTGAAAAACAGTTGAAAACACGTGTGCATCTACCATTTACAAAGTTTAAGCAAACTACTATCTTGAATGAGGACAGAATATGTCTCTCTCTCACTGCAGAGTGTTAAACGAGAGAGGGAATTTATTAACCTGGGTCCAGCAAGGCTCTTGCCCAGGAAAAATCTGAGATCAGTGGTCACAACCTCAAATGTTTACTGGAAGATAACATAAATATGCAACAAGATGATTGTGATGCAACAAGAAATGGTGATACTTTGGCAAACTTGAGCGCCTGTGCCCAGATAACGAGAAACGCTGCTGTTCTGTCCCCTGCTTTGTTGCCAGGCAAGAATGAGAGTCTACCATGGCTGGATTTTGTAATATTTCAAGAGAAGCCAGAATTGTTGAGGTTTTGCAGGAAATTTCCCAATCTAACGACTATTGTATGGGCTGCTCAAAATGTGCCTGTGGGACACCTCCTGCCATGGACAGCCAGTTTCTAGTCTTGTCTAGAGGCTACCGAGCTGTGGACATCTGTAGGAAAACATTTCGTCTCCTTAATCTGACGTGAAGGATCCTTGGCTCCTTCTCCAGATGTATCTTCCTCTGTGCTTCACTCATGCTTTACCCTTCAGCCCTGCTGAGCTATCTCTAGCTTGTCTAAAGCACAAGGAACAAAGACTCAATCCTAACCATGGCCCCAAACCCGAGGAAAATGGAGGTTTGTTGTAAGACTGAGCTGAGACTATATGGAAAATTTTAAATATGTCCACAAATGCTGTTATAAACCTTCCATCAAGAGGTGGGTTTAAAAAGTTGCTCAGAGAGAATCGTGGATAGTGATGTTATCTGACTTCTGAAGCTAGGTCCTAAAGGTGATGCAGCTTGCCCCTTGTTTGCTGGAACTCTCACTCTTGCAGCTTTCGGCTCTCTGTAAGCAGTCTGACTGCCCTGGGATTGCTATATTGTGAGGAAGACCAACCTAGCCCATGGAGAGAGACAATATGGAGAGGTTCTGAGATAACATGAAAAGAGAGAGATGCACGGCCAGCCCTCTGGTGCCACAGCTCCCTGCTGTTCCTGCTCCAGTCACCCCTGGCTGCAACCACCTGAAAGTCCCCTGAGCCAAAACCTCCTGGCTGAGCCCTTCCCAAATCCCTGATTCATGAAAATTGCACAAGATAAAATGGTTATTGCTGTATTAAGCCACTAGGTTTGGGGGTGATTTGTTATGCAGCAGTAGCTAACCAGAACAGATCAGAAGTGGAACTCAGAAGTTTAGTCAGGGGCAGAGGCAGCTTTATGTCTCATGTCTGGTCCAGTCTGGCATCCCTACTTCTCTGCACTTGGCTCTCCACACTTACTGGCCAAATCCCTGCTTCTCTTCCTGTGAAAATTCCAGAAGGATCCTGGGTGATTGACTTATTTAATCAATGTCACCTCATGTGGAATTCCTCATAGAGCACCTGGAAGCTCTGGGCTGAGGGTCAGGTACCCACTCATCTGATCAGCAGCCACTCTTGTTGAAAACCAACTCATCACAGTTCACCAGTTTAGAGGCCCATGGGCATGGCCCTTTCTGTGTGAAGTGGAAGTTGGGGTGTCAGTCGTCTGGTGGACCTGTCTGGTACCTGTGCTTTGCTTCCTTGCTTCTCGATGCATGAGCTCTGTGTCTTAGACACACCCCCACTCCCAACACTTATTCATCTTTGGAGACACCATCCAGCATTACCTTCCTACGAAGACTGACCCTTCCCCTGGGAACCCTCCCAGCTGAATCTTTGCACATCTGCCCTGCCTAGTAGAGCTCAATGGCTTCCCCATCCATCTCTCCCATGAAGCTGAGCACTCCCAGAAGGCCAGGCCCAGGGTTTATTCTTCTATCTCCCCATTGCCGGGCTCTGCCGCTGGCTCGTGGTAGGGGCTGGATGAATCATTGTTGAACAAATAGATGCGCTTATTAAAAGAAAAGGAAAGGAGCTATAACCTTAGCTACACTTGAGCTTGGAATGTTTTTGATGTCGCAGTTGAGGGGTCAGGTTGTGTTTCACTGCCTCTTGCTGTGTTTTGATATCAGCTCATTGACCGTGTCATTCTGTTACCTGCCCTCCCTGACTTAGGAACAGGTTGTGTCTTTAAAGTGTGTGGTGTGGAACTTGAAGCATGTTTTCCCTCAAAGAAACAATGCTACGAGTCAGGGGTTTCAAATTGAAAGCGTAAAACATACATAAAATAATGAAACTCTGTCTTCAAAAGAAATTGTTCCCCAAAGCTCATTTCCTCCTTTGCCACTTAAACCTCCCCCTACACTACCCCAGCAGATCCAGAGGGGACTCATAGACATTCAGATTTAAAACCACAGCCATCAAGGTGTGTTGGGCCCCCATATAACCTAGGAAGCCCAAGGAGCACCCAAAATAAAGGCCTCAAGACACCCTAAACTGCCCAGAGCCAGTTGGAGCTCAGAGTGTCTCTGAAATCCCATCCTGCCCAAGGCAGCAGAAAGATCTACTGGTGGAGGAATAATAAAGTAAATTTCCATTTATTCAGTGCTCACTGTCTCGAGGCACTCCTGGGTGCATTATTTTGTTTAATTCTCCATGAAATTTTATCACCAGCTGAGGAAACTGGGCTCAGAGAATCTCAAGAGCTGTGCCTAGGGTCCCATAGTCCAGGAGGCAAAAACCAGGATTATCAGACACCACAAGCCCACACTCTCAGGCTGAGCTTGGGTGGGAACGGACTGACCCTCTGATCGCCTGGCTGGTCAGATGGAGGAGGGGGCAGGGAGGGAGGCGGGGGCTCCTGAGGTCCAGAAAGGTGAGCGCGTCTCCTTGGGGGGCAGATGCACTGACTGCCCACGGCTGGAACTCCCAGGGCCTGACCACGCTTTAAATGCAAATTCTGAGTGGCCCACATTCTTTGCTTCACCTGCACAGGACGAAACCTTCAAAATCCTGCAAGAAATCGCGCTTTGAAAATAAGCTTTGAAGTGGTTGACATTAACCCCAACCCATCTCCCCGGGCTTTGCAGAGACAGGAAAAGGCAAATATGTTGGGGATGACACATTCGCTCCTTGCAGGAAGGTGCTCAGGTGGGGAGGCCCCAGAACCTTCCTTAAAAACACGTCAGTTTTTAAAAATTACTTTTTTATGCTTAAATGGATAACTGGTAGAATAGCAAGAATACAACTTGTATAATATTTTTTATTTTTTGGTGACAGTTCTTTTATTTTAGTATTCCTGACTAGGTAAAATGTTGAAGAAAACAGTTTTCTTTACCCCAGCTTTGCTTGCCAGAACCCACATTATTTTGAGGCCAGTTCTTCCTATCACCCCACCCCCAGGCCAACTCTTTTTTAAGTCAAGAAGCAGAAAAAGTAAAAAATCCACTGTGCAGTGAGGGCCTGGTTCTTGGCAGCCCTGGGGAGGCCCACTGGGGCTTTACCATGCCTTGGGGGAGATTCCAGTGCACATTCTGTGAAAGGCGCTCTCCCTTCTTCCCAGCAACACCCAAAGGCACCCGGTTCTGCCGGGCCTGGCCTGCGGGCACTTTCCGCTTCCCCTCCCTCTCCCACTGGCTTGCAGGTGGATCCTGTCCTCACCACCCCCCACCCCAGCCCCGAGCAACTCCTCTGGCTGCAGCCGGCTGCCTCCCTCCCAGCCTCTGCCCATGGAGTGAGAGACGGAGAGATCCCAGATGCCAACACCACCGAGGGTAATAACAGACAGTAGCTCATCTGCCTCAGGGCTAGGGAGTGAGATGAGCCGGGAGTTTGGAGTAAAAGATTCTATGGTGCAAAGTCCAGGTTGAGGCCTGTTTGCTGTTTGTCCGTGGGAAAGCCACTTACTCTTCCTGAGCTACTCTTCCTTCAGCTATGAAACGGGGAAAATGGTGGAACAAACCAACCACAGACAAAAACCTGTTCTGGAGGGTGCTGGGAAGCAGAGGCAATGCATGTAAAACACCTGGTGCAATGTGGTCTCCAGCAGGCCCTCAATAAACATTTGTCAAGTTGATTGGTTGGCCTTGTCCTTGGTTGGACAGGAAGGAAGTCCCACCTGGCTGGGGAGGGTTTTCCTCTGGCTTGTCATGGGCTCACGAAGCAAGGGTCTTCGGTTGAAGAGACAGCCTTCTGGCAGGTGGCAGGTGCCTGTGCAAGTGACTCTCCAGAAGGCATTTATAGGAGAGAGCACTGGGGAAGGACATCTTTCAAGATCTGTGCTAGTGGAGGGATAGCCGAGGGCTGGGGATGGCCGAGTAGTCAATCATTCCTCAGGAAGACACATAACATGAGGGGTAAGCACGCTAATATGGAAGCCTGGACTCTTGGGTCCAAATCCCTGGCTTCTCCAAGTGCCACCTGTGTGTATCAGTCTCCTCCTCTGCTAAATGCAGGCAGTGATGATGATGATGAGGCTGACTATGCTTGTAAGGGTGACTATACCCACGTTCTCCTGTTGATGGAATTTTGAATGAGTGGATGTGAAAATGGAGCCCAGTGGCACCACTCACAGAGGTTAGCTGCTTCGGTCTTGCCTCCCCCTTTCTCTCTGTAGCTATTGAATAAAAGCCTCAAGCCCTACAACAGAAGTGTCCTTCACCCTTTTCTTTCTTTTACTTAGCCTTTAGATTTGTTTTTGATTATACAATATACACGCTTAATGTAAACAATTTATAAAACATAAAAAGGCAAAAGAAGAAAATGAAAGCACACGTACTCCTAGTACCTAGAGATACTGAGAATATTTTGGTGTATTTCCTTCCAGAATATGGATATTTATAGTCCTTAGTAGTAGGTAAAAGTGAAAGGCTATTAAAACGAGTGATCTGTGCGAACAAAAGAAAGAACCTGTGTTTGGAATTTGTTTGCTGCTTTCAGCGGGGGTGTTATGTTAGTTTGCTAGGGCTGTCATGATAAACCGGGTAGCTTAAAACAATAGAAACGTCTTCTCTCAAGCTCTTGTGGCTAGAAGCCCAAAATCCAGGTGTTGGCTGAGCCACACTCTCTCCAAGTTTCTAGGCGAGGGTCCTTCTTTGCCTCTTTCAGCTTCTGGTGGCCCAGGTGTTCCTTGGCTTGTGGCCGCTTAACACCTGTCTGCTTCCTTCTGCACATGGTCATTTTCCTTCATGTGTCTGCCTCTTCTCTTACAAAAACAGCAGTGGTGTTGGATTAGAGCCCATACAGCATGATCTCCTCTTCAATTAGTTACATCTGGAAAGGCCTGTTTCCATGTAAGGTCACAGTCACAGGTACTGGGGTTGGGACTTCAACAAATATTTTGGGGGACAACTCAACACATAACAGAGCTCATCACAGTCCTCCAAGGTGATAGGGGGCAGTGATTCTCAAATTTCATCTTTGGACCAGCAGCCTTGGCCTCATCCGGGAACTTGATAGAAACACAAACTCTCATGCTCCATCCCAGACCTGCTGTATCACAAACGCTGGGGTGGGCCCAGCAATCTGCATTTTAACACCTCCAGGGGATTCAGAAGCCCTCCCAAATTGAGAACTGCTATTAAACTTCTAACCTCCAGACTCACCCAGGTAAGATGTACTTGCTCTCTCAGCTCTCACCAGTCCTGAGTGATGTATCTAAACGGATGCTGTTCAAAGGAATGGTCCCCGGGAAAACTTCCTGCTCGCAACATCACAGACACAGGATTAAAGACAGCATTATTTTGAACTTCTCTAGATCACTTTTTTGTTTTAATTAGAGAAGTTACAGAAAAATCATGCAGAAAATACAAAGTTCCCATATAACCCCCTCACACATGCGCTTTTCCCTATTATTAACATTTTGCATTAGTGTGGTACTTTTGCTACAATTGATGAACCAATATTATTATAATTATACTGTTAATTATAGTCCATAGTTTGCATAATTTATGTTGCACAGTTCTATGTGTTTTTTTTAAATAAATTGTTATTCTAGTAGCATATATAACCTAAAATTTTCCCTTTTAACCACATTCAAGTATGTAATTCAATGGTGTTAATTCCATTCACAATGTTGTGCTACCATCACCACCATCCATTACCAAAGCTTTTCTATCAGCCCAAATAGAAACTGCAAAATTTAAGCATTGTCACCCCATTCCCTACCTCCATCTCAGCCCCTGGTAATCTGTATTCTTGTTTCTGACTCTATGAATTTCCTTATTCTAATTATTTTGTATTAGTGAGATAATGTAGTAGTTGCCCTATTCTTGAAGACATCATGTTGAATTAAATAAGCCAGGCATAAAAGAACAAATATAGAGTCAGAAATTACAGTATAGGTTACCAGCGGCTGGGGAGGAAGTAGGGAATGGGGTTTCTATTTAGGCTGATGGCAAGTTTCACTAATGGATGGTGGTGATGGTAGTACAACGCTGTGAATGAAACCAACAACACTGAATTATATACTTGAACATGGTTTAAAGGGAAAATTTTAGGATATATATATATATATGTTACTACAATAAAAATAGAAAAACAAAAAACATAGGACTGTACACAGAAACAGTGAGCCCTAATGTAAACGATGGACTATCATTAATAGGACAATTATAATAAGATTCTTTCATCAATTGTAATAAATGTCCCACACTAATGCAAGGTTTTAATAATAGGGTGATATATGGGAATTTTGTACCTGATTTTTCTGCAAACCTACAACTTCTCTAACTAAAAAAAAAAAAAAAAGTAGAAAAAAATTGTCCTTCTGTGTCTGGCTTATTTCACTCAACAGGATACCTTCAAAGTTCATCCATATTGTCATATGTATTAGAACTTCATTCCTTTTTATGGTTGAATAATATTCCTTTATTTGAATATACTATATAATGTTCATCCATTTATCTATTGATGGGCAATGGGTTTTTTCCATCTTTGGGCTACTGTAAATAATGCTGCTATGAACTTCAATGTGCAAATATCTGTTTGATACCCTGCTTTCAATTCTATGGGGTGTAAACCTGGAAGTGGGATTGCTGGGTCATATGGTAATTCTATACTTAACTTTCTGAGAAACCGCCAAACTGTTTTCCACAGCAGTTGCACTATTTTAAATACCCACCAACAATGAGAGTTTTCCTGTTTTTTTTTACATCCTCTCCAACACTTATTATTTGCTGAATTTTACTAGTAGCCATTCTAATGGGTGTGAACTGGTATCTCACTGTGGTTTTAATTTGCATTTCCCTAATGGCTAATGATGCTGAGCATCTTCTCGTGTGCTTATTGGCTATTTGTATACCTTCTTTGGAGAAATGTCTATTTGAGATTTTTGCTAATTTTTCAATTGGGTTGTCTTTTTTTTTTTTTTTTTTTTTTTGGTTAAGCTGTAAGATTTCTTTATATATGCTGGATAGTAAACTCTTATCAGATTTGTGGTTTCCAAATCTTTTCTCCAATTCTGTAGGTTGTCTTTTTACTTTCATGATGAAGTCCTTTGATGCACAAAATTTTGAAATTTTGGTGAAGTCCCGTATATCTGTTTTTTTGTTTGTTGTTCATGCTTTTGTTGTGAAGTCTAAGAAACCATTGCCTGACACAGATTCTCGAGATGCTTCCCTGTGCACTTTCCGGTGCTCTCCTTTAGAGTTCAGACCTTCTGGAAAGAAGATCAGCCTGAGGTGACTGGGAAGTGCAAGTCTTCTCTGTCTTTTCTGAGCCTGAGTCTTGTCCTGGCCTTGTGCTTGCTGGTGGCCTTGGGAATTTTCCTGTTTACAGAAATTAGAATGTTCCCTCTACTTCATATGAAATAGACATTCTCTCCCTCCTGGGTACTCTATTCCATTACTTAAAGCAGATAGTCTTTCGTCCCAGTCTGCTGTGACGTAATTGTTTCACACACTGCTTTATCGTCTGCAAGCTGCTTCTGCCTGCAGGGCAAGTTCTGGGAGGGTGAACCAAAGAAGAGTTTCCTGGTTCAATCTCTCAGGCTGCTGCCTGCAAGATTGGTACCAACTTAAGACACCTGAGTATGCAATCATTACTCCAATCTATTTTTTGAACATTTTCCTTGTACCAGAAAAAGTAAAAATAAGAATAAAGAATAAAAGTAAAAAAAAACAAACACCCAAATCATCCCCTGTCCCACCCTATTTTTCATTTAGTTTTTGTCCCCATTTGTCTACTCATCCATCCATACACCGGATAAAGGGAGTGCAATCCACAAGGCTTTCACAATCACACTGTCCCCCCTTGTAAGCTACATTGTTATATGATCGTCTTCAAGAATCAAGGCTATGCATTGGACTTTGATAGTTTCAGGTATTTACTTCTAGCTATTCCAGTACATTAGAACCTAAAAAGGGTTATCTATATAGTGTGTAAGAGTGTCCACCAGAATGACCTCTCAACTCCATTTGGAATCTCTCAGCCACTGAAGCTTTATTTTATTTCATTTCTCATCACCCTTTTGTCAAGATGTTCTCAATCCCACGATGCTGGGTCCAGATTCATCCCCGGGAGTCATATCTTGCTTTGCCAGGAGATTTACACCCCTGGGAGTCAGATCCCACGTAGCGGGGAGGGCAGTGAGTTCACCTGCCTAGTTGGGTTGACAAGAGAGAGAGAGAGGCCACATCTGAGCAATAAAGAGGCACTCAGGGGGAGACTCTTAGGCACAATTATAAGCAGGTTTAGCCTCTCCTTTGCAGTAAAGAGCTTCATAAGGTCAAGCCCTAAGATAGAGGGCTTGTTTTACCAAACTGCTGGTCCTCAATGTTTGTGAGAACATCAGCAACAATCCAGGTGAGGAAGTCCAACATCTCTGCATTCTTCCCCAGCTCCTCAGGGGGGACCTGCAAATATATTTTTATTTTCTGCCCAAATTACTTTGGGATGTGTCGCTATTTCACACTAACTTGTACAAACCTACCAGGTCTCACTTCCTATTCAAAATTCCATGTAATTATGGTATTTGAACAAACCATATGAGTTAGATTGTTTAGAAAATAAAGATCCTGCACCAAATAAACATCTCTTTGCTTGGTCTCACATGGAAGTTGAAGTTTTAAAACACAGTCAATATTGTCCTTTACCCTTTGGCCCTATTTGCCTTAGTCCTAACTAGATCTGCTTCATTCATATCTCTAATTGAAGTCTGGACTCTTTTTCAGCTTTTTTAACAGCTGCTCTGTGTGCTAACACTGACATTTATATCTGCCGAGTTCTAGCTCTGAGTTTCAGGTGTCACACAGATACCCAAAGTTCCAGAGACCAATCAGGTTGTACACAAAGGGATCAGCATTTCAGAATCTGGAGATAGCCATTACAATTCAGGAATAGATGTGACTGCTGTAAGAGCTTACAATAAAGCGACCATTACAATAAGTGTTCCCCTAATAAGCTGTGCTCTAAGATTCAATTATGAGTTTACACATTTCCTACCACTTTTTTAAAGCTGCACTTTCCTGATTCAGCATTCACTCAATTGCTGCAACCCTGTAACTCCTTTTCTGGAATTCTGAGAAAGATGGCTCTGCCAGTTTTTGCTAATTGTTCAAAGTTTCTGTGGGGGGGGGTGGTGGTGGTGCCCTAGTGTATCTCATACCACCATCTAGGTCACCTGGAAATCTGGACCATTTTAAAAAAGAACTTTGGGTCATATGTCTAATTCCCTTCTAAATTCTAACATGGAAAGTTGCTTCCTATAGTTGGCACACTCTCATATGTGGTTAGGTTTAGATAGATGTGTTCTGTAATACCATAGAGTACTCATTCATTCATTCATCATTTAAGTAATCACCATTCACCTCTTCAAAATGTTAATTTATCATCTACCAATTGATAGCATTCCTCTTTGCATTTGAAAATAACTACTGGGGTTTTATTTTCAGATTTTATTTTAAAAATAAGTTGTTTTTTTTTCAAATCAGTATTTGGATGCTTATATGTGTAAAGAACTGGGGTGAAGTAGGAGAATTTTCTCTAGGATTTCAAGTGCCTGGAATTCCCTTGAACTTTTCCCACGCTAGTGTTAAGATAAGGGGGTAGTTTCCAAATTTTGCTTCTCTTATTCAGTTCTAGTCTTCGGGTGCAAAAGAATTATATCCCAGTTACTGGAGGATTTGCAGTACCTCATGGTACCCTTCGAGTCGCGTTGGAACGGTGACAGTGGACTTGGAGAATGAAACTAGAGGCAGGTCATTTGGAGCCCCAACAGGAGAAGACCATGGCTTGCTCAAAATACCACTGCTTGAGTTTGGCTTTAGTCCCCGTCAAGATTGTAGATTAGATTACTTAAAATAATAATAACAATAAAGTCTGAGAGACTTTTGGAAAGACAGCAATCGTTGGTATCCAGCCTGAGGTTTTTAAGAAGAAAGTATGTTAGCCTGACCTTTTTCTTTCCTTGATATTGTTTCTAGACTCATCTTTTAGGGAAGTAGGCATGGGTGACATGCCTGGAGCATAACGGGAACTCAATCAGTATTTGTTGACTAAATGAATGTGGGCACCTGCAAGGTTTTTGCTACGGGCTTTCATCACCTGGTTGATAAAGTGATAGCATGATGCAGGCTGGATGCAAGGGCAAGGAGCTGGGTTAGAAGGGCTCAGAGGGGGCCATTCGGACCAGCCTGGATACAGAGTAAAATGCTGGGCTGACCACCCCCAGAAAGCTCCCCGGGACATGGATGTAGCCTAGAACACAGACTCTTCAAACTGAACATGAAACTGTGCTGGGCAGGGCAGCATGTACACTGAGGGGTGGAAGCCAGACCAAACCAACCCTACTTAGAATTTTTAAGCACCCTCCCTCCTCCCCCCCACCCCGAATATAAACTGTACCTGCTCATTGTAGGCAATTTGGGAGATACAGAAAAGAGAAAAGAAGAAAGCAAAAAGGATTCATGATCTCTCCCTACCCAAATAAAACCACTGCTAACATTTCAGCATATTCCTTTATAGTCTGTCTAATGTATACATAGTTTAATCTAGATGAATTGGTTTTATGTCCTTTTTTCATTTAAAATTAAACTAAACTCTTTTAAAACATAATTTATAATGATTATATACTATCCCATCATATTTGTGTTGGCTATACATGTGTTCATTTGCATTGGCTGTAAAAAATAATGGTGGCAAATTTTGGCATTTACTAAGGCAGATTCTGTTCTAAGTGATTTCAATTTATTTAGCAATCCTGTGAATATTATTATTATCTCTATTTTCAGGTGAAGAAACTGAGGCATAGAGAGCTTAAGTAACTTGCCCCAAATCACCCAGCTTCCACGTGGTGGAAGCGGAGATCTCTTCTAAAGTCAGTTTTCATAGTTTACATCTATTTAAATGGCGTTGGAATTATTGAATAGCTATCTGGGGAAAAAATAGGTTACCTTTCACATCACTCTTTATTTTAGTTTAAATTCCAGGTAGATCAAGGACTTAAATATAAAGGAAGAAATCTAAAATATACAAAAACAGCGGTTCTCGTTCTCGATACAGGCTGAAATTTAGAATCACCTGGGGAATTTATTTAAGATTTACCAATGTTTGGGCCCCACCCCAAGCTGTTTAAATCAGTGCTGTGGAAATGAGGCTCGGGCTTTGGTATTTTCTAAAGCTCCCCAGGTGATTGGAATGCAGCCAGGGTTGGGAAACACTGACCAACAGAAAGTAGTAGATTAAAAAAAAAAAAAAAATCTGAGAAGGGAGAAGGCTTTTTTATGTATGTTACAAAGCTAAAAAATTCTATAGAAAAAAACTGATAAATTCAACTATACCAGTAATTCTCAACTGGGAGTGATTGTGCCCCCAGGGGACATTTGGCAATGTTTAGAGACATTTTTGGTTGTCATGACTCGGGAGTGCTATTGGCATCTAGTGGATAGAGGTTTGGGATGCTGGTGAATACCCTAAAACAAAGGACAGTTTCCTTACTCCCCAGCAAAGAATTATCCAGTTAACATGAGAAATCCTGCACTGTATAAAATTTTTTTTTAAATTACATTATAAAAAAAAATCATAAGCACAGTCAAAATATAAATAACAAACAAGAAAAAATAAGGTAACTCATCATAGAAAAGGGGCTAACATATAAAGAGCTCCCACAGATCAATTAAAAAAGAAAGTGCAACCCATGGGACAAAATGAGTAAAAGATATGAACAGACAGTTCACAGCAAAGAAAATACAAATGGGTCTTAAACACAGGAAAAAAAGATTGATCTCATTAATTATAGGAGAAAATAAAATTAAAACTACACTTAAATACCATTTTTCACTTAGATTGAGAAAGATTAAAAGAAAAAAAATGAGTTGTATAACTTAGTTGTTGGTAAAGGCCTGAGGAAAGAGCCATTTTTCATCCTTTGCTGTTGAGCGGGTAAATTGGTCCATTTTTTGTGTTGTGCCTATTTGGCAATATCAGTTGAAATTCCAAATGCATACACCATTTGATCCCATAATTTCACCATTAGGAATTTATCCTATGTCACAGCCCAAGAGGGCTTTTGTAGCCAAAGGACTAAAGAAAGCTCTGGACACATTCTGAGACATGAGCTTTTATTATAGGGCTTACTTACAGGGTGGGGAAGTTGAGCCACGTTGCCCTGAAATCAGGAGCTTCTCTGAATGGATTCAGGAGCTGCTCTGAATGGCGGTGTGTTCAGAGCACAAAGTGGAAATAGTCCCCTCTTTGTGGGGCTGAATAAGCTGGTTATAAGGGCTCGACATTCCAGTGGGTATGAGAGCATAAGACAGGGAGTGGGGTCCTGCAACATAGGGAGGGGTTGATTCTAATCAACAGGGAGGAGGGGAGGATATAGAGATAACAGTATCTCAGGGAGTCTCAGGGAAGAGGTAGTTTTGGGTATAGGTTACAGTTAGCATCTGATATTACAAGGTGAACAGGTCAAACCTAAGCTATCCTAGGTCAAGCAAAAGGCTGTGTGCAGTTCTCAAGTCACTCGGGGGCCAGGGGCTCCCACATCCTACAACAATATTCACATATGTAATGATGGATACCCAAGGTTATTATATTATTTGGAATATCAAAAGATAGATCCAAACATCTATCAACAGATTCGTCGGATATATTTTGATATGTCCATGGTATGTACTTCTGGGTACAAGGCAAATCTCTACATGCCAGTATGGAATTATCGTCACAATGTGAAAACAGCAAGTATAAAACAAGAGAAAGGGAATGTAATATACAAAATTGTCTGCATTTAAGAAACTAGTCAGAAAAGTTGCCTCTGGGGAGAGGACAGGGTATACAGGAGCCATTTGTCACTGTGTGCTTCTTTGTATTGATTTTTCATTAATGTTGTGAATGTCTAACCTCTCCAAATAAAGCTTCACTGGGTAGAGAAAGAGCAGTATAAAATGGCACCTAAAGGGACAGAGGCTTGTTGTTTGTTTATGCTTAAAAAGCTGGGGGGAGATTTGTTTATATGGTACAGGGATAAAATCCGAAGACAGGAAAAGGCCCAGGGGTGCTGCTCTGGCCAGGTGGGTGGGTGGGGTGAAATCGGGATTAGCTCTGGGCAGAGGCGGACACCCCTCCTTCACAGAGATGGAAGAGATCGGGTGAGGGCTGGTCCCTTGAAAGAGAAAACTGGGAGTGTGTGGTGGGGAAGAGGGAGCTCATCCCTCTGTTTCCTCCGGAAAATATTAGATAAGTTATCTGCAGCCAGCCAGGGAGGATATGGAGCCCAGGAGGCATGAGGACAGTGGCTAAAATCTAAAGCAGCTATTGTGGGAAAGTCAGCAAGTGCTGACAGACTCAGAAGATAATTGTCCAATAACTTTGAGGACCCATAAACTTGGGGTGATGGCAGTCAGCCCGGCCAAGTTTTCTCTAGCAGGGTTCAGTAACCTGGGACACCCGTAGAGCACAGGGCCAGAGAAAAGTGAGGAAGAGAAGGGAGGGCGGGTTGGGGGTGCCAGAGAATGGCTGAGATCTGAGACTAGGTGGTGGTGGTGGGGGAGACTGTTACGCCCTGTGGTTGCTGGTTTGTCTCCCCAGTTTTGGGGGCAGGGAGCCCCATCCCATCCCAGGCCCACTTCTCACGTAGGTATTTGCAGGACCTGAGTAGGTGCCTGAACACACAGTACACACTCCAGGAATGTTTGTTGAATTACTCAGCTGACCCTGCAAAAACAAAAACCAATCCAAACACAACAGACAAAACCCAAGTCTTACCACTTCATCAGCGTTTTTCTGTCATGAGGGACATTATTTAGCTTATTCACCTACCTTGTTTGCTAGATTCACTAGACTTGTTTGCTCTTTCCAAATATGAAAGCCACCCTCAAAGGGAGATGAGATTGAGGATATGTATTTTTAAATGTGCTGCAGGCTGTGGTGGCAAGTAATTTTCAGGACTTTCCCCTTTCCTAAAAACATTTTCATCACTCCTGCTTGAAATTCCTCTCTCAGTGGTCCATTGCTGAGTACCTCCTTCCCAAAGCAGAGTGCATGTGGGTGTGTGTATGTGTGTGTGCACGTGTGTGTGTGGTGGGAGGGGGTGTTGGGGGACATGGAGGACAGTTCTGCAGAGGGAGGGAAACAAACGCCCCTGGGAGTGGTCACAGCTGACTGATGTGGGAGGATCAAGACGGGAGGCTCTCGGAAAGCCGTCTGGAGATGAACGTGTGTCTCCACTGCTGGCACAGTCTGCTTGGTTTTCTCTCACCTTGGCGAGTAGAACAGCTCACTGTAGCCTGGGAGAGACTCTCGTTTGTTCAGCCATTTGTCCAGGCTCTGGGCTGGGAGGAGGAGTGCAAAAGCACATAAATTCTGGGCCCCTCCTTAGATGCCCGCAGACCTAGACCTTCAGCTCCAGCAGGTTCAGGATCCCATAAACGTCTTTGGATAGCATTATCTGAATATGGGAATTAACAGCTCACTCCTGATCCCTGAGCCAGTGAGAGACAGCAGTGCCCTCAAGGGACCTTGCAAAGGGTGCATGCCAGGCAGCACGTGCATGCTAGGGCAGGGATGGAGGTGTTTGTGCCGTTTGCTCCATGGATGCATGTGCATAGCTTTCTCCCCTCCTGGGGATGCCACGGAGTTGAGCTGAAGACGATTTGTGGGGTGAATGGAGTGGGGAGAGACTGGTTGGTTGGTTCCTGGATAGGAAAACAGCTGGAGGGTGCTGGGTCTCCCAGCAGACCAGTTGGCCAGTGGCTTGTGCTGCTACGGCTCACAGTTCTGACATCCTCAAAGCCAGTCACATTAAACCGCACCCACTGGCCTCTTTTCTTTCTGCACCTACAGGATGTAGGACATTTAGGGGCAAAGTCAGGAAGAGCAGGATTTGCTTTAATTTAGCCTTGCTCAGTTTCCCAAGAGCCAGGTGCAGGGTCTGGGGATTCTGAGACAGTGTGAATAGTTGAGAGAGCACTGGGATTGGATTCTGGCCCTCATTCTAGTTCCGTGTGACCTGAGGTGAGATATTTCCACCCTCCTGGCTTGGTTTGCTCAACTGGAAAATGAAATGGCTGGAATAGGCAATGATTCCGGAGTGCTGCATCAGAATAATCTGAGATGCTTTATGAAAAATTGCAGATTTCTAAGCCCAGCTCTAGAGATTCCTATTAAATATGTCTTGGGTGGGATCTAGGAATCTGTGTTAAGGTAAATGCAAATTCACTTCATCTTGAGACTCTTTTGACATACTTGAGATAATTAGAGACAACTTGAGTGCAGTCACACCAGGACTGAATCATTGAATTAGAGATAAATGTCAAGTACACTCAGGTCATCACAGAGAATACACTAAAAATATGTTATCTGATTAGTCTTTGGCCCTCATGGCAGTGAAGCCATTTACCTCATTATGTAGTGTCTTTTAGGACAAAAAGTGACCACCATTGAAGCCCTGTTAGGAAGGCATGACCTCAAGGGGTGTCATTTGACATTGGGAGTAGATAGGAACTCGTCCAGCCTCTCCCAGATGACCATCTCCTACCAACTGCCACACTGATGTTGCAAGAGGTGGGAGGTGAAGAAGGGGACACCTGATACTTTCTTGGAACTTTCCTTCCTTGACTTTAGTAAACCATTTCTTCTGGGTCCTTCTTGACTCTTCATTTATTCACTTATTTATTTAACAAATATTAATCAAATGCATATAGATGGCCAGATCCTGTGCTGGATGTTGGGGATACAATGGAGAACAGGATTATAGGCCAATTACAGTAAGACTGAAGCTTTCTGCTTGAGCACCATTCCCACGCACCACACCAGATAATAAAGATTAGATGAATATGGATCTCATCCAGTGTGTTTCACTTTATTTAAAGGTTAAACTCTCCCATGTCTGCCTATCTTTAATTGCTCTCCAGAATATTCAAACAAGTGTTTTTAATAGATTGTATGGAGCTTTTAATTGTTATTGACAGCTTGTAATTGTTAATGGGATGGAGATAGAGTGGAAGGTGAGTTCCTTTCTTGCATCTGATGTAAAAGGCTGTGGATCCAAAGCAGAAGGGATAAGAATTTCTCAAATGATTTATTTGGGAGTGTAAAAGCCAAATATGGTCTTTTTAGAGAGTCAGAACTGAGGATGGTGGAGATGGAGATGGTTTAGGAGGTTGAGCTCTTTGTGTACGCATGGGTTGAAGGTTCAGTTCAGAGGCATGACAGTGGAAAAAGGTATGGGGTATGAAGATTCATCTAAGCAGGTGGACAAACTTGGAGCATGAGTGAATACAGAGGAAAAGAAAGAGAAGAGACAGAGATGTGTCCTTAATTTTGATCTGGGGAGGTAGAAGAATGGCCCAACTCTTGAGAAAGGCAAGGAAATGGGAAGAGATTGTCACAGGTAAAGGTGATGACAATACTTGTGAATAGTTCAACTGAGGAGATGGTGCATCATTTTAGGGCCTAGGAAACTCATTTGGGGTCAACTGGAGTAGAAGTGATAGTCTTCTTGAGGGAGAGAGTGTGCAGAGAGACAGGTGGGAACCTGGGGACTAATCCTTGGCAAACACTGGCATTTAGAGAATTGGAGGAGAAAGAAGAACTATTGGGAATAGAATCATGTATCCTACAAAGAACATGTTCTTAACCTTAATCTGCATTCCTGTGAGTGTGAACCCATTTATAAATAGGACTTTTGAAGATATTATTATTATTAGTTAAGTTGTGGCCAAATTGAAATCAGGGTAGGTCTTAATCTATGTTATTTGAGAACTGAAAAGAGAGGAAATTTGGACACAGTGAGAGAAACCCACAGGAAGAAGCCTGAAATCAGTGAAAATTGGAAGAGTAGACACAAGGAGAAAGAGAGCTCACCACGTGACAGGAGGCAGAGATGCAAGCTGAGGAAACCCAAGTATTGTGGGAAGCCAGCATCAGAATGCTACAGACTTCAGGGAGAAAGCATGGCCTTGCCAAAACCTTGATTTTGGACTTCTAGCCTCCAAAACCATGAGACCATAAATTTCTGATGTTAAGCCAACCCGTGTTGTCATAGCAGCCCTGACAAACTAAGACAAGAACCTTCAACAGATCCAGATGAAGAATCAGAGATGTGGGAGGGGCTCTATCCCAGTTTGCTAATGCTGCCGTTATGTAAAATACTAGTAATGGATTGGCTTTTATAAAGGGGGTTTATTTGGTTACAAAGCTACAGTCTGAAGGCCATGAAAATGTCCAAATTAAGGTGTCAACACAAGTATACCTTCACCAAAGGAAAGCCAATGGTGTCTGAAAAACCTCTGTTAGCTGGGAGGGCATGTGGCTGGCATCTGCTGAACCCGGGTTGTATTCCAGCTCTTCTCTCAGCTCCTGTGTATTCTTCAAAATGTTGCTCTTGGATGTTTCGTCCTCTCTTAGCTTTTCTGGAGCAAATTCTGGGCTAGCATAAGTCTGCTTTCAATGTCCGTCTCCAAAATATCTCTCTCAGTTGCTCTCCAAAATGTCATTCCCAGCTGCTCTGAGTTCCTTCTGTTTGTCAGCTCATTCATATGGCTCCTAAATGGGTGGGGTAACACCCCCATGGAAATTATCCAATCAAAGGTCTTGCCCACAGTTGATGGAGTCACATCTCCATGGAAACAATCAATAGGTTGCAACCTAATCAACACTAATATGTCTGCCCCCACAAGATTGTATCAAAGAACATGTCATTTTGGGGGATGTAATACATCCAATCTGCCACAGGCCCCACAGGAGAATCTGTTAAGAAAGGAAGTTCAAGAGTTGGGGGTCTGGACCACGGTAAAAGTTCAGGGGCTCAAAATGTGGCGAGAGAGTGAGACAAGGAAAGACCACTGGAGAAAAGAAGGTGGTGGGTGGTGATTTGGTGAGGGAGTTTCTGGAGAGTGGTGAGAAGAGAAGTCATCACAGGAGCTTAGACAGGAAGTCTAATTAAGACAGGAGCTTAATTACTTTAAAAGATGTTCTCTGCCTTCAAAGCAATCCTATTTCTCATCATTCAACTCTGCCAATTCAGGTTAGGTCCTTAGCTGACCCTGGTCTAGCCAGAGACTTGCAGTTCCAGCTGTTATGTAGTGGTTTTTATGGGGCAGTTCCAGTCCCCTGAGGATTAACCCCCAGAAGAGGGCTCAGCTCTGAGGAGAGAGGGATGAGGCACCAAGTTAGCAGCCTGGCCTTCCCCTATTTGGAAAATAAATGCTTCCCACCTCGGAATTCTAATTTTGGCTTCCTGATTTTTCCTCCTTTCCAAACATTTATCTAAGATGATGGATAAAGACTAATTTTTTGCCCGTATTCCTCAAAATTTGAACACAATTCTCCCAGGAGTCAAATTTGTTGGAGATAAGGCATAAGGAAAGGTTCATTCCTTAAGTATCATTTTCTCTCTCATAATCTCAGCCTCAGTTTTGGAGCCAGTGTCTGGTGGGGTTAAGCTGGAGCTGTGTAGTGGTACAACAGGCCCTGGGTGATGGTAAGGGTGTCCCTTTCAAACTGACAGTCTAAGACATGAATTAACTGAGCATGGGAAGAAGGATGGGCAAAAATTGGGAGGAGATGAGGATGCTCCCTGGAGTCCAGCCTGATCAATGGAGAGGCCATTAAACAAGATAGATAATATGAGTGGAACAATGTGTTTGGAGGAACAATGTATTCATTGCCTCAGTTCTGAACTGTTTGGTTTGAGGGGCCTGTGAGACATCATGGTGCTGTTCAGTGCTGAGTGAGCCCTATGAATCTGGAATTCAAAAGAGAGCTCAAGAGTGGAGATAAAGAGTGAAGAGTAGCAGAAGCATAGCATTTGGGCATGGTATAACTGGATGCTTGATGAAGTTGCTCCAGCTCTTCCTTCCCAATGTCTTTGCCATATAGCAAATCTATTAAAAACTGTCAGAATCAACACTACTAAATTCTGGGAGATAGTCAAAGGTTTACAGCAATCCAGTGAGCACTTAACCAGGAGAAAATCATCTTAAATACAGTGTTTAAGGAAATTTCTTTTAGATCACTGCCTAACCACTGAGATAACAGAACAGGACCTTCAGTGACCACACATGACAAAGAAGACAAAGAATAGAAAAAATACTCAAAACGGTCAGAGTTTTTAAAAATGAAGCATGCAAAGAAATAAGAAACTATGGCCTACTCCCAGGATAAAAATAAATTAACAGAAACTGTCCTGGAGGAAGCCCAGACATTGGATTTACTAGACAAAGACTTTGAAACAACTCTCTTAAATATACTTAAAAAGCTAAAGGGAACAATGGACAAAGAACTAAGGGAAACCTGGAGAATGATATCTGAACAAATGGTGAGATAGAAATTATGAAAAGGAAAAAAATAGAAATTTTAGAGCTCAAAAGTACAATAATTGAAATGAAGAAATTCACTAGAGGGGTGTGATGGTTTGGAGCTGTGTGTACCCCAGAAAAGCATGTTCTTAAATCTAATCCATTCCTGTGAGTGTGAAATCATTGTAAATGGGTCATTTTGATTCGGCTACTTCAGTTAAGACTTGGCCCACCTCAATCAGAATGGGTTATAATCCTATTACTGGAGTTCTTTATAAGAGCATGAAATTCAAACAAAGAGAGAGAAAGCCACAGAAGCAAGAGGCTGAAATCAATGAAACTTGGAAAAGAAGGGAGAGACCAGCAAATGCCTCCGTATGCCTTGCCATGTGACAGTAGGGCCAAGGATCACCAGCAGCCAGTCTTCAGGAAGTAAGCATTGCCTTGACGATTCCTTGATTTGAACATTTTCCTGGCATCAAAACTTCAGGCTAATGAATGTCCTTTGTTTAAGCCAAACCAACCATTTCATGGTATTTATGTAAGCAATCTAGGAAACTAAAGCAAGGGTTTCATGGGAAGATTTGAGTAGATAGAAGAGTCAGTGAACTTGAAGATAGGTCAAATGAAATTATCTTGTCTTAGAAGCAGAAAGAAAAATGAATGAAGAAAACACTGGCATAGACAACAATACTGTCTTCAATGTGTTCCTTTCAATTCTCAACAGCAGGAGGGCATTCAGCTACACATCCGAGAGTGGGTTCATGTCAATAAATTTAAAGTAACTAAAATAAAGGGTATAGGATTGGAGCTAAGATATGCCAGAATTAATCTACTCAAAACCATTCTCCAAACTGCCAGGTTCTTCCAGCCCATCCCTGTAAAGTAGTCTGGTGTGAAAGATGGGTGACGAAGTCAAGGGTAGGCAACAATAAAAGCTTATTGAGAGAAACTGCAGGGCGGCCCCTAGCCAGCAGAGGAAAGCTGCCCGGAAACCAGGTGTTGGGGTGGCGGGATTCCTTTTTTATAGGACTTTCTGTCCATTAGGAGGTTACATGGTGCCTTGGACATGCAAGGTATGTGAGCTTTGGCCAATAGGGGATTACACATAATTTATCTTGTAACTTTGGCAATGCCTGGGTTGTACATTTAAACAGGAGAGGTGGGGAGGCAGCGAGCAATGATGTGGCGCAAAGTGGGGGAAAGGAAGGGGGGCAGAGATGGGTGCGAATGGGAGAAGTGGTGCGAGGTGGGGGGAGGGGAGGACGAGGTGGGGGGAGGGGAGGGCGCAGCGATGCAGCCTGGCTCTACCAAAGAGGGAAATGGGGGAGGGGCCCAGGGCCAGACCTAACAATCCTGACCCTGGAGGTGGCTCTAAATCACAGGTTCTGAGTGTATAAATACTGCCCAGAGCCTGTGGCCATTTTTATTTTCTGGCTTCAGAATCAAAGGCCAAGATACGATCACCAAACGCTGAAAACCCGACCCATTCCTGAGTGCTTGCTCTGCAGTGTGGAGCTGAAGCAAAACAAGCCATAAATGTTAGTTATTTTGACATCATTATTGCTATTATTGTTATAACAATGGGCCATGGCAGAGTGGCTCTGCCTTAAGCTATACAAGCTGCTCCGGTGGAATATCTCCTGGCTTCATAATTTGTTAAAGAGGAAATGAGGACGGAATATAATCCAGACTCTGATATGGCCCTCAAGACCCTGTGAGACCCAGCCCCTGCCTCAATCTCACCTCATCTTGCCCCTCTCTTCCCCGGGCTTAACAAACTCCATCCTCTTGGCTTTTTTAATGCCTTCCCCCACCTCTGGAGATTTGGCTTCAGTAAGTCTGAGGTGCGCCCTGGGACGGTACTATTTTAAAGCTCCCGCACTGGTTCTGATGGGTCGACAGGTTGTGGCTGTGAGCTGTGCCTTGCTCAGACCTCGCCTGGCTCCAAAGCCAGATAGATGTCTAAAATGGGGGTGCTCTATGAAGCCAGGGCGTCCTCTCCACAGATGGGCAGGCAGCTACTTTTGCTCTGGGGGGAAGAGGCTGCAGTCCCCGGAAAGGCAGAGCCTAGGAGGCAAATGAGTAATGCAGCTTCTGCTTCGAGTCCTCTCTCTCCTGGGCACGGCGAGTGGAGTCTCACGGGGGAAGGGCCATCAGCTCCTAGAGTAACACTCTCCCAGAGTCAAAATTCTTTTCAGATTCCCTGAACTTGCCCATGACGTCCAATGTTCAGGATCTGCGTATCCCACCCTGCTTAGGAATTCTTTTGCACACTAACATGTAAGAACCACTGAACAAAGTGCTTGCTTCGGCAGCACATATTGTAGAATTGGGATGATACCGAGATTAGCATGGTGCCTGCACAAGGATGATGCACAAATTCATGAAAAGTCCATATTTTTTATGATGTCACTGATATGAAATAATTAGAAGAAGCAAATTCATGGAGTTAGAAACTGGAATATAGATTACCAGGGGCCAGTGTGGGGGGGTAGATATGGGAAAATTAATGTTTAACTGGTATAGAATTTGTTTGGGGTGGTAGAAAAATTTTGGTAATGGATAGTAGTGATGGTAGCACAGAATTGTGACTGTAACTAGCACCACTAAATTATATACTTAAATGTGACTAAAAGGGGAAATTTTAGGTTGTATATACGTTACTATAATAAATTAAAAAAACAAAAACAAAAACCATAGGACAGTACAACACAGTGAACCCTAATATAAATCATGGACTATAGTCAATAATATAATTGCAATACTATTGTTTCATCAATTGTACAAAATTACAAGGGAAAAGTGTATGTGTGTGGGTGGGGTGGGGTGGGGTGGGGGTGGTATATGGGAATTCTGTATTTTCTGCATGATTTTTCTGTAAGCCTACAACTTCTCTAATAAAAAAGAAAAAGGGAAAAAAAAGAACCACTGAACTAGACTACAGGACATCCTAAGAGGTAATCTATATGTGGATGTGGGCATTTAAATAATTCCCCTTCAATCTTCCAAATGGGAGGAGAATTCCAAGAGGTCTTGCTTGTCTATGGGATTTATTCTATTACAGCTTTTTTCTTTTTGCCCTTTTTATTATGGAAATTCAAAAACACACCTAAAATGTAAACAGAGTAGCAAGATGACATCCTTTTGAAGCCATCACCTGACTATTTTTGTTTACATAGCCCTCCAACTTCTTTTTCCTGGAGTATTTTAAAGCCTATCATAGACATCTTTCAACATTTCACCCATAAACACTTCAATTATTCCATTCTATTTCAACTTTAAGCTTTCATAGCCTAAATGTCATTAAAAGATTACTTTGATGCTGTGAGAATGAAACAGGAGAACGGGATTTAGTTAAAAGTCAGCTCAGTTCCTAAACTAATATTCACTTTTCACTCCATACCGTAGGTGGTCCCTGGTTTCAAGACGCTTACACTCTACCTGGAAAAACAAACAGTTGGTGTAAAATACGATTCAGCAGGATTAAAGGATACATCCTCCAGACCACACCGAAGGGGAGCCAGTGTATCTTCTTCTATGAGACCTGACTGGTATCTGCAGAACAGGGTCATCTTATCCACTTAATTATTTAAATCTTCCTCTGCTGAAGTCACCCTCTGGTGAGTGTTCACATGGGATGCAAAATTCTTCATGTTTTTTTGCCCACTCAGAAAGGTCTATCAACAAACCTCTCCTCCAGACCTTTGTCACCAATTTTCCCATCATGTTCCATCAGCCAAAACATTGGCGACATCTCATGAATCAGTCTACAAATGTACCTGTGGTCATTTCTACTTCCAAGCAAAATGAACAACCAGGTGCATTGCTCAAAGTTCTGTCCACTGGAAGGATTTCCCTTCGCCACTGTCCTTCAGGGATGTCCTAAAAAGGAGCTGTAGTTCTGCAGCTGTCCACTTTTGGGTGGTACCTGTATATCATGCAGAAGTATCTGTAAACCAGGCCCAAGTTTTCTCTTCCTTAGTCAACTGATCATAGGAAACTTCCCAAGAGGCCATAGCTGTGGGCTGGGAAAGAGAAGGAAATGTGGCAGGAATGGGGGCCGTGGGCTTTTGGGCCACTACCTCATGTAACATACTTGTGCCTTCAGGGCCTGCTCGAGCCCTGTTTCGTATATACCACTTTTATTTTATGATGGAGTGCTGCTGTACATATCCAACTTTGTGGCTTGGTAGGTCAGACAACACCCAGTTCATAATGGGAAAGTCAGGTCTCATGCTAACTTGGAGGCCTGGAGTTAAGTGTTTGGTCTCTACTAAGGCCCAGTAGCAGGCCAAAAGCTATTTCTCAATAGGAGAGTAGTTATACGCAGAGGATGGCAGGGCTTTGCTCTAAAATCGTAAGGGTCTGCACTGTGATTTTGCTATAGGGGCCTGCCAAAGTCTCCAGAAAACAACTCTATTTGCCACTGACACTTCCAGCATCATTGGATCTACTGGATCATATGGCCCAGGTGGCAGAGCAGCTTGTACAGCAGCCAGGATGTGTTGCAGAGCCTTTTCTTGTTCTAGTCCCTACTCAGAATTAGCAGTTTTAGGTTCACTCTGTAAATGTGTTGGAGTAGCACATCCAAATGAGGAATATGCTGTCTCCAAAATCCAAAGAGGCCACTAGGCCTTGAGCCTTCTTTTTGGTTGTAGGAGAGGCTAGATGTAACAGTTTATCCTTCATCTTAAAAGGGATATCTTGACATGCCCTACACCAATGGACACCTAGAAATTTCACTGAGGTGGACAGAACCTGAATTTTTGTTGGATTTATCTTCTAACCTCTGATACACAAATGCCTTACAAATAGGTCAAGAGTAGTTGCTCTGTCTAGCACACTAGGTCCAGTCAACATGATATCATCAATGTAATGGACCATGTAATATTCTGTGGGAGGGAGAGACGATCAAGGTCCCTGCAGACAAGATTATGACATAGGGCTGGAGAGTTGATATAGCATGATGTTGGACAGTGAAGGTGTATTTCTGGCTTTGCTGAAAGCAAACCATTTCTAGTGATCTTTGCTAACAGGAATTGAGAAAAAAGCATTTGCCTGATCAATAGCTGCATTTGAGATACCAGAAGATGTGTTGATTTGCTCAAGCAATAATACCACATTTGGAATGGCCGCTGCAATTGGAGTCACCACCTGGTTAAGCTTACGATAACTCACTGCCATCCTCCAAGACGCTTCTGTTTTCTACACAAGCCAGAAAGGAGAGTTGAATGGGGATGTGGTGGGAATCACCACCCTGCATACTTCATTTCCTTGATGGTGGCACTAATCTCTGCAATAAGTCCAGGAATGCGGTATTACTTTTGATTTACTATTTTGCTAGGTAGAGGCAGTCCTAGTGGCTTCCATTTGGTCCTTCCTACCATAATAGCCCTCACTTCACAAGTCAGGGAACCAAAGTGGTGATTCTGCCAGCTGCTGAGTGTGTCTGTTCCAATTATGCATTTTGGAACTGGGGAAAGAATGCAGGGACCCACTGGACCTACTGTAAGATGGACCTAAGCTAAAACTCCATTGATCACTTGATCTCCATAAGCCCCTACTCTGACTGATGGACCCCAGTGACTTTTTGGGAATTAATGTCACTTCCAAGCCAGTGTCTAATAATCCCTGAAATGGCTGACCTTTTCCTTTTCCCCAGTGCACAGTTATCCTGAGAACAGCCATTGGTCCCTCTGAGGAAGGCTCAGAGGAAGGTTAACAATATAAATTTTTGGCAATGTAGCAGGGTCCTGCCCCAAGGGGACCTAGCCTTCCCTTCATTCATTGGGTTCTGGGTCTGTAAACTGTCTCAAGTTTGGAAATTGATTAAAGGGTTGCGAGACACCCTGTTTTTGTAATTCAAGTTAGAGTTTTGTTTACTTGACCTAGAACTCTTCTGAACAGACAGATCAAGTAAGAATTTAGTAGATTGCCCATCTGTTTTACTTCTAGGTGCTCCATGACCTACTAACTAACACCTTAGGTCTGTGTGAGTCAGACTATTTTGATTATGGCTTTGAGTCTGCTGTCCATTATGGTAGCCACACACCCTTGTCTCGGTGATTAAGTTGCTACCACTTGGCTTCTGCCACCCTGGGATCCGATCATACCCATTGGGCAGCATCCAAGTTCAGTGACAGCAATTTCCACAGTAACATCTGACCTATAGAGAAGAGGAAACACTGAGCTCATCAGGAATGATGGAGTTAGTCTCATAAATTTATTCCTCACCATCCTGGTGAAAGGTGTGTCCTCTGGGCATTCCTGGGGCAGGTGAAGAGGTCTTACATGATAATTTACTCTAAAATTCCTATCTGTCTGAGCCTGTGGATCCCCTCATCTACATTATACCAGGGAAGTTCTGGCATTTCCATTTCAAGCAATGTAAGACACCTTTTAGTCCATGCTTCAGCCAACCACCTGAACAAACTGTTAAGCCCTTTGTAACCCCTCAAGCAAGGGGCAGAAAATGGGGTGGGGGGTGGGGAAACTGGCAAAGGGGCACATAGGCGACCAGGAAAGAGTGGCTTGGAGGTGAGGGTTTTGAGCTCCCTACAGTTTGGGCCCAGGGTATTTGGCAGGGGGCTGGGGACAGAGTGGGGGAAGGAGGTGGGGGAATGCACCTCTACAAGAGAAAAGGCTGCTAGAACGGGTAGATAGTGAGGTTGTTATACTCAAGAATAACTTATAGTCACAAGTTGCAAGACCTTGGTGGGACATCTTGCTGCGTGGGAAGAGCAGGGTCTGGAGCCACAAATCCCAGATTCATTCCTGTCTCTTTAGTTATTAAACCTTGAGCAAGTCACTAATCTTCCCTCAGCAAACACTGACCTCAAAATAAGACGAGGTATGCAAAGTGCTTTGTAAAACACTGCACAGCCACAAGGTAGTATTACAAAAATTAGTCAGGCTTCATAAGGAAGATAATCACTGTTGCAGGGGGAAGTTCTTGTGCCACCTTTCCTGAGGCAATGCTGTCTTACACTTACACATATAACAGGAAGCACTTGCTAAATTTATTTGCAAGCTTTGCTCCAAAATGACTTGATGGCAACTTTTAAGGTAGCTCCTTTTACTCAATTCCGTCTTGCCATGCCCTCCCAAATGTTGGTGGCAATTATTTTTGAGTAGCAGAATTTGATTTGATTTTCTATTTTATTGTTTATATGGTTCCACATTTTATAAAACAAAGGACTGGGCCTGTACAGTATTGAGGAAGGTTTGGGGACACACAAGAGGCCAAGTGTGGCTGGAAGGGGTGTGTATGGGTGGGGAAGTGGTAGGAGATGGGGCAGGAGCTGAGTGATAATGGTGATGGAGACTGTGCTTATAGGCTCCTTTTCTTATAAGCCCTTAAAGCCACTGTGCTGGTTTGAATCTCTTATTCAATAATCAGTGGGAGCTTTGATTATTATTTCCATGGAGGTGGGTCTTAATTAGTTTACTGGCTTCCTCTTTGAGAGGGTAAAAGGCAGAGACATTTTGGAGAGAGCCCAGAGATAATTAGAGAGAAAACACCCAGGAACATTTTGGAGACAGCCGTTGAAACCAGATGTTTGGAGATCCTAAGCTAAGAGATGAAGCCCAGAGTTTGCCCCAGAGAAGCTAAGTGAGAACCCACAGATGCTTATGGAGAAAGCCACTAGTAGCAGAAGCTAAAAGCAACACAACTCGGGAGCAAAGGACCAGCAGACACCAGCCACATGCCTTCCCAGCTGGCAAAGGTGTTCCAGATGCCACCGAACTTTTCCTCAGAGAAGGTATCTACCTCTTGGTGCCTTAATTTGGACATTTTCATGGCCTTAGAACTGTAAATTTGTGAACTAAAAATGCCCCGTTGTAAAAGCCAATCCATTTTTGGTATTTTGCTTTTCAGCAGCCTTAGCAAACTGGAACAACCACTCTGTCCTGGATTTAAAGCAGTAGATCTCAAAGTGTGGTACCCAGGCCTTACCTGGGTCCTTGTTAGAGATGCAATTCTTGGGGCCCACCAAGTGTTTAGTGTATCAGAAACCCTAGGGACAGGGCCCAGCTCTCTGTGTTTTAATAATCCCTTCAAGTGATTCTGATGTATGTGAAAGTCTGCAAACCACTGATTTAAAGTAGTCCCAAGTTTAGACAATGCTCCCTGACCCCAGTGGAGCAAGAAAGGAAAAAAACAAAAAACAAAAAACAAAACAAAACAAAACACCAGTGGCTTTGATTGTCTATCTAATCTGCCCTCATGTGTGGGGTTTCCCACATTAGTTCTCTAGTAGCCCCCTTCCCTGAAATAATGAAATTGAGGTAAGGACTTTGTTTCCAAATGATTGGGATTTGGAAGTGTCTGGGTGGGACAGACTTCACAGTACTTGTGCAAGCCCAGTTGTTTCTCTTTTTGGGTTTAAAAGATCTGGAAGCAACCCAAACACGGTCCTCAGGAGGCAGCTGGTCATCCAGTTCTAGGGTGTTAACACTGCGTTCTGTGCTGTTTCCCAGACACTCTCTCTGTTCACTGCTTGTTCCCATTATCCAAGGACAGAGCCTCCCACTTTGTCCTCCTTGTAGAACAAGGAGTTGACAGTTGCCTTGAATTGCTGAGAATCCATCAGGGCCATCTCCCACACCTTGGACTTTCAAATCCCTTGCCTGGGAGCCACATCTGCTTCACCTAAACCTATTCTACTCCCAAACACATCATTCCTCTATGTCTTGATTTCCTTATGGTCTCAAGCGCTTAACATATAGCAAGAGCTCAAAAAATGGTAGCTACTATTACTGTTGTTACTATTTTGCATTAAACAGTGGGAGAAGGGGGAGGGCAACCTCTGTAGGGAGTACAGCAGGGCTGGCTACAAAATCAGTGGGGCCGAGTGCAACGTGAAGATGCAAGACCTGGCTGGAGGCTGGGGGATCTGCTTCCCACGGGCCCACTGCCCCAGACCATGGCTGGTGAGCAACCCAAGAGACTGCAACCTCTGTGTAGGATCAGACTCAGAACCTGGAGCAGGGTAGGATGAGAGGCCCCACCAAGCCACCTGCCAGCCCAGGGCGGGACAGCTGCCACCTTGTTCCGCAGGGAGCACACCCAGCCCTGACCCTCCCCACACATGTGCCCAGGCCCTGTTTTTGCCCAGGCAGAGGCCAGCAGCCATCATGGGGTGGGAAGGGAGAGACAGCACCAGGGGGTGGGAACCCATCCCAGGGAGAGAGCGGGAGGTAGGACCACATGTGAGCTGGGTCCTACAGAATATGTAATGTAAGGACACGGTGTGTTACTGGAACCACGAGATGGTCCACTGTTAGGAAAGAATTTGAGGTCAGGGCTGAGGTGAGGAGGGACTGGAGGTGAAGCTGGAAATGCCTTTAACAGACAGGCAAAAGGAGAACCATCAAATTTTACTTCAGAGTTAAATATATATTAATACATGATCAATACAGAAAAGTTTTGAAATGTGGGATTGTATTCATTTCCTAGAGTTGCTATAACAAATGACCACAATCTGGGTGGCTTAAAACAACAACATTTTATTCTCTCACAGTTCAGGAGACCAAAAGTCTGAAACCAAGGTGTCAGCAGGTGTCAGAACTGACATAAGATATACATGTATATTTATAAATATTAAGAGAGATTATGGGAATTGGCTCACCCAGCCGTGGAGACTGGCAAGTCTGAATTCCATAGGGCAGTTCACAAGTTGGAAACTCTGATGAAGGTGATGTTCATTTCCCCCGGAGGAGCTGGCTGGCTGAAATGGAGACAGAAATCTTCTCTCTGACTTCTGAAATCCTCAGTTCTGGCCCTAAGACTGCCAATTGAGGGGATGAGGAGACTCCCCTCATTACTGAGGGCAATCTCGTTTGTTGATTATACATGCAACCAGCCGTAGATACCATCAGCTGACTATACATGCAAACCCAGTTATGAAATATCCTCATAGTAACAACCAGGCCACTGCTTACTTGGCCGAACAACTGGACACCATACCCTTGCCAAGTTGAAACATGGAAATAACCATCACAGTTGGGCTGGTTCCTTCTGGAAACTCTGAGGGGGATGCTCTCCCATGCCATCTCCCAACTTGTGGTGGCTGCTGGCATACCTGGTGTTCCTTGGCTTGTAGACGCATCACTACACTCTCTGCTTCCATCTCCACGTGGTCTTCTCCTCTGTGTGTCTCTCTGTGCTCTCTTCTCTTCTTATACGGATACCAGTCACTGGATTTAGGGCTCAACATCCTTAACTAATTACATCTGCAAAGACCCTATTTCCAAATAAGACCTTCCAGGTGGACATAAATTCTGGGACATCAGTAAAAGAAATAAGACCATAATCACCCATGCTTTGGCTACCTGGAGCTAGCATTGGGGAATACTTTAGTGTGTAGCCTTCCACTGCTTTTTTTCTTTTTCTTTGTACAAGTCTATTTATTGAAAGGATCTGAAAATAACAATAAGGCTTTCAACAACATTTAACAGATTAACAATATGAAACCATGAAACATTTACAATATGAAACATTAAGAATTTATTTCAAAAATGCAAAGTGTTCTAGGTCATTCCAATGTCATGCTGCTTTATGCTTTGGTTAATGGTGGCTTTTTTGTCTAAAATTCCCCACTCTCTTCTGGCCCCAAACCAGTGAGGTCCAGCCCAGCTGGGTGGGGGGCTCTAATAATGCGAGGGGTTGGGGGGTGGGGTGGTGGCAAGCCCCTTTTCCTTTCAGACCAGAGTCTTGTAGCCTTATCACCAAATATCAGACTGGTGTCTCTTGGACGCTCTTGAGTCCACAAAGACCAAGGTGCCCAGACAAGGTGCAGATGGCGGGGTGGTCGGTGGCACCACCCATGTTTTGTGAACACGGGCCCAGAAGCTGAGGAAGTCTTCAGAAAGCCGCTGGAAAGTCCTCAGGCCTCAGCTGCTTGACTTGTTCTGCGGAGTGGGCAAAGGGCAGCCTGGCCCGACGGCTGTGTTCCCTTTAGAAGGGAGTCCAGGAAAGGGCAGGGGCTCAGCTTATCAAGTTAACAGAGGAAAAGGCCAAACTCAGAGAAATCAGGGACTCAACAGCTGAGCCCTTCCCCAGGGTGGGCTGGTGCACGTGCCGTCCAGCTGGAGGCTGCCGGCTGGGACCCAGTGTGCAGAGCCCTCCCAGGCTCCAAACCCCACGGGGGAACACGCAGGCTGGCTGAGCCCCCCACCAGGAGGCGGCCGTGCCCCCCACCCCACTCTGAGGGCAGCCTCTTCCTCCATTCAGGCCCCCTGATGTTAACAAACTTGTCTCAATCCGTCTTCTTACTACACTTGCAAAATAAAAAAGGTCGACTGGCCCAAGAAACAGGGCTCTCCCAGGAGCGCCAACCCCCGCAGGGATCACACCCGACTTTGGACAAACCGGTCCCAGTGGACCTCGTCACGCAGGGCACAAATGTAAACACCGGAACGAGGCTCCGTCTTCAAATCAGGCCAACTCCCTTCCCCCTTTCAACTCTTTGCAAAAGTGTGTACAAGAAAATATGTGCATAAGCACTTCTGGAAAGTTTAAAAGAATCTCTAACAAGAGGTTTAAAATTTCTTCCAGGGGCTACAGATGTAAGGAAGGTGTGTGGGGTCTGCCCTCTGGCCCTGGCATGTGCCCAACTGAGGCAGGACGAGGGAACAACCCGCCACCACGGGGAAGAACCAGGGGCCCTCAGGGGCCAGGCTGGTGGGGTCCCACGAGGGGATCCAGCCAAACATCTCCAGAAACCAGAGCAAAACAAACAGCCTGGCCACTCAACCAGCAAAGTGCTCTTTTAATTAACTCCTGCCTGAGTGGGTTCCCTGGAGTAGTATTCAGAGGAAACGGCTGAGGAACAAGAAGAGAGCAGCATCAGATGTGGCCCTTTCTCTCTAGCTAAGCCAACTTGAAAGGTGAAATCACTGCCCTCCCCTCTACGTGGGATCAGACACCCAGGGGAGTGAATCTCCCTGGCAACGTGGAATACGACTCCCGGGGAGGAATGTAGACCTGGCATCGTGGGACGGAGAACATCTTCTTGACCAAAAGGGGGATGTGAAAGGAAATGAAATAAGCTTCAGTGGCAGAGAGATTCCAAAGGAGCCAAGAGATCACTCTGGTGGGCACTCTTACGCACAATATAGATAACTTGTATTAGCTTCTAATGAATTGGAATAGCTAGCGGTAAATACCTGAAACTATCAAACTACAACCCAGAACCCCTGAATCTCGAAGACAATTGTATAAAAATGTAGCTTATGAGGGATGACAGTGGGATTGGGAAAGCCATAAAGACCACACTCCCCTTTGTCTAGTTTATGGATGGATGAGTAGAAAAATAGGGGAAGGAAGGAAACAAACAAACAGACAAAGGCACCCAGTGTTCTTTTTTACTTTAATTGCTCTTTTTCACTTTAATTATTATTCTTGTTATTTTTGTGTGTGTGCTAATGAAGGTGTCAGGGATTGATTTAGGTGATGAATGTACAACTATGTAATGGTACTGTGAACAATCGAATGTACGATTTGTTTTGTATGACTGAGTGGTATGTGAATATATCTCAATAAAATGAAAATTTAAAAAAAAAGAAAAAGAAGAGAGCAGCGTGGCAGAAGGAAGGGGCTTCTACTGCGACACTTCCTGCATCAAAGCAGAGACCTCCCTTCTGACCCTCTCCGTGTCTCACTGCACCCAGGTGACACCAAGGACTCCCCCACAGCTCCCAGCTCTCTCATGCTGCTAGCTCAGAAGTGCAAAAGGAGGTCAAATTTTAAATGTTAAAAAAAAAAAAAAATAGCTGATTTGGTTGACAAAGGGCAAATTTGGACTCCTTCCTGGGGCTGCAGAGAGATGACAGGATGTTGGTGGCAGCCCCCAGGACAGGCCCCAGGTAGTGGCTGCTTTGTTCCCAGGAGGAAGGCCGCCTAGCTTTGCCTGGCCTCCCTGGTGCTCCTGGGGTCCCAGATGCAGGGAGGGGAGTGGGTAGCAAGAGGTGGTGACACTGATGCCGTCCTGGTGCCTGATCTCTTGTCTCCTCTGTCCATCGAAGGACACCCTTGTGGTGTTCCTCGCCTCCGGCGTGATCTTGAGCTCCATCCTGGTGGGGGCCATGATGGGCCAGAAGGACAATGAGTGTGGCAGATGGGGGTGAGCATGATGGCTGGCACATTGGGGTGAATTATGGAGGCCCCAGCTGCAGAGTGACTGTGCTTCCCATTGGGGTGAAGACGATCACCCATCGACCTGGACGGTGGTGAACAGGTGGACATCCACGTTGGACACGTAAAGGGAAGAGCCCCTGTCAATCAGCACCTCACTGAGGACCTGATACTGCACAACCTGCTTCCCGACCTCGGGGCCCAGGTCTGAGGCCAGCACCCTGTTCTCAGTGACCCCATTCTGAATGGTTGCCTTCTTTCCCCCGGGCTCCCTTGCCACACGCACTTTCAGTTGGCTCCAAAGGATGATGGCCACATTCCCCTTGAGGTAAAAGGCCATGAACCAAGGCACGCTGTCCTAGAAAACTGAGGAAGCATAAGGGAGAGTCCCATCACCTCCCAAGCATATGATGAAATCTATCAGATTGGAAATGTCATCATAATCTTTGCTGAAGGTGCAAAATCTCTTCTTCACTGGTCCAAAGTTTGCTTCACTCTCTATGGTGGGGTCTTCCAGAACTTTCTTTTTCACATACACAATCATGTTCTCCTTCAAGAGATGCAGAACTACTTGAAGGGCTGCAGCAGGCTGGCGTCCCGGATCTTTTTAATGACGAGGAAGCTCTTGAGACACCTGCACCGTGTCCGCCGCTGGCCTGCGGGGCCCTGGATGTGCACAATAGACTGGGGGTTCTGGAGCACGCTGATCTTTGGTCCAAACCTGGTCACTGGGCACGGCCCATGCAGAGACCCCGATCCTCCAGAACTCCTTGGTGCGCCCCTGGGCAGGGGAGGCAGACAGGCTGCGGGCTCTGTCCCGGACCCCCGGGGTGGGGTGGGGGCTGTAATTCCAGTCTCCATCCCATGACACGCGGAGCAACCGTATGAACCGAATCTGGACTCAACTCTTTACACATACTGACTTTTTCGGGTTCAATATCCATGGACAATAAGTGAGAAGTTCTGTTAGAAAAACACTGAAGCCGTTGGTTCGCGGCCGCGGTCGCCGGTGGGGGCGTCTACTTGCCCCGCGGCGCCCTCGGGCCGCGCCACCGCGGTCACCCTCCTCTGTTTTTAATGCATGGCTTTAGCTTGGTATTCAGCTTAATCAGTGATGCTCTTTTGTTATGTACAGTTTACCGAAAGAAATTTTTAAGCCAGGAAGGTGACCTGCTCAGAGAAAGCGGTGGGCTGAGAAGAGAATGTGCCCATCTCCTCCCAACGTAACCTCACTGTTAGTAACTTGAAATCAGCCATGGTGGGAGTATTTACACCATAAAAATCAGCAAATGCTAGAAATCAGGGCTTATTTACTTATTAACCTTCAGGAGAGCCAATTTACTAGCACACCACTGGATTCCACTCTGGCAGAGGAGAGAGAACATTCTAGGCAGAGAATTTTAAGAGATGAGGAACCAGCTTGTTTGGGCAGTGGCAGGCACTGAGGCTGGAGGGAAGGACAGGAGTGATTGTGCTACTTTGGGAGAGCACCTGTAAGCCACGCAAAGGAGATAGGGGCTGTGATTTAGAAAAATAAGAACTAGTAGCAGGGTATTTGGTGTGCTGGTGTGCAACGGGACTGGTGGCAGGGAGATCAATTAGGAGGAACCTATAAGAATACAGATGACAGGTGATAAGGAGGAAAATCACACCGGGCATCACCCAATCTCTGCTTGTGCTGGCCCCAAAGCAACTCCAACAGCAGAATTTCCTTCTGGACCCAAGCCCAGTTAGTCCCACCAAGCTTCAAATGTCTGTTACACTCAAAATGCAAGTTCCATTCCAACATGTTACTGGAACCCCTACTTATGGTAAACAAACTTCCTTATAGCCTGGATCTCTTTGTGGGGGAGGTACCCAAACCTTCCCCTGCTTCCCTGAAATCTGGCTGTCTCTGAAGGGCACTGGGATGCCCCTTCACCAGTTCCAACCTACAGTGTGGAGGCAGGTTGTCAGAATTCTCCTAGCAACATGTTGCTCTTCCTAAAACATTTTCCTCCACCCTCTTTGAAAAGCCCTTCCCTGCTGAGGCCATACCAGCCTGTCTTACCACTGTGCTGTGGGTCTTCTTCAGAGGCTTTGAGATCTTCGGCCTTTTTGTCCAATCAAGTTCTGTGTCATCCTAGATCACTTCAACTGTGAGATTATCCTGTATCTGGAATCAAAGTCCATTGATCTCATGATCAATTTAGCAGATCCAGGTCAAATTTTGTATCCTACAGACAGAGAATACACTGTCTTTTCCAGTATTCCTGGGACATTTGCCAGCAGGTAGAAGTTATCACTATTCTCCAAACACTTTCCTAAAACTTCGTTCCTCCACTGTCTCCTCTGCCTTTTAGAAGTCCTCCTTCTGAGGACTGTGCCATCTGACCCTATTGCCTTGTCTCATCACTGACAGCTCTGGCTCTCCAGGTGAGCCACCCCAGGCGGTCACATGGGGCCCTGTGCTCAGAAGTGCCCCATGCTGGTGAGATGCTCTGCTGTCACTGTCTTGCAATTCTTAATAATTTTATTTCTGTGCTTGTGTTTAGTAAGTGAAGCCTGATGGTGCAATGGTACGTGTGTGTGAGCTGAGGCACGGCACACAGTGTGTGCCCAGGGATGCGTGGGAGTTCAGCGAGACTCAAGGCAGCACCAGGGAAGCATGTTAAGTCTATGACTGGGTAAGCAGAGGTTTTTACAGCCTGAGAGACCATGCCTTCTGTTCCAACCAGAACTTGCTTCAGAGGCATAAAGAAGCCAATGGCATTTTAAGAAACCCAATCAAGGAAACCTATCGCAGCCTTTCTTACTGTACCAGGCAACCACCTGTGGTGAAAATGAAAACATAGAAGGAAAGAGAAAGACAGGGCAACCTTGAGTTCCTTTTCCTTTTGTTCCTTTCTTAATCATCAGTAAGCTTAAAGTAGAGAGTATTGGTAGACTGTGCGCATATCAAGAAGCGAAATAAAAGCAGTTGAGTTAGTTTTGTGCAGCATTTCTACTGATCTGATAAGAATGAAATACACATGCATATACAAGCTATGAAATACAATTGTGTAATTTCGGTCATTCCACGTGTAAGTTAAACGCTGTTATGTTTGCCTTTGAAACTGGAATTGTAGAATATAAAGATGAACATTAAAATTCATGCTAATAATTTAAAATTTTAATTGTTCTTTACTTAGAGCAACAGTAAATAGCAACTAAAAAAATATGACAAGTCAAGAGAGAACGTGAAAGAGAAAAAAGCTTTATATTTTGGTGTCTTTAATGGCACTTTTTCTTGCTTTTTGAACAAGGGTTCTTACATTTTCATTTTGCCCCTGGACCCACCAATGACAGCCGGCCCTGCCCCAGTCATCCAGGACTTCATCCTCATGGCCCACAGACTTGCTGTCTACCCCAAGACTTGGCATATGTTCTGAAATTTCAATGTTCATGAGTTGATCCACACTCTAGAAATGTATGTTTTAGACAAGACAGTATATTGTCTTAAGCTACAAAGTTGTATGTACACATGGGCATGGAATGTTTAAAAAATTGATCTGATTTTAGACAAAGATGTTTATCCTGGTAAACTTTTTATAATAGCAAAACTTTGAAGCAATTTATATGTTGAAATATAAGAAATTAATTTATTAAATTGTTATATCCCTGCAATGGAATACTTTGAAGCCTTTAAAACTGATGTCAAAGCTACATATTTACTGATATGGAAAGCATTCTTGATGCACTAATAAATTTTAAAAATTAGGTTACAAAATAGTAGGAACACAGTGCTTCAAGTTTTGCTATAAAAATAACACCTATAGCTGTGGGCATACATACATATTAAAAATGTCCAGAAGGATAAATATAAAAATATTTATAGTAATTATGTCTATATAGTGAAGAGGCATATTTTCTGTATTTTATATGTTTTCTAAATTTTTGTTAATGAAAATGCATTATTTGTATACAAAAGATATAATAAAAGCTTGTTTTGTAAAAAAAGTTGTTTGAAGTCCTATACTTCTCTTCAGTTGTCCATTTATATGACCATATCTGGATCAGAATCAATGCCACCTCTGAAATTTTATACCCAACTGAAATCACAGATACCACTCTCTGACCTTTATCCCCTGCTTCTACACCTATTTCCTTAGTCTCATTGGGAGCTCTGGTCTTGTCATTCTCCCATTTTCTTACTATCCATCAGCTCCTCTGCCTTTCTCGTCCGCTTAACTTCCCGCAATCCATTACTTCAGCCGCTCTCTTGCCCAAACTTTCAACTCTTCCCCCTTGTCCTTTTGCTCCAACTGTCCTGCCAGTCTCCACCTCTTGATCAGCCTAGCCAACCACTGCCTTCACTTATATACACATGGCTGGGTAACTGGAAAAAGTCACATTTCATTTAGCAAGTATTTATCGAGCACAAGGACTCTGCTGAGTGATGAGAGCACAAAGACTCAGTTCTTTTCCCCCAAGGAGCCCATTGTCTTTTAGAGGGAGGTAGATAAGGAAGCGGACAAATAAAATACAAGGTGATGAGTGTAATGACGGAGAGGGTAATGTAGGTGAACAGTGTATTCTCTATTTTGTAGGATGCCAACTTTGATATGGATCTATTAAATTAATCATGGGATCAAGACTTTGAATCTGGATATAGAGGGGATCAACCTCATGACTGAAGTTGTCCAGGATAACACAGAACTCGGGTTGGACAAAAAGTTGACAACTGAACTGTTTTTAATGAATAAATAGGAATTAGGTTAAGTGAAGAAAGGAGAAGAGGACAGGTCATTCCAAGCTGTAGTGTGGGGTGATACGGTAGCACACAGCACAAGTCAAGAATCAGAGATCACACGGTGCATCAGGGATTTATGCTACTCAAGTGGAAAGGCTGGGAAGGCAGCAGGAAAGACTGTTGGGTTCCATCAACTTGTATTTATCAGGAGTCTGCTATTGCCAGGTACTGAGAGTGTGTGTGAGTGTTGGGAGAGGGATGATGCAAAGTGGGGACAGAATGAACTGTTTCTTCATTCAAGGAATTAATAGATGGATTGGACACACATGCACACAATGGAGGTTCTCTGTGGGCTGGACTGATCATAGATGGCTTTGTCAGTTGCAGTTATACATGTCTCTGTGTTTGGGGTGTGTATGTGTGTATGTGTGTGGAAACATGCTGGAGGGGAAGGACAACAGAGAGAAAGGTGTGGTCACAGTGTAAACAAAGTTTCAAAGAAGGCTCATGGGAGTGGATTTCTGCACTACACTGGGAAGAGACCAAACTTGCTGGAGGGGAGAGTTTGTAGCAGGAAAAACAAAGCGACCAGCTGGAACAGGGAGAGACATTTATAGTTAGGTGAATGAGGAGGATTCAGAAACTCTCCCAAAGAATGTTGTCAAAAATAAAATGCCTATAAAGCTTTGCAGAAAGGAGTTGTAAAACAGAGCAGCCAACACACCTCAAAGAAATATGTTATGAGGCAGATGAAGGGAGTACATTTCTGCATCTCGAGGGTCCTTCTAAGCCACTACTCTTATTGCTTTACAACCTCACTGGACTGGAGGGTCTCACTCGGGCACCTTCTGATGAGGATGAGTTTTCACAGCAGCCCTGAAGATGGGTCTAGGGACTTTGTTCCTTCAAGCTAATGATCTAAAGAGGGGCTACCGTCAGCCATCTACTGAGGCTAGAGGTCTCAAGTAGAGGCTGCATCTTGTTGCAGAGACCCATGCCTGAATGTCTGTGAAACTGAACTTGTTTCCAATACGATGACTGACTGAACCAGAGGTCATTACCCCTTCCAAAGGAAATCATGTACAGATGGGATGTCATGGAACTCAACTCATTGTGAAGTGGCTTGGAGAGAAGCTTAGCTTAGTAGAGGAGACCCATATTGGATGGGACAAACAAGCTATGCCAGTCTGTATATATTATATACCCCAGAAAAAGCCATGATCTTTGATGCAATCTTGCAGGGGCAGATGTATTAGTGTTGATTAAGTTGAAATCTTTGGATTAAGTCATTTTCATGGAGATGTGACCCACCCAACTGTAGGTGATAAGTCTGATTAGATGATTTCCATGGAGGTGTGGCCCTACCCATTCAGCGTGGGCCTTGATTAGTTTACTAGAGCCCTATATAAGAGCTCAGACAGAAGGAGCTTGCTGCAACTTACAGAGACATTTTGAAGATGGCTGTTGAAAGCAGAGTTTTGCTGATGCTTTGGAGGTACTAGCTCAGAGTTTTCCCTGAGAAGCTGACACAGAGACATTTTGGAGAATGACATTTTGAAACGCAACCTGGGAGCAAGCAGATGCCAGCCATGTGCCTTCCCAGCTAACAGAGGTTTTCAGACACCACTGGCCATCCTTCAGTGAAGGTACCCTATTGTTGATGCCTTTCCTTGGACTCCTAATGGCCTTAAGACTGTAACTTTGTAACCAAATAAACCCCCTTTATAAAAGCCAATCCATTTCTGGTATTTTGCTTAACAGCAGCATTAGCAAACTGGAGCACAAGCCCAACCAAATCCTTTCTTTTGGGGAATATAAATGTCAGATCCACAGAGAGCTGTTGGCATATCCTCAGGAAACAGTTATTTTTGTTTCAGGTCTTCTCAAGGCCTTCAAGCCTTCCAAATCCATGATATGCTGGGACCCCAACAAGCTGGCGTTAAGAAGAGTAAACAGGTTCTGCATGCTCTCACATTGCTTTATTTCTGTTTCTAACTCATCTTTGACATCTTGTAGAGTAAAATTATTATGCCCTAAAACAACTCAGAGACCCTTCAGATGATGTGCAAACAGACACAGAGTTAGAGGTGAAGAGGTAGAGAATGAATTGAGGGTTCCCACATGTGGTAGAGCTGAGACCCTTGGAAATCAGTTGTTGTACTGCAGTTCAGGATGTCAAAAATAGCAAGTTGGTCAAACATCTGCTGGTAAGGACAGAAAGATAGCTTCACTCTCCATACTGCCAAAAACAAAGGTGAAGATTTGCTCCCAGCAACTCCAGAAAAACATTATTTGGTGTGGTACACAATGTCTGAGAGACTTGGAAAAATTTCAAGCACATTAGAAACTAAAGCTGCTTTCTTCACACTGCATCACGAGGTGATAGCTTCCTTTCCTATGGCTTTAAACACAACTTCTATGCTAACACCTTTGAAATTTTATCTCCAGCCAGATCTCTGACATGAACAAAAAGTTCAGCCGCCTACTTGTCTTCTCCACTTGGATTATATGAGGAATTTCAACTTAGCAGGTGTAAAATGGAACTCTGGATCTACTTACTAAATCAATTCTTCCCTGAATTCCCCTCTTTTGAGAAACGGTACCACCCATTTGTTTAAGCCAGAAACCTGGAGTCATTCTTTGCCCCTCATATCCAATCCACCAATAAGCGTTGTCAATTCTATCTCCAAAATGTGTCTTGATTTCACGATTTAGGGAAAAATAAATTGACCATGTCACTCACTCACTTAATACCGTTTGGAGTCTTCCAGTTGTGCCTAGAATACAAATCCCACCTTCCTCTCATAGCTTTCCAGATTCTGGATGAATCTGAGCCTCAGTTCATGCCCCCTTCTCCTTGTGCTGACCCCTCTCCACCCTCACTTGCATTGTGTTTTACATGAGTGACACTCCCAGAGCTGTGCATCGAGGCAGCCCTCTTTCCTGATCACACAGTCTAAAATAGGCTGCCAGCTTCCCTCACTCAGAGCACCACATTTTTTCCCCTCATAGCATATAACACAATTTTTATTACTTACTTGTTTGGGTTTTTACTTTTTAAATTTTTGTCTCCTGCCTAGACTGTAAGCTCTCTGAAGGTAAGGATCATATTTGTCTCATTAACCACTGTACCTCTGGGCTTGATACAGTGCTAGGCATAATACATACTCAATAAATTATTGTTGGATATATGAATGAATGAATGAATGAATGAATGAAAGTCTACAGGGTGAGAGTAACAGAGTATCTTCCTTCACTTATGTAAGTGACAGGAATGGGTAAGGATGACGTAAGCTGTGGCATGGCACCAATACTGAAAGAACTAGAGACTTGAAGACATGGCACATTGGGTGCTTCTCCGTGTGTCTCAAGCCCTTAGAACTGAGCGCTGATCATTTTCTAATGGGGGATAAATATCAACACACCCTAATTAGCCTGAATGTGAACTCAACCTGTGCAGTACTAGTTGAAAGCCTTATCTCTTGATATGATCACCAGACATACAAAATGAATAAAGAGAGTATTCTCTGCCCCAGCCACGCTGAACCTCTGCCTTTGTCTCTCCTCCATACCCTCACTCCATACCCTGATATTCTTTGTCCTTTCAAGCTGCCTCTGCCTGGAATATTGGATGGTTCCCTCCGTCCCTCCTTGCTGCCTCTGACTTCCTCTAGAGCCTCCCGGCTTCCTGCTTCCTGCTTCCTGCTTCCCAGCCCATGGTGGCGACCTCCTCTGGGTGTTTCTCACACTGCACCTTCCCCGTGCCACAGGCTGGGCATAGAGTAGCTGTGTCATCAGTGCTCATTGAATAAAGGAAGACAAATGCTGCTTGCTTTGGGGCTGCACAGGGCCCCTGGGCTCATTTTGTTTATTTTTGGGTTCCCTTCTCCATGCCCACAAGTTAGCCCTTCCTCCTTGGCCTCTGGGCTCTAGCATGTCTGCTAAGTAGATAGCCTTCTGCTCACGTCTTTCCTTCTGGTCTTGCTGACTGCCTCGGCGAGAGAGCCTCTACCACTTGCCTGCCTCGGCTGACAAGAACAGGCTTCCACCGCCCCGCATGTCATCCTGTGACCTGTCACCTGGTCTCCGAGGCTGTGTGTAGCTGGACCCGAGGGAGAGCCATTTTGTCTGCTGTGGTTTGAGAAGGCGTTATGTCATCACTAAGTGTCTACAAAAATCAAACCCCAGAATAAAAACAGACTTCTTTCTCTACAGTCTCTTCCAACTTCCTTTTTAAACTTCCCCCTTTTTTATTGTTTGTGCATACAGGCAATAGAAATGAAAACTGTAGCTTAGTGGGTACTAAAGTTACTGCTGGAAAAACTGGTAGTATTTTATATATTTATTATTATTATTTTAAATTTTATTATATTTTTGTAATGATGAACATGCTATAAGATTCAATGGATACAAAAAGTTACACCTGAAGGGTTAAATCTCCCTTCCATGGCCATGCTGTCACCACTTCCCCTCTCTAAGCCAAAGTTCTTGCAGATCTTTCTGAGATCTTCTATGTATTTACAAATATGCGTACATTTTCACCCCCGTTTCCCTTACCTAGCTCTTCCATTGTTTTGCATCTTGCCCTTTTCTCTGAACAATATGTTCTGTATAAATAATCAAAAAGCTTTCTGATTTTTTATAGCTGTGTAGTATTCCACTATTTGGGCAAATCAGAACTGACATAAATAAAATTACATATGTAATTTCACACATATGCACTTTATGTTTGTGCATAAATTCCTAGAAGTATAGGGTATGTTCATTTTTAATTTGATAGAGATTGTCAGATTGCCCCCTGCAGTAATTTATGAGAGTGTCTGTTTACATACATCTTTCTTAGTATAATTAATAAAATCTTTTGATCCTTGTAAATCTGTGAACTTAAAAGTGCATTGTCATTGTAATTTTCATTTGCATTTTTCTCATGATGAGTGATCTCAAGTGTATTTTCTTATGTTTAGAGCACATATATTTCCTTTTCCGTGAACTCTTCCTTTTCTTGCCCGTTTCAGATGGGATGGTGGTCTTTTTCTTACTGATTTGTAAAAGTTATATTTATATTTGTTTATGGTAGGTTTGTGTTGATGAATTTAAAAATTTTTAATGTAGCAAAATTCATCTTTCCTTTAAGTCATCTGGGTTTTGATGTTATGCTTAAAAAGCTTTTCTCAGAGGTTATGACAAAAATTGTCCCATGGTTTTTTCTAGTAATTAATTTTTTTATGTATAAATCTTTGTTCCATCTGGAACCTATTTTGTATATGCAGTAAGATAAGAATCCAAATTAATATTTCTTCCCAGATGGTCACCCTGATGTTCCATTGTCATTTGTTGGTTAATCCCTCTTTTCCCTGCTGGTCTGAAAAGCCACCTTTGTGAGAAACAAGCACTATTTTTAAAAAGGAATAAACACTTACTCCACTGTGGAGAAGAAAAGAATTTATTTAGGGTCTTGCAAGAAGGGGCAGCCAACTAAAATGTGAGGATTGGCGCGGGGAACAATAGAGCCAGCAGTATTTATTTCCTAAACCTAACCGCAAGTCCCTCCCCTGTTTCTCCATTGGCTGGATACTTCAGAAGTTACATTCTATTTGACAAGCCTAACTAGCCAGCGCAAATTTGAAACATGCAGCCGCCCAAATTGGAAACATTTGAAATACCTTTCCCCTGCAAATTTGCAACATTAGGAACTGTTGGAACAAATCTCCACCCCTGACTATAATGGGTATGCCCAGGCCTCTTTAGAGCCAGTCTGGGCTAGTTTGGTAACAAGTTATGAGGCTATTTTGAGAACCTCTATTCCCAGGCTTCACTCTGCAAGGATAGTAGATTGTGGGCGGATAAGCAGGGGGACTGACTGTGGATTACAGTTTGTTTTTTTAACCTTTTACTAATTCCTTAACTACCCCACCCTGCTAGGCACACATGTTCTGTGTGAAACCTAAACTTAATCTCATTCTCACAGCTTAAATATACACTAAACCCTTATATGCCTCTGGATCTGTTTCTGGGCTTTTTGCTCCGTCCCATTGATCTCTCTGTTGAATCGTGTTTGGCTGCATGTTTTAAACTCTTTAATTTCTCCCATTATTATGTCAGAGGGGTTACGACAGTACTTTTGGCTGGTGTTCGTGGTACTATTGGTATATGGCAAAGCTAACTGGGACTTATGGAGACTGAATCCTTGACTCTGGTTTAAATAACTCTTCATTCAGCCCAGTGCCAACTACTCCAAAACAGGTTCTGACACTTAAGGACCCCGGGGTTGGGGCAGGGTAGACACCACCTCCTGCTCTTCTTTAAGCCTCACAACCACCCTATGAGGCTATTTTGGTTGCAAGAAACAGAGACACACTGAGGTTGGTTCAACTAATAAGGGGTGTATTGTATTCCTATATCAATTAGGTTGACATGAATCTCAGCCACCTGGTCAAGAGAAGCCATGAAGCAAGACCTCATAGGAAGATCTCATCATTAAAAAAATAAAAATTAAGAAAATGTACATGTATCACATTATTTGTGTAATTTAAAAATATAGGCATACAAAACTCATTTTACAAGGTTGAATGCATGCATATTTAAGGGCCTATATCAAACAGAATGCTGGCTTATGGCAAGGGTTTGATGGGTTGACTCGTGTCCCTACAAAAGATATGTTGAAGTCCTGACCCCCAGTAACTGTGATCTTATTTAGAAATGGGAATTTTTCAGGTGTAATCAAGTTAAAAGAGGTCATACTGGATGTGCCAGCTTGAATGTATTATGTCCCCCCAAATGCCATAATCTTTGATGTAATCTTGTGTGGGCAGACCTATCAGTGTTAATTAGATTGTAATTCTTTGAGTGTTTCCATGGAGATGCACCCCACCCAACTGTAGATGATGACTCTGATTGGATAATTTCCAAGGAGGTGCTGGCCCGCCCATTCAGGGTGGGTCTGAATTAAATTACTGGAGCAGGCTGCTACAGCCAAGAGGGACACTTGGAAGAAAGCACAGGAGCTGCAGATGAGAGACATTTTGAAGACGGCCGTTGAAAGCAGACTTTTGCTTCGGAGAAGCTGAGAGAGGACAAATACCCCAAGTGCAACTAAGAATGACATTTTTGAGGAACTGCAGCCTAGAGAGAATGTTCTAGGAGAAAGCCATTTTGAAACCAGAACTTGGAGCAGACGCCAGCCACGTGCCTTCCCAGCTAACAGAGGTTTTCCGGACACCATTGGCCATCCTCCGGTGAAGGTACCCAATTGCTGACACTTTATGGCCTTAAGACTGTAACTGTGTAACCAAATGAACCCCCTTTTATAAAAGCCAATCCATCTCTGGTGTTTTGCATTCTGGCAGCATTAGAAAACTAGAACACTGGATTAGGGTGGGCCTGAATCTAATATGACCAGTGTCCTTAAAAGAAGAGACACAGACACACAAGGAAAACACCATGTGACGATGGCAGCAACGATTGCAGTGATGCATCTATAAGCCAGGGAATGACAAGGATTCCTGGGACCACCAAAAGCTGGAAGAAGCAAAGAAGGTTTCTTCCCTAGAGCCTTTGGAAAGAGCATGACCTCATTAAGGACTTCAAGTCTCCAGAAATGTAAGGGAATACATTTTTGTTGTTTTAAGCCAACCAGTTTGTGGCAATGTGTTACATCAATGGAAAGAAATAAAAAAACAAATAGAGGGGCCTTGCATGGGTCAGATGAGAGTGTGTTGTGCACCAGAATTTTTCCAGGTGATTTGAATAAACACACATTAAAATTTGAGAAGCTCTGCTCTAGGATGTAGTTTGGAGAGGGGGAGGTTGCTTAGGAACCCATGCAGTTCACCCTACTGAGCCCTCTCATTGGTTCTCCACAGCAGGAGTTGTGAATCCCCATTTTGATTCTCTACCTTTAATATAACACAGATTTTCCTTCTGACTCTCCTTCTTGCCTTGTTTCCACTTTTCCTCCCCCATACTAGTTACCTGACCCTCTCTTTGGAACTTCCCAGAAGGCATATTGTGCCAGTTTGGATGTTTATGTCCCCCAAAATGCCATGTTCTTTGATGCAGTCTCATGGGGGAAGACGCATTAGTGTTGATTAGGTTGGAATCCTTTGATTGAGTGTTACCATGGAGATGTGATTCAATCAACTGTGAGTGAAATGTTTGATTGGATACTTTCCATGAAGATATGGACCCTGCCCATTCAGGGTGGGTCTTGATTTAATCACTGGAACCCTATAAAAGAGCTCACAAACAGAAAGACCTCAGAGCAGCTGGAGTGACATTTTGGAGAGCAGGTGAGAGAGACATTTTGAAGACGGTCATTGAAAGCAGACATTACTGATGCTTTGGAAATGCTAGCCCAGAGTTTGCTCCAGAGAAGCTAAAAGAGGACAAAACACCCCAAGAGCAACAGTTTGAAGAATGCAGAGGATCTGGAACACAACCTGGTATCAGCAGACCCCAGTCATGTGCCTTCCCAGCTAACAGAGGTTTTCTGGACGCCACTGGCCTTCCTTCGGTGAAGTTATACTCATGTTGATGCCTTAATTTGGACATTTTCATGGCCTTCAGACTGTGGATTTGTAACAAATAAACCCCCTTTATAAATCCGATCCATTTCTGGTATTTTGCATAATGGCAGCATTAGCAAAGTGGAACACGTATGTATACAAGTGTGAAGCTTTGGGCAGAGAGCTGGGGTCTTTGATTTATAGATGGTGGTGAACACCCTGAGAGTAGATCAGATAATTGGGAGAGTGTGTTAGGTGAGACAAGCCCAGACTGAGGCTTGGGAGAATACCAGGATTCTGGAAACTTCCCCTTGAAGGAGAAAATTAAGAAATTGTCACTTAAGTGGGAGAAATACAGGGGGCTGGATACCTGGAAGCTGAGAGTGAGAGTTTCCAGAAGGAAGGGGTGCTTTACAAGGGAATATAGGCTTTTAGAGTATTTGTGTGTTTGTTATCTGTCTCCCACTGGAAGAAAGCTCCATGGAGATAGGAGATTTTGTCTCATTCATCGTTATGTTCCCTGCTAAATGGTGGGTGCATAAATGAATGAATGAATGTTAAATATAGGAAAGAAGTCCATAAAGAGGACAGAGAACATCCATTAGATTTGTTGAGGTGTTCCTTAGTTATGGTGAGAGCATTTCCAGGGAGTGATGAGGGTAGAAGTTAAATTAAGAGCGCAACTGAAGAGGAGACAGTTCCAGGCAGAAAGTGAAATGTGAATACACCTCTCGATTACTTTCTACGTTTGTAAGGATAGGAGAGATTTGAGTATGTTTGTGGAGTAAGGGGAAGGAAGGAGTCAGTAGAGAGGGAGTGATTGAAGTACAAGAAAGTGAATGACTACTGTTGGGGTAAGTTCTGAGAGCTGGATGGAGAAGAAAGGATCAAGAAGCCGGCCTCGGGAAGCAGGAGAGACCTCTCCTCTTCTGCTTGAAGTCATATGATGAAACTCTTGTTCTCCACCACATTCTTGGCACCCAACATCGTGTCTTGTTCTAGCAGATGCTCAATAAATGTTTGTTGAATGAATAAATCCATTAGACAGGAGGAAAGGTGGTGAGGATGCATATGGTTGCAGATATCTTGGATGATGGGTGGGAGATTAAAGGCGCTCAGATACATTGACTTCAATTTTCTAAATAAGGTTGAAGGCAAAATTGTTGAGAGTAAGAGGTCAAGGGATGGGGGGCGAGTGGAGATACTGAAGAGAGTTGTAGATGATTGGAGAGTTTCTGAGGGTAAAAGAGAAGAAGGCAACCAAACACAACAAGGAATCTTGATGGACAGTGCTGTGGGCCCTCTGAAAAAAGGACCAATTCATCCTTTAGGTGCAGTATGCACCATGATACTTGGAAGGGACCACAAAAATGTCTTAATTTCTTTTAAATCAGAAAAAAAATCAATATAATCCACCTTGGATTATACTCCTTTTTGTACCAATATAGTCATAATCCATATTTTAAAATTTTTTTATGGAGGAAGGCACCCATGAAGGCAAAATGCCTTGGGCCCATGGAAGGTCTAATGCAGCCCTGCTACCAAGGGGGAAGGCTCTGAATTTGGCAACTCTTTTTCCTCCTCAGATTCTGTAGAAGGATAGGGGTTCATAGGGTGCTGGTTAGCCATAGTTCCAATGAGCTACTATGTGGTCTAGGTTGGGAAAGAAGAAAAATTACTTAACTGAAGTTAGGCTGAAGGTTTGGAAAAGGTGAGTGTGGTCAAGGGACTGGAGGTCGGCTGAAGCGGACAGCAGCTGTCATGGGGGAGAGGCCATGTCAGAGCTGGAGGAGAGGAGGCAGTGGTCATCAGAGCTCCGACTGCAAAAGGGGAGCAGTTCTGGGTGGTGAGAAGGTGCAGGATGCAGCCCCAGAGAGAGTGGTCAGAGTCCAACGAAGAGGCAGGTCACTAGATTTGGGAGGGCCAGGAAGCCGTGAGGCTGGTGGGGGCAGGGGGGTAGTGGTGGTTTTCCACAGAGTCACTGAAGTCTCCTAGGATTCTGTAGGACTTGGAAAAAGATAGGAAAACCATGATCCAGGAGCCCAAGGCTGCAGTAGAAGAGGAGGCTTGACCAGGATGGCAGTCAAATGAGGAGGAACTCAGGTGAGCTGGCTGGAGGGCGTGGATCTAAAGGGAGTGGGGATTTTCCTCAAGGATAGGAGCGGTTTCGGGCACTGGGAACGGCAATCTCACCTCCAGACCCTTGGGTCTGACGTGTGTGGGAGGTGAAGCCTCTAAGGGAGAGTCAGGGCTCAGATCAGGCCAAGAGATGAAGGACACATTCCTTAGAGGAGATAAGGATGCAGAGAAATCTCTTTGGCACAAGAAATGGGGCTCCAGAAGGCACACTGTGGATACTGGAATTTAAACAGAGAAGTAGAAAATGAGATAAAAGAGAGCAAACCTGGAGCAACATTGGGGAGAGATGTAGGAGGAAGCAGAAGACTAGAAGGGAGCCAATATTTTGGGCATTGTATCAGTCAGGATAAAAAAGATTTTCTGCAGTAACAGGTGACCCCCCCAAATCTCAGTGGCTTAAAATTGTGAAGGTTATTTCCTGTTTATGCTACGTGTCCATTACAGATTGATGGGGACTCTTTGCTATGTTACTGTCACTCAGGGAACCAGGCTGAAGGCAGCTCTGTCTCTGCTTCCACGATACCCAGGCATAATTTTTTTTTTAATGCACTGGTTCAGTTTGTCATTGGCCAAAGCAAGTCACATGACCACATCTACTTTAAAGGGACAAGGTTATGCAATCTTACCATGAACTTAGAGGGAGAATTGGAAATATCTGATGACTAGAACCAGTGATTACTACAGGTAGTGACTGAATACAGCTTATAGAGATGTGAGTCACAGAGTGAATTAACAGACCAAGTTTTAGAACAGAACTCTGGGATAGAGTAATGTTGGCATGGAAACCAGCTGATGTCCACTGGGGATGGCTGAGTCCTGACCGTCCCAGCAGCCTGCACCTGTTCTACAGGTATGAGTTAGCGCTCAACTCCTTTTCAAAGGCTCAGCAATCAGAGATGTGCACATACACGTGTGATTCCTAGGACAGCATGTCAACCAAGCTCTTTGCCCTAAAAAATTAGTCTTTGTAATTAATGGTTTTGTTTTCAGGCCAAAGAGACATGGGGTAAATAACTGTCTCAGCAGAAGACAGAGAACAGGGATGCATTGTTCTTCTGAATGTTTTAGCTGATACTTTAATCCTAACTCCCTGAACTCCCGTGTCTCCTTGAGATACCACCCAATGTTGCAAATGGGAGCAGCCAACTCTACATTTTCCTTCATGGCTAAAATCCTACCAATTGTGATGTCACACTTTTCTCTCTGATAAAGATTTAGAGAAGCAATTTTGTAATGTTCTTGGACCGACTAATTAGTCCATTGTCATTTGAGCACCAGCCTTCAAGTTTGGCGGAACCATAAGTATTGTATAAAGAAAGTTGGCATTACTGCATTCTGGGACTAGAGGTCCATACGCTCTATTATGACCAGACAACCACTTTCTAAATTCCCCATCCGGGTTACCCTGTAGGAGGCAGGTGCTGGACCCCAACTCCAGCGAAGTAATGATGTAGGGACATTGCTGGCTGCCTACCACATTCCTTCTCCCTTAATCAACATGATTTTGTTGGGGAAATCCACCAAATGACTAAGGGGAAGGTGACCCCATCTTCAGCTCCAGGGGTGGGCTCTGATTAGTCTAAGCCAGCACGTCTCAGCCTTGGCATTATTGACATTTTGGGTTGGATAATTCTTTGTTGTCAGGGGCCGACCTGTGTATTGTAGCACATTTACTAGCATCCCTGGTCTCTACCCACTAGATGACAGTAGCATCTCTCCAGTTTTAACAACCAAGGGTGCCTCCCGATCTTGCCAAACGTCTTCTGGGAGGTAAAATCACCCCTGGTTAAGGACAACTGGTGGAAGCCCACCACGCTAATCTATTCCTCTTTCTAGGTAACTGGTTTAAGGATGAGCAGGTGACAATTTGGTTAATGGGACTGAGGGGGAAAAAAGTTGTTGAGGAGTTTCAGGAAATGTTTTTATTCTTCACAATAGAGACCCAGGAGGAGGCAGTCCTGTTCTCTTTCTCCGGACCTGGTTGTTTGCAGATGAAACCTGGACATATGGCTACTGTGTTGCCATCAGCCTGAAGATGAGGCCAACTTGGGGAGGAAGGCAGAGCCCAGATATTCTCAGAGCGGTAGGGCCAGAGCCCTGACGCAGCGACCTGGAGCCTGGCCCACCGCTGGGCAGCTTTTTATTTGAAACAACAAATATCCTTATTGTTGGAGCCAGAGTATTCTGTTACTTGCATTTGAAACCATCCTAACTGAAGTCATAGAGAGAGAGTGGCAAAGAGAGACACACCCTTGGGCTGCCAGAGCTGTCACAAGCAGGGCCTGTGCTCATTCCTGCTGGGACAAGTGCCACTGCTGTCCCTCCTCTTCCTTTTCTTTATTATTAATAAACTTTATTTTTGGAACAGTTTTAGGCACATGGAAACATTTCACAGAAAGTACAGAGATATTCCATATAACCCCCCACTCCCCTATTACTATTATTATTACTATCATTTTCCTATAAAGCTCCTCTGGGCCACTCCTCATTTAGCCCATTCACTCTTTCTCTCTCTCTCTCTTATTCAATCACAATGGGTTTTAGTTTTTACTTTATTTTATTTTTATTAGAGAAGTTGTAGGTTTAAAGAAAGGTCATGCATAAAATATGTGAAAATACAGAGTTCCCATATACCACCCCATTGTTAACACCTTGCATTATTGTGGTACATTTGTTATAATTCATGAAAGAACATTTTTATAGTTGTATTATTAATTCTAGTCCATCGTTTACAATAGGGTTCACTGTGTTGTACAGTCTTATAAGTTTTTTTTTTCAATTTTTATTCTAGTAACATATACAACCTAAAATTTCTCCTTGTGCTACCATCACAACCATCCACTATCAAAACTTTATAATCAACCCAAATAGAAACTCAAGCATTAACTCACCATTCCCTACCCCTGGTAATCTATGCTCCAGATTCTGACACTATGAGTTTGCTTATTCTAATTATTTCATATTGGTGAAATCATATAATATCTGTCTTTTTGTGTCTGGCTTATTTCACTCAACATGGTGTCTTCAAAGTTCATCCATGTTGCCACATGTATCAGAATTTCATTCTTTTTTATAGCTGAATATTCCATAGTATGTATATACCACATTTTGATTATCCACTCATCAGTTGATGGACACTTGGGTTGCTTACGTCTTTTGGCAATAGTGAATAATGCTGCTATGAACATCAGTGTGCAAATATCTGTTTGAGTCCATGCTTTTAATTCTTTTGGGTATATACCTAGAAGTGGATTGTCAGATCACATGGTAATTCTATACTTTTTACTTAACTTTCTGAAGAACTGCCAAACTGTCTTCCACAGCAGCTGCACCATTTTACATTCCCACCAGCAGTGAATGAGTGTTCCTATTTCTCCACATTCTCTCCAATACTTGTAACTTTCCGTTTTTTTTAATAATAGTGGCCATTCTTGTGGGTGTGAAATGGTATCTCATTGTGGCTTTGATTTGCATTTCCCTAATAGCTAATGATGTTGAGCATCTTTTCATGTGCTTTTTGGCCATTTGTATATCCTCCTTGGAGAGATGTCTATTCAAGTCTTTTGCCCATTTTTAAATTGTGTTGTTTGTCTTTTTATTGTTGAGTTGTAGGATATCCTTATATATTCTGGATATTAAACCCTTATCAGATATATAGTTTCCAAATATTTTACCCATTGATTACATTGTCTTTTCTCTTTCATGATGAAGTCCTTTGATGCACAATACCTTTTCATTTTGACAAATTCCCATTAATCTATTTTTTCTTTTGTTACTTGTGCTTTGGGTATAAAGTCTAAGAAAGCATTGCCTAAACAAAATGCTGAAGATGCTTCCCTACATTTTAGAGTTCTGATTCTTATATTTAGGTCTTTGATCAATTTTTGAGTTAATTTTTGTATATGGTGTTAGGTAGGGGTTTGCTTTCATTCTCTGGCATATGGATAGCCAGTTCTCCAAGCATCATTGGTTGAAGAGATTCTTTCCCAATTGAGTGGACTTGGCAGCCATGTCAAAAATCAATTGGCCATAGATGGGAGGGTCTATTTCTGAACTCTCAATTCCATTGTTCTATGTATCTATCCTTGTGCCAGTATCATGCAGTTTTGACCATTGTACCTTTGTAATACGTTTTAAAGTCAAGAAGTGTGAGTCCTCCAAACTTCATTCTTCTTTTTCAGGATGATTTTGGATATTTGGGGCCCCTTACCCTTCAAATTAAATTTGATGATTAGTTTTTCCATTTTTTCAAAGGCGGCTGTTGGAATTTTTATTGGAATTGCATTGAATCTGTAAGTTGCTTTGGATAGAATTGACACCTTAACAATATTTAGTCTTCTAATCTATGAATATGGAATGTCCTTCCATTTATTTAGGTCTTTGATTTCTTTCAGCAAAATTTTGTAGTTTCTCTGTATAAATCTTTTACATTCTTGGTTAAATTTATTCCTAGATATTTGGTTCTTTTAGTTGCTACTGTAAATGGAATTTTTTTCCCTGATTTCTTCCTTAGATTGCCCATTACTAGTGTATAGAAACAGTACTGATTTTTGCTTATTGATCTTGTACTCCACCACTTTGCTGAATTCATTCATTCTAGTAGCTTTGTTGTAGATTTTTAGGGATTTTCTGTATATATGTAGGATCATGTCATCTGCAAAGACTGAAAGTTTTACTTCTTCCTTTCCAAGTTGGATGCCTAATTTTATTTCTTTTTCTTGCCTAATTTCCCTGAGTGAAACTTCCAGGAAAATGTTGAATAATAGTGGTGGTGGTGGGCATCCTTATCTTGTTCCAGATTTTAGAGGGAAAGTTTTCTGTCTTTCACCTTTAGGTATGATGCTAGCAGTGGGAGTCCCCTATTATTAACAACTTGCATTCCTGTGGTACATTTGTTATAATTGATGAACCAATATTGATACATTATTAGTAACTAAAGTCCATAGTTTGCATTAGGGGTCACTCTTTGGGTTGTACAGTTTTGTTTTTTTTAACTTTTTATTTTGAAATAATTTCAAACTTACAGGACAGTTGCAAAAATAATACAAACCCCATACGGAGAACACCAACACATTCCACCCTCAGATACCCAGATCCACTAATTTTAACATGTTGCCACCTTTGCTGTATCATTTTATAGATCTATCATCTATCTATCTGCCTGCCTATCTATCTATCTATTTTCTGAACAACTGAGAGCAGGTTGCATACATCGTACTCCTTGAATACATATTTCTGCCATATATATTTCCTCCGAACAAGGATATTCACTTATGTAATCACCTTAAGTGCAGCTATCAAGTTCAAGAAATTTAACATTGATATAAAGCTATATTCCAATTTTTTTTTATGTCCCGATAATGTCCTTTTGAACCTTTTCTCCTCCATTCTTAGATCCCATCCAGTATCATGGATTGTGTTTAATTGTCATTATCTCTTTATCTTCCTTTTTTTTAAATTGTGGAAACATATATACAATATATACAAATGCATATACAAGATAAATCTTCCCATTCCAACTCCTCCCAAGCATAACATTCAGTGGGATTGATCACCTTCACGACATTGCAGTACCCTCACCACCATCTATTACTATAACTTTCCCTTCACCTCAAACAGAAACTTAATGCTCATTTTGCATTAACTCCATGCCCTCTACACCTGGTAACCTGTACTCTGCTTTCTGTGTCTATGAGTTTGAGTATTCTCTGATATTGTCTTTGTGGCTACCATGAAGCTTCAATTAAACATCCTAAATCTATAACAAACTCGTTAGCTTTCATACCAACTTAACAACTTCCATATCATACATAAACTATTTTACTATACTCCTTCCCCCATCTTTATGTAGTTCATGTCACAAATTACATATTTATACATTATGAGCCCCAAACCACTGATTTGTCATTACCTCTTACGCATTTGCATTTTAGATCCTGCAGGAACCAAAAAGTGGAATTACAAATCAAAAATACAATAGTACAGGTATTTATATTTAACCATATCATCATCTTTACTGGAGATCTTTATTTCTTCATGTGGCTTCAGTCAATTGTCTAGTGCCCTTTCCTTTCAACCTGCAGTACTCCCGTTAGCATTTCTTGCAGAGCCAGTCTATCAGCTTTTGTTTATCTGGGGATGTCTTTATTCCTTCCTCATTTTTGAAAGGCAGTTTTGCCAGATACAGAATTTTGGGTTGGCAATTTTTTGCTTTCAAGCACTTTAAATATGTCTTCTCACTGCCTTCTTGCTTCCATGATTTCTGATGAGAACTCAACAATCTCATTGAGTCTCCCTTGTATGTGACATGTTGCTTCTTCCTTGCAGCTTCCAAAATTCTCTCTTTATCTTGGCATTAAACAGTTTGATTACAACTTGGAGTGGAATGAGTCTACTTGAGTTTATTGTACTTGGAGTTTTGACTGATTTGATTGTGTATATGCATGCCTTTCATTAAATTTGGGAAGTCTTCAGCCATTATTTCTTTGAGTATTCTCTCCACCCCTGCGGTCGCAGTTGATTTATCTGGGGGGGGGGGGCGGCCGGTTGCTGAACCCTCGGCTCTTGGCGTTGCTCGGAGGGTACCGGCGGCGGGGGCTCTTTCCCGGAGGCGAGGGCGAGGCGGGGGACTGGGCCCGGTCCCCGGCGGAGGCGTGCAAGGTGTGGAGGGCGGCGAGAAGGAACAGGCGGGACACGGTTCTTTGAGGGTGAAGAAGCCAAGAGAGTTTATTAGGGGTGAGCACAGGTTATATAGGCTGGCATAGAGGGCGGGGGTTGTTACAAGTCAATACTGAGGGGATAACGGCTAGGATTGGTTCTGAGAGGGTGCGGAGGTTAGGATTGGTTCTAAGAGAGCACGGAGGTTGTTTGAAAAGGGGCGGGAGTTGCTCTGGCAACGGTGTCTGGCAACAATGTATGCGCACTGGTGGTGATGGGAGTTGCACTGACAACGGGGAGTGTCCGGGCAAGATAAGGGGGTGGGGAAAAGGCGGTTCCCTCCGGCAAGCCTCTCCTAACAGTGGTATTTTGGGTGAGGAAATGGGGCCTGCCTCCGGCCTCACTTTCCCAGGCCCGGGGGGCTGTGAAGGGCGCTGTTCACCCGTACCCACTACCCTCCCCAGGGGTGGCCGATCCCCTGGCCCAGGCCCGCCAAGTCGAAGCACGTAATCAGTGTCCCGCACACCCCTTTCGCTTTGTCTTCTCCTTCTGGGGCTCCCACAATCCATATATTGGCATGCTTGTTGGTGTCCCACAGGTTCTTCAGGCTCTGTTCACTTTTCTTTATTCTTTCCTCTTTCTGATCCTCAAATGGAATGATTTCAATTGTCTTTTCTTCAGGTTCACTGAATCTTTCTTCTGCCAGCTCCGATCAGTTACTGAACCCCTCTAGGGAATTTTAAACTTCTGTTTCTGCCAACCAGGGCACCAAGAGATCCTACTGCTTTTTTTTTTTTTTATTGTGAACTTTAACATGTATACATAACAGTGATAATTTTCAAAGTATGATTTCACAAGTTGTGAAAGAGAGCAAATTTCAAAGAATCTCATGGATCACAGTTATACAACTTCAGCTATTTCTGTTATTGTAAAATATAACACACATACAGAAAGGTGTCAACTCTCAATGTACAGCTCAACAAGCAGTTACAAAGTGTGCCAATTTGGATGTATTATGCTCCCCAAAATGCCATGTTCTTTGATGCAATCTTGTGGGCCAGAGGTATTAATGTTGGTAAGGTTGGAATCCTTTGAGTGATTCCATGGAAATGTGATTCAATCAACTGTGAGTGAAATATTTGATTGGATAATTTCCATGGAGGTGTTACCGTACCCATTCAGGGTAGGTGTTAATTAAATCACTGGAGTTGTATCAAAGAGTTCACAAACAGAAGGACTTGAGAGCAGCAGGTGTGAGTGACATTTTGGAGAGCACCTGAGAGAGACATTTTGGAGACAGCCATTGAAAGCAGACTTATGCTAGCCCAGAGTTTGCTCCGGAGAAGCTAAGAGAGTACCCCCAGATGCCTAGATAAAAATGTCCTGGGAGAAAGCCAAGTTGAAATGCAACCTGGGAGCAAGCAGACGCCAGCCACGTGCCTCCCAGCTAACAGAGGTTTTCTGGACGTCATCGGCCATCCTTTAGTGAAGGTGCCCTATTGTTGACGCCTTAGCTTGGACACTTCTATGGCCTTAAGACTAACTTTGTAACCAAATAAACCCCCTTTATAAAAGCCAATCCATTTCTGGTATTTTGCATAATGGCAGCATTAGCAAATCGGAATACATAGGTAATTTCAAAAATTGTTATGGGATACAGTTCCACAGTCTCAGTCCCTTCACTGTTCTGCAATACAAGGGATATACAGAAAGATGAAGACCTTCAAGGCACAAGTCAACAAGCAGCTACAGAGCAAATCCCAAAGGATGCTATGGGCTTCAGTTCCACCATGTCATTTACCTCCTTCCAGCCATTCCAACACCCCAGCATCCAAAAAATATGTATATAATTATATGAAGTTTCAGTATTCATAGAGCTTTGTTAAATCTTATCTTGTTTGTTGCTACCCCTTCCTCTCATTTAATCTCTTCAGGGGTGTCTAGGCAGTGAGCACCCTAACTTGTTTATATTAAAGGGGGTGTCAACAGTATGGGGAAGGGACTGCATCTGACTGTTGATCTTAAAAAGGCTGTTGCCTCTGGGTTTTAGGACTTGTCTGGTATAGGAACACTCTGGTAGATTTAAGTTTCTGAAAGGAAAAACTTAGTGAATCTTTTATAGAATCTCAGGTAGGGAACTAGGTATTTGGGAACTACTTTTGTTAAGGGCTTGGCATACTGTGGTCATTTGGAATGTCAAGTTGGAGGTTGCATAAGAGAAAACTCCAGGACAGCCTCTCGACTCTATCTGAGATCTCTCAGCCACTGTGACTTCACCTGGTTATCTTTCTTTTTTGTCCCTTTTGGTCAAGTAGGCATTTTCAATCCCTCACTACCAGGGCCAGGCTCACTCCTGGGAGTCATGTCTCACGTCACCAGGGAGATTGATTTCCCTGGGAGTCATGTCCCTTGTTGGGGTGGGTGGGAGGGAGGTTATTTGCCAAGTTGGGCTTAGAGAGAGAAAGGTCACATCTGAGCAACAAAAGAGATTCCCTGGAGGTGCCTCTTAGGCATAATTATAAGAGGGCTCAGCCTCCTATTTGCAACTCTAAATTTCACAAGAGCAAGCCTCAAGTCGAGCTCTTGATTTATTAGGTAGTAGCTCCTAACTTCACTTAATCTATATTTTATCCCAAGACAAATGTTCAGTTTCTTACATTATCTTCACTTTGTTGTACAATCATCAAATCACCTACTGCTTTTAGATAACCTTTTTCTTGTTTGGGCACTTGCTCTGTTACATTGTATGGATATGGTGTAATCTGTCCAACCAGTTTCCAAATGTTAGGATTTAGATTGGTCCCAATCTTCCTACAACAAATGATGCCCCAGTAAATAATCTTACACATCACTGAACTCAGAACACCTTACACAGGCAGTGGGTATACCTGCAAGATAAATGAGATTTCTGGGTCAAGGGGCAGGTATAGTTGGAATTGATGGATATTAGCCTCAAAAGGGTAGTGTTCTCTTCTCAACAATGAGAAAGAGTGCCTCTTTTCTCATGATAATGTGTGTTATCATTATTTAATTTTTGCCAAACCATTTTGGGTGAAAATGCTGTATCAGTATATTTCCAATGGTCATTTTCCCTTATTCTTAGTGATGTTAAGCATCTTTTCATACATCAAATAGCCATTTGTTCCTTTTTTGTAACTTCTCTGTCTGTATCCTCTTTCCAAGGATCACTGGATTTTCTTTTTCTTATTATTTGAAGACACTCTTTATATAGGAGAAAAATTAGTCTCTTGCACCTGATATATATTTTTGTCTAGGTTGACTTTTGACTTTGCTTAATTCACTTTTATTAGCCTTAGAATTGGCATGTTTATTATTTTTTTTGAAAACTCCTGGAGGATTGTATGTTTTGTGAATATATCTCAATAAAATTGCATTAAAAAAACTCTTTATTGCATTTAAAGTTTATAGATTAACTCAAGAAGGACTGAAATTCATGAACAAAGCCTCCCAACACATTGTAGTCTTCTCTGAAGTTCCTTGGTCGTTTAAGTTCCTAGGCATTTTGTCTTTTTGGTCTCCATTATTGAGGAAGAAAGTGATCATCAATGTCTGTTGATTATTTACATGGCATCAGGAATTTTAAAAGCTCCCAGGTGATTCTAAAACTGGATATGCAAAGGGCAGGAAGGGGAGGACAATGGGGGGCGGGTGGGGTGTAATCCAGAAGTATTTTGTCCCTGACATTGTTTAGAATTAGAATTGCCAGCTCAAGGTGATAATAAAAAGCAGACCATCCAAAGGTTTTATTATTGTTGATAAATTCTCTACAGTGAGGCACCCCCTTATATTGCCTGCATCAGGGGCCAACCACCTCCACCCCTTAGTACACCAGTGTGTTTCAAGGGCACTTTAAACTTTGAGATGCAGCACATTCAGTGACTGTTGGGTGTGGTAGGGTTGGTCAAGCTTTGGGACCGCCTAGTCCCTTTGAATATCCTTCTTATGTTTGGGGAATTATCTGCGTTCTGACTCTCGACTTCCCAGACCCACTTCCTCAGCTTGCGTTATCTCGAGATGTCACTTTGGAAGCTGTACAGTAAAGAAGGACGGGCTCTGCAGCATGCCTTCTGGTGAGATGCTGAGCGCATCCAGCTGTAACAGGTGGCCATGGCACATCCTGGCTGTGACATCTGTGCCCAGCCTCAGGACTGTGGCCCGAGATGTCTGAGTCTTGTGGCCTGGGCACGGGCGTTTCCACTGGCATGGTTTGATGGTATAACCTGGGCATCGTCCTTGGCTGTTTAGCCTCTGAAGCTGATTCTCTGTTCTTCCCGAAGATCCTCCCAGTGACCTAACACACTTCAGCAAACTTTTCTGCTTCAACTAGCTTGATGAGCTGTGTTTGCAGCTAAGAACTCTGAGTGATGAAATGGGGTTGTTGTGTATCCTTGTGGCTTCCACTGTTCTATTTTAACTGCTTTTAATGTTTTCTTTCTCAATTCCCACCAGTTGGTACATTATAATGGAACAGTGAAGCACAAGAGGTTCTTTAGACCACTAAGGACACGTGGGCACCAAGGTGTGGTGGTTTGAAGCTGTACAAACCCCAGAAAAACATGTTTTCAAATCTAATCCATTCCTGTGGGAGTGAACCCATTGCAAGTATGACCTTTTGATAAGGTCACTTCAGTTAAGGTGTGCCCCACCTCAATTAGGATGGGTCTTAATCTTATTACTGGAGTCCTCTATAAATAGGATGAATACATAGAGACAGAAAGCAAGCAAGCCAGGGAAGCAAGAAGCTGAAATCAACGAAACCCAGAAGAGAAGGGAGAGACCAGCAGATGCCACCATGTACCTTGGCATGTGGCAAAGGAACCAAGGATCACTGCAGCTGGTCTTCGAGAGAAAGCATCTCCCTGATGACGCCTTGATTTGGACATTTCCCTGGCCTCAAAACCATAAGTTAATAAATTCCCATTGTTCAAGCTGAACCATTTCATGGTGTTTGCTTTAAGCCGCCTGGGACACTAGAACACAAGGAGTTGTGAGTCTTTACATTCAGGGCAGGCCTACCCACAGTCTTAAAATTCTCCATTTCATCCCATCACTTAGACTGCAAATTCGAGTAATCCTAAGTAGGAAAAGGAATATTGGGCAGATGGGGTCTTCTAGCGAGTGGCCCCTTCCAAGGACAGCTCCTGCCAGCCAGGCCAGATTCATGTCCGTCCTGCTTGGGACCAGGCACGACCTGATGTCAAATAAGAGGGCTGGCTTTTGCACCCGCCAGACCTCCCTTGGCTGGCCCTGGCCTGTGGCTCTGTTTCTTTGTCCTCCAAAACACCATCGCATCTAGTGACACAGACAGTTTTGCCCTTAATTATAGACTTTCCTATTCTGTAATGATTGTTTTATGTGCTGGTTTTATTTCTCTGACTAAACAGTTAATCCCTGAGGGGCAAGTACCACATCTTGTGTTTCTTTTGTATTTCTCATAGCACAGAGTAAAGTGTCCTGAATCCTGTAAGCCTTGAACAAATGTTTGCTGACTCCTTCCTTGGGGCTGTGGAGTGTAAATCACACGGATGTCTTCAATAAACTGCCTCTTCAACATTTGTGTGTGTGTGTGTGTGTGTGTGTGAGAGAGAGAGAGAGAGAGAGAGAGAGAGAGGGAGGGAGAGAGATATCTAAGAGTCAACACATAAAAAACTCCAGAGCATGGAGTTCGGAGCCAGAAAAGTTGAAGGCCAAGTTTCAGCCTTGGGTGGGTAACCTCCCTTTGGTTTTTCAAGTATAAATTGGGGCTTAAGACAATACCTCCTCCAATCACGGTAGTGCGAGCCTCCTAAGAGATAACACGTACTTAAAGCACAGGGGTTATCATCTGGTCGACATGAAATTTAAGAAGAGACTTGGAGAGGAAAAAATGGCCCTAAAATAGTGTGTGGAGAGGGAATTACAGCTGACGTGACCCCACGGGTTCCAAGGGGCCAAGGGGGTTCTGTAGCAATCACTACTGGGTTTCCAAGGATTTCCAGGCAGGAGGCGTCCTCGTCTTCACTCCTGCCTCCAACCAACGCCATCAATTCTACTTCTGACTTCAAAACATCTCTTAAAACCATGGCCAGGCTCTCTGTCCTCCTCTCCCCTTTGTCCAGGTCCTTGTCTTGTCATACACCTTCTGCCTCCTCCTGTAGACCCCTCTCTTCCCTTTTCTTCTTTCTTCCTTGCTGTTCTGTTCTCTTTACTTCTCTTACTTCTCCGACCCCTTCCCCCTCCACACGGAAGGCAGTTATTGCCCTAAAAAAAGGCAAATCTGATCACATCACTTCTTTCTTTAAGATCCTCTGTTGGATCCCTAACTCTATATATCTATGGTGTATCTATATCTAAAGAGGGGACACCGGTTAGGAGGCTGTTGCAATCAGGAGAGAGATGTTGAGTGTGTGAACCTGGGGTAGATGGAACGTTGGGAAAAACTTAAGAAATAATATATAAAATACATAAAACTATAAACACACACTCTCTGGATAGCATTAGACAAAATGCAAACAATGGTTAATCATAAGATTTTTCCTATTAATTTATGTAACAAATATTTATCAGTGGCTACCCTGTGATGCTGCAGGCGCCGTTCTAGAAACTGCAGACCTGGGAGAAGAGCACACGTGCAGAACTTGCCCTCTTGTAGCTCAGTCTAGCCAGGAGAGAAAGAATGTAAACAACCTGCCAAATCGTAAACAGGATAATACCAGAAGGTGCTAAGGGCTATGAAGGGAATCAGCCATGTTATGTGATAGTGATCTGGGAAGCTACTTGAGATAAACAAGGAACGCCCTCCGAGGAGGTGACATATGAGCTGAACTTCAAAAAGGAGGAAGAGTCAGCTGGACACAGATCTGGAGAAGAATATTCTAACACTTTGGATGATTCTGTTATGTGAATATATCTCAAATAAAATTGCATTAAATATACATATAGAAAAAGAATATTCTAGACAGAAGAAACAGAAGAGGAAAAGCCCTTGGGGAGGAAGGAAAATGTGCCAGTGTGAGTGGCAAGTAGAGCACTGGGGGAAAGTAGCATGAGATGGGGTGGAGAGGGCGGCAGGAGCTTTATCAGATGAAGCTTTAGTGATCATTGTCCAGCTAAGACCGGAAGCCACTGAAAGGCACAGGGGGAGACCTGGTCTGATTTGTATTTATATTTGGCTCCTGTGTGAAGAAGGGATTATAGGGGCGGGGGTGGAGGTGGGTAAGAGAGGAAGCAGGGAGACCAGGTAGGAACAGGTGGCATGGCTCCAGCCCAGTTGTTGGTGGCTTAGCTGAAGAGGTGTCCATGGTCACGGGGAGATGCGTCCAGATACAGGGCTGTTTTATGGGTAGAACTGACGGTGTGCTGTCGGACTGACCGGATGTTAGGGTGAGCGGCGGGAAGGAATCAAGGGTGACAGAGTGGATGGGGCTGCAGGTTGCTGAAACAACTGGGAAAGGAAGAGATTTGGGAAGAAAGGCTGAGTTCCACTTTGGACATGTTAAGTGTGAGACGCTAGTTACTTCAGTGGAGATGATAAATGGAGGTTGGAGATAGCAGTCTGGAGCTCCAGGAGAGCGTCTTGCTGTAGATTTACCTTTGTGAGTCATCAGTGTGTAGATAAGTCATGAGGCTGGGAGGGACCCCCCAGGGAACAGAGGGTAACTCCTTCAAAGAAGAGGGTGGAGGATGGTCTCAGGATAATCTGGCCCTCACCACAGAGCAGATGGGGTGGGGCAGAGGACCATGGGGAGTGAGGTTAAAGGGAAGCCAGGAAAGTGGGGCTTCCTGGACCTGTGAGAGGTGGAGTTAGACAAAGGCAGAGGAAAAGAGAAGCTTGGAAATATGTGGGTCATTGTGGTGACTATGACAAAAGCAGTTTGGGGCACAAAGCTGACTGGAGTCCCAAGAAGGAGGGCTGAGAATGTGTACTTGGCAAGGATGCACAGCTTTCAAGTTTTGCAGAGAGGCTGGAACATGGGTGTTTTTACATTTTGTGTCTTCTGCTTACCTACATGTTCTTATTTTGCAACCATAAGCTTGTGTAATAATGAAATCCATACTCATTGCTGACAGCACCCCAGTGCTAATGAGATAAAGAGGCACTGCTCAGTAGAACACGACAGACCTTCATTTTCCCTTCACTGAGGCCTCTCCAATGTCAGGCTTGCCATTCACCCTGGGGCACCACTGCCATGTCTGCTGGAGTTAGTATTCTATTTGTGACAGCTTCCACCACATAAATAAAGCTGGAGTCTCTTGCCAGGCATTGGCTGTGGCTAGGGCTCCTACCTCTCTCCCATCCATAAGCCACCCCACCCCACCCAATCCCAAACATGTCCAGAAACACACACAGTTACACACCTCTCCATTCAGTCTCACCCAGGCGTCTGTCGCCCAAGCTGCAGACAATACTTTCCTGCTAATTCCCCGGCCCGGAGCAATGCAGACTAGGATACTGGGGAAGAGAATAGAGCCTCAGAGTCAGAGGCACTTGGGTTCATTTCCCCATCTGCTACTTCTCAGCTGTGTCACGATGGCTCTGTGCCTCAGTTTCCTCATCTGCAAAATGGGGTTAGTAAAACCCACTTCCCATCGGTGCTGTGAGGGTTAGATGGGCCAAGTTCTGTAACGCCTGACATAGAGTAAGCAGCAGCGACGACGGCTCACTTTGCATCAGTGCTGCCACGGACTCGCTGAGCCAAAATCGGTGAGAATCAGGATGCTCTGGCAGTGTGAATGGCAATGGGGGGCTCCCTCACAGGACCCCGGCATGCCAGGCGTTGTCTCTTTCCCCGTGCAGGGCGTATGCTGGGCGGCTGACCCGTCTTTCCAGCCTCCCCACACCCAGAGTCCGCGCTCACGCGCCCCCCACCCAATGGCGGAGCCGGACGCAGCGATGGCTCACGCGCCTTTCCTCCCCAGCCGCTTGCCACGGACCACACGTCCCATACCAGCCGCCCCGCCTCCCGCCCCCGGCGCGCCCCTCCAGCCAGCCGGCTCGGGTGTCGGGGCGGCCGCACCCGCCGGCTGTACGCACCGATTGGCTGTGCCGCGGTGGCGGCGGCCCGCGGGCGCACACACCCTCCCTGCACAGCCAATAGGCGAGCGCGCGTCACCCGCCCGGCGGCCCGCGAGCCGGCGGCCCCTCAATAAGCCACATTGTTGCACGAAACTCCGGGGCAGGAGAGTCCCAGGGCCGCCGCAAAGCACCGCCGTGTGGCCAAGCCGTGGGAGCATCGCGCGTGGACCGAGAGCCCGAGAAGCCCGATCGCCCTAGCGGAGCCGGGCGACGATTCTTCCCAAGTTGAGCCTTAGTGAGCCAGTGTGCGAAGTTAAAGCCTTGATCGTGAGGCTGCCGGACACGTCACCCGGAGTGATACTTGGGCCGCCTTCTCGCAGTTGTGACTCCGGAAACCTGTTTCTAGAAACCCGAGAGCCCCCAGCCGGGCGCGCCATCACCGTTACACTTCTTTGTGCGCTGCCGGGACTCCCCGCTCCCGGCCGGGCCGCGGTTCACAGCGGTTCCATCGCGCCGCCCGCCTCTCCTCACACGCGCTCCAACTCCGCTTTCCCATCCGGGCGCCGTCGGGCCGCGGCAGGATGATCGCCTCGCATCTGCTCGCCTACTTCTTCACCGAGCTCAACCATGACCAAGTGCAGAAGGTAAGGAAGCGCGGGCGAGGGCGGCGGCTCGCTCCGGGAAAGTTGCCTGGCCCCGGGGCCCTCCCGGCGGGGTCTCTCCGCGGGAACCCACCTTTTTCCCCCATTGCAGGGCCGGGGACACGGAAAACGTTTGGGCTGCGGGGAAACTCCTCGGCGTGAGAAGCCACGTCCGCTCGGCACAGGCGTGTGTGCGCTTGCGGGGCGCCCGGGCTTGCGCGCCGCCGGGCTCCCTCACTCTGTCACCCAGCGCGCTCCTTTTTTTTTTTCATCCCTGGAGGGGCGGGTCACCCGGCACGTACTCTATGACTGCCGAGCCCACGTGGGAGAGTCTCCTCTCCCGGAGCCCGAGTTCCGGAGAGAGCACGTGGGGAGAATCGTGGCCGGGGGAGGGGGCTCCGCGGCCGCGTGGGGCTGCCGGGGGGGGCCCTCCGGCGCCTTAGGACCGCGTTTAGGAGACAACCGGGACGCCTGGTTGCTCCTCGCGGCCTTGTGGTGAAGCGGGCCCGGGAGGGAGCGGCGAGAGACACAGGGGCGCCGCGCACCCCATTCTTTCCGCGGAACTGAGGCGCCGCGAGGGGCGATCATCCCACCCGCCCGCCCCCATATCTTCCTGGGACCGACCCGCCTTGAGTCCCGGGGGCCTCCCTTCAATTTGGGGGAGGGTTTTGGACGTTACTTTTTGGTTCGCCTCTAAAAGTTACTCGGAGAGGACCAACTCCCCTTTTTCCTGATTCTTCGGAGATTTTTGTCGTTTGGAAAACTAGCTTTTTGCTGCCCTAGGCCCCTGCCTGTCTGCTCACCTCGCACTCAGCAGCCTCCCGGGTCGGAGCCCTCCCTGCGGCCCAGTCTTTTACATAAGAAAGAGCGTCGGGCGGGGCCAGGAGCGCCCTTCTCGGGGTCTCGGGGCAAATGGGGGTGGGGTCGTGTCAGATCCAGGGTACTGCCACTCCATGGAGAATTCTGAAGTGCCCGGGATTGCCGGACTGGCTCCTGGCCAGGGGCCTCGGCTGGGATTTGAGGGAGGGGATGGCTTGGGGGGTGGGGGTGGGAGTAGGGGTGGGGATAGGGTAGCGTGAGGCCGTGACTGAGCGTTGCTCAATTACATTCTTGAAATTTCAGTGTCCGGTGAGAACACATTTTGCGGAAAACGTGTAGACGTTATCATTCGATGGACCTGCTCAGAGAGCAAAAGGGGAGGTGGGGAAGACTGTCATCCCTTGCTTGGCAAGTCCAGGAAACAAGAGTGGAGGATCATTAATCTAGGGGAGGCCCTTCAGTTATCAGCCCAGGACATTTTAGTTTACAAATTTCCTCTCCCTGAGCCCGGAGTAAGGAAGGCAGGACAGGAACGGTGCAGTGGAATAAGGTCCTTTTGTGGGAAGAAGAGAATTCATTAGCCAGGGTATCTGGAGATGAGTGTCTAATCCCTGTCCAGTGGTTTATTAACCACCAGACTCTGGGCAAGCCACTTTTTGCCTCTTTGGCTCCAGGATTTCTCTTTGTAAAATGCAGAGGACAACAGCAGTTTTATTCACCTGGAGTTGGGCTAGTAAGCTCATCAGTGTGTTGGCGTCTTGTACGCTTTTCCTTACACTTGGAGCCACTGTTCAGCCTGTGAAGGTCTATACACTGGGGTGTATTTCCTCTAAATTACCCATGGGGGCAGAAGTGAACCAGGCCTACCAGGTATCAGAGCCTGGGGCTTTGACTCCCAAGTTTAGGTGAGTGCAGCTGTTGGATTTCACCTGCAGTTACTTCGGAGAGATTCTGAAAGGGGAGTTTGTTGGAAGCACCTTTTCCAGTTGCCTGCTGGAGAAGGAAAGAAGGCAGGAGGGGAGGGTGTAGCCTATGTTTAATTTTAGAGTCTTTAGAAAAGGCCTTGAGTTAGACTCCTCTGTAATTCCCTGGTGATAACATCATCAGACAGGTTCTGAGCTGTATTCTGAGGGCCTGGAAGTCTTTGACCCTTCGGGATGACTTGTCTCCTGATGGATGGAGACCCTGTTTGGTGCCATTAGGGATGAGCCCATTGACACTTTGGAACTCCAGAGCAAACACTTGCAGCACCTGCTGTGTACCAGGCACTGTTCTAGGCTGTTCATTTATATTAGCTTGTTGACATTTCAACAACCCTATGAGGTAGATAAAATTATCATCATCACTGTTTTGTGGGTGAGGAAACTGAGGCACTGAGAAGTCCAAGGTCACTAGCTTTTCTGTAAGAGCTGGGAAATGAAGCCAGGCGCTTGGGCTCCAGGGCACTGTGCTGTGACCACACACCAGCCTGCCTTTCGGGAACATTAGGGGCTCCATCCTGGTCAGTGGGTGGGTCCACTCGTGTGTTGGCAGCACCCCACACCCAGCACATCCAAAAATGGAGCTGGACTCCCCTCTTCATTCTGGCTGGGCACCCTGGATTCATTTTCAATGACTTTCCATTCTGATTGCCACACCCTTGTCAACTGGTCCCTTGGGCACCTCAGAGGCCTCCTAACAGGTTTCCCTGTCTCCAGTCCCTTTCTGGAGCCAGATCAGATCGTTTTAGAAGCTTCCCAAGGCTCTGCATTGGCTACTGTCCGTTTACTTTTGTAGTCATAGCTTCTGAACACTGGTGAGAAGCTCAGGGAGTGCAAGAACGAAGTAGAGGACCTTCCGGGAGAAAGAAGCAGAACGAGGGCTGCAGGGAGTGGAGGCGAGTGGGAGGCAGCTGGGGGAGGGTGAGTCCAGGGCTGAAGGGACAGACGGGCCATTCCTTCCCCAAAGCATGCTCTGAGGCTGCTCCAGTGAGTGAGGGAGTGTGCTTCCTGTCCTCCAGCAATCCCAACGCTTTTACGTCTGTGGAGAGACACAAGATTCTTTTTGTTAATTGAGGTTTAATTAGTAGACAGGATACAGGACTTTTGTCTTTTAGAGATGAACTTTAGGGTTAACCCTAGACATGAAACTAAGTGTACACCCCTTCTTTTAGCCACAGACCAAAAATTGCTTTAACACCTAGACTGGTGACATTTTTACTTCAATCCTAGAGGACAGGTAGCTCATTGGGCCGCTTGCTGTATGCACAAGGGGTGGTTTCGACTCTGAACTTGAGAGGGAGATATCTTGGGAGCAGAGAGATGCAGTAGAGCCCCGGAGAATCAAGATAGACAAGAATTTTAATGCTTTTTGAGAACCTGCGCTGGGTACAAGGCTCTCTGGGTTCTAGTGGAAACAGAAAGAGGACTTTCAGTTTTCGGGAGAGATAAGGCTCCCAAGAAAAGATGGTTTGCACACACAGAACGGCAGTGTATAATTAATCTGGGCTATAGCAGTCAAAATAAGGTACAGATTACCGTGGCTTGGTGGGGAGCTAGGGACCTGAAGCCAGCCTTGATTGATATGTTTTGAGTACTGATGTTTTGAGTGCTGTGGACTCCAGATAAAGATTGAAGTCCCCAAAGTAAAGTACTGATTAAAACCTAAATAAAATTATTTTTGATCAGATTAATTTCTACCAAATTAACTGACATTGACAAGTACAACTTGTCTCATTTGTTTGGTTTGTAACATCTTAGTCCCTTTGCTGCTCAAAAGACAACTGATGGTGGAAGGAATACTGTGTAGCTTTTGCCGAGCATCGTTTATTTTATATTGCCAAACTCTTACTTCAAGTTGCACTATGAAGCCCTTTTTTTTTCTACCCTGAATGAATTAAAATTCCTTCTGAGACTCAGCCAAAGCCAACTTTTTTTTTTTTTTTTTTTTTTTTAACATCACTTTTCAGAGTTGAACTTTTCCAGCACCATAAGGAATGTGGGGGCAGCCGTGGGCCCTTGTTCAGAGACGATCAGAGCAACCCAAACCACAATAATTTTCTCAAAAAATCTGGCAGCTGGAGTAAGATCTGAGGTACCAAAAGAACTCAGGAGCCCCAGAAAACTGGCTTCAGTTGCTTCCCATTTAAAAGACCAACTCTTGATAAGAGGTTCTTCATTAACAAGTCTGGTTTGTTTTCCAGCACTGTGTGTTGTCTGTCTTTGCCTTTTCAAAGCAATGGGGTTGGGGTGGGTGGCAAATCAAATCCCAGAGTTCATGGTGTGCATTGTAATATCACACACCACACTTCCTTGCCCAGAGTGGCTGTTTTTACTTCCTTCTCCTTCTCTTTCAACTTCTCCTTCTCCTTGTCCTTCTTCTTTTTAAATGCAACTTTATTGAGATATATTCACATGCCAGATAATCATCCAAAGCGTACAATCAGTGGTTCACAGTATCATCATATAGTTGTGCATTCATTACCACAATCAATTTTTGAACATTTTCATTACTCCAAAAAAAGATAAAAGTAAGAATAAAAATAAAAAAGAACACGCAAAACATCCCATACCCCTTATCCCCCTCTATTATTTGTTTATTTAGTTTTTCTTTATTTCCTTACTCATCTGTCCATACACTGGATAAAGGGAGTGTTAGTCACAAGATTTTCATAATTACACAGTCACACCATGATAGCTATAGAGTTATACAGTCATTTTCAAGAATCCAGGCTACTGGATTACAGTTCAACAGTTTCAGGTATTTCCTTCTAGCTATTTTAATAAACTAAAAACTAAAAAAGGATATCCATATAATGCATAAGAATTACCTCCAGAATGACCCCTCAATTCCATTTCAAATCTCTCAGCCACTGAAACTTTATTTTGTTTCATTTCTCTTCCCCCTTTTGGTCCAAAAAGGCTCTCTCAATCCCACATTGCCAGGAGAGATTTACACCCCTGGGTGCTGGGTGTCATGTGCCACTTGGGGGGTGGGGACAGTGAGTTCACCTTAGGGGGCAGAGTGGGCTTAGAGAGGCCACATCTGAGCAACAAAAGAGATTCTCTGGGGGTGACTCTTAGGCATAATTATAAGTAGGCTTAGCCTCTCCTTTGCAGGAATAAGTTTCATAAGGGCAAGCCCCAAGATCGAGGGCTTGGCCTATTAAATTGGTAGTCCCCAGTGCTTGTGAGAGCAAGAATGAAGGAATTCCCCAAGTGGGGATTTTCTTACTTCTAAAGCAGAATTTCTCAACCTGGCCACTATTGACATTTTGGGATGGATAATTCTTCGTGAGGGGCTATCTCAGCTTAACTATTGTAAAGAGCGAGAATTTCCACCCTATCCAAATTTACAAGGGCAAAGTCTGTTTTTAAATATTCCTTTAGTCATAGTTTCCAACTGGGAGTGATTTTTGCCCCCACAGTGGAATCTGGCGTTGTCTGGAGGCATTTTTGATGGTCATAGGTGTGTGTGTGGGGGGGTTTGGGGTGGGGGGGTGATTGCTACAAGCATCATCCCTGGGATGCTCCAAACCTTCTACAGTGCACTGGACAACCCCCCATGACAAGGGGTCATCTGGCCCCAAATATCAGCAGCACAGAGGTTGAGAAACCCTGCTTTAGAAAAACGTATTCTGCCTCACCCCACCTCAAGTAGTCAAGTGCTCAGGGTCCTACAGCTGGCTGGGACGGGAACTCGGGGACCCTCAGTCTCGGGCCAGTCATGGTAGGAAATGGCCTTTGCAGAAGACGAGTTTAAAGTGAGGTCCCCCTACTGTCCTGCAGGCACCAGAGAGTCTGCACCTACCCACAGTCTCTGACTGACGTGGGGGTTTCCCGGGGGCAGGAGCCAGTGGCTCTTTCTCTGCCCTCAACCAAAATAATAATAATTTGGGACAGCACCAGCTCCCCAGGAAGCCAGTGGGAGAAATGTCTGTTCAGTTGTCCTCTGGAGAATCTCATAGCCTGGCTGTGCTGGGGTTTCCGCGGACAGCCGGCATCAGCCAAACTGATCAAGGCAGGCAGGGAAGTGGGGAGGGGAGGAGAGGGGCCGGTGACACCCACCGGGGGTTGGTCCAGTGGGCTGCGTGGTGGGCTGCATGGTAAGGTGGCGAGCACGGCTGTTTCGAGCCAGGCTCCCAGGCTCGGATCCTGGCTCACCACTTAAACGAGAGGTCTGAGCGTGGGCCGGTTACTTAGCCTCAGTTTCTTCCTCTTGTGAAATGGAGAGAGTGTTTGGGTAGCAGCTTAATAGGAGTGTTGTAAGGATTAAAGAGAAAGAGTTAATGTAGGTGAAGCTCTTGGAGCTGTGCCTAGAACACAGTCAATGCTTTTTGTGTTAAATATTATTACCGAGAGAGAGACATCTTTGGAGAGTCTCGTGCTGCAATACCCTTCTGGACTTCAGCCTGGATAATTCCCAAGGGCTTCTTTTAGGGCATGTGTGTTCAGGCCCATTTGTGCTCTCTTGTCTGTTGTTTGTAGGGTTTAGATCAGAGGACAGAGAAGGGGGAAGGGTAGAGAGTTCCTGAAGCTGGGGACGAAGGCTGCGTCCTCAGTGTCACCATCAACTTCTCACACCTCTTTCCTGGGCATAGGAGACCCATCTCCGAGCTCTTCCTCTATCTCATTTCCCTTTGGCCCCCTGGGGAGGTAGCGTGCTCTCTTGGTTTGCCGGGCTGCTGTGACGAGTACTACACAGTGGGCTGGCTTAAATGACAAGAGTGTATTGGCCACTGTTTCCCAAACCAAGGCATTGGCAAGGCCATGCTCTCTCCCTGGAGCCTGTAGGGTTTGGCGCTGGCTTGCCACAGTCCCTGGGGTTCCTTGACTGGCCTCATCCTCCCGTCACATGGCGATCCTTCTCTCCTTGTGTCCGCTCTTCCAGTTTCCTCTGACTTCCTGGCTTCTGGCTCCTGCCTGTGCCTCTCCCAGACTTTTCCTCATGAGGCTTCCAATAATGCAGATTGTTTGGCTACACCTAAATAGGATCTCAGAGGACCCTATCCACAAATGAGTCCACACCTCAATGGTAGTACATCCCCAGAGGGTCCTATTGACCGATGCATTCATACCCAGAGGAATCCGGATTAAGGTCAGGAACGTCTTTGTTGGGGTACATCATTCAGTCCACCTGTGGGATGAAGTGCCCCCCGTTGAGACAGGAGAGCCTGGCTGCACTGACAATTCACAGCATCAGTCCCAACTCCTTGGCGCCGGGGAGACCGAAACACACCCTCCGTGGCGGGTTTGGGTCCCATTTATATTTGGAGTTTCCCATGAGGGCAGCAGGACCTCGTGAGCAGGTTGAACTTGGCACACTGGGGAGAGGTTCCCCAGCTGTCTTGGGCCCTGGCGGAGAGCTCTTTGTCCCTCAAAGACAGACCCTGGCCTGTTGGGTGTGGATCTTCCTGCTAACATTGGGGCATCCAGGACTCTTGACTAAGCCTGTGGAGATCCTCCACCTGGAACCCCCACTTCACCTCCCCAGGCAGCCCCCATCCCCACCCTCCCACCTTTGTCCTATCCAAACCAAGCCAGGAGTGAGAACAGTAGCCAGAGAAAGTAATTTCCTTTGAAGAGCTGCCCTATTTTTGGGGTGCTCGTGCTTTTTGCATGTTTGTCTGCATATCTCCCCGACCTTCCTTCCTTGGAGGGACCTCAATAAAAACTTTTATCTTAGAATTAAGGTGGAGAGTAATCACACATTCCTCACCCTGGGCCCAGCATCCCAGCCCTGGAGGTGGTCAGTGTTTTTAAAAGGCTGGATTCCCTCTTCCTCCTGGCATCTCCGTGGAGGTGGTCAGTGTTTTTAAAAGGCTGGATTCCCTCTTCCTCCTGGCATCTCCGTATGTGTCATCTGATAAAAGAAGGAATGAAGCCAGATAAGCCATTCCACAGCTGCCGTTAGGGGTAAGTGAGGGCATTCAAAGTGTGACCACTTTTCCTTCTCTCCCATTCGAGGGACTTCCTTCTCCTGCTTCCTGTTTCCTCCCAAATTTTCCCGTGACTCAACCCCGTCCACGCAGCCTTGCAGCCATGTCCCATCAGTTCCTTCTCCCCCTTGCCTCCCAGAAGTCCTGACAAACAGGCACAGGACGGTTCTCTGTTCACTCTCTTCCTGTGGTAACTCAGCTCAGCCTCGAGCAGCCCTCAGGGGTGGGCAGTGTTACTCTCTCCCGTTCAGGTGAGGACACTGAGGCACAGAGCGGGGCAGTAACTTGCCGGAAGGCACACACCAGTGAGTGGCAGAGCCAGAGTTCAAACCCGGGCAGTCTGGCTCTGGAGTCCATGCCCTGAGCCCAGCAGGGCGCTGGGGGTGTGTGACCGGAGATGCCAATGGTGTTTCAGTTTTGCGGGGTTATCTGTAAGGCATCAGAGCTAGAGAAGGGGCCTTTGGGATCATCTAGTCCAGACCCTTCGTTTGACAGATGAGGAAACCAGGTGCTTTGTGCTAAGGGACCCCAGCCCAGGCTTACCTAAGGGAAGCCCCCGATTCGGTTCCCCCTCGGTGCCCAGCACACAGAGGGAGGGCCTGGGTTGCCCAGGAACAAGGCAGGATTTGCTTGGTGGCCTGTAGGTAGGACGACCCTGTAATTTATTGTCCACCTTGCAACACTTTTGAAAGTGAAAGGAGTGCTATCAGTTACCCTGTCACCACGGGTGGAAGCTGAGATTGTCCGGGGCCAGCTGGGATGCACGGTCATCTCACTGGTCTGGGTTGTTGGCCGCGGGGCGGGTGGGGCAACTGGGAAGATCTGGGGCTTGACATGGGGCCGGGGGACAGGCCCACGGGGGTTTGGTCCAGCAGGTGGATGGGCAGTGACAGACAGTTGTGGGGAGTGCAGACGCCACTGCGGGCGAGGGGCTGACTGTGGTCCCTGCCACGGGGCTGTCTGGGACAAGGCAGCGCCTGCCCCCCTAGGGACCCGGGGTAGTAGGCAGGGCAGCCGGGAAGGTAGGGAGGAGCCCCTGCTGCTGCCAGGACCCCGCACAGTTGGGGCGCAGGTCTGAAGAGCCAGGTTAGAGATGGGGTACCCGATCAGCCTGCAGCCGCCAGCTCTTCCCCGTCACTCGCCCCACTCGTCGCTTTGGCCCTCCCATAGCCCCTTATGTGTCACCGTAACTATCGGGGATAACGAACAGTCTTGAGTCTTGAGAGCTGTATAAGCTGGTGTTACAAATACGAAGGCAGGTGCCTGAAGCAGGCGGTTTTAGTCCTCTAGGACCCGGGGAGACAGGAGACGTAAGGTGTCAAGTGCGTCCCCATCACCAGTCAGATTGGGGGAAGGTCCATTTGTGCTGAGCCCTGAAGAGGGGGAGGGAATTTGGTAAGCCAGGGAAGGAGAACATTCCAGCCAGGGGGCCCAACTCACAGGTTTCTAACCTCTTCCAGACCGACACTGCTCGTCAGGTTTGTACCGTATGGAGGTGTGGTTTCACAGGTGCTGCAGCCCGAGGTCTGTCTGGCTGTGGCTCGATGCAGCCAAGAGGGAGAACTGGAAGAACAGGAAACCCCATGACTCACAAAGGGGCAACCGGATGCCGGAGGAGTGGCCTGTAGGCCTCCAGGTCAGCGGTGTGGCCAGTGGCTCCTGAGGACACGGCGCGTCAGAGCTGGACTCTCCCCCAAGGTGGTACGGCAGGGGTCACCTGCCCCATCTGGAGCCAGTCTCGTACAAGATCTGTTAACTTTGGGTTAACTGGACAGGAAACCAAGAATCTCTGATCTGCTGTGAGTCTTCCTCCCCCACAGATTTTATTTTTTTAATTGGAAACATCTGGCCTGGCCTTGGCAACGTTACAGGAGAAACGTGTTGCCCTGTGCACAGCCCGGGCCCTCCCAGCTGGAGTCGGTGTGGGTGTTACTATTAATGAGGTCACCGGCTGCAGGTAACCGGCTCTCCCCAGATGGGCACATTTGTGCCCCGGGTCAGGGCACCCAGCCGGCCACTGGATATTGTGGGTCCTGCCAGGGACTAGGTCTGTGGTTTGGGGAGGCTTCTCCAAACCTCTGTGTCCTCATCAGAGATCAGCAGTCAAACGCAGGTGGAGGAATAATGCAAAAACACGAGAGCCTCTGGGAAACCAAGTTGCAAACGTTCGTCAGCCCATGTCATCGCTGGAAGGCTGTGTGTGGCTGGATGTAAATTAGGGATCACCCTTTCTGGTTTGTCCTCTTTTGACCAAGCATAGTGAGTGGACTTGGGCCTACTAAGTCACTCCTGCCTTTTTTCTCTACATTAAAAAAAAAAAAAACTGTAGAGAAGATTATTTTTTAAAAAGTCACAGTTACCATATGCTTATAGAAAACTGAACACACCAAGACCCAATAACAGGTCATCCCCGGCACTAGCGGCACTTTCTGGCACAAACCACCCCCCAAAGCCCCAGCCCACTGTCTTGACTTCCAGCATAGATCAGCATGGTCAGTTTCTGTACTTAGTATAAATGGGCTCATGTGGAATGAGCCCCTTTTTGCCTGTTCTTTCACCCAGCATTATACTGTGATCTTCATCCATGTTGTTGCCTCTGGTTGTAGCATGCCCGCAACTTGTTTTGACGATGGCTGAATTAACAAAACAGACGAGATAAGTCATTTATAAAGCCCTTCACGTCATGAGGATACAGCCCATCCTAAATGTCTCCTGAGGAGGCCAGTTTGGAGCCTTGGGCTAATATATAGGTGGCCTGATTATATCTTCAGGATAAGAATGTTAGGGTTAAGAAAGGTGCACTTTCATCAGTTGGTCTGCTTGGTGTCTAGAAAAAGCCAAAAGGATTAAAAGATGAGCAGTGCTGTCCTGGGAGAGGTTCCAGGTATTAAATCAGAACTATCTAAAGACTGGAGGAAGGAAGCCTAGCTGAGCTGGGGAGTGTCCTGTCTCCTTGGCCCTGAGTCTTACATGCTGCAGAGTCACTTTCTTATCTGATTTGGTCACTTGAATTCACCCCGCTACCAGCATGGTGTGTCTCGTACAAGTGACTGATGAAGATTTGCTCATTTGTGTGTTGTTCACTTCCTGCCTGCTTACTAAAGGGACTCGGTGATTTGGTTCAGCTTTCAGGGCAAGGATGATTACCAGAAAGCTTTGACTCAGGAAAGTTAATTGGGGTTGAGGGCAACACTCTGAGCTTCCTGGCAGCCAAGGTGAAAAAGGACAGCACTCCCGGAATCAGTTGGTTTAATCTCGTTGGCCTGTAGCCAGAAGCACAGGGTGTCTGGGCTGCCAGACTTTGTCCTGACACCAAACCCTACAGGGTGTTGGCTGGCTACCGAAGGGTCAGGGAACAACAACCGTACCCAGTGGGATCATCTTTCTGGTCCTTCTCTTGGTTTCTTGATTAGAATTGGAAGAATTAAATCCTACGAATATGGAGGCATTTCAGTAGGGAGCTAACGTGGCATAGTGAGGTGAGTGGCTTTGAGGTGCCTGGAATTTATAAGCTCTTTCTAGGACTTGCCCATGTCTTCCACGCCTCTTCTTACCCTCTCCATTCACCAACTGAATTAACTTATCCTGGAAGGATTTCTTCACCCAGTGGCTGCCTTGCTTTGTACTTCCCTTACTTACCTACCAAGCTCCATCCCTCCGTTCATTCCAGAGGCATTTACTGGATCTATAACATGAACCCAGTTCTGAGCTCACTTGTAAACTCCTAGAGAGCAGGTCTCTTGATTTGTTTTTAAATTACGTGTCTGTACACTCTAGTGTATATATAATTGATGTGCCAAAAATGCCATATAAAATGGGACAATATGGGGTCACAGTGCCAGTCAGGGACTCAGGGATTGAATGCTAGGAATCTTACACATATAGAAGATGAAATTTAAGGTTTCTTTTCTTCTGCATTTTCCTTTTAAACCTCTTAAGGTACTCAAGGTAGGATTTTTGATACTTTATGTGACAAACCACATCAGAGTTGGAATGTTGCTCTCTGCTAGACGTCAATAGTTTGATCAGGGCCAGTTTCCCCCTGGGCAGTCTCCAGGTGCAGGCAGGGCCCCAGCCGTCCATGGGAATTGCCTGTGAGATGAGATGGGCCATCTGGGGACCAGCTGTTGTCATCGATTGTTTCTGACGAAAGAGGAAAGGAAGACATCCGGGCGATGGATTCTAGTCTCTTCTGTGTGATCTTGGCTAGGCTGCTCCCTGATGGGCCTGTTTCTCGGAGGTCCCTGCTGGCGCTCACCTCCAGGCTTCTCCTTCTGGACCTTCCCGGTACCTGGCTGGTGCCATGTCTGCCCTCCCCGGCCACCCTGGTGCCACACTTTGACAAGGAGCCTGTCCGTGGATGACCTTTTGCTCCCTCCATTCTTGGCATACTTCCTATGACACAATCTCCCCTCCTTTGAGTGCCGGTCTGGAAGAGAGTGCCCAACTTAAGGGCGTGGACTTCCCTTTTTGGGTACTTCATAAAGGGTTTGGGGTTCATTTCTCTCGGGGGCCTCCCCTGCCCCCACCCCGGTTCTCTAGAGGAAGTGGGAAGGTCAGATGGACAGGTGTGTTATGGGGAAAAAAGAAAAGGACCCAAATCGCCCAAGAGGAAGTTCTTATCTCCTCAGTATTGCTAAATGCATCTCATCTAACACTGCTATCTCTTTCTTTCTTAACACACACCACTGCCTTCAGGCAGGCAGAAGCTTTCCTGCTCCTCAGCCAGGCCTTGCTCCTGCCCTCTTCTGTTTCCCAGCTTGGAATGTTCTCTCCTTTCCTTCTCTCTCCCTGAAAGATATTTAGAGAGAAGCAGTCTGTGCTGATAGGCCATGTGCCTGTAATAGGAACAGAGGAAACAACTGGGGGAAAACAGGCTCTGCTTTGTTGACCCCAAGAAATGTCCTTGGACCTAAGAGGGTGCCACTGGCAAAGTAGAGTCTAGAAGAAAAAGAGGGAAAGCAGTGGAAAGAAGGGGGTGGTATAGGAGCTTTACCCATGTCACCTCATTTATGCCAGCGACTGTGGTGTTTGGGATATTTATCCATTTTGTAGTGAGGTCACTAAAGCCCAGATGAGATGGTGACTTGTCCACACCCAGTTAAAGTGCTAGAGCCAGAGTTGAACACGAGATTTTTCTAGTGCCCAAGTCCCTGCCTCACCACCACCCACTATCAAATGAGGGTTATTGGCCTGGACCATTATGCTTTGATGGTTTCCAACAACTTAACTTTGTTTCCCCACAAGCACCAGGTTTGTTTTCCCAACTGCCAGCATCCTGGATCAACACGAGGTTATTTCACGTGGACACACTGGTCTAGCATCTTGATCAACTGCTGATTTTCGAAGATCACAGACCATGATAGGAGCCCTGCAGCCGTAGGTACAGGCTCAAGGAGGGGGAAGATGTTTGAGCCCCTGACCTAGAGATGTCATTTGGGTTAGTTTGAAGTGGACTTGGGGAATTCTGATTATTTTTAAAAACTCCTCATGTCATTTTGATGTATAGCCAAGTTTGGAGACTGTTATTCGAAGTGGCAGAATGAGGACATGGCAGAAGTTTCAGAAAGCAGATTTGTCTCAGATTGAGGAAAAGCTTTCTAAGCTCCACAGCTGGTCAACAATGGAACTTAGAGAAGTAGGGAGCCTCTCGTGCTTGGAAGCATTCAAGCCTAGGCCAGAGGACCACCTGTTGAGGTGAAAGAGATGGGCTTGAGTGCTGACTATGTTCAGTGGGATTCTGAACTACTCACCACAAGGGCCTTTCCTTTGCTGAGATTCTGTGAATGTTTTTTGGCCATAATTCTGTTGCCCTGTGTATATCTGGTAACTCCTAAGTTTCTTTCTCCTATGACTTTGGGCCTGGTGCTGCTCCCCACTTCCAGCTGCACTGTGGGTGAAAGTTGGCAGGACTGTGAAAAGTGTGTTCACTTCCCTCCCAGTCCAGGAAGATGATCTTTGTATGGAGTCTACTTCTGGTTTCTGACTTCTCACTTCCTTGGCCACCATTCACCCAACACAGCTGTGCCCACCAAGGCTGGGTAGACCCTAGTGGTGTGTTTAGAAAGCTGTGACATTAGGTGATTAATCATCTCTTCCTGGGTGGCTACCTTGTCTTAGCCAGGTGCCATCCATCCCTGAGTTTTGAAAGACTTCAAAGAGCTCAAAGGTGAAAGGGGGGACGGGACAATTGTCCCAAAGTGCTAGCCTTGCATTTTTTCATAGCTGTTCTGTACCCTTTCTCTTAGTTTCCTCCAGTGATGGAGAGGACACCAAGAGCCTGGGGGAGTCCAAGAAAACACAGAGCTTGGAATTCCCTGGCTACTCATGGGATACCACAGGACAGATGAGGGTGGTGGTCCCCAGGGCCTGGTTTTAGAGCCAACCAGACCTTGGTTTGAATTCCAGCTCTGCACCTCACCACCCAAGAGACCTGTAAAAGAGGGATGCAGAGGTTTTACAAAGACAGTGGAGATCAAGTCAGCAAAGCCATAGGATGGTGTCTGGCAGGTAAGAAATGTTTGACAAATGTTTAGCCACTGTAGCTGCCATTGTCATTATTGTTTTCATCTGTCATTGAGCTCTTGAAAGATAATTACAACCTACTGGGTAACGGGCAACATGGCTTCAGTAAAGGGTGACCATTTAACATGTTCAATTCTTTGAGGGTTAAGTGCCCACCAAGAAGTGATGATGCTTTAGTTTCCTGGCTGCTAAATCAAACACCATGCAATGGGTTGGCTTAAACAACAGGAATTCATTGGCTCACAGTTTTGAGGCAAGAGAAGTCCAAAATCAAGGTGTCATTAAGGTGATACTTTCTTCCAGAAGTCTGGTGTTCTGGGGCTGGTTGCCCCCGATTCTTGGTCCTTGGCTTTTCTAGGTTATCATGAAATGGGTTGGGTTAGACAATGGGAAGTTATTCACTCGTGGTTTTGAGGCCAGAAAAATGTCCAAATCAAGGCATCATCAAGGCAATGCTTTCTTCCTGAAGACTGGCTGTTGGTGATCCTTGACCCCTTTCACATGGCCAGGCACGTGGTGGGGTCTCCTGTCTTTCTCTGCTCTTCGGTGTTTCGTTGATTTCAGCTTTTTGCTTCCATGCCCGCCAACACCCCCAACCCCTTTTCATTCAGTTTATAAAGGACTCTGTTAATAGGATTAAGTCCCAACCCGATTGGGTTGGGCCACACCTTAACCAAAGTAACTTCAAAAGGTCCTACTTACAATGGGTTCCAACCCACAGGAATGGATTAGATGTAAGAACATGTTTTTCTGGGTGGTTCATAGCTTCAAACCACCACACACGGCGAGGTACATGGTGGCCACTTCTGGCTTCTCCCTTTTCTTCTGGGTTCCCTGGACCTTCAGCTGCTCCCTCTGGCTTTCTCTCGTGCTGTGCCCTTTCCTGTGAGGCCTTCGGTGATAGGGTTAAGACCCATCCTGACTGAGGTGATGGATCACATCTTAATTGAAGTAACCCATTAAAGGGTCCTATTTACATGGGTTCACACCCACAGGAATGGATTAAGTTTAAGAACATGTTTTTCTGGGGTACATAGCTCCAGACCACCCCAGACGAGAAGTTTTCTGCTGGATTTCCAACCAGTCTCATAGCAGTTTCAAGACCAAAGATAATTTAAGAATGGCTGCTGTGTAATTGGGGCCCCTCTACTTCCACACTCCTGTATATGTGACTTGCTCCAGGAAGTGACGGTGGAGCCTCTTAGTAAGGTAATGCTGGCTCTGCTCTTCACAGAGGGACTCTCCGGCCCTTTTACAGACATCTGGAGCCATCTATGTGGGGTGGAAAGCCAGTGAATCTCTCTTGTCCTGTCCTTCTCTCTCTGGGAAAATAGTAAGGTGGGAGCTCCAGCTTCATCATGTGTCAATCCCAAGACATGTCTGCTGTCCCTGCTGCCCCCTGCCCTCCTGGGCCAGCCCTGGGGGCCATGCTCTTCACCATCTGCCTTTCGTGTCTGCTTGCATGGGGCTGACCGGAATGGAGAATGGCCTTTTAATGGGCCAAGGCCAGCCTGAAGGCACTGCAGTGCCGTTTTGGCCTGTATAGACCCTGCTGTCACCCAGCAGCAAAGGGTCAGTCATCCAGCAGAGTGGGTAAGACACAGATGAGACCATTTGATCCAACCCCAGCGCAGCCCTTTGTGCCTGTGTGACTTCACCTCTCTGTAGCAGTAATAACACCACCCACCTCTCAGGACTGTTGTGAGGATGAAGTGGGTCAATGGGTGTTGACCCTTTAGAAGAGGGTCTGCACAGAGCAGTGCCATGTAATCTCTGCTGTTATTATGGAGGGCATCTTGGGCTGTTCCCAGGCGTGGTCTCTGGGGGCCCCTGGACCTTGTCCTTGGGCACTGAAACATGGAAGCCATGAGGCAGCCTTCCTGGACTGGCTGAGGTATTGTCGGATCTGGAGTGGGAGGCCCTTTGGGGTGGTCGGGGTTGCTCTGGGCTCCCAGGGTCATCAGAGACTTGAGATTTGGCTCCCACTTCACCGACAGGGAGGGGGCTTCTCTGCTTCCTGGGGATCCTGCAGACTTGTTGTGGGGGAGGCCCCAGCCTCTGTGGGAACACCCTGGCTCCCTGTCTTGTTGGAAGCCGAGGTCAGCGGCGCCCCATGGCCCCAGCAGACTGGGGCAGACTGAAAGGGCTGTGGGCCCAAGGCAAGTGAGGATCCGGGAGCCTGAAACCAAACAGCAGGGACCTTTGGGTTCTTCTGAATTTAGACTGATGGACTTAAATAGTCTGAGGTACCTTTTTAACAAGTGCTAGCAACAAGGGAGTTCTGGGAAGTCCTCCTTCTGCAAATTCCACACCAAACATGACAAGCCCAATTTCACTCCAGGCTGGGGAGGGAGTGGAGAAGTGGCCGAGGGCTGGCTTGGCAGGAGGAAATTGCCCACTGCCCGTTCTCTATTCCTCCTCCATCCTTCCCCACCCCGTGCAAGGCTTGTGTTTTGTCGGTTTAGTTGTAGAAATTAAACACCTGGCAACGTGGAGAGGCCTGGGCTGCGTCACTGTGGATTGTCCTTTGCTTTGCTTACAGCTGCTTTCAGCATTTTACCCCAGCCGACCTTTCACCTTTGGGGATTGTAGAGAAAGATGAAAGATGAATACCTGTCATTATTTCGCATGATCTCTGGAGGGCCAAAGAGGAGGATTTGCCCCAGACCCCGTAGAGAGTTAGGATAAGGCCTGGAAGAGAGAAGATGTGAATAAGGGAAATTTCTCTTTTTTTTTGTCACAAAAGGAGGGCACTGAGTTTGGTCTCTTCTTTTTTTTTTTTTTTTTTTTTTTTTAATCATCATTTTATTGAGATATATTCACATACCACGCAGTCATACAAAACAAATTGTACTTTCGATTGTTTACAGTACCATTACATAGTTGTACATTCATCACCTAAATCAATCCCTGACACCTTCATTAGCACACACACAAAAATAACAAGAATAATAATTAGAGTGAAAAAGAGCAATTGAAGTAAAAAAGAACACTGGGTACCTTTGTCTGTTTGTTTGCTTCCCCTACTTTTCTACACATCCATCCATAAACTAGACAAAGTGCAGTTTGGTCCTTATGGCATTCCCAATCCCACTGTCACCCCTCATAAGCTACATTTTTATACAACTGTCTTCGAGATTCATGGGTTCTGGGTTGTAGTTTAATAGTTTCAGGTATCCACCACCAGCTACCCCAATTCTTTAGAACCCAAAAAAGGTTGTCTAAAGTGTGCGTAAGAGTGCCCACCAGAGTGATCTCTCGGCTCGTTTTGGAATCTCTCTGCCACTGAAGCTTATTTCATTTCCTTTCACATCCCCCTTTTGGTCAAGAAGATGTTCTCCATCCCACGATGCCGGGTCTACATTCCTCCCCGGGAGTCATATTCCATGTTGCCAGGGAGATTCACTTCCCTGGGTGTCTGATCCCACGTAGGGGGGAGGGCAGTGATTTCACCTTTCAAGTTGGCTTAGCCAGAGAGAGAGGGCCACATCTGAGCAACAAAGAGGCATTCAGGAGGAGACTCTTAGGCACAAATACAGGGAGGCCTAGCCTCTCCTTTGCAGCAACCGTCTTCCCAAGGGTAAAACTTATGGTAGAGGGCTCAACCCATCAAACCACCAGTCCCCTATGTCTGTGGTCATGTTAGCAACCATGGAGGTGGGGTAGGCGAATACCCCTGCATTCTCCACAGGCTCCTCAAGGGGGCACTACATCTTTTTTTTTTTTTTTTTTCCTTGTTTGTCTTTTTTCTTTTTTTTTTTTTTTTTTAAATTTCCCTTCTTTTTTAAATCAACTGTATGAAAAAAAAAGTTAAAAAGAAAACAAACATACAATAAAAGAACATTTCAAAGAGACCATAACAAGGGAGTAAGAAAAAGACAACTAACCTAAGATAACTGCTTAACTTCCAACATGTTCCTACTTTACCCCAAGAAAGTTACATAATATAGCAACATTTCAGTGAACTTGTTCCTACTACATCCATCAGAAATTAACAGACCATAGTCATTTCTGGGCATCCTCAGAACGTTAAATAGCTTATCTGTTCTTCTTGGATTGTTGTTCCCCCTTCCTTAATTGCTCTCTACTGCTAGTTCCCCTACATTCTACATTATAAACCATTTGTTTTACATTTTTCAAAGTTCACATTAGTGGTAGCATATAATATTTCTCTTTTTGTGCCTGGTTTATTTCGCTCAGCATTATGTCTTCAAGGTTCATCCATGTTGTCATATGTTTCACCAGATCGTTCCTTCTTACTGCCGCGTAGTATTCCATCGTGTGTATATACCACATTTTATTTATCCACTCATCTGTTGAAGGACATTTGGGTTGTTTCCATCTCTTGGCAATTGTGAATAATGCTGCTATGAACAGTGGCGTGCAGATATCTGTTCGTGTCACTGCTTTCCGATCTTCCGGGTATATACCGAGAAGTGCAATCGCTGGATCGAATGGTAGCTCTATATCTAGTTTTCTAAGGAACTGCCAGACTGACTTCCAGAGTGGCTGAACCATTATACAGTCCCACCAACAATGAATAAGAGTTCCAATTTCTCCACATCCCCTCCAGCATTTGTAGTTTCCTGTTTGTTTAATGGCAGCCATTCTAACCGGTGTTAGATGGTATCTCATTGTGGTCTTAATTTGCATCTCTCGAATAGCTAGTGAAGCTGAACATATTTCATGTGTTTCTTGGCCATTTGTATTTCCTCTTCAGAGAACTGTCTTTTCATATCTTTTGCCCATTTTATAATTGGGCTGTCTGTACTATTGTCATTGAGTTGTAGGATTTCTTTGTATATGCAAGATATCAGTCTTTTGTCAGATACATGGTTTCCAAAAATTTTTTCCCATTGAGTTGGCTGCCTCTTTACCTTTTTGAGAAATTCCTTTGAGGTGCAGAAACTTCTAAGCTTGAGGAGTTCCCATTTATCTATTTTCTCTTTTGTTGCTTGTGCTTTGGGTGTAAAGTCTAGGAAGTGGCCTCCTAATATAAGGTCTTGAAGATGTTTTCCTACATTATCTTCTAGGAGTTTTATGGTACTTTCTTTTATATTGAGATCTTTGGTCCATTTTGAGTTAATTTTTGTGTAGGGGGTGAGGTAGGGGTCCTCTTTCATTCTTTTGGATATGGATATCCAACTCTCCCAGCCCCATTTGTTGAAAAGACCATTATGGCTCAGTTCGGTGACTTTGGGGGCCTTATCAAAGATCAGTCGGCCATAGATCTGAGGGTCTATCTCTGAATTCTCAATTCGATTCCATTGATCTATATGTCTATCTTTGTGCCAGTACCATGCTGTTTTGGCAACTGTGGCTTTATAATAAGCTTCAAAGTCAGGGAGTGTAAGTCCTCCCACTTCGTTTTTCTTTTTTAGAGTGTCTTTAGCAATTCGAGGCATCTTCCCTTTCCAAATAAATTTGATAACTAGCTTTTCCAAGTCTGCAAAGTAGGTTGTTGGAATTTTGATTGGGATTGCATTGAATCTGTAGATGAGTTTGGGTAGAATTGACATCTTAATGACATTTAGCCTTCCTATCCATGAACATGGAATATTTTTCCATCTTTTAAGGTCCCCTTCTATTTCTTTTAGTAGAGTTATGTAGTTTTCTTTGTATACGTCTTTTACATCTTTGGTTAAGTTTATTCCTAGGTACTTGATTTTTTTAGTTGCTATTGAAAATGGTATCTTTTTCTTGAGTGTCTCTTCAGTTTGTTCATTTCTAGCATATAGAAACATTACTGACTTATGTGCATTAATCTTTTATCCTGCTACTTTGCTAAATTTGTTTATTAGCTCTAGTAGGTGTATCGTCGATTTCTCAGGGTTTTCTAGGTATAAGATCATATCATCTGCAAACAATGACAGTTTTACTTCTTCTTTTCCAATTTGGATGCCTTTTATTTCTTTGTCTTGCCGGATTGCCCTGGCTAGCACTTCCAGCACAATGTTGAATAACAGTGGTGACAGCGGGCATCCTTGTCTTGTTCCTGATCTTAGAGGGAAGGCTTTCAGTCTCTCACCATTGAGTACTATGCTGGCTGTGGGTTTTTCATATATGCTCTTTATCATGTTGAGGAAGTTTCCTTCAATTCCTACCTTTTGAAGTGTTTTTATCAAAAAGGGATGTTGGATTTTGTCAAATGCTTTTTCAGCATCTATTGAGATGATCAATTGATTTTTCCCTTTCGAGTTTTTAATGTGTTGTAATACATTGATTGTTTTTCTTATGTTGAACCATCCTTGCATGCCTGGAATGAACCCCACTTGGTCATGGTGTATGATTTTTTTAATGTGTCTTTGGATTCGATTTGCAAGTATTTTGTTGAGGATTTTTGCATCTATATTCATTAGGGAGATTGGCCGGTAGTTTTCGTTTTTTGTAGCATCTTTGCCTGGTTTTGGTATTAGATTGATGTTAGCTTCATAAAATGAGTTAGGTAGTGTTCCATTTTTTTCAATGTTTTGAAAGAGTTTGAGTAAGATTGGTGTCAGTTCTTTCTGGAAAGTTTGGTAGAATTCCCCTGTGAAGCCATCTGGCCCTGGGCATTTATTTGTGGGAAGATTTTTGATGACTGATTGGATCTCTTTGCTTGTGATGGGTTGGCTGAGGTCTTCTATTTCTTCTCTGGTCAGTCTAGGTTGTTCATATGTTTCCAGGAAACTGTCCATTTCTTCTACATTATCCAGTTTGTTGCCATACAGTTGTTCATAATATCCTCTTATAATTTTTTTAATTTCTTCAGGATCTGCAGTTATGTTACCTTTTTCATTCATTATTTTGTTTATATGGGTCTTCTCTCTTTTTGATTTTGTCAGTCTAGCTAGGGGCTTGTCAATCTTGTTGATCTTCTCAAAGAACCAACTTTTGGTGATATTTATCCTTTCTATTGTTTTTTTGTTCTCTATGTCATTTATTTCTGCTTTAATCCTTGTTATTTCTTTTCTTGTACTTGGTTTAGGATTGGTTTGCTGTTCATTTTCTAGCTTCTTCAGTTGATCCATTAGTTCTTTGATTTTGGCTCTTTCTTCCTTTTTAATATATGCATTTAGTGCTATAAATTTCCCCCTTAGCACTGCTTTTGCTGCATCCCATAGGTTTTGGTATGTTGTGTTCTCATTTTCATTCGTCTCTATATATTTAGCAATTTCTCTTGCTATTTCTTCTTTAACCCACTGATTGTTTAGGAGTGTGTTGTTTAACCTCCAGGTATTTGTGAATTTTCTAAGTCTCTGATGGTTATTGGCTTCTAATTGTATTCCATTGTGGTCAGAGAATGTGCTTTGAATAATTTCAATCTTTTTAAATTTATTGAGGCTTGTTTTATGTCCCAGCATATGATCTATTCTGGAGAAAGTTCCGTGAGCACTAGAAAAGTATGTGTATCCTGGTGATTTGGGATGTAATGTCCTGTAGATGTCTGTTAAATCTAATTCATTTATCAGATTGTTTAGGTTTTCAATTTCCTTATTGGTCTTCTGTCTGGTTGATCTATCTATAGGAGAGAGTGATGTGTTGAAGTCTCCCACAATTATTGTGGAAACATCAATTGCTTCCTTTAGTTTTGCCAATGTTTCTCTCATGTATTTTGTGGCACCTTGATTGGGTGCATAGATATTTACGATTGTTATTTCTTCTTGCTGAATTGCCCCTTTTATTAGTATGTAGTGGCCTTCTTTGTCTCTCAAAACATCCCTGCATTTGAAGTCTATTTTATCTGAGATTAATATTGCTACACCTGCTTTCTTTTGGCTGTAGCTTGCATGAAATATTTTTTTCCATCCTTTCACTTTCAGTTTCTTTGTGTCCCTGTGTCTAAGATGAGTCTCTTGTATGCAACATATTGATGGTTCATTTTTTTTGATCCATTCTGCGAATCTATATCTTTTAATTGGGGAGTTTAATCCATTTACATTCAACGTTAAAACCGTGAAGGCATTTCTTGAATCGGCCATCTTATCCTTTGGATTATGTTTGCCATATTTTTCCCTCTCTCTATTAATATCCTTTATTGTACCCATACCGAATCTCTTTAGTACTGAACCTTTCTCCAGGTCTCTCTGTCCTGTCTTTGTTTCTCTGTCTGTAGGGCTCCCTTTAGTATCTCCAGTAGGGCAGGTCTCTTGTTAGCAAATTCTCTCAGCATTTCTTTGTCTGTGAAAAATTTAAGCTCTCCCTCAAATTTGAAGGAGAGCTTTGCTGGATAAAGTATTCTTGGCTGGAAATTCCTCTCACTCAGAATTTTAAATATATCGTGCCACTGCCTTCTCGCCTCCATGGTGGCTGCTGAGTAGTCACTACTTAGTCTTATGCTGTTTCCTTTGTATGTGGTGAATAGCTTTTCTCTTGCTGCTTTCAGAACTTGCTCCTTCTCTTCTATGTTTGACAGTGTGATCAGTATATGTCTCGGAGTGGGATTTTTTGGATTTATTCTATTTGGAGTTCGCTGAGCATTTATGATTTGTGTATTTATGTTGTTTAGAAGATTTGGGAAGTTTTCCCCAACAATTTCTTTGAATACTCTTCCTAGACCTTTACCCTTTTCTTCCCCTTCTGGGACACCAATGAGTCTTATATTCGGACGTTTCATATTATCTATCATATCCCTGAGGTCCATTTCGAGTTTTTCAATTTTTTTCCCCATTCTTTCTTTTATGCTTTCATTTTCCATTCTGTCATCTTCCAGGTCACTGATTCGTTGTTCAACTTCCTCTAATCTTGTACTATGAGTGTCCAGAATCTTTTTAATTTGGTCAACAGTTTCTTTAATTTCCATAAGATCATCCATTTTTTTATTTAGTCTTGCAATGTCTTCTTTATGCTCTTCTAGGGTCTTCTTGATTTCCTTCATATCCCGTACTATGGTCTCATTGTTCATCTTTAGTTCTTTGAGTAGCTGCTCTAGGTGGTGTGTCTCTTCTGGTCTTTTGATTTGGGTGCTTGGGCTTGGGTTATCCATATCGTCTGGTTTTTTCATATGCTTTATAATTTTCTGTTGTTTTTGGCCTCGTGGCATTTGCTGAACTTGATAGGGTTCTTTTAGGGTTTGTAGACCAGTTGAAGTCCTTATCTCTAATTTATCAGATCTACAGCTTCGTGGAGTACACTTTCTCTAACTAACCAGCAGGTGGCGTCCACGAGCCACCTGTTCTCCACAAGCCAGATCTCCCCTGCTTAGCCTTTTTGGTGAGTGGGGGAGTGAGTCTTGTGGGGCCCAATTGGTGTACCAAGCTTGCGTGTGTAGTTGGTGTTGCCTGCCCTGTATGTGGGGCGTGTTTCTGGGCAGTCGGGGAGGGGGGGTGGCCCTAACAATCAAATCTCCCTGATGATCCTAGAGTTTTAAAGCTGCTGCAATAGTCTAATCCTTCAGTTCAGTCCTGCCACAGTTTGTCTCTGCCACTGACCCACAAGTCTTTGGTATTGGCGTATGGCTCCTGAGACTTGCAAGTGGGCCCCTCTTCAGGCTGTGCACCCCGGGTCCTCTGTTGAGGGATGACTGTGCTATGTCACAGGTGAGTGCCGTCCCCCCAGGGCAGTTCTGGGCTGCTGGGCTGTGTTGGGAGGCTCCCAGTCTGCTCAAATGATGGCTGAATGGGGCTCTGTTAATTCACACTGCTCCCCCTTCCCAGCTCTGGGACATTCAGCTGAGGTTGCAGGGAAGGCTAATGTCCTCGCCCAGTTTTGTGGTGTGTGCCTGTTATTTGAAGCACTTCCGTCACACTGGGTTGTCTGGGGCAGCTCTGGGCTATGGGGCTGGCGATGGGCAGGAGTGTTTCCTGTCCACCAGGATGGTGGCTGTGAGCGGACACCCCCCTTTTCTTGGGAAGTTGTGTTGTTTAGTGAATTTTCTCAGCCACTGGATTATTGCCTTTTGTCTCAGAGCTCTCTTAGTTCTGCTCTTGACTTGACGTGCCCAAATTTCAATTCTTTGAAGCTTTCTGTATTGAGCTTCTTAGAGTAATTGTTTTAGAAAAAGCAAAAAGGATTTAAAAAAAAAAAAAAAAAAAAAAAAAAAAACGGCCCTCCTCAGAGATCTAATGGGTTATTGAAATGCTAATAGACAAAGCAACCAGGGCCATTAAGGAAAGGTGCACAGGGCAGAGAGATCAGCTTTGCTTCGGGATTTGCATATGCGCCTCAAGGCCTGATCTCCGCCCTTCCCCTTTCTGTGTTCACCAGAACTCCAAAAATCCTCTGCTTTTATTTTGGAGTTTTTCGTGTTGTTTTTTTTCTATGCCTGTCTCCTCTCTGCTGGGCTGGCTGCTCTCAGAGTCTCTGGTGTCTGGTCTCAGTCTATCTATGGTTGGAGTTTGAATCAGTAGAATGAGTTTCCGATAAGAGCAGCCACTGCAGTTCTCCCTTCTCCTTCCCGGAGCTGACAGCCCCTCCTCCCCCGGGACTGAGCCTGGCAGGGAGGGGCGCGGGTCCCCTGGCCGCAAAAACTTACAGATTTCGCTGATCTCAGCAGTTCCACGTTTTCATGAGTGTTGTATGAAGTATGCCCAAAGACAGATTGCTCTGTGGTGTCCAGTCCACGCAGTTCCTGGCTTTTTACCTACTTTCCTGGAGGAGTAACTAAAACATACAGCTCACCAGTCTGCCATCTTGCCCCGCCTCCTGGTCTCTTCTTAAAAGGATTAAACACTTTTTCCCTTTCCTCTGGAAATCCTTGGCTGCGGGTTTGGCTGAAAAACAAAGTGTCACAAAAACCTGACAAAAGTGTTGGAATGTGTAATAGACTATAATATTAATGACACATTTGTTTGGGAAAGCTCATTGTAAACGTTCTGGTCCTTGGCCAGAGTTGGGCAAGGCCAAAGGATAGGCAGGCATTTTTGTGTCTTTTCCCAGAGGAATGAGGGTGGGTAGTATAGTCACCCGCCCAGTGTTGCCCTTGGGAATCCGAGCTTCGGGGAGCTGGGAAAGGTAGTGTCCATTCCAGCCCCTCGGCTGGCGGCTGACGCTGGGAGGACGGAGCCCTCTGTCCAGCAGCTTCGCCTCATGTGGACACGACTGCCGGAAACAGCGGCACCTTGAGAACGTGTGTGCCTCTTGGATGGGTTTCTATCAGACTTTCTTTTTTTAATAAATGTAATTTTATTGAAATATATTCACATACCATACAATCATCCAAAGTGTACAGCTGTTCACAGTATCATCATATAGTTGTGCTTTCATCACCACAACCAATTTTTGAACATTTTCATTACTCAAAAAAATAAGAAGAATAAAAATAAAGGTAAAAAGAACACCCAAAACATCTCATACCCCCTCCTTCATATTATTCATTTACTTTTTGTCCCCATTTTCCTACTCATCTGTCCAATCACTGGATAAAGGGAGTGTGAGCTGTAAGGTTTTCACAATCACACAGTCATACCATATAAGCTATTTAGTTATACCATTGCCTTCAAGAATCAAGGATACTGGATTGCAGTTCAACATTTTCAGATATGTCCTTCTAGCTATTCTAATAAACTAAAAACTAAAAAGGGATACCTATATAACACATAAGAGTTACCTCCAGAATGACCTCTCGATTCCATTTGAAATCTCTCAGCTACTGAAACTTTATTTTGTTTCCATTCTCTTTCCCCTTTTGGTCCAGAAGTCTTTCTCAATCACATGATGCAGGGTCCAGGCTCACCCCTGGGAGTCACATTCCACATTGCCAGGGAGATTTACGCCCCTGGGAGTTGTGTTCCAGTAGGGGGAGGGCAGTGAGTTCACCTTAGAGAGAGAGGCCACATCTGAGCAACAAAAGAGGTTCTGTGGGGGAGACTCTTAGGCACAATTATGAGTAGGCTTAGCATCTCCTTTATTAGACGTTTTCTTGATAGGGGAAAACTGGGAACATCCATGGCGAGGGCAGACTGGAGCTTCCCCACGAGAATCTGCCTGAGAGGGTCTCTGGACGCTTCTCCTTCTTCGGCTGGTAGATCTGGGAAAAGCTGGTGTAGATTTATGTGGGGAACATAAATCTCTGAGCCAGCTGCCTCTGAGGACAGTGAGGCTGCATTGTCACTGGCATAGAGCCCTGTGACGTGGCAGGCACTGTGCCACATACACGGGTGAGCAAATAGATGCGGTTCCTGCCTTTGTGGGCTTTGTTCTCATGGGAAGCCATGGAAAGGTTATAAGTAGAGGGCCTGGTGGGGGTGAAAATGGATGGAAGTGGTCAGAGTAAACTCAGAGATTGTGCAAGTTCCATGTTGCTCGGCCTAGGGGGAGGGGGCATAGAATTGACGTGACTGGTCCCCAGCACTGTAGGGTAAAAGATGTGAGTGCAGTAATGACCCTGGCTCCAGGGACGCTGTCAGGGGCATTTACACTTGACGCATCTGAAAAAAACTTTTCTCTTCCCGAAGTTGCTTTCCCCATGGTCCTCATTCTCCATTCACCTATTTTCTCAAGCCAGAAATAAAGAAAATCTATTTTTATAATTTTATATATATATAATTTTATAATTTTAATAATTTATTATAGCCTTCTGCACAAAACTGATTTTGCTCTTTTGAAGGGCCAAGTGATGTTCCGTGATTAAGGCCTGTATGGTAAAATATTTAAACCTGCAGCTCTCAGCTCGTTCTTTCCTTCCCTCTTTCAGGTCGACCAGTATCTCTACGACATGCGTCTCTCGGACGAGACCCTTCTGGACATCTCCCAGCGGTTCCGCAAGGAGATGGAGAAGGGGCTTGGAGCCACCACCCACCCCACTGCCTCGGTGAAGATGCTCCCCACCTTTGTGAGGTCCACTCCGGATGGGACAGGTACTGCCCCCGTGGGGATGGCTCTGGGTGCCCCATTCCTGGAGGGGTGATTTGGGGGGCTCTCTCTGTTCAGGGACCCAAAGATCTGGGCTTTGGCTCCAGGCCTCAGAGACCAACAACCCTGGCTAATGCAAGCATGTGGGGAAGGACGCAACCTTAGGGAAGGATGGGGGAGCGACCCGTGGGAGCAGCAGGGAGCCCGGGAAAGCAGGCAGCCTCGGGAGTCGAAGGAGAAGTACCTCTAAAACGTGCCTCAAGACGGCCACAGCCATAGCCAGGGCAGATTTGCTCACTGGCCCACTGGGCACCTACAGTGTCCGGCCATGTTCCGTAGGTATGCAAGAGAAACATGTAGTGCGGTGTGTCCCAGAATGTTCCCTGAACCCATGCAAAAAGAGTGTAAGGGTTCCAGTAAACCTGGGAAAATGGGAAGAGCCACAGTGCATGTTAGGGTCTTAAAGCCTCTGAAGGCCTGCAGTAAAGACCAGTGAAGCTCTGTCAAATCCCCTTATTTGGACATGGAATCCTTATTTCATGGTGCACCACCCAGCAAGCGATTTAAACAAACTGGAGGAAAGGGTCGAGGTGGATCAGGGCTAGAGTGCAGAGGGGCTTGGATGCAAGCCTAAAATGTTTCGTCTTTCTTCTGAGGGTACTGGGGAGTGATCGAAAGTTTTTGTGGGGTGCAAGCAGAGCTATCTTATTACATCATTAGCAATAAGTGTGGAGTGCAGAGGGTGATGGCACCAGGTGGGATGTGGTGGGCGAAGACGCAAAAAGATTCAGAGGTAAGGCAAGGTGTCAAGTCCCAGCTGCCTGAGGGGCGGCAACATCCCCAGAGCAGGGGACAGAGCCAGGTTGGTCAGAGCTTTCACACGGCTTATTCTAACCCTCAGGGTCACTCTCCACTTAGAGGGGAGATCCCTGTAGAAAATACGGGGGCTGGGTTCGGGGCAGGGGACCAGCTACCCTCATCTTCAGGCTGGAGAAAGAGCCCAAGGGGCAGCTGACAGGGCAGTGGAAGAACCCAGAAGGCATCTGCAGAGAGGTCATGGGGGCGGGGGCTGGGTAAGGTTTGGGGAGCCTTTGTTCCTGCATCCTTATGCCTTCCCTATCTCCATCGCATTTTGGGTCCTTGAAGCTCACCTGCCCAAGGGCTTCTGGGGTTGGGGACACCTGGCTTGTCTAACCCACTCTGTGTGGTTTCTAAAATAAATCCGTGCTTGCCTGAAGCCCTGGGACACAACCTGCCCCAGAGCTGAAGGTGTAGCCACCTTGTTCAGGACTGTTCTCTGTGTGTGTGTCTCAGCCCTTCAAAGAGCTTCCCGAGGTGAGGGGCCTCCACGAGTTTTGGGGTGTCCCTCGTGATGACCCCTAGACTGGCAGGTTTGCTGTACCTACCATTCCCTCTGACTGGTAACCACACCCGTTTCTATTGTTCCTATTTGACTTTCTGGTAAAATTCCTAGTCCCTGAGGTCAGAGGCCTCCTCTTTAGTCCACAAAGCACCAGCATGGAGTGGGGACCCTAGATATTTGCCAAATATTCTGGGCTAAGGACTATTCTGTGCATCTACATGTATGAATGCATTTGCTTTTCATATCATATAATGTGGGTACCCATTTTACCACATTTTTAGACAAGGAGTTTGAGGCTTGGGTGTTCAAATAACCTGCCCAAGGTCGTACAGCTAATGAGGGGCTGAGTCAGGATTCAACCTGTAGATGCCGAAGTTCATTCCTCAAGACTGCAGCGACTCGACTCGGGTGTGCACACGCATGTGAGCTTGTGCTGTCAGCCCTGCTGCGTGTGGCGCATGCTCAGCTAAAGGGTTTCAGAACAGGGTTGGGACTGGTTGGTTAGCCTGTGTTGTCGGCAGGTGGATAAGTTCATTGGGGAAAACTAAAGTATGGGACAATTTTTTTCCCCATTTTTTTTATTGTGAACTTTAACATGTATACATAACAGTGATAACTTTCAAAGTATGATTTAACAAATAGTTAGAGAGCAAATCTCAAAGAATGTCATGGGTCACAGTCCACAACTTCATCCATTTCCATTACTGTAAAATATAACATACACAGAAAGGTGTCATCTCTTGATGTATAACTCAATAAGAAGTTATATAGGTAATTTCAAAAATTGTTATCGGTTACAGTTCCACAGTTTCAGTTCTTTCATTATTATGCAATACAAGGGATATACCTTCAAGGCACAATTCAAGGAACAGCTATAGAGCAAATCCCAAAGGATGCTATGGGCTTCAGTTCCAGCATGTCATTTACCTCCTTCCAGCCATTCCAACACCCAGCATCCAGAAATATATATATATATTTATATAAAGTTTCAGTATTCAGAGACTGTGCCTTTGTTAAATCTTATCTTGTTTGTTGCTACTCCTTCCTCTCACTCAGTCTCTTTCTCTATCTTCAGGGGTGTCTAGGCAGTGAGTACCCTAACTTGTTCATATTAAAAGGGGGTGTGGAACAAATTTTTAAAATTCCCATTGCTTTCCTGAGATTGGAGGCACAGAGGCCTCTCTTGCTGTTGGAAGTTCCCCCACTGCTGCACCGTCTGGTGGCTGCGACTCTGTCCCTGGCCTCAGGCTGGATCCTGGGGAGGGCCTGTCGTCTGCTTGACCTCCTTTTCAGGTAGAAACCAGGAGATTTTATGTAGCTTTTGTGATACCCTGATTCCCTCTTTGTCACCTCCAGTGCAACAGTGTAGATGAGACAGTATGTGAAAGGAATACCGTGTATTGGGTTTTATTCACTTAAGCAAAGCAAGTGTGTCCGAGAGCAGTGGAGACCAGAGTATAGGAAACCAGGGGTGCAGGCTGCTCCCTCACGGGGGCCTGTGGCCAGCTCCTCACCTCGGCTCCAGGACACGGTTCTCTCCTTTATAAAATAAGGGATTTGATCCAGCAATCCTAGTCTGTTCTGCACGTGTATTAGAACTAGTGTGCTGTGTTTACGCCCCCATACTTCTTTGAAATACTGTAATGGGAGCAAAAAGCACCCTCGGGTCCATCAGTTGGACACTGGCCAATTCATGTTAATGTGCTCGAGTCTTCTGCAACCCATTCTAAAGCATGAGGTAGAATATTATGTGGCAAATCATCTTGTCTCGTAAAGCAGTGAGTTGTATTTATATATATTTGTACATCTGTGAATTCACATGTGTATGTACAAGTATATAAAGTCTCAAGATCGTTATAATTGAATTATTGATAGTTGTAATCCTGTGACTTGAGGTTGGCAATAGCTAATCAAGTTGAAAATAGGTGTCTGCAACAAGTCAGCAGTTGTACTTCCAACTGTATACCCTGAAGAAATTCCATATGCATCCAGGGAGATTTCTTCAAGAAAGTTCCCAGCAGTGTTGCTTGTAATGACAGCATATTGGGAACAGTTTATGGTCTATTCCTGTGATGGAATACTCTGCAGCACTTAAATAAATGAACATCGCTGTATATTAATATGGATACATCAAAAATGCAACAAACGAGAAAGTTGCAGAAGGACATGCACCTTGGAGTCAAATGTAAATAATTAAAAAAACCTTAAAGCAATATTCTACATTGTTTATAAATGTAAACATACACCCTTTATAGAATGATTAGGGTATGAACTGGAAAATGCACACCCAATAAATGATACAAGTTACTTCTGGGAAAAGCAAAAGGAAAATGGAACTGGGGAGGAAAGCATGAGGGAATTTAATTTAATGTGGTCAATGTTAAAGCTTTTAAGTTTTCTTTGTTAGTTGTGATCAGGAGTCAGTGGCCACTAGGACTGGTGAAGCTTAAGCCTATCAAAAGCTAAAATTCTCCCTCAGTAAAGGGCTGAGAGGAGAGGCTGAGGATGTGGTTGTCTGCAGATGATGGACCACTGCGTTTTCCCCGGCTGCTGTCCTGCCCGGCCCACGGGGCCCTGCTGGGGTGCCTGCTCCTGCCCACGTCTTGCTCCCATGGAAGGTTCAAGACCTTTGCTCCAGAGGTGGCTAATCAGTGTTGGTTCCTCAGGACCATGAACCCTTCACGGTTCTTACCATCATTTCTCTGCAAACCTGGGACGTTAGACCTCAGATCTAAATCTCCGATCATGAGGTACCTAATCCTTAAATCAGTAGTCTTCTAACTTTCTAACACGCTCACAGCAAGCGATGTGTACCTAGAAATATTTATATACAACTGAAACAAGTTTCAGGACCCAGTTCTTATTCTTCAATGTGAGGCTGTTGGGTATTTTCTCTTCTGGTCTTTGAAGAAGTTGATAGTGAGGACCCACTGCATATTTTTTGACTTGTACTTGGAAAAACCCATACAAATTCCCTTGGGCTCTGTTCCGGTTTGCTAATGCTGCCTTTTTGCAAAACACCAGAAATGGATCTGGTTTTATAAAAGGGTTTTATTTGGTTACAAAGTTACAGTCTTAGGGCCATAAAGTATCCAAGGTAAGTCATCGACAATTGGGTACCTTCACTGGACTATGGCCAGTGGCGTCCAGAAAACCTCTGTCAGCTGGGAAGGCACATGGCTGGTGTCTGCTCTGGAGTTCTGGTTTCAAAATGACTTTCTCCCAGGACGTTCCTCTCTAGGCTGCAGCTCCTCAAAAATGTCCCTCTTAGTTGCTCTTGGAGCATTTGTCCTCTCTTAGCTTCTTTAGAGCAAAAGTCTTCTTTTAAAGGCCGTCTCCAAAATGTCTCTGTAAGCTGCAGCTCCTCTCTCAGCTCCTGTGCATTCTTCAAAGTGTCCCTCTTGGCTGTAGCAAGCTTCCTCCTTCTGTCTGAGCTTATATAGTGCTCTAGTAAACTAATCAAGGCCCACGCTGAATGGGCAGGGCCACACCTCCATGGAAATTATCTAATCGGAATTATCACCTACAGTTGGGTGGGTTGCATCTCCATGGAAACAATCAAAGAATTACAATCTAATCAACATGAATACCTCTGCCCACACAAGATTGCATCAAAGATAATGGTGTTTTGGGGGACATAATCCATTCAAACTGGCACAGGCTCTGATCCTTCATGTCCTCATTTTTCAAAAGAGGCAACATCTGTGGCTGGTTTTCTTTGAACTAAAGGAGAATCAAGTATGTGACCTTCTCACGTGTGCAGCCACAGTCCATGCCAGCAAACGGAGACACCCAGCACACATTTTCCCAGGAGAAAGGGGACGTGAGCTTCCCAGATCCTTTCTTTCGGAGGAGATGGGAGAGAAGAGAGCAGGTGTGAAGCTTTCCTGTTTTGGTTTCCTGACTGTTAAATCAAATATTGTGCAATGGGTGGGCTTCAACAATGGGAACTGACTGGCTCACAGTTTTGAGGGTAGGAGAAGTCTGAAATCAAGGCAACATCAAGGCGATGCTTTCTCCTGGAGGACGGTGGCGTTCTGGGGCTGGCTGCTGGCGATCCTTGGTCCTTGGCTTTTCTGGCACGTGGCAATGCACATGGCGGCCTCTCCTGGCTTCTCCTTTCTCTTCCAACTTCTGGCTGCCCCCTGTGGCTTCCCTCTCTGTGTGGCCTTCTCTATAAGCCTTCACTAATAGGATTAAGACCCACCTTGATTCACTTGGGCCACATCTTAACTGAAGTTACCAAAACATTTCCAAGACGAAGGCTTTTGACACTTTTTCCACAATTCTGTGAATTGTGGGTTATTCTCACAGGTGAGTACATCTGCACCCTCAAGCCAGACTTCACTCCCTGGAGAGCAGGGAGTGATGATGACGGTCACGGCAACAATGATGATGATTGAAAATGATCTTGTTAAATGACAGGTACTGTGCTAGTCAGGGTATTGGGGGTCTCTTATTATTTCTCACAATGACCAGATGGTAGGCTCTGTGATCCCCATTTTATAGGAAAAGAAACTAGACTTACAGAGATTAGGGCAGTTGGTCCAATGTTACATAGCATGTGAGTGGTTGCGTCAGGATTTGAAGGCAGGCAGTTGTATGCCAGTGCCTGGGCTCTTAACCACCCAACTAGTTGCACATTTAATGCTTATACCCTCATTCCCATAGCCCCCTACTGCTAGCACCATGCACTAATTATTATTCTAGTAACTCTGGCCTAGCTGTTGAGTTCATTCAGCAGAACCACACTCCTGGACTCGGCCCTGGGTGGGCAGCCGTGTGCTAAGCTGCCTGGAGACCTGCCTTTGGAGAGTGGAAACTGCCCTTGTGGAGATCAGGCCTACCCAGATGAAACAATTAGAGAACGATACTGGGTCATATAATGCAAGCACATGATATGATAAAGGGAGATGCGACTGGTGCTAGGTGAGGCTGCACGGAGGCTGGTAAAACCCTGAGAGGAGCCCTTATCTCTGTTGCTCGGCACTATATCAGCAGATATGCGGGTATCATCAGTCAGCTTGCGAGCTGGTCAATAAGTGGATTTATGTGGTGCCAACAATATAAAAGAAGATTGTATTGACAGAAAGTCTATGTATAGTAGCTGGCACTTATTAAACATTTACATGCACCAGGCATTGTGCCAAATACCCTTCCCATTTATAGCATTGAATCCCGATCAAAGCTGTGTGTGTGTGTCCATCTGTCTGTGCATGTCCTGGGGTTGGAGGTGGTGCTGGCTGGAGGGGAGGTTATTGCTAGCCTCTTTTCACAGACAATGACATCTGAGTATGAGATTTCTAATAGTTTGCACAAAGTCACATGGTTAATACATGTTGAGACAAGGATTTGAACCCAGGTTTGCCTGCCTGAAAAGCTTAACACTCAACTGCTACACAATATTGAGTGTTTCTCATCTCTAGGGCTAATTTTTTTAAAACACATTTTTTATTGTGAAATTTAACATATATATGTAACAGTGATAATTTTTAAAGTACGATTTAACAGATAATTAGAGAGCAAATTTCAAAGAATGTTACAGGTCATAGCCTGAGGCTAATTCAACACATTTCTGGGACAGACATAATTGGAGCTGAAGAAACGATTCCTCAACACATGAATTGGGGTACTGCTTTTGGACAGCATTCTGGGAGCCTTGGGGATACTTACATACAAAGGGTTTCACACGCTCCAGGCCCCTCCCTTCAATTGGAGCAGCTCGATTTTTCTCTATTTTGGTAGTCAGTAAACCAGTATTTGGAAAAATGCATCCCAGTGTGATTTGAAAGCCACTGACATAGACTTTCAGGTCACCCCATTCCTCAGCTGCACCAGCCCCCAGCCTTGACTGACTGTATGATTCAACACCTTTAATAACATGGGGTTGCTTCTTTCTTGCTGAGCTATTGAGCAGAGAAGGCGTTGCACTGTAATGGAGAGGCAGGCCCTGGAGCTTGAAAAGAGGCTGCCAGATGCGGTGGTGACAGTGTTGGTTCCAGTTCCATGGGACATACGTGCCTTGAGGAACCAGGTCAGCCAAAGGTTGTCTTGATGGACTGGCTGCCCGGGACCTGGAGATTTGTCTTTGATTCCTCCCTGTCCACTGGAGTACAAACCGTGCATACTTAGGGCAGTTCACTGTGGTGTGCCAGTGAAGGATAAATAAAGTCCCCCCAACCTCGGAGCCACACCTCAAAGGAAGATTGGAATATTCAGTGCAGTCACCTGGGCCAGTGAAATCCTCCTGGGATGGTAGGGCAGACAGGGGTGGGTTCCTTTCTGGGCACTGAGTTACTATAGATCCAGTTCAGGAACTCCATTGGAAAGTACAGATGTGGGTCCTTCACCTACTTAAAGTTCAGGGCTGCCTGCCCCCAGGCACAGGGTGACCAGGAAAGCCGGAGCCCAGTGATCAAATCTGACATGGCCCTAGGATGGCCAGCTGTCCCAGCTTGCCCAGTTTTAGCATTGAAAGCCCATGTCACTGGGAAACCCCTCAATCTTGGGTGAACCCTGATGGCCGGCCACCCTGCATGGTCCTGGACCCCAGCTGTGCCAGTTTGGATGTATTATGTCCCCCAAATGCTGTGTTCTTTGATACAGTCTTGGGGGGGGTGGGGCAGATGTATTAGTGTTGATTAGGTTGGAATCCTTTGATTGTTTCCATAGAGAAATGACTCAATCAACTGAGTGAAATGTTTGATTAGATGTGGAGGTGTGGCCCCTGCCCATTCAGCGTGGGCCTTGATTATTTTACTAGAGCCCTATAGAAGAGCTCAGACAGAAGGAGCTTGCTGCTGCAGCTAAGACAGACATTTTGGAGAACGCCATTTTGAAACGCAACCTGGGAGCAAGCAGACGCCAGCCACGTGCCTTCCCAGCTAACAGACATTTTCCAGAGGCCAATGGCCTTTCTCCAGTGAAGGTACCCTTTTGTTGATGCCTTACCTTGGACACTTTATGGTCTTAAGACTGTAACTTTGTAACCAAATAAACCCCCTTTATAAAAGCTAATCCATTTCTAGTGTTTTGCAAAATGTCAGCATTAGCAAACTGGAACACCAGCTAACTAGTCTTGCCTCCATTCTTTGTGCCACTCCTTGAATCCAAACCCTTGGCTAGCTGATCACAAGCCCCCTAACCACTCTCTTGGCTATAGACTCTGCTCTTTAACCCAACCCACCCTCCACAGTGCTGCTGGAACTCTTTTAAAAACACGTCTGATCTTATGCTTAAAAACCAAAGTCCTTGGCAATGGAATTTGCTGCACGCTTGCTGCCATCCCTCAGGAGCCCTGTGCTGCAGCCACCGTGCACATGCCATTTTCCAAGCATGCCATGCACGTCCACGCCACTGTGTGCAATCCCCTTCCTCTGTCTGACACCCATGGAGACCTGCTGTCACGTGTCACCTCCTGAGAATCAGAATAATTCACTGTCCCTCCTGTAACAGCCAATTGTGGAACCGCCCCAGAGCCTCTGCCTGCTCTGTTCTCCTTGTCAAGGGCAGGGACCCGCAGCACCAGGTGGCAAAGAAGGTCTTAGTAACCGTCTCAAATGCTCAGTGTTGTAAAACTAATGGAGGACTGGAAAGTATTTTGTTGGCACTTTTGGACCTTGAAATAGTGATTTTCAAACTTTTTAGTCATGGACCTTACTCCCAGCTTGAAACCAAAGTGAAATCTTATGTGGAGCCCCACACATAAAACAGTGAAAAGCGGGGAATAGAAATAAAATTGAAAGAGCGTGCACTTTCATTGGCCTCCTTCAACTCTCACTAAGGGCCCACCTCACCGCTGTCAGGGACCCCCAGAACTCCGGGAACACTGCGTAAAAGCCACTTGTTTACACAAAGAGGCTTCTGGAACCCATGGTTCTGAAGAAGTCTGATCACCCAATTTGGTGGGATGAGGGGGCCGAGCTCCGGCCCCAACCTTAGCCAGGTCACTGCCACTTCTGAGCACAGTTGTCTAGAAGAAAGGGAACTGCTGCTTACAAAGGAAAAACAAAACAAACTGGGTTGTAGGGCTCTCTTAGAGCCCTGGCTGGCACTCAGCTCTGGCGCCTGATGGGAGGAACAGGTGGCAATCTATTTTAATGATTGGCAAGCACCTAGAGATCAAAAATAGACCCCCTTGCAATATTCTACAAAATACACAGATATTGTCAGGCACCAGCCACCTGTTAACCTGTGATTTGGACAATGCTGGAGTTACGACCCGTTCAACCAAATTACAGTTGTCACATCAACCAGGATGACATGGAATATTATGCCTGGGCGGTTTCTCAGGTGCCTCTTTAGTCCTCCTCAGCCCTTCCCTGGGACAGGTGAGCTTCCCAGAGAAACTGAAACCCCCTTATCTTGCTGACCTTATGTAGCTGATAAGAGCCATCCTGGATGTATGTGCCAGCCCAGGGTGGGAAATGAGTCAGAAAACAAACTCCACCAGAGGGGATGATGTGAATCTTAGCTACCAGGCTCCCTGATGGAGGGTGGCATGTCCTAGTGCTCTGACTGCCTGTTCCTTCCAGCTGTGGGCCAGCGCCATCTCTCTGAGTACCTTTTTTTCCTTTTAGTAAGGGTTGGTACCCCCTCTCGTCTATTTTTTAAATTAAGAGGACTTCCGGGGGGAATTGGAGAGTGTTCAGAAGGGGTGGGGAACAGAAGTTTGGTAAAGAACAAGATGGCACCCCCAAAACCAGCTGTGTCGACAAGCTTTAGTAGGTCCCGGGTTCCTCTGGGGAGAAGGGTGTGCCTTCCTCTTACTCAGAAGGGAAGGCTGAGTCTGAGAAGCCGTCCAGGGGGCCCGGGGCAGGGGCTGCAGCTACTGATAAAGGTTAGGGCGTCTCCACTTTCTTTCTCACCACTTCACAGCTATTTGCTTCCACCCTGGAGTCTGCGCCAGGTTATCCTGGGCTGCCAGGAAGCAGAGCCACGGAGGCGTGGGTGTGGCGCAGCGGGACAACCCCGGGCTCGGGAGTCAGACGGACCAGGGTTCAAACCCCGGCCCTCACTCACCCCGTGTGGCCTTAACCGAGTGACTCAGCTTCCGCTCCAGCCTCACGTCCTCTGCTGCCCGGCTTGGGGACAGTGTGTCACTGCTGGGTTTTATGCTCTTGGCATTGTTAGTAAAGATTTCCTTGTCTGAAGCTTTACAGTGTTCCTGTGAGTCTCCTCCTTGATCATTGCAGTAAAAAATTTGCCAGAGAGCTGGATCTAGATTTGAATTGTGGTTTGACTTATTTGACATGAGCTTTGGCTTTCTCTCCTGTAAAATCAGAATTAGGATCCCCTGTCTAACAAAGTTGTTGAGGGTTGATGAGACAACGTTTATAAAGCACCCAGCACACAGCACTTAACAAATGTTGGTTTCTCTTCCATTAATCTACATGTTGGTGCCTTCAATTTACTAAATCTCCCTCATACCTGCTTCTCTCTTTTCATTGTTTTATTACCACAATAATCCAGATGAGAGTGGGAAGGTCTGAGCTCTGTCCAGGGACAAGAGAGGTGAAGACAGGGAACTGGGGTTCATTTTTTGAAAAAGTCACATAAAAAAATAGAAGGTAAATGTGGTGATTTATTTTTGATCTTTTGGGCAAACCTCTCATTGCTGAAAGCAATCTCCTTTGTCAATTGTAGATGCAATCAGCTGTAGATGTTGTCAACTGACTAATGATGTAAATCCATCAATGAATTACCCTCACAGTAACAATCAGGCCAGGGTTTGTGTGACCTAACAACTAGACACCATAATCTAACCACATTGACACATGAAACTAACCATCATACATGTTAAAAGAGAAAAGAAAGAAACCTCTTTGACCCAGCAGGTTGGCAACAATTAATCTCTAGATAATTTGGGACCCTGGTGAGGGTGAAACACACCTGTTGAGTGGAAATTGGCAAGAGTTTTCGGGAGGGTAATTTGGCAGTATCTTCCAAATTTAAAACATACATCCTTTGAACCAGCAATTCAAACCCTTTTCTTGCAAGGTGTTCCTTACAGCTAACCCTGACTTTATAAAATTAATATATCCAAGGGCATGCAAGAAGCTTTTAATAGTCATTACTTTCAGGGTGTGGAGAAAGGAAAGAGAGAATTTTGCATTTCATTTTAATTTACTGTTGTCCTGTTTGAACTTTTTATCAAGTGTTCGTATTTTAATATTTTTAAAATGTTAAAATTGTTTTCCAGCAACAGTGTGCTTAATAAAACGTCTTACCTCTGACAATTTCATACATAAGCCCCACAGTTGCCACTCAAACTTTTGTTTACCAAAAGAACCATCAACAAGCAAGTGTAATGTGAGATGGTTTCTTAGTAGTTGCCCCAAATACCGACTCTCAGCAGAATGTTCTCTGAGACCATCCTGGATCCTCTGCCAGTGGCTGTGTACTTTCTTAAGGAACCTGCTGTTGGCAAGTCGTCTTCCTGCCCTGTCCACTCTGACCGCCCCAGGCCCGTACACGTTCCTCCTGTGCAGCCGTCACACACTCACACGTGCTGTGCCCTGGACTTCCGGAACACCCCGGAAGGTTCACAGTGGAGGTGCGTCTTGAGCCGGGAGTGGGAGTAGGCAGGGTTTGGAAGGGCTGAGAGCAACTGGGAGAGGGAATTAATTAAAATCAAAGGCATAATCATAATAGGGAAAACGACCAAGATGATTTAAGAAGTCGCAGTGGCTGTTCCTGGGTGGCTCAGCGTGTGCCCCTATGTTCACACGTAACCCAGTTGTTCCATAACTCGTGTCCCTCACCACTGTGGGGCGGACGCGGAGGTAGCCTGTCCTGTGGGTGTGGTAACGTGCTCTGAGAGGCCTGTGAGGTGCCCCTGGCCTCTCAGTGCGGGAAGTGGCTGAGCTGGTATTCAGCCGGCTCGTAGCTGCTGCCCTTTGGGGCTTCTCGTGTGGGATGTGGAGGTGGGCTCAGGAGAGGGTCACCCCAGGATGTAGCTTCAGGAGTCTCAGTGCTGGGCCTGCCTGGGAGACTGGGCCTCAGCGACTCCGGATGCTGGAAGGATGAAGAGTCTTTGGCTATGGTGGCGGCCACGTTTGTTAGTGGATAGGAAGGATGTCGGGACCAGAGAGTCTATAAGAAAGGCTGGGGATGAGAGGCCTTCCTGGGGCATCTTCAGGGGTCCTTTATTATTTATCCTTTCCCTTTGGTCCATCAGAAAACACTGCGAAGCCACTCGATGGAGCCGTTCCCCTCCGGTGAATCCAACAGGGCTGGCTTTGCAGGATAACCGGCCAGCCCCCTACCCCCACCCCCCAAAGGCAGCCTTGGCCCCCTCACTCCCCAGCCGTAGCCAATTCAGCTGATTATGTGTGCTCTGTGCTTCAAAATGCTGATACAGGCAGTTCATCCTTGATTTTCCTTACCGTCCTGCATGACAACTGCTGTGTAGCTCTCCCTGGAATCTGATGAAGCGTTCCCTGGAATCTGGCTGAGGGCCCCTCCCCAGGGAAGACTCAGAACCAGGGTGCCTGGAAAAGTCTCCCATGGCCCCGAGGGGGTTGAGGGTGCCTCAGCTAGCTGGCACCTGTAATTGGGTGGGGGCAGCCTCCAGACACTGGGGAGGGAAGGAGAAATTAGTACGTCAGAGGAGCAGGGCTGAATCCCTGGACCTGCCTCCGGTGGCTTCTCTTGGCCAGGTTTCTACACTCCCCCTTCCCTTATTGGCTTGACTTCTCAGCAGTCAGAGATGCGACCCTAACTCTGGGCCTGTGTCACTTGAGGGTGGGCCTTGGACAGTGTTTGCCAAGATCCTGGATGGAAAGATCTAGTACTCACCAAATGTGTCCTCGGGTGTAGGCATGCTGCCAAGTGCTTGAAGCACATTATCTCACTGGTTTCCTCCCAGCAGTCCTGGGGGTGTGATGCTCCTATTTTAGAGATGAGGCAGCTGAGGTCCCAAGGGGCCACAGGTAGAAAGCGGGAGGCCAGGTTCTGGCCTAGAGCCAGACTTCATGTATCATTAATTCTCCCAGACCGCTGGCTGCATGGAACAAATCCCTGCGAATCTCCAGCAGATGATTTCAACCCTATGCGTCCCCTTCGAATCCTAGGGACTGCATTTGTCTCAGGGAACTGGGCGGATGTGGCCTTTTCCAGCACCAGAGTTAGCAGGGCACGGAATAAATTTGTGTTGGTTCCTTTGTTCAGAGCATTTCCGGGACCCAGCCTTGCTGTCCACGGCTGTCGCCCATCGGGAGAGGGGCCAAGGGGGGATGCACCTGCCAATAAGTGCGTCTCCGGAAAATTGCCCTGTGTGCGTCCTCAGTGAGGTGTGTGCCCCCCCAGCCCTGGCCCGACCCGCCAGCCCACAGCTGGGATTCTGGCCCCTGCGTGTGTCCGGTACTTGCCTGTAGCCAACTGCCTGATTGTCTGGAGTCTGGCTATTTCCCGTCTGCACCGCCAGCTTCCCGGAGGGAAGGAACCAGGTCTTGCTCGTGACACATGAAAATCATCTGTTTATATCTGTGGCACATTTTTGGGGTCTCCCTTTTCTCCCAACCCCCCCTGCTCTCTGGCTCCTGTGAGGGGAGCAGCTGAGCAGCCTGTGTCTCTTCGCAGATGCTCTTGGGTCAGTGTTCAGTCACATTCTAATGAGCTGAGGTAATTTTTTTTGGGGGGGGGGATCCCCTGGCTTATTTGGCTCTAAGACCTCTTAGTTCATAGTTATTTGGACCCTATTCCATTCTGTCATGCGACCCCCTCATCCTGCCATAAAGGGCCTCACCACCATAGCATGCAAACCCTAAAAAGTATATTTTATACAGTGATTGCAATTTGGCAGACGGCCCAGGATTCCAGAGGCCTGAAGCAGGGTGCTGGGTATTCTGGGGTTATAAAAAGCAAACTGGAGGCACGGACCCCTGGCCCAGGACTGGATATGCCTGAGAAACTTATATCGCTGGGTACATGCCGAGGAGATGGTCTGCAAAGGGGTGAGCGCCCCATCACCAGAGAGATTCTGGTGGGGCAAAACAGTCTCACTGCTTATGCAAATTATAAAAGCAATCTGAAAATGCTCGGCATTTTAAAATCCAGATAATATTTGAAGGTGTGCAGAAAACCGAGACGCCCACCAGCTTCCCCATTGCCTGGAGTTGACCTGTCTCCATGGAGGAAGGCACAGGTTTTAAGCCTTGTTCTCTGCGCAGCGGTTTCACCTCATTGTCTTTCCCCAAGCTAACAGTGGCCCTTCCTTTCTCGGCAGAACACGGGGAGTTCCTGGCCCTGGACCTCGGGGGGACCAACTTCCGTGTGCTCTGGGTGCGAGTGACGGACAACGGCCTCCAGAAGGTTGAGATGGAGAACCAGATCTACGCCATCCCCGAGGACATCATGCGCGGCAGTGGCACCCAGGTGTGACTCCTGACTCCGGGAGGCCCCTGGGGCTCTGGGTCCTGCGGGGCAGGGGTAGCTCTCCTCCGGTCTGGGGGGAGGAGAGATGCCGGCTGAGGTGGGTGGGGTGGGGCTCAGGCGGGACAGAGCAGGCTGCTCGCGGGGCCACCGAGAGGCAGGGCGGTGAACACACGATTGCGGTTTGAACTCCCGCAGGGGACGCCTCCGCCTTGCACTGCTATCCCTCTGCAGCCCTCTCTGGCTGACTTTTATCCCAGTGTCACATGAAAACAGAGCTGTTGCTTCACCTCTTTCTTCACTTGCTCTCCCTTTTCTGTTTATAAAAGGAGAGGTTTTGCACACAGACATGGGAGCCTATTGAGAAAACACCAAAATCCAGCTTTGGGGCGTCTGTCCCACCTGGCTCTGTGGCAGGTGCCGTGTGCCTCAGCATCGGCCCCCCAGTTGTGTGGTCAGCAGAGATCGTGCTTAGGTGTTCCCAGATGTCAGTGTACCCAGCTCGTACCCATCCGGAATAAAAGGAGTGAGCAGAGAGGGAACAAGAAGTCCCATTCAGAATCTGCTCAATAATGGCCTAGGAAAAAACAGGCAATGCTGGCACCACCCCAGAGATCAGCTCCAGATGGGCACTGATCCCTGCTGGGAACCAAAGTCCCGGCCCTTCTCCTCGAGGGCTGGACCACCAGGACACATGCTCACAGGCCACTGAAAGCCAAAAGGGGGGTGTGGTCACCGGGAGAATTCCAGAGTTGCTCCCGTGTGTGTGTGTTGGTTTCCTCATTTCATCCTCACACTAGCCCCGGGGGGGTTACCACGTCGGTTATCTCCGCTTTAAAGAGGTGGAGGTGAGCTTAGGAAGCATGAGTAGCTTGCCAGAGCTGAGATGCCAAGCCTGGTCGATATGGCCAGAGCTTGTGCTTTACTGAACTCCAGGGGGCTCTGTCTACTTTCTGGTCCACGACAGTGGTGCTCCTTGGAGTTGAGCCACATGGTGGGCCCGGGACCTGCCTTCCTGCCTCTGCTTCCAGAGCAGGCGGTACTGCCCAGAGGGCCCAATGTATCTGCAGACATGAGCACCTGTGGAGGCAGACCTTTGGAGGGCTCCCTGCTTCTGCCAAAGAGGCGCACTCATTCCCATCAGCACCGGAAGCATCTGACCCATTGGTGGTGGCAGCCACAGGTCCAACCAGTATTCTCTGCTCTTGGGTGTTCAGGGGAACTGGTTTCCCCTTCTCCATACGCTACAAAAGACTTCCTTGGGCAGGACATGGAGGGAGGCATCCTTCCTGCACCTTCTGTGCCGGGTGCTTAGGGTACAAAGAGGAGTGTTCTGGTTTGCTAATGCTGCCAGAATGCAAAACACCAGAAATGGATTGGCTTTTATAAAGGGGGTTTATTTGGTTACAAAGTTACAGTTTTAATGCCATAAAGTGTCCAAGGTAAAAGGCATCGAAAAGGGTACCTTCACTGGAGAAAGGCCACTGGCATCTGGAAAACCTCTGTTAGCTGGGAAGCATGTGGCTGGCGTCTGTTCTGGAGTTCTGGTTTCAAAATGGCTTTCTTCCACAGTGTTCCTCTCTAGGCATCTGCTTGCTCCTGGGTTGTGTTCTCTGTAAGCTGCAGCTCTTCTAAGATGTCACCGTCAGTTGCTCTGCTTCTTCTGTTGGTCACCTCATTTATAGGGCTCCAGTGATTTAATTCAGACCCACCCTGAATGGAAATTATCCAATCAAAGTCATCACCCGGTTGGGTGGGTCATAGCTCCATGGAAACATCCAATCAAAAGGTTCCAACCCACCAGTCAGCGCTAATACATCGGTTCCCACAAGACTGCATCAAAGACAATGGCATTTTGGGGGACATAATACATTGAAACCAGCACAAGGAGTAAGACAAAAATCCTGCCGTCCAGTTGCCTGTGGCCATGGATTGGGGATCAGAAGGCGTTCCTGGATACCTGCACAGCCGTGGGGATTGCTCTCGGCTGGAGCTCTGGCCTTCCCAGCCCGACCTCAGGCTCCTGGTCACGGTTCTTTCCTCCACCCCAGGCCACCTCCTGTAGAAGGAATGTCGGTGGAGCATATGGGGGAGATATTTTTAGACCCTTTATTTGCCCTGGAGGGTGGCCAAGGGTAAACCTGTTTTCCCGGTTTAAATGTTGTGGCTGGGGCAGAAAGACCAGGAACCCAGGACTAGGGGCATTTTTGCTCCACCGAAGCTGTCATGTGGCTCCAATATACTGTCAGGAAGGCCACAGCGGCTCAGGCTTAGCACACGGCTCGTTCTTCCTTAGAGATACACCTTGGCGGGGCACTGGAGAGGCGGGGCCCTGTGGCTGTGTGATCCTGTGCAGAGCCTCGGTTTGTTCATCCATAAAGAAGGATAATAGTGCCCAGTCCAAACCATCGCAGTGTGCATTAGAGGAAAGGACACACAGTGTCTGCCATATGAACCAGCGCCGTGGCTGTGCTTCCGCGGCGGTTTTCGCCCCTTTGTCTAGTTGCTGCTTCTCACTCTGCTCTCCAGCAGTCCAACTGTCCCCACCCTGGAGGACGTGGTCACTTTCACTTCCCATTGCTAACCTGCCCCACTTCCCCCACCCCTGGCCCCAGATTACAAATACTTGACAACCGATTCAATAAAACAAAACCAACAATAAAACTGAAAAGAGCAACTAAAAAGTTTGGTGGTTGAGACTCTGAAAAAGACCAGCTAAAGTGAGTTCCTTATTTTGTTTCCCTGTTGTGAGGCAACGTGGTGATGTGTGTTAGGTGGGTTTTTAAGTTTCATGAGCACCACATGCTCTGTGCATTTGCATCGTGGGCCCAGGAGCCACACACAACCCTGGCACCTGTCTGCCCATGAGCTGGGGACAGGTCGGGCTCCTTCAGGCTCCTTCAGGCAGTCAGGTTGTGCCACTGCCCATCAAGACAGATTTAAAGAGCCCAGGGAATCCGTTTCAATCATTTAAATTCTGAGTCAAGTTCTGCTTGGAAAACTTACTTTAAAAATCCCTGAAACCACTGAGTTAGAGGATATAAAGAAAATTACTTCTATTCTCCATAAAACACATAAATAAAATCTCCTAGTCCACATTTTAAAAATCTATGAGACCCTACCTGGAAGAAGCTATAAAACTACTGGCTTAGTAAAAAGGATCTAGAGGAAAAAATAAAAATAAGTGTCTGTTTTACTGTAAGGGAAGGGAAGAATGCTGTATGCCAGAAGGTAGCAGCAAACACTTAGAAAAAAGACTGGAAGGAAACTCATATTGGCTATTTTAGTGGTGGAATTATTGGTGCTTTTTCCCCCCTGTATCCCACCCCCCCACTTTTTTTTTTTTTTTTGGTCTTTAGATATCACTGTTAATTAGAGGATGACAAATGAATTTTGAAAAGTGAAACTGAGTTGAAACCAAGACTAAATCACCAAACCCTAAGCTTGCAAAGTTCCATGAAGATCTGTGAAGCCAGCCAGTTGGGGGTCCGTGGGTGAACTCTGATTTCCAACACAATGCTGTGTTTTTAACTTGCACTTAAGAGTACTGAATTACAAACCTTACACGCACCCGCTTAAGAATTTTAAAGTTTTCATGTGGGAAGGAGAGCAAGCAGATTTTCAGACCATTAAGGAAAATGAAACCTTTGTAACTTTATTAAACGATGCCCTTTGAGCCTTTTTATGGCCAGCGGGGGTGTTAGCTCTTTCAACCAGCATCTTCTCCTTGAGGTCCTCGGTTAGCAGGGAAAGAGAGAGCCTTTCAATTCAAGGAAGCAGAGGGTCTCCTGTTCCCTACTTTTTAAAAGAGATGCGGGTTCTTCTAACCCCGAACTGTCCAATGGAACTTTCTACAATGGTGGAACTGCTTCCTGTATCTTCCATGGCCACTAAGCCAGCCATGGCTGCTGAGCACTTGAAACATGGTTCGTGTGACCATGGAACTGAATTTTTCCTTTTTTAAAATTCCAGTTGATTTAAATAGCCGCAGGTGGTTAGTGGTTACTGTGGGAAGTGGCACGGGACTTAATGCTTTCTCACTGCCCCCAGGTTTTCCCTGCCTCCTGTGGGTATCCTATCGTCGAGCTGGAAAGGAGAAGTGGTTCATGTCTGGGTGGGGGGAACTATTTGCTTTTAAGACACCCCCATCTCTGACAATTGGCCTTATCTGGTTGCACAGCTTCTACCACTTCCCTTTTTCTGAATAACAATTATTTACATTAAAGATCATATGACTAGAGTACCAGGAAGAAGATGCTGGGAATTTGTTTAATCATACTGGTCTCCTATCCACTTCCCATCAGAAGAGCAGATATTGCTGAATATCTCTCCAGAAATCACATTTGAATATTAAAATGCTTGATTTTAATCTGCAAGGGGAGTTGGCACCTGGGCACTGGTGTCCTCTCTTGGCAAGAGAGCCCTGGCATTGCCTGATCTTTGCTTTATCCATCTTTTGGAATTGCTGCTGGGCCACCCTTTTGAGAACGTCTGGTTTCGTGGAATCTGCTTCTCCCTGGAGAGGAAGAGGAAGGTTGTCCCTCCCCACCACTGCCTTGGCTTTTTAGATTTTGCCACATGGCCCAGCTGGCCTTTGGAATTTGCTCAGCGTCCTTGGCCCCTGCTTGCTTTCTTTGCACCACAATGCCCCTGGCCCGGGCTTCTAAAGACCCACGGGGTTGCCCCTCTCTTGAGGTTGTTGAGCTGCCGAGAAGGAAGGCAAAGCAAAGGCAAGGGTCTGGGGGCTGACGGAAATCCCTGGATGACTTTGAATCTGGCTGTTTCTAATGCAGGTTAGCAGGCTTAGGAGCTGCCATCCCCTCAGCAAAATCCTGGGTGTGAGGCTGCCCGTCCACAGAACCCTGTTGATTCTTCAGCACTCTTGACTCTTGACTCCATTTTGAAGTTAGCAAAGATAAATTCTTTGAATTGCCCCCAGGAAAGACTAGACAAGTTTTTCTAGAATGGAGGAAAAATATAAGACAAAAGTTGTTTATTTTTGTTAAGATAGCTCATCCATTCTCTCCACCCCCACCTCCATCCCTGCTCCTCCCCTCCTCAATCATCAGAGACAAGGATGCTAAAATACTTCTTGGCATTAAAATGGTCTGTCCTTTCCAGGAAGACAGTCAGCTGTGCAACCATGTCAGGGGGTTTCTTGCAGGGTCACCAAGGGATGTTCTGTTCCCAGGGCTCGCAAGAGCTTTCAGGTCAGCTTGGGCCAGGATTATTTTGACTGTGGTTTGAATAAATGGTTGAAGTGGAAGACAGCGTTTAATAAGCACTAATTAGTGCCTAGCACTTTATATGTATTGGCTCACTTAACCCTTTCAGGAGCTTGGGAGGGCAAGTGGTGTTATCTCACCCACTTTAGAGGTGAGCAAATGGGGACTTCGGGAGGGACAGGTCTCTTGCCCACAATTGTCTGGCTCCTTTCTGAGCCCAAAGCCTGTGCTCTTTGTTTCTCTGCTTTTCTGACCCCTGCTCATCGCCCTGTGTTGTGTGCCCTTAGCTGTTTGACCACATCGCCGAATGCCTGGCGAACTTCATGGACAAGCTACAAATCAAAGACAAGAAGCTCCCCTTGGGTTTTACCTTCTCATTCCCCTGCCACCAGACTAAACTAGACGAGGTAAGATGGGTTCTTCAGACACTTGCATTGCTTCCTTCTTGGGGCTGGGAAGGCTGGGAAGGACTCCAAGCCACCTGCTGCTGTGGTGTTGACGGCGACACTAACGGAGAAGGGCTCTTTATAGTGGGTTATGTGGGCAAGGTTTGAGTATCGAGAATTCTGTCATTCTGGGAGCGTGTGTGTGTGTGTGTGACAGAGTGTCAGAGTATTGGGGGTTTTTAATTCCCCTCCAAAACATACACACATACATGCCACACATTATCGTTATTCCTATCAGGGAAACAGGAACGGAAATTATCAGGAACTTCCTTCACCTAAATGTTACGATCAAGATGCTTGGTGATGTCTTTTGGGTGGCCAGTATTGGTTGATGTGAGGCTAGAGAATCTTGTTTTGACAGTTCTGTGGCTTGCTCTGTCCACTTCTTGGGGCAATAAATCATGAAGGGGACATTTAACCTCCTCTACTGGTCTCTGATGGGGCCGAAAGTCTCCTGGCTAGGCTGGCTAGTCAGGAAGCAATGTACAAATTGTCAAGGCCCAAGAGGGCTTTTGTAGCCAAAGGACTAAGGAAAGCACCAGACACATTCTGAGACATGAGCTTTTATTATAGGGCTTACCTACAGGGTGGGGAAGTCGAGCCACGTTGCCCTGAAATCAGGAGCTTCTCTGAATGGATTCAGGAGCTGCTCTGAATGGCGGCATGTTCAGAGCACAACGTGGAAACAGTCCACACTTTGGGGGGCTGAATAAGCTGGTTATAAGGGCTCGACATTCCAATGAGTATGAGAGCATAAGGCAGGGAGTGGGTTCCTGCAACATAGGGAGGGGTTGATTGTAATCAACAGGGAGGAGGGGAGGATTATAGAGATAACAGTATCTCAGGGAGTCTCAGGGAGGAGGTAGTTTTGGGTATGGATTACAGTTAGCATCTGATATTACAAGGAGAATAGGTCCTAAGTCAAGCAAACTGCTGTGTGCAGTTTTCAAGACACTTGGGGGCCAGGGGCTCCCACACAAATACAGTCGAGATTTTAGTTGTGGTTAGCCCAGCAACAGTGGTCTGAGCCAATGGAGCTTGCTTCAGGAGTGTGGTCTGAGTTTTGGTGGTGGGAATTGACGCTCATTTCTTGATCCTTTCCCAGAGTTTCCTGGTCTCGTGGACCAAAGGGTTCAAGTCCAGTGGTGTGGAAGGCAGAGATGTGGTGGCTCTGATCCGGAAGGCCATCAAAAGGAGAGGGGTGAGTGGGGCGATAAGGTGTGGGGGAGCTGGGGTTAGGAGGGTCTTTACATTGTTTGGGGTCCACTCTAAAGTCTTCCCCTGTCTGCCCTCAAATCAGCATGAGAACCTTTTGTGGTTCTCCTTAAGGAGAAGATTCTGTGGTTCTTTCCCCCTGCTCTGCTTACCCAATAATCTTGTGTGTGATCAGAAGCCCTTGGGATTTTAAGATGAGCACACTGAGTAAATAATCTTAGCCTCAGTGCAGGAAAAGCCCTTTGGTCCTCAACCTGAAGAAGACTTGAGTATCACTGTTGAGTAAGAAAATAGGGATGACATTGACACCAGGATGAAATGGGAGATAGAGCAAGATACAGATCGTATCATGGGAGCAGTTATTGGGATAGAGGGAGACAAAGAGAAGATCAGACAGTCTCTTCTTAGTGCAGTAATGGCTCCAGACAAGACCTCGGGGGCAAGGATCAGCAAAGTCTTCGGTGATGAGGGTAAGTGGGATGGGAGCCAGTTGCTGCTGTCAGACTGGATCTGGACTCAGACTTCAGCTCTCACTCACCTCCTTGGTCTGAGTGGGCTTGGCCAGGGGGCCCTGCCATTGCACTGGAGCTGTGCTGCTCTTTATCTCTAAGCCTCCATGCCCAGAACCCTCCCTTTCACCCCCACAGGACTTTGATATTGATATTGTGGCTGTGGTGAACGACACGGTGGGGACCATGATGACGTGTGGCTACGACGACCAAAACTGCGAGATCGGGCTCATTGTGGGTGAGTTGGGGGTGTGTGCTGGGTAGGAAGGAGGGTCACGTGGCCTGGGTGTTCCTTTGTACTTGGCATTTGAAGACAGAGTGTGTGGTCCCTTTGGAGGGCCTGGCCTGGATGCCATGGTGGGTAACCCAGAATTCCTATAAGCTGACGCTCTGACAGCCCTCAGTTTCCGCGCTGAGAAGAGGGCAGGAGGAAATTGCTGGGTGAATGTTAAGGCCACGAGCAGGCTGAGCCCCGTGTTCTGTTTGCTCATGCAGTTTGGGCTGTAGAGGATCAGGACATGCCTGGGGCCTCCAGGGGTCTGCAGTGGGGAGTCCCCACCACAGTGGGACAGTTGGGGGTGAGGGTGGAGCGGGTGGGTGCTGAGCAGCCCCTTGCTTTGCCAGGCACGGGCAGCAATGCCTGTTACATGGAGGAGATGCGCCACATCGACATGGTGGAGGGCGACGAGGGGCGCATGTGCGTCAACATGGAGTGGGGGGCTTTTGGGGACGACGGCACGCTCGATGACATCCGCACTGACTTTGACCGGGAAATCGACATGGGCTCGCTGAACCCCGGGAAGCAACTGTGAGCAGCCCCACTGTGTGCGGGTGGGCCGGGGTGGGGTGGGGAGTGGGTGGGCTCGGGAGCTGGTTCTCAGGCTTTTCTTTGCAGTCTTACATCCCCAAAGGGTTGCCGAGTCATTTACTGGTTGTTCCAGTTTGCTAGAGCTGCGGTTATGCCAAATGCCAGAAATGGATTAGCTTTTATAAAGGGGGTTTATTAGGTTACAGATTTGCAGTTCTAAATCCATAAAGCTGTCCACACTAAGGCATCAACAAGAGGGCACCTTCACTGAAGAACGGCCGATGGTGTCCAGAATACTCGGTCAGCTGGGAAGGCACGTGGCTGGCGTCTGCTGGTTGCATTTCAAAATGGCTTCCTCCAAAATGTCTCTGGCTTCTGTCTTCGCTCCTCTCTTTTGGCTCCTGTGCATCCTTGCTTCTTTCTCCCAGGGCATTTGTTTCTAAGCATCTGAGAATCCTTTCTTAGCTTCTCTGCACAAACTCTGGGCTTCATCTCTTGGCTTAGCATCTCCAAATGTCTTTCTGTCTGCATCTCCAAGTGTCTCCAAGCATCAGCAAGCTTCTGGGTCGGTGTTGGCTCTTAGCTTCTCTCTTAAATACTCCAGGGAACTAATCAAGACCCACCCTGAATGTGCGGGGTCACATCTCCATGGAAACACTCAAAGTTCCACCCAACAAGACTAGGTTAAAGGATCGTGACTTTTGTGGGGAACGTAATATATCCAAACCGACACCCTGGTTATGGGAATGCTGCACTCGATACACACACTGTGTAGATTGCCAAAGGGGCTCTAAAAAGAGCAAGTGGACACACGACACTAATGATTTGGCTGTGTCCTTCAGAGCTGTCTTTTTATAAGGCCTTATTCAGAGTCTAAATGAATGGCCTTACTCTTTCTTTCCATCTTCAGTTTGTAAATTATCCATAGAAACAGTTTATGAGCCACATACGAAAAGTCAGGTGGAGATGGTCAAGATTTGGGTCTCTGAACTCTCCTTTGGTTGCTGCCCCCCAGTCACTGCTCAGAAGACAAGGCTGTGGCAATTGGCTTCAAATTACTGTCTGAGACTCTGACTCAGACCTCGAGGAGAGTCCCCTGAGATCCCCTGGAGTCCAGGCGTCCTGCCCCAGCTGCAGACAGATCCAAGGAAGGCTCCTGAAAAACTTGGCAAAGGAGCTTTCTTGGTCTCCTTCCCTGGTCCCTGAGGGCTAACCAGTGCCCTGGGGTGGACTGGGGGTGGGGGCCGGGACCTCCCCCACCCCAAATGCTGCACTCGGCAAAATGAGTATATGCTATACTCATGGCATTTCAAACCCTGAATGCAATACTCTCCAGACTTGGAGTTTGGTAACTTTTGACCCTTACTAAACATTCTTTTACTATCACAAACATTTGCCAAATGCCTTTGGTGAAGATCTTGAAACGGGTTGCTGCAAGCTGCGGGGGCAATTGCAAAACATTTTTGAGCAATGCAGCACCTCTCCAGTCTTCTCCTTGCTCTGACGGGGTTGTAGGAAAGCTCTTAGCTCCCAGCTCTGCTTCAAGAGGGAAAATCCAAGCCTATGAACCAGGTGAGGGGAGGCTAGCCTTTTTCTTTACAGGGGGAGTCCTTGCTAACTCAAAAGCATGACTCACTTAAGTCACAAGCTTCCCTCACATGTTGAAACGTGAGTCCATTTACTGGTAACTTTCTTAGGAACCTACTGGTTATGTCTGCCCTGGGGGGCGAGAGTTTTATGGGCTGAAAAGTCACTCACTCACTTACGGCTGCCCCCATTAATGAGCCATACCCACCCAAGGCATCCCAAGGAGCCACATGCCCTTTGAATTGCTAAACGACAAAATTGCCAACTGGGCCTTGCCCACACACCACTGGCTAATCCTTAGAGAATACAATAGATTGGGAGGACAGACACCAAATTGGTACTGGTAGCCCCGAAGACATTATAGGTTCCCACTCCCCACCCCCACCCCCATTTATATATTTCTATAGAAACATCTTCCAAACATTGGCTGAAAATGTTGTAAAAACTGGAATAAAAACTTTTGCAAAACCAACCACCCACCCCTGCTCAGGCAGGTTGCCAGCTCCCTCTCTAGCTCTGATCCTGCAGGACCTTGTGAAGTCTGCACCGGGTGATGGCCCAAACCCCTTTGCGCCCCTGCTCTGAGCCTCCTCCTGGTTGCAACATGTCCTAGTTAGTCCCAACAGGTCCTGGGTGCCTCCTCTCTCGGACCCAGTTCCTTTTCGAAATACCAAGACATGGGCCTCTTGGCCAAATAGACTTGCAAGGGCTTGGTTTCCCCTGTCACATATTCCTAGCCAGAAAGGCCGTTTCTGCAACAAAACAGTGTCCCCTAGTGCTGAAACAAATCAAATACCTGACTGCCCTCTGGGTTCCTGGCTGACTCTGCCTTGCTACCACCCGCCGGCTCTGTCTTCACTTGCCACTTGCTTGCTCAGGGTCTCCACGTGGTTCACCCCTAGTCCATCTGACATTTAAAGCTCCTCAGCTGTCCCAGCTGCCCTTCTAATCTTGCCCAATCACTTCCCAGCCTGGGTTGTTTATTTTCACATTGTTTTCTCGGGGTATAGGTGGAGGCAGGCAATGTGAGCTGACGAAGAATGGAGCTTCTGCCACATGGATGTTATCAGATTGGCCTCTTCCTCTTGTAAATAAATATTAGGGTTCTGCACAGGATTTTACTTTTTAAAAGTATTTCTTTGCTAGAGAAAAAAATTTAAAAATCACTACCCTACTTACTTTAAGAAATCAGGCTGTTCCAGAACGTTCTGCACTCTCTGGATATTTAGTTTGGCTGCCAAAAGGCCAGTTCTCCATGGCTTCGAGACCTCCCCACTGGACAGAGACCAGCCCAGACTCCCCCGTGGGTGTCCCCTAAACCCCACTGAACTCACACTTCACACATCTCATTCCTTGGTTGTGCTGCACATGTTAACCCTTAAATAGAGCATCAACCTCTAACATCTGTTGAAGCTTCCCAGGAGTTTGTTGACAGCAGAGACATTTTTTCGGGGTGTGTGTGTGTGTGTGTGTCTCCCTGCAGATTTGAGAAGATGATCAGTGGGATGTACATGGGGGAGCTTGTGAGGCTCATTCTGGTGAAGATGGCCAAGGAGGAGCTGCTCTTTGGGGGGAAGCTCAGCCCAGAGCTCCTGACCACGGGCCGCTTCGAGACCAAAGATGTTTCAGATATTGAAGGGTAAGCATCCAGCTCTGCCAGCTCTGTTCACTGGGTCCCCGGGAGGATGGGCAGGTGGTTACAGAATGAGGAGAGGGCACCAGCTCTTGACACTTCCACTGCAGACTGTGGAAGGCCTTGCCCAGGGTGGGCCCTGCAGGGCCTGTGGTTTTGCATCACTGCCCTTCCCACACAGTGACTGATAGCAAAGCCACGCACAGCGCTGAGCATGACCAGCCCCAAATATGAGGACTTGGGCTGTAGTGCTTGGCTCACTGCCTGGCACGGAGGGCTTGGTTGTGAGCCTGGCACTGGCCTTGTTCCAATGCACGAGGTTCCCCAAGGGCCCTGGAGTGACTCATCTGCCTCCTTTTCCTTCTTCTGAAGCTCTGACATCTCCTTCCCTACTGGCCGTTCTCAAAGAGGACTCCATTGGGTCCCCTGCATTGTAACAGAAAATCAGGTCCTGTCCTGGCCCAGAGATTTACCATTTAGTTCAGATGTGTGGAGCTGAGGCTTGTTTTCAGACTGGCTGAATCGGGTGGGGACAGCCTGATTTTTGTTTTTCAGTCAACACTCTAAAGAGTTGGACAGGTTCACTGTTCTTGAGAACTTCTGCTTGTAGACTGAGTGCTCCTGTTGGTGCAGGGACCAGTGGTAGACAGGTGGTGATTTTGCTGCTGATGGGAACAACACAACAGTCCAATGACTTGACTTTAAATGCAAACTCTTGAAGGGACTGTGCCCGATTAATTGCTAAACCCTGAGGGGATGACAGTCCTCATATTGGGAGGTGTTTAGCTCCCCTAAGAAGGCTGCTCAGGTCAGAGCTCCAGCCTTTACTCGTCTTCAGACACGAGTTAGAGTAGCGCAACTCCATGGGGAAAGGCTGACCAGCCCTTCAAAGTGGGACTAGATCTTCATTCTCCCCCTGCTCCCCTAACACACACACCTTTTGTCCTTCTCACCTGGTAAACCACAGGCAAATAATCTCTGATGCCCATGGGAGAAGAGGGAGGTTGACTCTTTACTTCATGGTGGGGAGGTGGTGGGGACCAGGCCAGGTTCATCCCAAAACAAGCAAACATACCACAACCACACACACAACTGGGTGTATAGTGCACCAAGCACAGGGCCTTGTCCTTACATAGTGCGTGCATAAGAAAAAAATTTTTAAATAGGGAAAATATTCATAGAATGGCACCTGAAAGGATGACTGGAATTGTACTGTGTGTGTGTGTGTGTGTGTGTGTGTGTGTGTGTGTGTGTGTGTGTGTGTGTCTGTGTGTGTGTGTGGTGTGGGGTGTGTGTGTCGTGTCTGTGAGACGAGCCCCTGTTGTGTTTCGTCTCCTCCCCACTGTCCTACCGCCCACTGGTAGGCTGCGCAGGGCAGTGGGGGCTCTCGCCGGGAGACGGGTGGGGCTGGAGCTGAGGGGCCCCCCGCCAGCCCACCCCGTGCCCACGCGCCACCCTCCGGCCCCCGCAGGGAGAAGGACGGCATCCGGAAGGCCCGCGAGGTCCTCACGCGGCTGGGCCTGGAGCCGGCGCAGGAGGACTGTGTGGCCGCTCACCGCATTTGCCAGATCGTGTCCACGCGCTCCGCCAGCCTGTGCGCGGCCACGCTGGCCGCCGTGCTGCGGCGCATCAAGGAGAACAAGAACGAGGAGCGGCTGCGCTCCACCATCGGGGTTGACGGCTCCGTCTACAAGAAGCACCCCCAGTGAGCCAGCATTTCCAGGGCCGGGGGATCCCAATTTGCTTGTGGCCTCTGGGGCATGGGCCAGTTCCATTTGGAACTACACCAGGGGTGTAGGTGGACCATGAATTTAAGGGTCTTTGTAGAATAAAAGACCAAGAGCTGGGCTGGGCAAGTGGACACTGGGTGAGAGTCCTTTCCAGGGCTGAGCATGAGCTCTGCGGTGGAGCTTCCCCGGCCGCTGGGGGCTCTTTTTTGCAACCCCTTCTCTGAGAAGTAGTGTTCCTCTCTCTGTTCCACTTTGATGCTCTCACGACTCTGGGTGGTCCCTTTGGGTGCTGTGTCTTTCGCCGTGGGCCACCCCAGCCCCCCGGGTCACCAGCCTCTTTGGCTGACCTTGACCTGGCCTGTGAGTTTTGATCTCGGGGGTCATGTGTGCCCATATATTAAAATTTCATTTCAGACTTGGACAAAGTCTCTATTGTTCCCACTTACTGCCCCATCATTTTCATCTGATCTGAGTGTGCCAGGTCAGCGTGCCTTCGTTAACTTAATTGGCTGACGTGGAAGGTCCCAGCCCTGTGATTCCCCAGTCTCCCGGCCCGGTGCTGCAAAAACATATATATGCTCACGAAATCTCCTGGGGATTGTTAAAAAGCAGAGTTTGGTGCTGAAGGTCTGGGTTGAGCCTGAGAGCTGGATTTCTAGTGGGCCCCAGTGCTGCAGGCCCACAGGGCTGCTCACTGCCTGGAGAATTCCTGCTGAGCCTGTTGTCTTCAGCCGCTCAGACACCTTTGGGATCACTGGCAGAAACTGGCCCAGGAGAGGATAAAGTCTAGAAGAAGAGCATTTCCCACTTTTCTCCTTGGGGTCTTGCCCAGGAAGGAAGGTGCTCCTAATGAAATGAGTGAGGAAGCATGAAAAGTGGGTGGTGTTGGGATGCACCTGATTCCACTTGAGCTGCTCCAGCCAAGAAGCCAGTTGTACCAAGTCAGGCGAAGGAGCTGTGGCCTGGGGGCTGTTTAGATTGGGAGGGGAAGGTCTGTGTGACTTCATGCGGGGGATAGTGGCTTCTTAGCAAGGGCTTTTCCTTACAGTATAGGGGCAAAGGACCCCAGCCAGAGCTGTCACAGGCTGTTCTGGTTTGTTAGAACTGCCATTATGCAAAATACCAGAAATGGATTGACTTTAATTATAGAGGATTTTTTGGGTTACAAATTTACATTTCTAAGGCCATAAAAGTGTCCATTCTAAGGCCTCAACAAGAAGACACTTCACTGAAGAAGGGTTGGTATCCAGAACATCTCTGTTAGGTGGAAAGGCACGTGGCTGTTGTCTGCTGCTCCTTTGTTCGTGGGTTGTGTTTTAAAATGGCTTTCTTCAGAATGTCTCTGGGCTTGTCTCCCTTGGCTTCTTCAGCTTCTGTGCATCTAAGCATCTGGGGGTCCTCTCTTAGCTTCTCTCTCTGAGCTCCTGTGCTTCCTTGCTTGTTCTCCCAGGGCATTTCTTTCTAGGCATTTCGGAGTCCCCTCTTAGCTTCTCCAGGAAAAAACTCTGGCCTTCATCTCTTAGCTTAGTATCTCCAAACGTCTTTCTCTCTGCATCTCCAAGCATCTCCATGTGTCAGCTTTCAATGGCCGTCTCCAAAATGTCTCTCTCAGCTTCTCTTGGGGTGTGTTGTCCTCTCTGCTCTCTATGTGATCTAAAGGACTCCAGTGATCTAATCAAGACCCACCCTGAGTGGGCGGGGTCCACACTTCCATGGAAATAATTCAGTCAGAGGTTCCACCCTAGTCAACAGACTAATCAGTTCGCCCACACAAGATTGCATTAAAGAACATGGCTTTTCTAGGGGACATAATATATCCAAACCAGCACACAGTCGAATAACTGAGTATTTCTAGTGACCCCTTACTTGGGAAGGACGGGGAGAGGAGGTTTTGGCCAGAACCTGCTCCCGCGGGGGCCTCCTGGCATCTGGGTGGAGGTGGTGACCTACCGACCCTAACGGCAGACACCTGTCTTTTACCCCTTCCCGACAACCACAGCTTCGCCAAGCGGCTTCACAAGACCGTGCGGCGCCTGGTGCCGGACTGCGACATCCGCTTCCTCCGCTCCGAGGATGGCAGCGGCAAGGGGGCAGCCATGGTGACGGCCGTGGCCTACCGGCTGGCCGACCAGCACCGGGCCCGTCAGAAGACCCTGGAGCCCCTGCAGCTGAGCCACGAGCAGCTGCTGGAGGTCAAGAGGAGGATGAAGGTGGAAATGGAGCGAGGCCTGAGCAAGGAGACTCACACCAGCGCGCCCGTGAAGATGCTGCCCACCTATGTGTGTGCCACCCCCGATGGCACGGGTAAGTGGCAGGATGGTCACCGGCCCACCATGGTGGGCCTCCATGGTGGAGCTTGCTCTGGGGGGGTTCTCTTAGCTTGAGCACTGGACACCTGAACAAGAGAGTGTTTCTTCAACTACATCCTGGGGAATAGTAGTGTTCTGTAAGCTCGTGCAAGGCTTGCCTCCGCTAAAAACCGAATAGTTGACAACTTGCAGAATGCTTCCTAGGTGTCAAACTTCTCTAAGCACACATCCATTTAATCTCTGTTAACTGTTAAAGATCAAATGTTAGTTTTGTTTCTTAACAACCTGGTGTGGTTAGCAGAAAACTGAAGCACAGAGACGTTGAGAAACCTGCCCAAAGTAACACAGCTAGTAAATGGCAGAGCTGGGATTCAAACCCGGGAATTCTGGTTCCAGAGTCAACACTCCCAGTGACCACATTGGTCTGGGTCAGGGGTGGTAAGCTGTGACCTATGGGCCACATCCAGCCCATCGCCTGTTTTTATAAGGAAAGTTTTATTGGTGCACGGCCACGGTCATTCATTTATCTGTGGTCACGACTGCTTCGCACCACCACGGCAGCGGTGAGTAGTTGCCACGGAGACTGGACGGCATGGCCTGCAAAGCTGAAAATGTTCACTCTCCGGCCCTTTGCAGGAAAGGATCTCTGGGGTTAGGTCTCCCAACCTAAGACCTGTGGACTTTTCCCAGTTCAGAGAATTATGGTCAGTGAGCAGGCTGGTGCAGCAAGGGCGGTACATCTTCTAGAAACAAAGTGTGATTCGGTCCCTGTTCTACCCCGTTATGTGACCCTGGGCGAGGGGCTTCACCCAGCTCTCCTGGGTGCCTCATCCACAGAGGGGAACAAAAGGCCTCCTCCTCTACTTCCTCAAGGTTGATTGCCTTTATTGGGCAATGGTTTCTCGTTTTACATGATTTCCTTCCCTTCAATTTTCCTGGAAGAGTTGGGACCTGCCATTCCTTCTTGATTCTAGATTCTGCTGTTAGGTGGCATTTGATTGCGCGTGAATGGAATATTTGGATGTTGTAAGTGCACTTTCAGCATTTCCTCTTCTTTGCAGAGCTCGCTGTGGCTTCTGGGGCCACCATTTAAATGCATCTGAGAACCACTAAGGAGCCGGCAGATGGTCTGGCCCAGGGATGTTAACTGTTAGGTGGGGATCACAGTCCCTCCCGCTGAGGTTATTGTGGGATGGGGCTCCAGGGAGAGCCCATCAGGGGAAGGTGCTTTAGACTCTGACACTTACTGCTGTGGTGAAGTGGTGATGCCCCCAAATTGTCACCTTCCTGGATTTATTTTCCAGAAAAGGGTGACTTCCTGGCCTTGGACCTCGGGGGAACGAATTTCCGGGTCCTGCTGGTGCGTGTGCGGAACGGGAAGCGGCGTGGGGTGGAGATGCACAAGATCTATTCCATCCCACAGGAGGTCATGCACGGCACCGGGGATGAGGTGAGGCTGGCGGCACGCCGGAGGGGGCTGCACCCGGGAGCCTGGTGCTTCCCCTGCCCCCACCCTCACCGAGCCCTACCCTGGCCTTCCCTTGGGCTTGTGCCTGAGCCTCACCTTTCTCCTGCTCCCTCGCTCCTCCCTGCAGCTCTTCGACCACATTGTCCAGTGCATCGCTGACTTCCTGGAGTACATGGGCATGAAGGGCGTGTCCCTGCCTCTGGGTTTCACGTTCTCCTTCCCCTGCCAGCAGAACAGCCTGGATGAGGTAAGGGGGCCCCCCGGGGGGCCTCACCCATGGGCTTTACTGACTGTGTTCCGGTTTGCTAGCGCTGCCGTTATGCAAAACACCAGAAACAGATTGGCTTTTATAAAAGGGGGTTTATTTGGTTACACAGTTACAGTCTTAAGGCCATAAGGTGTCCAAGGTAAGTCATCAACAATCGGATACCTTCACTGGAGGATGGCCAATGTTGTCCGGAAAACCTCTGTTAGCTGGGAAGGCATGTGGCTGGCATCTGCTTGCTCCCAGGTTGCGTTTCAAAGTGGGGTTCTCCAAAATGTTGCTCTTGGGGCATTTTGTCCTCTCTTAGCTGCAGCTTCCTCTTCAAAATGTCACTCTCAGTTGCTCTGAGGTCGTTCTGTCTGTGATCCAATTAACATGCACCCTGAATGGGCGGGGTAACACTTCCATGGAAATTATCCAATCAAATGTTTCACTCACAGTTGGGTGGGTCACATCTCCATGGAAACACTCAATCAGAAGTTTCCAACCTAATCAGCACTAATACATTTGCCCCCACAAAATTGCATCAAAGATAATGGCATTTTGGGGGGACGTAATACATCCAAACTGGTACAACTAGTAAGCACCTGGAGTTTGGAGCAGGGAGAAAGCTGAGCTGAGAGACAGAAGGGCACGTGTGACCAGTGGGGAGGAGGGCTGTTGGCGGGAACAAGTAAGGCAAGGCTGGTGGAGGCTGCGTAGGGTCACCCGGCTCAGTCTTTGGGACAACAGCAATGATGACACTAATCAAAATATTAACGGCTGGCAGGAGTTTTAAACTCCTGTGATATGCCAGGCACTCTGCCAGGCTTCCCATGTGCATTACTGCATTTAGCCCTCCCAGCAACCATCTTCAGTAGGGGTTGGTATACCCATTTTGTAGAAAGGAAAATAAGGTCTACAGGGTTGCCTAGGACCTTGCTGGAGACCACCTTGCTTGGGGGAGTGGCCAAAGCATGGTGTGAATTCAGGGTTCCTGACACCTGGGCAGATGCACTCGATTATGCTCTCCTGCGGCCCTTGTTTTCATTCCATCTCCCAGTGTCGGTCTCCCCGGCTCATCCCATCTCCCCTTTGGTTTTCATTCCCCTTTCAACGTCCCTAGAGTGGGTAAAGCAGGGGCTGGAGGATGAGCACGTTGAGAAGTGGAGGGGGAGCTGTTGGGGCGATGCTCAGTCTTGGACTGTGGTCAGTATTGGTCTATTAGACATAAGAATAGTCTCACTTCAGCAGTTGTTCCTGAATTTCTCAGTCACACATAGAAGGCTGCACACACTCCATGTGTGGCCTCTGGGCCTCCCGTGCAGCTGCCAGGGCACAAAAAGGCATAGTTCCTTCTTTGAGATGCTCACAAACAAAACGGGGCTGATGAAACCACCTCAGAACCATGATTGCTGCTGTTTGGAATGTGGCGTCCGTTGGGTGGGGAGGCCCCGGGATGTGCAGTGTGATGCTGACTGGAGAACGTGCCCTTGGAACTGTCAGAAGAATCCACTGGGGCCGTCAGCCCTGGCCGGGGTGGAGAGGGGCATGTGGGTGGGAACAAACCCACAGGTAGATTTAGCTTGGCCAGAGCAGAGGGCCCCCACAGTGACAAGGAGAGGCCAGCCCTTGCCATGGGGTCCCCACAACACCTCCAGTTGCTCAGCTGAGTTTCATAAGGGCCTCCCACCCTTCCCCCTCTGAGAGGTAGATTCACCACGTAAACTAGCCCGGTGGAGGCTTTGGGTGGGGGCCTGTGATTAAAAACCCAGGTTAATCCAGTGTTTCCCAGCACCCATTGACATTTGTTGGAAAACACGAGGGGGAATGCGGGGTGAGGGAAGGGTTGCCAGGCCCTTAGTTGTCACACTGCACCAAGGTGCTTGAACAGCTTCAGGGGGGCGTCCTGCCAAGCTCCAGCTCCAGCAGCAGTGGCATCTGCTTCTTTGCGTCCCTCTCAGTTGTCTTACAGTCCCTTTTCCCCAGTGCGTTCGCGTCACCTGGGGTCTTCTGATTGCCGTCTGCCCACCATCTGGGGCAGCCTTCCTGCGGCTGGGCCCCTGGCTGCCCTCGGCCTGTGTCAGGGCGGGAGGGGACCCCGACAAAGGGACGTGGGGGGAGTGCTGCTTTCTGAGGGACTTGGGAATCACAGGCTCCCCCAAGCTCTTAATTATTACCTGTTGTGCTTTCTCCTGGTCCTGCTTTGCAGAAATGGGTCCCTGTCTCTCATTCACCTGCCCTCAGCTAGCACATTCTTCTCTGCTGAGGCTTTATCTTGAAGGACATGAGCCACAAATTCTGCATTATGGGGGGCATGGAGCATCCTACTTCCCATATTGGGACCTTCTGGCTTCAGTGGCCCATTTTTTTTTTTTTTTTAACAATCCAGAAGACTTATTATCATCATTATCATTATTATTAACACCTGTTATGCCATGAAGGCACAGGGAGCCGATCCCAGCAGCCCAGACTACTCCCCTTGGCCTCTTGTAGCCTGCTCCTCTGGGTGGGGCAGCTGGAGCTCTGGTTGAACCCGGGCACCTTGCCCTGTGGTTGGCTGCCTTTTCTGATCATTTTCCTTCGTGTGTTTCAGGAAGCTGCCTTAGCTCTTAGAGTGCTTACATTAATTCTCTTAGCAAGAATATGCCCTTGTTTGTGCACAACGATACCAGTGGCAGGCTGGAAAGTGCTGTAGACTCTTCCGGTTTTGCCATGGTCACATTTGGGAGCGTCCCTTTTCAAGCAGTGTCTCTTCCCTTGATGTTGACAGTGTCACCTTTCTTACTGATGCACATGTATGTGGCCACTGGAACAACTCCATGTTTTCCTAAAGGGCTAGAAAACAAAATGCCTAGTAGCTGCCTCTCCTCTTTCCCTTTCTTGTCATTTTGGCGGATTACTGCAAGGTGATGGTTGCAGCCAAAAGGTTCAGTGGCCTCTTTGCTTCAAGCTTTTCCATTTCCTTTGTCTCCTTTTTTTTTTCCAATATCAGTGGATTAGGTTTCCAAAGTCATCATATTAGCATTGGCTCGGCAAAGGGAATTATCAAACATGGGGATAAATATTTATGTAATATTTAATGAAAAAACATTAGAAACAACCGAATCATGCAAACAGTTAGGAAATAGTTAATTAAGTTATGAGCCATTTATTGCCTGGTATCAGCTGCTAGTTTGTTGGAAGAGATTTTAATGACATGGGAAAATTCTGGTAGTGTGACTGAAAAGAACTTTTTTTAGAAGAAAAATCAAATCTGTTTATTATAGAAAAATACAAAAATAGAGATTTTATACATTTTATTGTATATCTTTCCAGACTTTTCCTACTACAATCTTGCTAAACAGATACTATCTTGTTTTCATGCCAACGAATTTATCTCTCTATGTATTTTATCAGGTAGCACAAAAGATATGTTGATCATGTCTGAATTGTAAGATGTCAGGTCATCTTACTTGATTTTAGTCTGTAGTTTCCAAGTTTCTACAAGGAGCATGTGTTAAGTCTAGAATCATGAAAATTAAGAGCAGATAAAATGGAACACGGGCTCTGGGCCTTGGCCCCGGTGGGGCTTTCTTGTTGATGGGAAACCAGCAGATGTCGGAGAGGACACAAAAGCCCGGAGTCCTCGAGCTGCGTTTAGAGCCTTGGGCAAGTTTCCCCAGCTGTTGGGGCCTCCACGTGTCTTGTTATTTAGCTTCTCCTGAAATAATGTTACTTGTCAGCAACATGATGCTAACTTGTACACAAGAAAGTTGGTTGTAGAGAAGCACACGCTTTCTGGATGTAGATGGGCAAACCAGGGCTCCAGTGGGAATTGCCCTTTGTTTTTCCAAGTCTCCTGGATCTGAACACAGCGTGACACATCCAGATTGGCTTGTGATACCAAATTCCCGGGTGATGAAGTGTCAAGCTGATGGGCATGAACGATAGAGCAGGGCACAGAGAGTCTGGGCAGAAGGGCAGATTGTGAGCAAACAGCCGTTTTATAGATTCTGGCCTCTCAGGACATCCTCAGAAAGGGACCTGCGAGTTCCTGGTGCTTCTGCCCTGAGAGGCTGTGGCAGCAGAGAGGACACCAGGGAACCAAACCCAAAACAACTCTCTTGCGCTCAAAGCTACCGTGTGCATCTGCTCCCGGGAGGCCACGCTGGGGACAGGGTGGTGCACGGGGAACTCCGAGGAGACTGGGGGGCAGGGTGAGGCCTAGAGATCCCCCAACTGTGGCAGGCACTTGTTTACCAATCCTGGAGTTTTAAAACGAGAGAAGCCCACTGAGCCTTCTGCTGTGAATCTAGAACATGGATGGGGAAAACTGCTTTGCACTGCAGAGGAAATAAGTACATTAGACTTAGGTCCCAGGAGGGGTGGCTGCACAGGGCTTAGGAGCCCATGAGAAGAAGTCAGCTGTTCTGGGGGTGAGACCGGTTCTGCTCCTCCAAGCCACAGGCCTGGGACAAGTACTTCAGGAGCCCTGGTGATCATGATAAATGTGTAAAAGGTTGCTGTCAGGACTAAATGACATAATACGTTCCGTGAGCTTAGCTCAGTACCTGGTACCTAGTCGGTTATCAGTAAGCAAATTGTTTAGAATTATTTGTGGGAGAGGTGATTAGTCACTACAGGGAACTTGCTAAGGAAGGCATCTGAACCTTTCATTTTATATGTTGGCAGACTTTCAACAACAAATCCAATTTTTAAAATACATTTAGCTCTGTTTCTTCTTGGTGGATTTGGTAGTTGCATCTCGTAAGGGTCTGTCTTTTCATTCTGGGTTGCCAAATCGGCATAAGGTCTTCCATAACACTCTTGTCATCCTGTTATCATGTCTACAGGGTCTATAGGTGATGCCTCCCCACCCCCCCCACCCACCCCCGTTTCCATTCCCTATGTGGACCATTTCTGTCTTCTGTTCCCCAACCGTGAGGATGAACCCTAGGAGCACAGTCAGGCCCGTGGGAGAGACCGCAGGAGCCCATCATGCTGTTCTCATCCACGATCTTGTGTGATTTTTTTAGAGCATCCTCCTCAAGTGGACAAAGGGCTTCAAGGCGTCCGGCTGTGAGGGCGAGGACGTGGTCACCCTGTTGAAGGAAGCGATTCACCGGCGAGAGGTAGGGGGGACGCAGCCTGAGGCCCAATATGTCAGCTCCTCATTGCCTGAAATTATCTGTATATTCAGACAGCAGGGAAGTACCAAGCATATTTGCACTGGTTGGGACAGGATTAACTGAGCCATTCAGCTGTGTGTCAAGTCCTGCTCTTAGCTATGGGCATTTGGTAGTGAGTGCAGCAATGGGTTGTTGTGCGTGGAGCTCACGTTCTGTAAGCACATCCACGTGAGAGCGCATCAGCTGTTAGGAAGAGCTACAAAGAACAGTGAAGTTGGGCAACCACAAGACTGGGGAGGGGCACTATTTTACATAGTGCAGTCATGGAAGGCCTCTCTGAGGTGGTGACTTCTGAGCAGAGACTTGCACAAAATGAAGGAGCTGAGCTAAGCAGCATGCATTTTATGTACCAAATAATTCTCCCTTGCAAGTATCTGGAAAGAGAACGTGCTGTGGTTCAGTTGTGGACTGGGGCTCTGCTTCTGCCCACCCAGGAGTTTGACCTGGACGTGGTTGCTGTGGTGAACGACACGGTAGGAACCATGATGACCTGCGGCTACGAAGACCCTGACTGTGAAGTCGGTCTCATCGTCGGTGAGCACCCAGGCCGTCCTTCCTGAGTGGCACTCGGCCTCGGGGGGATGGGGGGAGGATGGTGCCAAGGTCCTGCCGTCTCTGCTTGGCAGGCACGGGCAGCAATGCCTGCTACATGGAGGAGATGCGGAACGTGGAGCTGGTGGAAGGGGAGGAGGGGCGCATGTGCATCAACATGGAGTGGGGGGCCTTTGGGGACAACGGATGCCTCGATGACTTCCGCACTGAATTCGATGTGGCTGTGGACAAGCTTTCCCTCAACCCCGGCAAGCAGAGGTAGGCTCCCAGCTGCGGCGGGGGCGGGGGGGTCCCAGTTTGCTAAAGCTGCCGTTCGTAAAACACCAGAGATGGACTGGCTTCTATAAAGGGGGTTTATTTGGTTACACAGTTACAGTCTTAAGGCCATAAAGTGTACAAGATAAGGCATCAACAATAGGGTACGTTCACTGGAGAAAGGCCAATGGTGTCCAGAAAACCTCTGTTAGCTCAGAAGGCACATGGCTGGCATCTGCTTGCTCCCAGGCTGTTTCAAAATGGCATTCTCCAAAATGTCTCTGTATCAGCCTCTTGGGGCAAACTCTGGGCTAGTACCGCCAAAGCATCAGCAAAACTCTGCTTTCAACAGCCGTCTTCAAAATATCTCTGTAGTTGCAGCAGCAAGCTCCTTCTGTCTGAGCTTATATAGGGCTCCAGTAAACTAATCAAGGCCCACACTGAATGGGGGGGCCATGCCTCCATGGAAGTAATCTAATCAAAGTTATCACCCACAGTTGGGTGGGTCACATGTCCATGGAAATGACTTAATCCAATGATTCCAACTTAATATTGACACTAATACATCTGTCCCTACAAGATTGCATTCAAAGAACATGGCTTTTTCTGGGAGACATAATATATCCAAACCAGCATAGGGGGTGCCCCTGTTAATGGGTGTCCCAGACCCAGACTGCCACGGGGCACTAGGTCCTCTACAACAGAGCTTCCCGGGACACTAGTTCTGTTGCAATGTTGCTAGAAGGGGTGTCCTTGAGAAAAGGGTTTCTCTAGAAAATTCTGAGTTAGTCCTCTTCCCCCTGCTGGACTGTGATGTTGTGTAAGTCTGAGTTTGGTTGGGAAAACATCACAATGGTTAATGTCAAGAAGAATTAAACATAGGGAATTGGCTACACAGGTTTTAGAAGGCTTAGAAGGCACTGAGGAGTGTAGAGTTAGTAAATGTAAGACGTGGCTCCTGCCCCAAGGACTGGGGAGGACAAGAAGGAGAGCATTGGAAACTAGGTCTGGGACTGTGGGGAGAGACAAGTAGAAACCTGAATCCCAGGTGAAGCAGCATGGCGGAGGGTGGGGACAGTGGTGGGGGGTGCAGACAGGAGCCTGAAGCCAACATAGGAGGAGAGCCTTCCTTGCTGGGCCAGCCCCCAGCACCACAAGGCAGGGTATAGACGGGTGAGGCTGAGCTGACTGTTGGTGGCTTAAGATCCAACACACTTCCAACAAGATGTTGCATGTAGTGTTTTCAAACCTGATCAACTGGGGACCATAATTCTGCAGAATGCACTTTGCAAAGTGTTGGTTGAGAATACAGGACACATTTGTCCAGAGTGGAGATCCCGACTTTTTTGTTCTTTTAAGACATTCTGTAGGGTCAGAAGACTCCATAGTCATGCTTAATCACATTGGGGTCTAGTGGCAAGGCCGGGGGATCTCCAGCTGGTGCTTGTTTCCTGAATGAAAGTGATTGGGTCAAAGAGAAAGTTTACATGCTCTGGAAAGTGCAGGACTAAGACTGGAGCTGTGGAAGTGTGGTGGGTGTTTGGGTGTGTGTTCTTTCTGGAGGGGGGTGGGAATGAGCCCGGGAAAGTCAGTGAGCTCAGAACGTGGGGCTGATCCCAGGGAGCCCGTGGGCCTCGGCTACCATGCTCCGTTTTGCTGAAAGCAGGAAGTGGGTCAGCAAGAGTGGACCCTGGGAACCCGGCCCAAGAGAATCAAGCAGCGTGTCCTTTCCCCACCTGCCCTCCACCTCCCACTGCTGGGGGCTGTGACGCAGCTGATCTGCCCTTGTCCCGACACATCTCCCCACCTCCCCCTTGACCTCCGTGGCTGTGTCCTGTGTTGCAGGTTCGAGAAGATGATCAGCGGCATGTACTTGGGTGAGATCGTCCGAAACATCCTGATCGATTTCACCAAGCGCGGGCTGCTCTTCCGCGGCCGCATCTCGGAGCGACTCAAGACAAGGGGCATCTTTCAGACCAAGTTCCTGTCCCAGATTGAGAGGTGAGAGCTTAGGGCCTGTGGAGGGTGGGACTGTGCCCTCCGTTCTCCTTGGGGACAGACAAGCTCAAGTAAGGTCAGGGCCTGGCTCTTACCAAAGTCACTTTAGAACCTAACACAGGTATTTATGCAATTTGACATACCTTATGGACAGTTGGCATTTTAAGGGCAAATATGTAGCATCCTCATGAGAAGCCCCTGTGTGCAGAATAATATTGTTGGATTTTAGACCAAACAGCAAAGGTAGACGCTTACCTGCTCTGCTCTAGGATGTAAGTTGAAGTGCACAGAGGGAAATAAGCTGTTAAAAACACTTAAACTCAGCTTGGGGTTCTTCCTGGCTGCGGCTGAGGTAGTCGGGTGGTCAAGATTGAGTAAAAAGGTCGTCGTGTCCTGTAATGCAGTGATGTGCCGTGCAGCCGCTCCTCGATAAAGTCAAGCCTCCCTCCTTCAGTTTACTGGCAGAAAAGTCTGCTCGCAGAAGGCGAATGTCAGAGCACTTTAAAAATTAATACTGAGTCTTTACTTTTGGGTCACACTGGAAGATGGGAACCAGACAACTTGCATGAGTAGCTCCCCCAGGGTTTCTGCCTCCGGGAACAGAAACAGCACTTTCCAAGTTTGCATGTCTGTTTATGTGCAAGAGGAAGATTCCAGGGTGCCAAAATTGTTTTATTTACATTTATTTCACACATAGTGCACAAGGTAGATTTCAGACCACTCAGTATGGGGGAGGAGAAACAGAAAGGGGGTCTAAGGTGGGTTGGCAGTGCTTGTCCTGGTATACAGCAGTGAGACAATTGACATTTAAAGAGCTTTGGGGACTGAAAACTGCCACCTCCAGGCATTGTCACTGCCTGAGGCAGACAAACCTAGACAGTGAGTTTTATTTCAAGAATCAATTTGTAGGGGTCGTGGCCCCCTTAGAGCCTCTCCTCGTGGAGTGACCATGCACTCCTCGCTCCCCCAGCGACTGCCTGGCCCTGCTGCAGGTGCGGGCTATCCTACAGCACCTGGGGCTCGAGAGCACCTGCGACGACAGTATCATCGTCAAGGAGGTGTGCACCGTGGTGGCCCGGCGGGCAGCCCAGCTCTGTGGCGCGGGCATGGCAGCCGTGGTGGACAAGATACGAGAAAACCGCAGGCTGGACACCCTCAAAGTAACCGTGGGTGTGGACGGGACCCTCTACAAGCTCCATCCGCAGTGAGTGCAGCACTGACCCTCCCGGCCTGTCCTCTCCTCCCATCTCTCCGTTCTGTCCTTGCTTTCCCTTCTCTTTTGTCTTAACATATAGTGAATTACCAGCCATCGCCAAGAGGGTGCATCAGGGATGCTAACGGATTATAGCCAGAAGTAGGTCTGTATTTCCACCGCTCGGGGCTGGCAGCCCCCTTGGAGCCCATCCCAAGCTGCACCCTTCACGCAGGTAGCAGCGTAACTGCCAGGTTGCATCAGCCCCTAGCTTTTCTTTCCCCACCACACATCCATGGATGCACTATTTAGACAGTTTGACTTATTTTTGAATTTTTGAACTTGCCATAAATGGGATCATACAGCTAACTTCTCTCCCACAGCATTTGTGGTTTGGGGATGCAGCCACGCAGAAGGTTGCAGCTGTAATTCATTCATTTTCAGGGCCGTGGAGTGTGCCTTTGAATGAGTTTATTCTACTATTATAGTTTATCCATTTTACCATTGATGGCCACTTAGGTCATTTCTGGATTTTGACTAGTACAAGCAGTGCCGCTGGGAACATTCTAGTAAATGTAGACTGGAGCTCTTGAGCATGAGTTTTTCTACCCTCTCCAGCAGGGGTTGGCAACCTGTGGCTGCTGTCTGTTTTTGTAAATAAAGTTTCATTGGAACACAGCCACTCCCTTCGTTTGTGTGTCATCCTTGGTTCCTTCAGTGCTGCAACAGCAGGGCAGCCACAGAGACTGTGGGAGCCACAGACTTGAAAATGTATACGACTGGCCCCTGGTAGAAAACTTTGCTGCCCCCTGAGTATGGAAGTGCTGAATTCCCTGTTTGTTTTGCTCTTTGCCCTCTCTCTTTCTATCTCTCTTCTCCTCCCTCTTTTCTTCTCATCATTTCTCTTGGCCCTTCTTCCCTCATTTGCGTATGTTTTTGGATAAATTATTTTGAAGCAGGAAGTACCCCCACCCTCCCCACTGGGTTCATAGACATGGGTCCCTGACCTGGGCATGGAGTGTGGCTTGATTCATCTTCTGGATTGCTACCTGCTCCCATGCTGTTTATCTCCAGGGATTAAGAGACTAGTCTAGAGTCCACACAGTTAGTGACAAGAGTGGGACTTCAGAGGTGCCAGGTGCTCTTTCTTGATATCAGCCTCATTGCGCAAATAAGCAGCCTGTCTCCCAGGTGTAGGTTGGGAAGGGGGGATGGATGCCCAGCCACGGCTTTGGGCTTAGCCTTCGGAGCCTCTGTCCTCAGCCTTGCAGATGTGGAGGGGCAGACCGTAACAATATCTTTCTCTAGTTCTGCATCCAAAGGGGTTCCCTGTGCCTACTGTGATGAGAGGCAACACCCCTGGAAAACAGAAAATCATATGTGTGCTTGGCCCTCTCCCCCAGAGTTTGTAAACAGATGCTTTGCACGTCTGCAGGGCCCACAGGTGGCTAAGTTCGACTGTCAAACTTAGCTTTCACTGATTAGTTTTTGGAGCACAATTTGCCAGACTTGGACATTTGTTCTAAAGCTGAATCCCAGCTCCCCCACTTGCCAGCTTTGGCACAGGCCTTGGGCACCTCCTTAGCCTCCCCGAGGCTGGTTCCTGGTACATGATCCCTGGTAAACATGTAGTACGTGGAAGCTGTTGCCATCCTCATCCTCCCAGTTGTCTCTGGGTTTCCAGTGTCACTCCTTAGGAGCTCATCTCAGAGGACACTGTCTCTGAGGACACAAATCAATGATGACTAAGGTTTTTTTAATCCCTGTCTTCCGCCCCCCCCTTCAGCTTTGCCAAAGTCATGCACGAGACGGTGAAGGACCTGGCTCCGAAATGCAACGTGTCTTTCTTGGAGTCGGAGGATGGCAGTGGAAAGGGGGCAGCTCTCATCACCGCCGTGGCCTGCCGCATCCGCGAGGCCGGGCAGCGGTAGAACCCCTGGCCCCTGATTAGGGGTTTCCTCGGGCTCCCCTCCAGCTCTGTTTCAGTTTTAAATTATAAGATGCCACCCCCTCATGTCAGAACAGACACCCTTGGCTTTTCCTTGGTGGAGAGGACCCTGCCAGGCTGGGTTTTGTCTCTCCCACTTCAGGACTGGGTGCCCCTGTCCTCACCTTCCCAAACTGAGACAATTTGAAGTCAGGATGTGTTTACAGTCTTCCCTTCGGTCCTCTTACGACTTCTAAAAAAATTTTAACTTTAGTAACATCCCTGGCAAAAATGAAGGCACTGATGCAAAAACACGGTTGATCCCGCTAGAGCGTGAACTTGATGTTTCCAGGTGGGACAAACCCCGACATGGTTGCTGATCATCCATTCCCACCTAAGCCTGACCCTCCTGCAGGCTGAACCTTGCGGGGTGGTGGCGGCAGGGGAGGGGCATCCGCAGATACCAGTGTGGGCGCCTCCCCCTTAACCTCATTACAAACAGTTGCCCCATGGCTTCCCTGCACTCCCAGGCTCCAGATCCGAGGTGGGTGAGCGAAACCAAAGCCAAGAGTTGACTTGTTCTGCACACGGGCTGCTTGTTGCGTCTCCCGGTGGATGCATGGGATTGTCCAGGAGCTGTGGATTTTGGGGGGCAGAGTGGGCTTTTTTTTGTTTTGTTTGTTGTTTAAATTTTTCTTGCAGAAGTGGTATAACACTGTATTTTCCTTTTAATTTATGTTTGAAACGTTACTTAGTTCCTGAAGTAGGTCTGCTCCTTCATCTCGACACGGTACGCAATGGTCAGTTGTATGTAAAGTATTTATATGTTAACTCGTTCTGTGTATAGACAGATGGACAAGGTGTCCTCAGACTGGGCCTTCTTGGTAGATCTGTGGTCACAGGATGGAAGAGGACACTGGCTGGTTGCTATAAATACCTCATTCGCCTGTGGGGAAGAGAAGGGAAACCTCTTCAGGGTGAGTGAATCTCAAAGCAGCTCGTTCCGGCTCCTCCTCCCCGTGGACTCGGGAAGACGGACAGAGCCACGGAGGCTGGGCTGCAGGCTGAGGACACACGGCGACTTGCTGCTCTTTCTAGAGACCCCTGGGGCAATACTGCTTACGATGTAACCAAAGGAACCAGGAATCACTTCCAGTGGGCTCATTTCTTAGAAATCTTGATTCTCCTCTTAGGGCAGGCCATTGTGTTCTGAAGCTCTCTGGCAAGTTCAAAGAAGCCACCAAATATATATATTTTAATTGCATCTAATTGCTCAATTACAAACTAAAACAGAACAATTAAACAAACAAATGAAACCTCAGGGACGACATTTTTTTTTCTGGCCTATTCATGCCCTCCTAGCAAATTTTACTTTGGGTTTGTTTTGAAAATGGTTTACAACAAGTGGTGTCTGTGTACTTATCCCAGCCAAGCCGGTGTTTGGCCTGCGGATCCCTTTGTGTGTTTTTATACACAGGATTTAATTCAATCTCTACCCTCCATGACCTGTTCAGGAGCCCAGTTAGTTCTGAATCTGAAATCTCACTTCTGCCCTACAATACATACACCCACAACCTACACCCACATTAGACCTGAATACCACATGAAAAAGAGGGACTGACCTTGAATAGGATACTAGAATCAAAGCAAAGAGGAAAGGAACTCATAACTCTGTCGCACCCAATTTTTGCGCATTTATTGGACACACTGAGAGCAGTGTCATTTTGGGACCTAAGTGGGAACGAGGTGCAGTAACCAGGCTTTCCCGGACCCCCAGGGACACACAGAGGAGGGACGAGGGGTTGGGCCTTCTCACTTGTCCCAGCCTCACTAAGTCTGTCTCTGCTGTACTCCCCCAACCCCTCTCCCCCCATCCCACTGTCTCCCATCCACACTAATTGATCCAAAATGTGGATGTCTCATAGTACACGAAAGCAGTAGACAACTTCTAGACTTGTGTATCACTCAAAAATGCCCACAAAATAGAGATGAATTTTAACTTTTAAGCTTGAAAGTTAGGTACCGTCTAGGAAATTACACATTTTTTTTTTGAGGTAGAGATGGGTGTGTAACTATTAAAAATGTGTCACTGGTTTCCAAAAAGAAACCCTGAACAATGTTATCTGAATGTTTTGTTCCCAGACAGTCTCTGGCTGATGCTGCTTTGCCTGATGTAAATATAGTGAATCTCAGTCTCTGGGACATGCTGAATAGCAAATCATCCCAAATCCTCAAGCACTCAGTCTAGTGAAGATGTCATTATGTATAATAAAAAACTAGTTGGATTAATTATGTGATGTTAACTATTATTAATAAATTTTAACATTTCTCAAAATATTCAATGTGTGATTCAGTTGCATTTTGAAGCGTGCGGTTGTCTTTTGGGTTTCCTAGTTCTTCCTAGCTGGTCTGGTGAATCACTCATGGGTGTCTTTGTTTTGACTGTATGTGCTTGGTGGGCATGTGGCCAGATCTTGACGTTGACCCCCAGATATTTCTCTTTGCAGAAATGCACACAGACCCCAGGGAACTGGCAAGCCACTTCTCCTGGGCCGTCTTTGAGGCCCTAGGTTTCCAGCATCATTGAAGAACAGTGGCGGGATCTACGGTCTGCTATTTAAGCAATTTGGCTGAGATGTAGCATCTCCGGGGCTTTTGTGTGATTCACATTCAAAAGATAAAGTCCTGTATCAACAGCTAAAAAAGCACTTGCCTCCTGTCATCTCCCTACCAACCTTCTCCCTCTCCCCGATAAATAAAACACAAATCTGGGAAAGAAATTCCTCAAAAGTTCCTGGGGACAACCCATTGGAACGCATCTGGATCTGCTTGACAATACCAAGTGGGAGAGATGACCACGGTTAAAAGGATGAGTTTCATTACTCTGCAGGTGCCTAGTAGGGGAAGGAGATGCAAGTGTGGATCCCCGAATGTGCAGAGACACCCCAAAAGGAGAATGGGGGAAGCACTTCAAGTGGCAATTCACCAAAGAAAAAATAGACACAGCCAAAAAACCAATCAAACAATCAATCTGGCCTCACTAATGATTTAGAAAGAAATTAAAATTAGACCCTATATTTCTGACATCAAATTGGGAAGATTATGGGGTATTCTCATATAAATTGATATAATCACTTAGGAGGGAAAAGGCAGTATGCATCAAAAGCATGTTTTGTATAATGTGCCCTATGATTTTCTAGAAAATATTTAAAGTTGGGTCCAAAGATTTGGCCTTAAGGGGACTGATCATTGTATTACAGCAAAAAAGGGAAACTGTCCCCATAGAGTGGGATGATCCATCCTGTATCAGGGACCAGTCACAAAAACCATCCACTCCAGTTATTTCAAACAGAGTTTTATACAGGCAGTAGAAGAGTTGAAGCAATCCAGAGATTAGCTACATCAAAATGTCACTTCTGCTCCAGCTGGAGGTAGAATGGCATCACCAGGGTCCAGAAGCTTGCGGTTGGGGGGGGTGGCAAGGAACTGGGTCCTGGGGCAGAGTCTCTGCTTTGTCTGCCAGCCTCAGCCAAGGCTGCTGCCAACAGCAGTTTTGCCACCACACCCCACACCCCTACCTCCCCTAGGTTGCTGCAGCCCCACCACACAGCCTCCCAGGGAAGAAATGCCTCCCTTTTCACCCAGGGGGGTCCGAAGTGGATAGACCCTTAATTCCCCAGATACCTCAACACCTGACAAGATTCCAGGAAGGACTTCTCTCCGTGTTGTCTAATTTAAAACTGGCTCCTGCCCGCAGAGGCTCTAGAAGCCCCTGGCATGCCAGGCTCACAGGTTTCTGTCCAGCTGCCTTCCTGCTGACATCCCCCTCCCCAGGGGCAGCAGCCAGAGCCCCTCACCACGGGGGAGGACCCTTTCCTTCAAGCAAATGGGGGGAGGGGTCTGAACCCACAATGCTCAAAGCTTAGAAATGACAGCTTTCCCAGCTTCTGCCAAGCCCACTGGAGCTTTGTTTTTCTTGCTTTGTTGCTTGTTTTCTTTAGTTTTGGCGCCATGGGCAGAAGGCTAAATTACCCATGCTCCTTCTTGGCTTAGGGTATAGTCAAAGTCTTGGCAAGGACCCTTCTCAGTTTTTTATTTCCTTGTTCTCCTTTATCTTCATGCTCTTTTCCCATTCTCCACTCACGAGTGGCAACCATGTCATTGTAGTTGACATGCAACTTATGCTTGTATGTGCTGTTCTAAAACATTGGTTTGTGTGCCTCCTTTTTGAATTTACAAACTGCTATTGGCCGAAAGTCTCTTTCTGTTTGTTTTTTTTCTTTTTCATTTTCACTAAGCACCATGCTTTTTTTTTTTTTTTAATCATTTTATTGAGATATATTCACATATCACGCAGGCATACAAAACAGATCGTACTTTCGATTGTTTACAGTACCATTACATAGTTGTACATTCATCACCTAAATCAATCCCTGACACCTTCATTAGCACACACACAAAAATAACAAGAATAATAATTAGACTGAAAAAGAGCAATTGAAGTAAAAAAGAACACTGGGTACCTTTGTCTGTTTGTTTCCTTCCCCTATTTTTCTACTCATCTATCCATAAACTAGACAAAGTGGAGTGTGGTCCTTATGGCTTTCCCAATCCCATTGTCACCCCTCATAAGCTACATTTTTATACAACTGTCTTTGAGATTCATGGGTTCTGGGTTGTAGTTTGATAGTTTCAGGTATCCACCACCAGCTACCCCAATTCTTTAGAACCTAAAAAGGGTTGTCTAAAGTGTGCGTAAGAGTGCCCACCAGAGTGACCTCTTGGCTCCTTTTGGAATCTCTCTGCCACTGAAGCTTATTTCATTTCCTTTCACACCCCCCTTTTGGTCAAGAAGATGTTCTCCGTCCCACGATGCCGGGTCTACATTCCTCCCCGGGAGTCATATTCTACGTTGCCAAGGAGATTCACTCCCCTGGGTGTCTGATCCCATGTAGGGGGGAGGGCAGTGATTTCATCTTTCAAGTTGGCTTAGCCAGAGAGAGAGGGCCACATCTGAGCAACAAAGAGGCATTCAGGAGGAGACTCTTAGGCACAAATATACAGAGGCCTAGCCTCTCCTTTGCAGCAACCGTCTTCCCAAGGGTAAAACTTATGGTAGAGGGCTCAACCCATCAAACCACCAGTCCCCCATGTCTGTGGTCATGTTAGCAACCATGGAGGTGGGGTAGGCGAATACCCCTGCATTCTCCATAGGCACCTCAAGGGGGCACTACATCTTTTTTTTTTTTTCCTTATTTTTCTTTCTTTTTTTTTTTTTTAACTTTCCCTTCTTTTTTAAATCAACTGTATGAAAAAAAAAGTTAAAAAGAAAACAAACATACAATAAAAGAACATTTCAAAGAGACCATAGCAAGGGAGTAAGAAAAAGACAACTAACCTAAGATAACTGCTTAACTTCCAACATGTTCCTACTTTACCCCAAGAAAGTTACATAATATAGCAACATTTCTGTGAACTAGTTCCTACTATATCCATCAGAAATTAACAGACCATAGTCATTTCTGGGCATCCCCAGAACGTTAAATAGCTTATCTGTTCTTCTTGGATTATTGTTCCCCCTCCTTAATTGCTCTCTACTGCTAGTTCCCCTACATTCTACATTATAAACCATTTGTTTTACATTTTTCAAAGTTCACATTAGTGGTAGCATATAATATTTCTCTTTTTGTGCCTGGCTTATATCGCTCAGCATTATGTCTTCAAGGTTCATCCATGTTGTCATATGTTTCACGAGATCGTTCCTTCTTACTGCCGCGTAGTATTCCATCGTGTGTATATACCACATTTTATTTATGCACTCATCTGTTGAAGGACATTTGGGTTGTTTCCATCTCTTGGCAATTGTGAATAATGCTACTATGAACATTGGCGTGCAGATATCTGTTCGTGTCACTGCTTTCCGATCTTCCGGGTATATACCGAGAAGTGCAATCGCTGGATCGAATGGTAGCTCTATATCTAGTTTTCTAAGGAACTGCCAGACTGACTTCCAGAGTGGCTGAACCATTATACAGTCCCACCAGCAATGAATAAGAGTTCCAATTTCTCCACATCCCCTCCAGCATTTGTAGTTTCCTGTTTGTTTAATGGCAGCCATTCTAACCGGTGTTAGATGGTATCTCATTGTGGTCTTAATTTGCATCTCTCTAATAGCTAGTGAAGCTGAACATTTTTTCTTGTGTTTCTTGGCCATTTGTATTTCCTCTTCAGAGAACTGTCTTTTCATATCTTTTGCCCATTTTATAATTGGGCTGTCTGTACTATTGTCATTGAGTTGTAGGATTTCTTTGTATATGCAAGATATCAGTCTTTTGTCAGATACATGGTTTCCAAAAATTTTTTCCCATTGAGTTGGCTGCCTCTTTACCTTTTTGAGAAATTCCTCTGAGGTGCAGAAACTTCTAAGCTTGAGGAGTTCCCATTTATCTATTTTCTCTTTTGTTGCTTGTGCTTTGGGTGTAAAGTCTAGGAAGTGGCCGCCTAATACAAGGTCTTGAAGATGTTTTCCTACATTATCTTCTAGGAGTTTTATGGTACTTTCTTTTATATTGAGATCTTTGGTCCATTTTGAGTTAATTTTTGTGTAGGGGGTGAGGTAGGGGTCCTCTTTCATTCTTTTGGATATGGATATCCAACTCTCCCAGCCCCATTTGTTGAAAAGACCATTATGGCTCAGTTCAGTGACTTTGGGGGCCTTATCAAAGATCAGTCGGCCATAGATCTGAGGGTCTATCTCTGAATTCTCAATTCGATTCCATTGATCTATATGTCTATCTTTGTGCCAGTACCATGCTGTTTTGGCAACTGTGGCTTTATAATAAGCTTCAAAGTCAGGGAGTGTAAGTCCTCCCACTTCGTTGTTCTTTTTTAGAGTGTCTTTAGCAATTCGAGGCATCTTCCCTTTCCAAATAAATTTGATAACTAGCTTTTCCAAGTCTGCAAAGTAGGTTGTTGGAATTTTGATTGGGATTGCATTGAATCTGTAGATGAGTTTGGGTAGAATTGACATCTTAATGACATTTAGCCTTCCTATCCATGAACATGGAATATTTTTCCATCTTTTAAGGTCCCCTTCTATTTCTCTTAGTAGAGTTATGTAGTTTTCTTTGTATAGGTCTTTTACATCTTTGGTTAAGTTGATTCCTAGGTACTTGATTTTTTTAGTTGCTATTGAAAACGGTATCTTTTTCTTGAGTGTCTCTTCAGTTTGTTCATTTCTAGCATATAGAAACATTACTGACTTATGTGCATTAACCTTGTATCCCGCTACTTTGCTAAATTTGTTTATTAGCTCTAGTAGCTGTATTGTCGATTTCTCAGGGTTTTCTAGATATAAGATCATATCATCTGCAAACAATGACAGTTTTACTTCTTCTTTTCCAACTTGGATGCCTTTTATTTCTTTGTCTTGCCGGATTGCCCTGGCTAGCACTTCCAGCACAATGTTGAATAACAGTGGTGACAGCGGGCATCCTTGTCTTGTTCCTGATCTTAGAGGGAAGGCTTTCACTCTCTCACCATTGAGTACTATGCTGGCTGTGGGTTTTTCATATATGCTCTTTATCATGTTGAGGAAGTTTCCTTCAATTCCTACCTTTTGAAGTGTTTTTATCAAAAACGGATGTTGGATTTTGTCAAATGCTTTTTCAGCATCTATTGAGATGATCAATTGATTTTTCCCTTTTGACTTGTTAATGTGTTGTAATACATTGATTGATTTTTCTTATGTTGAACCATCCTTGCATGCCTGGAATGAACCCCACTTGGTCATGGTGTATGATTTTTTTAATGTGTCTTTGGATTCGATTTGCAAGTATTTTGTTGAGGATTTTTGCATCTATATTCATTAGGGAGATTGGCCGGTAGTTTTCCTTTTTTGTAGCATCTTTGCCTGGTTTTGGTATTAGATTGATGTTAGCTTCATAAAATGAGTTAGGTAGTGTTCCATTTTCTTCAATGTTTTGAAAGAGTTTGAGTAAGATTGGTGTCAGTTCTTTCTGGAAAGTTTGGTAGAATTCCCCTGTGAAGCCATCTGGCCCTGGGCATTTATTTGTGGGAAGATTTTTGATGACTGATTGGATCTCTTTGCTTGTGATGGGTTGGTTGAGGTCTTCTATTTCTTCTCTGGTCAGTCTAGGTTGTTCATAAGTTTCCAGGAAATTGTCCATTTCTTCTACATTGTCCAGTTTGTTGCCATACAGTTGTTCATAATTTCTTCTTATAATTTTTTTAATTTCTTCAGGATCTGCAGTTATGTCACCTTTTTCATTCATTATTTTGTTTATATGGGTCTTCTCTCTTTTTGATTTTGTCAGTCTAGCTAGGGGCTTGTCAATCTTGTTGATCTTCTCAAAGAACCAACTTTTGGTGGTATTTATCCTCTCTATTGTTTTTTTGTTCTCTATGTCATTTATTTCTGCTTTAATCCTTGTTACTTCTTTTCTTCTACTTGGTTTAGGATTGGTTTGCTGTTCATTTTCTAGCTTCTTCAGTTGATCCATTAGTTCTTTGATTTTGGCTCTTTCCTCCTTTTTAATATATGCGTTTAGTACTATAAATTTCCCCCTTAGCACTGCTTTTGCTGCATCCCATAGGTTTTGGTATGTTGTGTTCTCATTTTCATTCGTCTCTATATATTTAGCAATTTCTCTTGCTATTTCTTCTTTAACCCACTGATTGTTTAGGAGTGTGTTGTTTAACCTCCAGGTATTTGTGAATTTTCTAAGTCTCTGATGGTTATGGACTTCTAATTGTATTCCACTGTGGTCAGAGAATGTGCTTTGAATAATTTCAATCTTTTTAAATTTCTTGAGTCTTGTTTTATGTCCCAGCATATGATCTATTCTGGAGAAAGTTCCGTGAGCACTAGAAAAGTATGTGTATCCTGGTGATTTGGGATGTAATGTCCTGTATATGTCTGTTAAATCTAATTCATTTATCAGATTGTTTAGGTTTTCAATTTCCTTATTGGTCTTCTGTCTGGTTGATCTATCTATAGGAGAGAGTGATGTGTTGAAGTCTCCCACAATTATTGTGGAAACATCAATTGCTTCCTTTAGTTTTGCCAGTGTTTCTCTCATGTATTTTGTGGCCCCTTGATTGGGTGCATAGACATTTACGATTGTTATTTCTTCTTGCTGAATTGCCCCTTTTATTAGTATGTAGTGGCCTTCTTTGTCTCTCAAAACATCCCTGCATTTGAAGTCTATTTTATCTGAGATTAATATTGCTACACCTGCTTTCTTTTGGCTGTAGCTTGCATGAAATATTTTTTTCCATCCTTTCACTTTCAGTTTCTTTGTGTTCCTGTGTCTAAGATGAGTCTCTTGTATGCAACATATTGATGGTTCATTTTTTTTGATCCATTCTGCGAATCTATATCTTTTAATTGGGGAGTTTAATCCATTTACATTCAACGTTATAACCGTGAAGGCATTTCTTGAATCGGCCATCTTATCCTTTGGTTTATGTTTGCCATATTTTTCCCTCAATCTATTAATATCCTTTATTGTACCCATACCGAATCTCTTTAGTACTTAACCTTTCTCCAAGTCTCTCTGTCCTGTCTTTGTTTCTCTGTCTGTAGGGCTCCCTTGAGTATCTCCAGTAGGGCAGGTCTCTTGTTAGCAAATTCTCTCAGCATTTGTTTGTCTGTGAAAAATTTAAGCTCTCCCTAAAATTTGAAGGAGAGCTTTGCTGGATAAAGTATTCTTGGCTGGAAATTTTTCTCACTGAGAATTTTAAATATATCGTGCCACTGCCTTCTTGCCTCCATGGTGGCTGCTGAGTAGTCACTGCTTAGTCTTATGCTGTTTCCTTTGTATGTGGTGAATTGCTTTTCTCTTGCTGCTTTCAGAACTTGCTCCTTCTCTTCTGTGTTTGACAGTGTGATCAGTATATGTCTCGGAGTGGGTTTATTTGGATTTATTCTATTTGGAGTTCGCTGAGCATTTATGATTTGTGTATTTATGTTGTTTAGAAGATTTGGGAAGTTTTTCCCAACAATTTCTTTGAATACTCTTCCTAGACCTTTATCCTTTTCTTCTCCTTCTGGGACACCAATGAGTCTTATATTTGGACGTTTCATATTATCTATCATATCCCTGAGGTCCATTTCGATTTTTTCAATTTTTTTCCCCATTCTTTCTTTTATGCTTTCATTTTCCATTCTGCCATCTTCCAGGTCACTGATTCGTTGTTCAACTTCCTCTAGTCTTGTACTATGAGTGTCCAGAATCTTTTTAATTTGGTCAACAGTTTCTTTAATTTCCATAAGATCATCCATTTTTTTATTTAGTCTTGCAATGTCTTCTTTATGCTCTTCTAGAGTCTTCTTGATTTCCTTTATATCCCGTACTATGGTCTCATTGTTCATCTTTAGTTCTTTGAGTAGCTGCTCTAGGTGCTGTGTCTCTTCTGGTCTTTTGATTTGGGTGCTTGGGCTTGGGTTATCCATATCGTCTGGTTTTTTCATATGCTTTGTAATTTTCTGTTGTTTTTGGCCTCTTGGCATTTGCTGAACTTGATAAGGTTCTTTTAGGGTTTGTAGACCTATTGAAGTCCTTATCTCTAATTTATCAGATCTACAGCTTCGTGGAGTACACTTTCTCTAACTAACCAGCAGGTGGCGTCCACGAGCCACCTCTTCTTCACAAGCCAGTTCTCCCCTGCTTAGCCTTTTTGGTGAATGGGGGAGTGAGTCTTGTGGGGCCCAATTGGTGTACCAAGCTTGTGTGTGTAGTTGGTGTTGCCTGCCCTGTATGTGGGGCGTTTCTCGGCAGTCGGGGAGGGGGGGTGGCCCTAACAATCAAATCTCCCTGGTGATCCTAGAGTTTTAAAGCTGCTGCAATAGTCTAATCCTTCAGTTCAGTCCTGCCACAGTTTGTCTCTGCCACTGACCCACAAGTCCTTGGTATTGGCGTATGGCTCCTGAGACTTGCGAGTGGGCCCCTCTTCCAGGCTGTGCACCCCAGGTCCTCTGTTGAGGGATGACTGTGCTATGTCACAGGTGAGTGCCGTCCCCCCAGGGTAGTTCTGCGCTGCTGGGCTGTGTAGGGAGGCTCCCAGTCTGCTCAAATAATGGCTGAATGGGGCTTTGTTAATTCACACTGCTCCACCTTCCCAACTCTGGGACAATCAGCTGAGGTTACAGGGAAGGCTAATGTCCACGCCCAGTTTTGTGGTGTGTGCCTGTTATTTGAAGCACTTTCGTCACACTGGGTTGTCTGGGGCAGCTCTGGGCTATGGGGCTGGCGATGGGCAGGAGTGTTTCCTGTCCACCAGGATGGTGGCTGTGAGCGGACACCCCCCTTTTCTTGGGAAGTTGTGGTGTTTAGTGAATTTTCTCAGCCACTGGATTATTGCCTTTTGTCTCAGAGCTCTCTTAGTTCTGCTCTTGACTTGACGTGCCCAAATTGAAAGTCTTTGAAGCTTTCTGTATTGGGCTCCTTAGAGTAATTGTTTTAGAAAAAGAAAAAAGGATTAAAAAAAAAAAAAAGGGCCCTCCTCAGAGATCTAATGGGTTATTGAAATGCTAATAGACAAAGCAACCAGGGCCATTAAGGAAAGGTCCACAGGGCAGAGAGATCAGCTTTTCTTCAGGATTTGCATATGCGCCTCAAGGCCTGAGCTCCGCCCTTCCCCTTTCTGTGTTCACCAGAACTCCAAAAATCCTCTGCTTTTATTTTGGAGTTTTTCGTGTTGTTTTTTTTTTTCTATGCCTGTCTCCTCTCTGCTGGGCTGGCTGCTCTCAGATTCTCTGGTGTCTGGTCTCAGTCTATCTATGGTTGGAGTTTGGATCAGTAGAATGAGTTTCCGATAAGGGCTGCCACTGCAGTTCTCCCTTCTCCTTCCCGGAGCTGACAGCCCCTCCTCCCACGGGACTGAGCCTGGCAGGGAGGGGCGCGGGTCCCCTGGCCGCAAAAACTTACAGATTTCGCTGATCTCAGCAGTTCGACATTTTCATGAGTGTTGTATGAAGTATGCCCAAAGACGGATTGCTCTGTGGTGTCCAGTCCACGCAGTTCCTGGCTTTCTACCTACTTTCCTGGAGGAGTAACTAAAACATACAGCTCACCAGTCTGCCATCTTGCCCCGCCTCTCAGCACCGTGCTTTTAATGATCCATAGAAGCTGCAGGGTGGTGCACCTCTAAGTCATTACTGCCAGTCACTGCATTTTGTCCCCACATGTGCACGAACCCTATGCCCCCTGGCTTGGAAGTGTGGTTTGACGTAACTCCGGCGACACCAACATCATTCATTGCGCACCTTGGCACACGTCCCTGTTTCCATCTCCTTGATGAACCCAGAAGTAGCACAGCTGGATCACAGGGGTGCATTTCCTCAGATTGACCCCAAACTGCCAGATTACTCTGGAAAGGCTGCCCCAGGATCTGTTCCCAGCAGTAATGACTCACGCCAACCCTTGTTACTAACCAGCTTTCCAAATTTTGCTAATCTCTTGAGTGTAAAGGAAGATCTCACAGCTGTTTTAATTTCCATTTCTCTAATTACTATGAGTTTGAATGTATCTTCATGTGCTTCTTAGCTTTTAGGATTTCCTTTCATAAATTCCTGTTCATAGTCTTTGCCCAGTTTTTAAGCAAGTCTTCTCACCATTTCCTTGCCAATTTGCCAAGTCCCTTTGAGGCATTATACAATAGGGCACCAAGGCTGTGGTCCCTGGTCTTCAAAAGAGTTAATGCAAACCTGCAAGCTTCAACTGCATGCTTCATAGAGCCAAAATTTCCCCTAAAGCTCTGAAGCCTCCCCAAACAAACACTTGTAAAATCATGGGCCCAAAGCAAGCTCTCAGTTAATGAGCAGGCTTCTCCAGGATGAGTTAGACTTACCAGGCAAAAGTAAGGTGTGAAGTATGAAGAGCATTTCAAGAAGAAGGAACAGCCCATGCAAAACCCTGAGTGAGTGTATCAGAAGCAAAAAAAATAAGAGGGCGAAAGTAGTACAAGACCCTTCTATCACAGGGCACTATAAGGATTTCATTTTTATTCTCTGAACAATGGTAGGCTGTTCATGAGCAATGTTCCAGCTTACTTTTTAAAAAGATTTCTTGGGCTCTTGGGTGAAGAATGGATTGGAAGGAAACAAGAATGGACATATGGACACTATTAGAACCCAACAGCAATAGGTTCGACAAGACCAGTATTAGGGAACTGACGAGTACATGGAGAAAAGTTGAGAGCCTCAAAAGACATTCAGGACAATAAATGAAGGGCACTCTGTGAGGTATGAGATGGAGAGGAAGGTCTCAGGAGTAAAAGGAATTCACTGCACATCTGAGCAAACTCTCAAAGCTCTTAAGAGAGAACGCTTAGGAAACAGCACAGCGCCCTTTGTGATTCCCGGAAATAATCCAAACCGACTTTCACCGTCAGATATGGGGGCGGCACTGCTGGGTTACTTCACACAAACTTAGATTTCATTACTCACATTTCCTGTGCCAAAATAACCTGAGGAATTCTGAGAGGCTCTATCTACTTAAGGGTTGTCTACAGCATTAACATTCCCATCTTAAAGCAATTCCTTCGAATTTCACCAAAGGAGAATGGTCAGGGCCTCGCTTTTAGAAAGATGGGGAGAAACCACGGAACTCCACAGACACCATGGGAGGTGGAGTGAGGTGGCCCATGCCTCTGAGCAAGGCGATTGAGGCAGAGACCGCGGAGACCACAGGACCAGGAGCTGCAGAGGGGAGCACCCAGCCCAGCGTTCCAGGTAGATTACCTTTGGGAATGAGGTTTCTGCCCTTCCCTCTGACAAACCTCCAGAAAAGACGCCTCCCTGGTGACAGCTGCGGGCGAGCATGACGCCAGTGGCTCACGTGGGACACGAGCTGCCTCCCACGCAACGCCGACACAGCCCAAGCGGCCAGGCCCTCGCCCGCCGAGAGAACCAGCTCCTGCACCGGAAGCGTCTGGGCACCAACCCACGCAGCGCCCAGGATCCCGGCTCCTGCGCGTGCGCGCTCGTGCAGCCGGATGGTGTCACCACGTCGGCTGCCTGAGGGGCTTGATTAGCAAACGGGACCTGGGTGGCCGCAGTTCCGGCCTCAGCAGGCGGCCGTTTGTACAGGGTGACAGGTTCGTGCATGTACCCTTAAAATTCAAATAGTCCAGGGCATTGAAAAGTTAAGTCCCACTTCCTCTAGTTCCTTGTGCATTCTTCCAGATATTTTCCACATGCTTACATATACAAAATTGTGCATTTATTGTATATAAATATTTATTTTAACATGTCTCTTCTATTTTTATCCAAATACCTTACTGTACATGTTCTACAGTATAATTTGGACATAAATTTTCCCAGTCAACTTATATGTACATCCATTCTATTCTTCTAATGGACACATAAGCATTCCATTAATTCTAACTAACTACCAAATTCAAAATATCATAATCTACTTAATCACCCCAATATTGATGGACTTTTGTTTTCAGGATTTTTCCCTCTGTGGGAGACAATACCGTGATGTGAACATCCTTATTCATACACCCAGTTATATCTGAATTCCTAGAAGTAGATTTGCTGAAATTAAAGATATGTAAACTTAAACATTTGAAAGATACTGCCTAATTATCCTACAAAAAACATTGTATCCCTCTACATTTCCAACCACAGTCAAACTTTTATCAAGTTCCTGCATATGCCAGGTATCACACTAGCAATCTAGGGCCTGTATTCACATTTTAGCAAATATCAAAAAAATGACAGAGATGAGTGGTGCTCAAACTCAAGATTTCCACACCTTTTCAGACCCAAGTATTTGAACTTGTTAGAAAAATTCAGACTCCTGTGACAAGTAGAACAGCAGAAGTCAACATTTCATACAACAGTTCTGAAACTAAATTCCAGATTACATTGTGGATTATAATGACACTTAACCTGTTTCTAATTCTTTTCAATTTTCAGTTCCTAATTTCTGAAAATACTTTATGTATATAGTCAGTCATTTTCATTACCATTTTAGAGGTGCGTAAACCAAAGCTCGTGAAGATCAGAGTTACTGAATAAATGAATGAATGAATGGTCACTAGCTGAAACATTCCTAGGACAGATATATTACAACCAACTTTAAATCCAGAAGCATTTACAATTATGAAAATTAGCATATAATTAAGAATGGGTCAATATTAGTAAATTGCTAGTTGTAAAAAAAAAAAAAAGCCAGACGTTAGCACAACTTAGTTTGCAAACTTAAAATTAGGCACATTCAAATTTGGTGCTAAATCATAAAGTACTCTTTCAGAATTTACAGAAGAAATGTCCTATAGGGGTATAGTGGTGAAAAAATGCAAATGGTACTATGTCTAAAGATATGACAATATACAAAATATGATATAAATATGATAAAAATATGATATAAATCAAAAATTAGAAAAGCTATGTTAACCTTTGAAATTGCTGAAAGACACAGGCTGCACATGGGAACAAACTCAGTTATAGTTGACAAAAGAAAGACCAGAACTAGACAACACACGATTTCCAGAAAGTTTGGGATATGGCAAAATAGGCCTTTGGATGGGAGTGAGTCCAGCTGGAGGTAGAACTCCTTGATAACCATATACTACGCTGAAATGGAAAATACAGAAGCAATATTTGGACCACCAAAAACTAAATCACTGACACCAACAAAATCTACTGGTGAATGGCCCCACCACCCCGGGTACCATGTAGGAAGTTTGAGTGACTCCACTCTAATAAAAGCAACAAAATGACAATGTGAGAACAAAGAATAGCCTTGGGGTAGAAGGACTGGTTATGTTACACCAAGACAAGTCTCAGTGTCCCAACGAGTATAAAATGCAGGCCCATAGTCTTAGGGACAAGAAAGCCCCCTAAATAGAAGAACAGAGACTTTAGGTCAGGATAGGACTTGATGCTGAGTTTCAGAGCATTGGAGTAATGTTCTTTAGGTTCTTCCTCCTACATTTAAGATTTATTTTAGAGGTTAAGATGATGCTGGGCTTGTAAGCTAGAGTGAAATGCCTGGAACTATGGAGAGAAAAATTCTTATAGAGGCTGGGAACGAGAAGAGGCATAAAATATTAAGGGCTTCCTTAAAAAGAATCGAGTGTTAGAACTTAAAATGTTAATAGGTAAAGATTTTACTGGTGCCAGAATAGCTTCTACCCTTCCTCACAAGGTTACACCACCTGTCCTAACCTATGTTAGCTCTGGATTCCATTGATTTCCTTGGAAAAATGGGGGGAAAAAACAGAGACAGATACAGGTATGCCTTGCAGATATTTAGTATATGTTGTTAATCTCACAGTACTTACCGGAATCATGGAAGTAAGCCACCTGAGGTATGAAGTTTTCTTCCCGGAGAAACATCACTCCCCATTCCTGAAACAAATCATGTCTCATGATCATAGAAGCATCATCAGAAGAGAGGAAAAACAGGCCTACACATGAACTAATTTTCTTTCCAGGTCCCATCCATGACACTATCTTCTTGCTCTAGAAAAGTCCCCAGAGAAATCTAAGTATTTCTATAAGCTTACCATAAAGAAAAATGATTAGATCCATTGATTTCTTCCCCCAAAGCAGCCAATTCCACAAGAAATCATTAGCAACCCAGCCCTAGCTCACTTTATGACAGTCATAAGAGAACTGAGTTAGAAAAGCACTAATGATGGGAACAAAGACAAAGGCAAGGCAGGCCAAGTAGGGCTGACTGCACATGTGTTCCTTATACCTGGGTACACTGTAAAACTCACCAAAATTCCTTTTTTCACAGATCCCTTTGAAAGCTTTTCCAAAAAATCTTTTATGTCAGGTTAGTTCAAGATGCTTTGTAATAAACAATCATCAGGAAAAAAACATGCAATATGTTTTACAATGTTGGGTTCCTTAAAAAAATACATTGATAAACCAAAGCAAACAGCACACTTAATGGTGAAAGACTGAAAGCTTTCCGCCTAAGAACAATAAGTCAAGGATTCTCAGTTTCACCACTGATCTTCAACATTTCATTGGAAGTTCTAAGTTCCAGCCAGAGCAAGGAGGCAAAAAAAAAAAAAAAAAAAAAGAAATAAAAGTCATCCAGACTTAAAGGGAAGAAGTAAAATTATCCCTATTCACAGAAGACATGATCCTACATATATAAAATCACAAAGAATCTACAAGAAACCTACTAGATCTAATAGATAAATTCAGCAAAGCGGTGGGACACAAGATCAACACTAAAAAATAGTGGTATTTCTACAAACCATCAATGAACAATCCAAAAAGAAAATCAAGAAAACAACTCTTTTCACAATAGCAACAAAACAAATAAAATATCCGGGAATCAATTTAACCAAAGATGTAAAGGACTTGCACATGTAAAATACATACTATTCCAAAAATGGAAAAGACAATCACCAAATTCATATGGAAGGAAAAGGGGCCCTAAAAAGTCACTACAGATTCCATTCAGGATCTCTTACTGGTGCTGCTAAATTTGCTTACACATACACTGGGTTGTCAGGATTTTCTCTTTTTTTAAAAAAAATCTTTTTCTTGCTTTGCTTTTTCTATTACTGTTCGCTGTTCTCCTATTATTAAGGTATTTAATAAGGCCTGAGGGGCAAGATGGTAGACTGGTGAGCTGTATGTTTTAGTTACTCCTCCAGGAAAGTAGGTAAAAAGCCAGGAACTGCGTGGACTGGACACCACAGAGCAATCTGTCTTTGGGCATACTTCATACAACACTCATGAAAACGTGGAACTGCTGAGATCAGCGAAATCTGTAAGTTTTTGCGGCCAGGGGACCCGCGCCCCTCCCTGCCAGGCTCAGTCCCGGGGGAGGAGGGGCTGTCAGCTCCAGGAAGGAGAAGGGAGAATTGCAGTGGCTGCTCTTACCGGAAACTCATTCTACTGATTCAAACTCCAACCATAGATAGACTGAGGCCAGACACCAGAGACTCTGAGAGCAGCCAGCCCAGCAGAGAGGAGACAGGCATAGGAAAAAAACAACACGAAAAACTCCAAAATAAAAGCAGAGGATTTTTGGAGTTCTGGTGAACACAGAAAGGGGAAGGGCGGAGATCAGGCCTTGAGGCGCATATGCAAATCCCGAAGCAAGGCTGATCTCTCTGCCCTGGGCACTTTTCCTTAATGGCCCTGGTTGCTTTGTCTATTAGCATTTCAATAACCCATTAGATCTCTGAGGAGGGGCCGTTTTTTTTTTTTTTTTTTTTTTTTTTTAAATCCTTTTTGCTTTTTCTAAAACAATTACTCTAAGAAGCTCAATACAGAAAGCTTCAAAGAATTGAAATTTGGGCACGTCAAGTCAAGAGCAGAACTAAGAGAGCTCTGAGACAAAAGGCAATAATCCAGTGGCTGAGAAAATTCACTAAACAACACAACTTCCCAAGAAAAGGGGGGTGTCCGCTCACAGCCACCATCCTGGTGGACAGGAAACACTCCTGCCCATTGCCAGCCCCATAGCCCAGAGCTGCCCCAGACAACCCAGTGTGACGGAAGTGCTTCAAATAACAGGCACACACCACAAAACTGGGCGTGGACATTAGCCTTCCCTGCAACCTCAGCTGAATGTCCCAGAGCTGGGAAGGGGGAGCAGTGTGAATTAACAGAGCCCCATTCAGCCATCATTTGAGCAGACTGGGAGCCTCCCAACACAGCCCAGCAGCCCAGAACTGCCCTGGAGGGACGGCACTCACCTGCGACATAGCACAGTCATCCCTCAACAGAGGACCCGGGGTGCACAGCCTGGAAGAGGGGCCCACTTGCAAGTCTCAAGAGCCATACGCCAATACCAAAGACTTGTGGGTCAGTGGCAGAGACAAACTGTGGCAGGACTGAACTGAAGGATTAGACTATTGCAGTAGCTTTAAAACTCTAGGATCATCAGGGAGATTTGATTGTTAGGGCCACCCCCCCTCCCCGACTGCCCAGAAACACGCCCCACATACAGGGCAGGCAACACCAACTACACACGCAAGCTTGGGACACCAATTGGGCCCCACAAGACTCACTCCCCCACTCACCAAAAAGGCTAAGCAGGGGAGATCTGGCTTGTGGAGAACAGGTGGCTCGTGGACGCCACCTGCTGGTTAGTTAGAGAAAGTGTACTCCACGAAGCTGTAGATCTGATAAATTAGAGATAAGGACTTCAACTGGTCTACAAACCCTAAAAGAACCCTATCAAGGTCAGCAAATGCCACGAGGCCAAAAACAACAGAAAATTATAAAGCATATGAAAAAACCAGACGATATGGATAACCCAAGCCCAAGCACCCAAATCAAAAGACCAGAAGAGACACACCTAGAGCAGCTACTCAAAGAACTAAAGATGAACAATGAGACCCTAGTACGGGATATGAAGGAAATCAAGAAGACCCTAGAAGAGCATAAAGAAGACATTGCAAGACTAAATAAAAAAATGGATGATCTTATGGAAATTAAAGAAACTGTTGACCAAATTAAAAAGATTCTGGACACTCATAGTACAAGACTAGAGGAAGTTGAACAACGAATCAGTGACCTGGAAGATGACAGAATGGAAAATGAAAACATAAAAGAAAGAATGGGGAAAAAAAATTGAAAAACTCGAAATGGACCTCAGGGATATGATAGATAATATGAAACGTCCGAATATAAGACTCATTGGTGTCCCAGAAGGGGAAGAAAAGGGTAAAGGTCTAGGAAGAGTATTCAAAGAAATTGTTGGGGAAAACTTCCCAAATCTTCTAAACAACATAAATACACAAATCATAAATGCTCAGCGAACTCCAAATAGAATAAATCCAAAAAAACCCACTCCGAGACATATACTGATCACACTGTCAAACATAGAAGAGAAGGAGCAAGTTCTGAAAGCAGCAAGAGAAAAGCAATTCACCACATACAAAGGAAACAGCATAAGACTAAGTAGTGACTACTCAGCAGCCACCATGGAGGCAAGAAGGCAGTGGCACGATATATTTAAAATTCTGAGTGAGAGGAATTTCCAGCCAAGAATACTTTATCCAGCAAAGCTCTCCTTCAAATTTGAGGGAGAGCTTAAATTTTTCACAGACAAAGAAATGCTGAGAGAATTTGCTAACAAGAGACCTGCCCTACTGGAGATACTAAAGGGAGCCCTACAGACAGAGAAACAAAGACAGGACAGAGAGACTTGGAGAAAGGTTCAGTACTAAGAGATTCGGTATGGGTACAATAAAGGATATTAATAGAGAGAGGGAAAAATATGGCAAACATAATCCAAAGGATAAGATGGCCGATTCAAGAAATGCCTCACGGTTTTAACGTTGAATGTAAATGGATTAAACTCCCCAATTAAAAGATATAGATTCGCAGAATGGATCAAAAAAAATGAACCATCAATATGTTGCATACAAGAGACTCATCTTAGACACAGGGACACAAAGAAACTGAAAGTGAAAGGATGGAAAAAAATATTTCATGCAAGCTACAGCCAAAAGAAAGCAGGTGTAGCAATATTAATCTCAGATAAAATAGACTTCAAATGCAGGGATGTTTTGAGAGACAAAGAAGGCCACTACATACTAATAAAAGGGGCAATTCAGCAAGAAGAAATAACAATCGTAAATGTCTATGCACCCAATCAAGGTGCCACAAAATACATGAGAGAAACATTGGCAAAACTAAAGGAAGCAATTGATGTTTCCACAATAATTGTGGGAGACTTCAACACATCACTCTCTCCTATAGATAGATCAACCAGACAGAAGACCAATAAGGAAATTGAAAACCTAAACAATCTGATAAATGAATTAGATTTAACAGACATCTACAGGACATTACATCCCAAATCACCAGGATACACATACTTTTCTAGTGCTCACGGAACTTTCTCCAGAATAGATCATATGCTGGGACATAAAACAAGCCTCAATAAATTTAAAAAGATTGAAATTATTCAAAGCACATTCTCTGACCACAATGGAATACAATTAGAAGTCAATAACCATCAGAGACTTAGTAAATTCACAAATACCTGGAGGTTAAACAACACACTCCTAAACAATCAGTGGGTTAAAGAAGAAATAGCAAGAGAAATTGCTAAATATATAGAGACGAATGAAAATGAGAACACAACATACCAAAACCTATGGGATGCAGCAAAAGCAGTGCTAAGGGGGAAATTTATAGCACTAAACGCATATATTAAAAAGGAAGAAAGAGCCAAAATCAAAGAACTAATGGATCAACTGAAGAAGCTAGAAAATGAACAGCAAACCAATCCTAAACCAAGTACAAGAAAAGAAATAACAAGGATTAAAGCAGAAATAAATGACATAGAGAACAAAAAAACAATAGAAAGGATAAATATCACCAAAAGTTGGTTCTTTGAGAAGATCAACAAGATTGACAAGCCCCTAGCTAGACTGACAAAATCAAAAAGAGAGAAGACCCATATAACAAAATAATGAATGAAAAAGGTGACATAACTGCAGATCCTGAAGAAATTAAAAAAATTATAAGAGGATATTATGAACAACTGTATGGCAACAAACTGGATAATGGAGAAGAAATGGACAATTTCCTGGAAACATATGAACAACCTAGACTGACCAGAGAAGAAATAGAAGACCTCAACCAACCCATCACAAGCAAAGAGATCCAATCAGTCATCAAAAATCTTCCAACAAATAAATGCCCAGGGCCAGATGGCTTCACAGGGGAATTCTACCAAACTTTCCAGAAAGAACTGACACCAATCTTACTCAAACTCTTTCAAAACATTGAAAAAAATGGAACACTACCTAACTCATTTTATGAAGCTAACATCAATCTAATACCAAAACCAGGCAAAGATGCTACAAAAAAGGAAAACTACCGGCCAATCTCCCTAATGAATATAGATGCAAAAATCCTCAACAAAATACTTGCAAATCGAATCCAAAGACACATTAAAAAAATCATACACCATGACCAAGTGGGGTTCATTCCAGGCATGCAAGGATGGTTCAACATAAGAAAAACAATCAATGTATTACAACACATTAAAAACTCGAAAGGGAAAAATCAATTGATCATCTCAATAGATGCTGAAAAAGCATTTGACAAAATCCAACATCCGTTTTTGATAAAAACACTTCAAAAGGTAGGAATTGAAGGAAACTTCCTCAACATGATAAAGAGCATATATGAAAAACCCACAGCCAGCATAGTACTCAATGGTGAGAGACTGAAAGCCTTCCCTCTAAGATCAGGAACAAGACAAGGATGCCCGCTGTCACCACTGTTATTCAACATTGTGCTGGAAGTGCTAGCCAGGGCAATCCGGCAAGACAAAGAAATAAAAGGCATCCAAATTGGAAAAGAAGAAGTAAAACTGTCATTGTTTGCAGATGACATGATCTTATATCTAGAAAACCCTGAGAAATCAACGATACAGCTACTAGAGCTAATAAACAAATTTAGCAAAGTAGCGGGATACAAGATTAATGCACATAAGTCAGTAATGTTTCTATATGCTAGAAATGAACAAACTGAAGAGACACTCAAGAAAAAGATACCATTTTCAATAGCAACTAAAAAATCAAGTACCTAGGAATCAACTTAACCAAAGATGTAAAAGACCTATACAAAGAAAACTACATAACTCTACTAAAAGAAATAGAAGGGGACCTTAAAAGATGGAAAAATATTCCATGTTCATGGATAGGAAGGCTAAATGTCATTAAGATGTCAATTCTACCCAAACTCATCTACAGATTCAATGCAATCCCAATCAAAATTCCAACAACCTACTTTGCAGACTTGGAAAAGCTAGTTATCAAATTTATTTGGAAAGGGAAGATGCCTCGAATTGCTAAAGACACTTTAAAAAAGAAAAACGAAGTGGGAGGACTTACACTCCCTGACTTTGAAGCTTATTATAAAGCCACAGTTGCCAAAACAGCATGGTACTGGCACAAAGATAGACATATAGATAAATGGAATCGAATTGAGAATTCAGAGATAGACCCTCAGATCTATGGCCGACTGATCTTTGATAAGGCCCCCAAAGTCACCGAACTGAGCCATAATGGTCTTTTCAACAAATGGGGCTGGGAGAGTTGGATATCCATATCCAAAAGAATGAAAGAGGACCCCTACCTCACCCCCTACACAAAAATTAACTCAAAATGGACCAAAGATCTCAATATAAAAGAAAGTACCATTAAACTCCTAGAAGATAATGTAGGAAAACATCTTCAAGACCTTGTATTAGGAGGCCACTTCCTAGACTTTACACCCAAAGCACAAGCAACAAAAGAGAAAATAGATAAATGGGAACTCCTCAAGCTTAGAAGTTTCTGCACCTCAAAGGAATTTCTCAAAAAGGTAAAGAGGCAGCCAACTCAATGGGAAAAAATTTTGGAAACCATGTATCTGACAAAAGACTGATATCTTGCATATACAAAGAAATCCTACAACTCAATGACAATAGTACAGTCGGCCCAATTATAAAATGGGCAAAAGATATGAAAAGACAGTTCTCTGAAGAGGAAATACAAATGGCCAAGAAACACATGAAAAAATGTTCAGCTTCACTAGCTATTAGAGAGATGCAAATTAAGACCACAATGAGATACCATCTAACACCGGTTAGAATGGCTGCCATTAAACAAACAGGAAACTACAAATGCTGGAGGGGATGTGGAGAAATTGGAACTCTTATTCATTGTTGGTGGGACTGTATAATGGTTCAGCCACTCTGGAAGTCAGTCTGGCAGTTCCTTAGAAAACTAGAGATAGAGCTACCATTCGATCCAGCGATTGCACTTCTCGGGATATACCCGGAAGATCGGAAAGCAGTGACACGAACAGATATCTGCACGCCAATGTTCATAGCAGCATTATTCACAATTGCCAAGAGATGGAAACAACCCAAATGTCCATCAACAGATGAGTGGATAAATAAAATGTGGTATATACACACGATGGAATACTACGCGGCAGTAAGAAGGAATGATCTGGTGAAACATATGACAACATGGATGAACCTTGAAGACATAATGCTGAGCGAAATAAGCCAGGCACAAAAAGAGAAATATTATATGCTACCACTAATGTGAACTTTGAAAAATGTAAAACAAATGGTTTATAATGTAGAATGTAGGGGAACTAGCAGTAGAGAGCAATTAAGGAAGGGGGAACAATAATCCAAGAAGAACAGATAAGCTATTTAACGTTCTGGGGATGCCCAGAAATGACTATGGTCTGTTAATTTCTGATGGATGTAGTAGGAACAAGTTCACTGAAATGTTGCTATAGTATGTAACTTTCTTGGGGTAAAGTAGGAACATGTTGGAAGTTAAGCAGTTATCTTAGGTTAGTTGTCTTTTTCTTACTCCCTTGCTATGGTCTCTTTGAAATGTTCTTTTATTGTATGTTTGTTTTTTTTTGTTTTCTTTTTAACTTTTTTTTTTCATACAGTTGATTTGAAAAAAGAAGGGAAAGTTAAAAAAAAGAAAAAAAGAAAAAAGACAAACAAGGGAAAAAAAAAAAAAAAAAACAAAAAACGATGTAGTGCCCCCTTGAGGAGCCTGTGGAGAATGCAGGGGTATTCGCCTACCCCACCTCCATGGTTGCTAACATGACCACAGACATAGGGGACTGGTGGTTTGATGGGTTGAGCCCTCTACCATAAGTTTTACCCTTGGGAAGACGGTTGCTGCAAAGGAGAGGCTAGGCCTCCCTGTATTTGTGCCTAAGAGTCTCCTCCTGAATGCCTCTTTGTTGCTCAGATGTGGCCCTCTCTCTCTGGCTAAGCCAACTTGAAAGGTGAAATCACTGCCCTCCCCCCTACGTGGGATCAGACACCCAGGGAAGTGAATCTCCCTGGCAACGTGGAATATGACTCCCGGGGAGGAATGTAGACCCGGCATCGTGGGATGGAGAACATCTTCTTGACCAATAGGGGGATGTGAAAGGAAATGAAATAAGCTTCAGTGGCAGAGAGATTCCAAAACGAGCCGAGAGATCACTCTGGTGGGCACTCTTACGCACACTTTAGACAACCTTTTTTAGGTTCTAAAGAATTGGGGTAGCTGGTGGTGGATACCTGAAACTATTAAACTACAACCCAGAACCCATGAATCTCGAAGACAGTTGTATAAAAATGTAGCTTATGAGGGGTGACAGTGGGATTGGGAATGCCATAAGGACCAAACTCCACTTTGTCTAGTTTATGGATCGATGTGTAGAAAAGTAGGGGAAGCAAACAAACAGACAAAGGTACCTAGTGTTCTTTTTACTTCAATTGCTCTTTTTCACTCTAATTATTATTCTTGTTATTTTTGTGTGTGTGCTAATGAAGGTGTCAGGGATTGATTTAGGTGATGAATGTACAACTATGTAATGGTACTGTAAACAATCGAAATTACAATTTGTTTTGTATGACTGCGTGGTATGTGAATATATCTCAATAAAATGATGATAAAAAAAAAAAAAAAGTCACTACAACAGTGTGGTGCTGGCACATGGACACACAAATAGACTAATGGAATAGAAATGAGGGTTCAGAAATAAAGCCTCATATTTGGTTGATGTATTGTACACTTATTCCAAAGTTTCTGGGAATCCAAACAGGAGGGCATAAAATTTATAATTATGCCGTTTCCTTTTTATCTTGGTCCCCACATACATACCTTCTTCAGACTCATGCCTGTTTCACTTCCAATTATATCCCCAAACTCTTAGTGATTTCAATTATTGAGGAAAACCTATATTTTTGCCAAAAAAGATAGAGCCTCTGGGTTATATTAAGCAGTGGTGGCCAAATAAATGCTGCCCAGGTAGAGAGGTAATTATGAGGTAAAATTTATACTCAGGCATTTTCAAATGACCTAGTATTTTGTACATTCTCCAGGCAACGCATGATATTCAGTGTATTCTGATTCAGAAATTGATATCATCGCTTGCTCTATGCTTGAATTTGTAGTTTGGGTAGTATGGATGTAAGGGTTTTAGAAAGTTTAGAACTCTCTGTGTAGCACACTCTGGTGCTTGTGCACTGTTACGGCCTCAATTTCATGGGGTGTCCTATCCCTTAACTCCTGGTTCAGCAGGGCGAAAGAGTGTTGGAAAAATATGTCACTGTTATTGAGCTGAGTGTTGGATCTGGTGGACTTGCTTACTAGGTACTGTACTAAATATTTTGGAAAGTAAGCCAGAGTTATAGCTAAAGACTGCAACAATGAAAACAGCCAGGAATATAAGTTGCATGAATTCTCCTAGTTCTATCCTTCTACCAGTCCAGTGACTATGTACAAAATAAAAGGAGAATGGTTTAATTTACTACAGAGAATATTGGTGTTTTGTCATTTTAAAAATTCACTAGGTGTCAACAGCATTTTTTTTCTTAATTTTACAGTTTGATGGATGGTCTAGGATAAGGCAAATTACAACTCACCAGCATCCTTTTGTTTGCTTGCCTGGGTCCTTGGCAGACATCCTATATAACACCATTGTTTTTTGTTTTGATCATGGTGTAGGTTGTCTAATGATTGCTTCTTCAAAGTTTGATGGGTTGCTAAAAGCAGTTTCAGTTCTGCGAAACTGAAGAAGCAATCACATTTAAAAAACTTATTTATGTTGCAGTCAAAGAAAACTGAAGTTGACGTAGTTCGACCTGTTGACATCCTTCTATTTTTTCTTTCTTAAACCCCTAGTTTTGTTTTATTCTCTTCCTTTGTTCTCTTTTCTTGTTCTCCTGTTTTTTTTCCTGTATTAGCTTTCTCTAGTTTTGTTTTTTTAATTCAGTTTTATTGAGACATATTAACATATCATACAATCACATGTAGCGAAAAATCAACTGTTCACAGTACCATCACACAGTTCTACATTCATCACCCCAATCTATTTTTTGAACATTTTTCTAATACCAGAAAAAGGAAAAATAAGAATAAAAAATAAAAGTTAAAAAGAACACCCAACTCATTGGCCCCTCCCACGCTATTTTTCACCCAGCTTTTTTCCCCATTTTTGTACTCATGCATCCATCCATACAGTGGTTAAAGGGAGTGTGATCCACAAGGCTTTCACAACCACACAACAAAAAAACATTTAAAAATGGTCAGAGGACTTGAACAGACTCTTCTCCAAAGAAGATATACAAAAGGCCACAAAGCAGGTGAAATGATGCTCAACATCATTAGCCATTAGGGAAATGCAAATCAAAACAAGACACCATTTCAAATCCACTAGAATGTCTATTATTTCAAAGAATAAACAAAAGTAACAGGTATTGGCAAGGTTTCAAACAAATATGAACCCTTGTATATTGTGGGAATGCAAAAATCATCCAGCCACTGTGGAAAACAATTTGGTAGTTCCTCAGAAAGTTAAACACAGAGTCACCATATGACCCAGCAACTCCACTTCTAGGGATATACCCAGAACAGTTAAAAGTAGATACTCAAACAGATACTTGTAAACTAACGTTCAGAGCAGCATTATTCACAATAGCCAAAAGTGGGAGCAACCCATGTCCCCATCCACAGAAGAGTGTATGAACAAAATGTGGTATATACATATAATGGCATATTCTTCAGCCGTGAAAAGGGATGAAGTTGTGATACATACTACAAAATGCATGAACCTGGAAGGCATGATACTAAGTGAAATCAGCCACACACAAGGACAGATATTGTATTAGATCACTTATATGAAATAATACAATTATGCAAATTTATAAGGACAGAAAATAGATTACTGATTACCAGGGGCCGGGGACCCTGAAACGTGGCGTTGTGTTTAATGCGTATAGAATTTCTGGAAAAGTTTTGTTAAAGGCATACGATGTTGGGAGCACACACTGTGAATATCATTAATACCACTGAACTGTATACTTGAAAGTGGGTAAAATGGGAAATTTTATGTTGTATATATGTTATCACAGTAAAAATAAACAAAAAATACATTGACAAAGAAAAAACACATAGATGAACACACAGATGACAAGAGCATTTAAAATCATTTTATATATCCTACAAACATACCAAGGAATGACATAAAGGAGGTAATGTGACATAAAACAAAATGAGAAAAATACATTGAAGAGTATTCTTTTTAGTTCACAGAATTCATGGCAGTTGCCAAACTATCTAGCTAAATTAAAAAATACTGGTTTGCCAGAGGCAATAGCCTCTTAAAGAACATCAACTAGATATGTCCCCTTTGCTCATAAAGTTGACACCCCTTTTCAACATGAACAGGTTATGGTGGTCACTGCCTACACATCCCTGAAGATCAGAAAAGTGATTAAACTACAGGAAGGAGTAGCAACACACAAGATGGAATTTAACAAAGGATTATGAATACTTAATTTTTATATAATTATCTTTTCCTTAGTTGCTAGGGTATTAGAACAGCTAGGAGGAAAGGACTGAAATGGTGGAACTGTAACCCATAGCATCATTTGAAAATTGTTCTACAGCTACTTGTTAAATTGTAATTTGAAAGCTATACCTTTGGGTATATATGTTAGATTACACCATAAGGAAATGACTGAAAGTATGGTACTATAAATCATAATCACTTTGGAAATATCCTATATATCTACTAGTTAAATCATACTTTGAAAGATATTACCTTTTCTGTATGTATGTCAAATTTCATATTAAGGAAATAACTGAAACTGTGGAATTGTAACCTTTAACATCCTTTGAAATTTGCTAACTACTTGTTAAGTTGCACTTGGAAAGTTATCACCTTTTATGTATATATGTTATATTCTACAATAAAAAAATCATGAAAAAAAAGGAACAATCAGATGCAGGCCCCTTCCCCATATTGTCAACATGAACAAGTTAGGTGGCTCACTGCCTACAGACCTCTGAAGACAGAGAAAGAGATTAAGTGAGAGGAACTTTATAAAATTATATACACATATATTTAGATGCTGGGGTGTTGGAATAGCTGGAAGGAGGGAAATGACACGGTGGAACTGCAGCCTATAACATCCTTTGAAATTTGTGCTCTAGCTACTCGTGCTTTGAAAGTCTTCACCTTTCTGTATATACCCTATGTTGCGTAATAAGGAAAGAACTGAAACTGTGGAACTGTAACCCGTAACAATTTTTGAAATTACCTATATAACTGCTTGTTGAGTTATACATTGAAAGTTAACATCTTTCTGTACGTATGCTATATTTTACAATACTGGAAACAGCTGAATTTGTGGAACGGTGACCCATGGCATTCTTTGAAGTTTGTTCTCTTAACTATTGCTAAATCGTACTTTGAAAGTTATCACTGTTATGTATATATGGCAAAGTTCACAATAAAGAAATTCATTTAAAAAATACACTGGTTTGTCTAAGTTCTGTTAATACAAAAATAGTGGAACATTTACACCATGAGGGCAAAGTGTGTAGATTTGTTTTCTACAGAAACAAGTAAACCCCTGTGAATACTTTTTTCCTGTGCCGCTGCTTCACCTTGTCGGGTCCCTATTCCCCTCTAATGTTCTCTTCTCTTCTTTCTCTTCTCCACTTCATGTTGCCTGGCCTTGTACCCAAATGTGGCAGACAGAGAATCCTAGAGGCCTAACATTCCATGGTGGCTGTTTGTAAGGGGGAGGAGGCTACAGTAACTGCCACAGCTGGAACATTTATAAGGAAGGATGGGAAAAGTATCCCAAATGCCTCTGTTGTATAAAAGAGTGGGATGGAAGGATACCTGCCTGATCCCAAGAGCCAGAGGTAGAAAATCACACATAAAAGAATGGTGACCAAAGGCCAGAAGAGGGAGGATTTGCAGTCATCTGTTTCTCCTAGCTCTCTGGTGTCTGCTTCTCATGGGGAGAATCCATTTTGAGAAGCATCAAGCTTTCGAAGACGACCCTTCTGGGAATTAACATGAAGTAATGTCCTTGAATTTAAGAATGCAAGATCAAGGCTTCCTCAGAAATAATGCCTAAGACAAAGGGAAATAAAAGGAAGGCAGAAGAGAGATGGAAGTCCAAGCCGGCCCAGCCCAACCCAGCTAAAGGATGGTGGGATCCAAGAAGATACTGACAGAGAAGAACCTGGGACTACATTTTTCCCTGCAAGATGCACTCACCAAACTTCACTGTACTCATCAACCCATTTCAAAAAAAAGCTTTGTAATTCCCTCCTTTGGTCTTTAAAATCTGCAGTAAGTTCACTAGTCAGTCAGACTGATGTTGTTTCATAATCATTACTATTGCTCTACCTAAGCTGTCCCTTTTTTCCCTAAGAATAACTATGTAACTATATATAAAATATATAAAATGTAATTAACCACTGGATAACTATACTAATGAACATTTACAAGAAATGTTGAGCTGATTTATCTAGCCTAAGAACCTGGGGAAAACTGGGAAAGCCACTTTTGTCTTGTTGGATTTCACCTGCTCACGGCTCGGCCATGGAGGTGCTGTTAAAGCTCTCCTACCCTCCACCCAATCCCATCTTCTTGCAGGGGATTTGAACTCCCTATTGGCTATCATATACCTGTTTGTGACCTCATTCTCCCACCAAACCCCCCACCATCTGGTAGAATCTTGGGGTTTCCATGGAGATGTCTGTAAATAAACTGGGATCATCGCACGTGACCAGTGGCCAGTGCCCTTCCTACTGGACACGTGCTCTGTTTGGCTTCAGCCATTCACCGTCTAGCGTCGTCTCTTCAACCCTTCTCGCCACAGTTGGTGTTTCCTCTTCTCTGACCATGTCAGGTAAGGAAAGAAACTGTTTAAAATGTTTTCCATCAGATTTATATTCCCCTAAATTTAATAGTAAAGAGAAAACAGTGTGGAATACTAGGAAGTAATATTGAACTGGAAATCTGGAGACCTAATTTCAGTTTGGAATTGACATCTAGTAGCGATGTAGTTTTGTACAAGTCACTGAATCTCAGAATCCATGTCCTTGTCTCTTATATTACGATGTTAGATTGGTTGATCTCGTTGGTCCCTTCATTTTCTAATACTGAGTTTTAAAGGGCACACAAACAGAAAATGCAATCAAAGACATCTTAAGAGTGGTCAACAGAAATAGAGAGAAGACCTAAGCGATGTGAAAAACTGGCAATATATACTAAGGAAAGCTGTTTCATCTCGCATGATCTCTCTCTACTAATATTCCAAATGTAGAATTTCAAATTTCTGCTGTTTCAGAAAGTCACATACACATTTTGGAGTTTCACATGTAAAACAGGTGAAAAGAGAAAATAAGGAGAGAAAAATAGAACGGGTCTATAAGGAGGCAGATATGCCAATCCCTGTTGGTTCAAGACTGTTTTCATCAAACACAAGACAACAGAAGTCAAGAGAGAAGAGATAATGTAAGAATGAAGGAGATAGAGAGTGTCTGGGGGGTTCTCAAGGAGAAAAAGGTAGTTAGGGTGGAATGTTTAAGGAGAACCAAAGAAGCAGAAAGCATAAATGAAATCTACTCAGAGCTGAGAAAAGTGAAGTTGTTTTCAACAATGCTTCGACTATCGCCAGAAAAAGTAGCTTATCAGAATAACCACAGTCAGTTTTTCTCTTTACTTTTTAAAAAATCAGTTATTTCTTATGGCCTCTCTGAACACAGATGGCACCTGAAAGTTTTCAATATAAACATTTTCGAACTATGTTTTAGAAATGATGCTGCCTACAAACACGGAACAGATAAAATGATTATCTAAGAAGAGGTGGAGAGAATAGTTTACAGTGTATGCTTTTTATTTCCTTCTGATTTTTAAATAACATAGGTGTTTTACCTTTTAAAAATAAAATTAAGCTTAAAAAAGCAATCTCTATTCATTCACATCAGGACAAATTCCCAGTGAAACGATACTTTTCAATTTTACAGCAATTAAATGGAGAGCATACTTGCCAAAAGTCATCATATTTTTAAACCTTAATTATCTAAGAAGAAAAAGTCAAGCCCCCAGATCTCTAATTCCACAATTATCTAAAGCAATTTTATGGAGGTTTTTGGGCTTTCCTTTCGTTGAAATTTAAAAAAAAAAAAAAAAAAAAAAAGATACTAGTAGTGATGATTGTTTTTTAGGCTTTGGGTGTAACATTTTCCTGGATGTAAAAGATGATTATAATCTAGGTTTCTTGGATGAACAGAAAAACCTACAAGATAATTGTTAAGTTTTCTTTTCTCCTTGTTATCCGGCTACACTAAATTGAAGTATCAATTCCTTTTAGGATGAATATCTTTTTTACTTGCTTGGCAAGTGACTGTCAGAGAATCATGAATGAGCATGATAATGGAATTCCTTGACATTTGTCATTTTGCTCTCTACTTTGTACCTGTTTTATTGAAATATTTATCTATATAGTTTGTGGCTACCTATACATTCACATTTACTTCATTTTTCTGCTTGCTGGGAAATGTTTATTAATACATTTTTCTCTGTATGTATTAGTAAGAAATTCATTCAAAATCATCTTCTCTGGTAGGCTGCTTTGGCTTGATAGTATTCACTAAAACAGAGTAGAGTAGCAATGTTCATTTTCATAATATTGTGTGTATGGTAAAGAAAATTCATTCTTAGTAAATTCATTATGTTTTGACCCTTGCTACATACCTCAGTTTCATTTATCTATAAATTTCTTTTTAGTTCTGTGACATGTTTTTCATTATTAATAGGTTATGTCTATCTTTCCAGAACATATTTTTGCTTCCTCCATGTAAATCATATATAATATATCACCTTCAATCATTCATGAATTGTTATTATTATAACCACTTTATAGATGAGGAGCCAAAAGCTCAAAGGGATTAAGTACCTTTTATTTTAAAAAAAAATTTTTGAGAAACCCCTTTCAGGTAGTCATTTTGACTTAGAAGTAGAAGGGAAACCTGAAAAGAGTTTACCAACTGGACTGGGTTATTTATGAATTCCAGGAAATGTCATACAAATTGTACAAGCAAAACAAGACACGGAAGATCACAATGGCAAGAGCTGTACTCTTTGCAAATGAACCCAAAGCATGCCTTTGTTAAAAGCTCTGTCTCTCCCAGTTTCTGACAGTCTACTGCTAAGAGAAAGAGTCCATCAAGGCAGTCCTGATGCCTAGGTCCTATAACCTGGTAATGCTGCAAACATACAGGAGAACTTGAACAAGCCATCCCACCTCACTGACACTCAGTTTCCTCCCTCATAAAATAAGTGTTAAGATAGAAATTCTCTGAGGACTTGCTAGTCCTAGAGAGGTTCAAATCCAGGAAAGAGTGTATGGGTCAACACCGATGAATGCTCAAGGGGAAGATAAGGCAGGGAGAGTACTTCTAGCCAGAGAACAATGTACGAGCCAGACTCCTTGGATCTTCTGCACATCTGGGCTCAAGTTCGGAGCACAGGCAGGTAATACAGAATGTTACCCAACTGCTCCAGCACTTACAACCATCATAAACAGTTTGATATTCGTATCTCAATGAGTACTGGTATTAGAAGTTTCCTGATTGCAACCTTAACTTTACTGTTCCTCAAATATAGTGAAAGTTTATCAGTCTCAGTGATTTTTCATCATCTTCTTGTTTGCTACAGAAAATTTCCAAAAAGCATCTTTGCCTGGAACTCCAAATTCTCTGCAGCTCTCTCTTCCTGTGGTGAGCAATGCGGCTCCCCCAACAGGCAGTGCCTGCAACTTCTCCAGGGTCTCTGCACAACCCGTCAGCTCGGCATGGCTACTGCCATCAGCCTCTGGCACCTCTTTCCAACCACTCGTGGCTAGTGCCTACTTTAACCAACATTCTAGCACAACCATGCTGTCTGGAGTTTCTGGACAGAGGCAGATCTCCACTTCAGCTGCTTCCTGTTCAGGTATTTTTGGATGGGACAACACAGGAAGCACTGAGAAGAAATCATGTTCCCTCCGTGACTTCAGTGTCACTGTCATTGACCAGGACATGGCTGTTTCTTCCATGCCTGTATCAGCACAATACGATAAAATTTCAGACAAAAATATCGGGGACCCTCGGCATCCATCAATGTCTGCTAGCCTTGTGCAGGGAACATCTCAGATTCCAAATCAAGGAAATGCCCTGTCAGTTCCCTATCAGGAAGGGAGCCAGACATACTACCATAATCAAGGCACACTGGGGACCCTGCTCTCTGGACAGCTTGGCCCCCACCTGCAGACATATGACTGTGTGTCATACACAGGAGGCAGGGCTACTGCCTCTCAACAACAAATGATGATGGTGCTGAAGGATGTTGAAACTACAAAGGGCCTACCAACAGCGTCGGTGCCCAGAATTTGCCACTCGATGTCTGCTCAACCTGTCACAGAAGCAAATTTTCAAGGTGAGTACAAGAAAAGGCAGGGAGATTACTTCTAGCCAGAGAACAATGTATGAAGCAGACTACCTGGATCTTCTGCACGTCTGGCCCCATGTTGGGAGCACAGGTAGGTAATACAGACTAGTACCCAACTGCTCCAGCACATAAAACCATCACAAAGAGTTTGGTATTTGGTATCACAATGACATTTGGTATCCCAAGAAGGGAGGGGAATAAGCTCAGCATTCAGCAGGGAGGTCAAATCTGCAGCAGGAAAATGGTGAGCCCACATCCACATAGGACTTAAACCCTGAGAATTTAACCGCTACCCTGGCTAAGGGTTCTCCAATGTTTTTAGACTCTGAAAACACCTAACATAGGTGGCACACTATAATGGCCTCTTATGCTATGTGCAAGAGAAACACAAGAGCAAGCTGAGGGATACTACATTTTTCACTGCTCTAGATGATCACACTCCTTGCATCAATGCACTATAATTAACTCCCTTTCATGATCCATCGCTTTAGTCTCTTCAGGAAGGCATTTCAGAGCTTCTACTGCAATTGTGTCATTTTAATTTTCCCTCACTTCCTGAATGTACAGCAGGATTTAAGATCTTCTATTCAGAGATCCTATTCAAAGCAAGCAGGCTCAAAATCTGTCCTTGCTTTTCATTCTTGGAGAAAGAACTCCACTCCCTCTCCAAGTCCAAGGGGTTAAGTGTTCTTATTCTTAGAAGAGTGGAGACAATTGGAAGGTCCCTATATGAGGATGCTAGGCTTTATAAAACATTTCATAATTTTTCAATCACATTCACACTCTTCAATTGACTTATAACGATCCTATGATATACAAACAAAGCCAAGAGGCAATGACATCAAATGATCACACATCAAAACAAGAACAGCAGCCTCCTATTTACTAAGGACTGGTCCTGTCCATGGTGCTTCAGATAAGCTTGTAGAATTTGCCACTCTAGGTCTGCTCAACCTGTCATAGAAGGTTTTTGCTGTCCAGGGGAGCATTGCACTTACCAGGACATGACTTCTTCTTTGATTCCTTTGTAGTGATGGAAACTTATCTGAGGATGGAGACTTCCCTGGGCCTGCAACTTCAAAGTCAGACATTTTGTCTGACACAAACTCCAGAATTCTCGAAGTCCTGCAGTAGGAGAAATATCCAGATACTTGAAAGTAACCCACAATCTGAGCTTGAAGACTTTTCAGTGAGAGCTCCCGTCAAGAATTCTGGTAATCTCCTTGCACTGCCTCCAGCTCCAAGCCAGGAACAAACAGAATTGGATGAGATTAAAACCAAGCTTTCAAAGTCTCTGGAGGTCTACCAGGTCACAAAAGAAAATCAAGATTCTCCACTCCTCCCCATACAAATCCCTGATATTCACCAGCTTCTGGCCTGCATTGATCCCCTCAGCCAAGAGGAGCAGTCGTGTTCTGAAAAAGGTAATCTTGGAAAGAACAGCACGGTTCTTGAGGACCAAGGGACATTTGAAAATGGGATGGAGTCTAGCAGTGGTCTTGCAGATACTGCTACACCGGTGGAGGATGTTCACCTCCCCCAGCTCTTCAATTCTTTGAAGGACCTTGATCAGTCTAAAGTTCCCAAGGCAATGAAAGCCAAAGATACCAACACCATCAAAGCAAATCAGGTGCAGGAAAAGTCAAGTGTGATAAAGGGTCCCTCTGAGCAAATCAGGAAGAACAAACACAAAGCCTCTGACCCTATCAGTGGTGCTCCCAAGGCCAAAATCCAGCCAAAGAACCCAGAGTGCCTGTTAGAGGAAGAAGTGGTTGTCTGCAATGCTGCAGCCAGTGACAAGGCTCTTACTGCCAAGACTTCTAACAGGAAACCTCAGAAAACAGCATCCAGCAGAAACAGCATAACTAAGGGCCATGGGCAGGAAAAGACCAAAAGGTCCAGAGAAAACAACTCCAAGAAACCTGAAGAAAGTAAGCAGACAGGCAACAAAGTTAAGGGGGAAGAAAAGCCAACCATTCCCAAGAGAAAGAGGAAGAAAAATCAACCTGAATTCATCCAAGAGAGCTTTAAAAAGCCACGAAGTGGCCTGGGCATGCACATGCTGGAACCTGGACAGGTTTTTCATGCACTGGGGAAGGAGACTGATAAGAAAAGGGGACTTCCTACTTCTCAGACTCTGGGACATTCCAACACCACCAAACACCACCGGCCACCCCCAGCTAACAAACCAGGGCTGGATACTCCACGTGAGGGAAAAGGTCCGGAGAAAACTCAAGTCAAAGCCCAGAAAGCAGAAGGCAGTGCTGAGAAAGAGTGTTCCTCTCCATCCCAATACGAGCGGCCACCTCCTGGGAAGGTCAAGTTGATACCTTTGCCTTTTCTGACCATAGACAAGCCTCCAACTCGACCTGTTCCTCGGAGGCCACAGTCTCTGGCCTCACGTCGGCTTTCTGTAGCTCACCACGCCCGCCCTGTTTCTACCAGTTCAGCACAACCTACTGCCGTCAATCCATCGCGGCCAACTCCTGTCAGTGCATCCTGGGCAGGCTCTGCCAGACCAGCTCGGCCAATTTTGACCAACCCAACCAGGCCAGGTTTAAACAACCCTACCAGGCCTAGCGTTCGTCAGCCTGCTGTTTCGAGGCCTGCACCCTACAAAACATCCTCCTGCACTTCTTTCCAACGGGACCCTGTTCCCACTGCTGGGACCAAGCTCCAGTCCCCACCCAAGCCTCAAAACCAGTTTCTACTCCAAGATTTCGCCTCTCAACCAATTCCGTGGAGGAAGCCCAATGTTCCTGAGCCGGTGATGTCAAAGCCCATCACAGAAGAGCAGAGACCAGAGCGTGAGGCCATGAAGAGGAAGGCTCAACAGGAGCGTGAGAATGCTGCCAAATACACATCTTTGGGGAAAGTGCAGTTCTTCGTTCAAAGAGAGAAAGATATGGAAATTGCTGACTACTACGGCTACCCAATATAATAGGAGCTACTAGGATTTTTGGTGTACCAGCTGTATACCAGCTATTTTTCCCTATACATAGACAGACAGATAGATACAGATTTCCCTATTTATTGATATAATTTAAAATTTAATAAAATTTAATAAAGAAATGTAATAGTTTTAGTAGATGTGTAATAAAGAGGTCTTCTGAGTTTTAAGATCCTGGTAACGTGTTTTCCTTTGGTGGGGTTGGGACTCAGGGTGCATTAGAAAGGAGGGAGGGGTCGGCAGGGTAAGATGGCGGAGTATTGAGGTGGGGGTTGTAGTTTCAGCTCCAGGGCAGTAGCTAGAAAGCAAGGAACTGTGTGGACCAGATGCTGCAGAGCAATTTGACTTTGGGCATACTTCATACAACACTCACGAATGTGCGGAATAGCTGAGATCAGCGAAATATGTAAGTTCTCATGGTCAGGGTACCTATGGCCCTCCCTGCCAGGCACAGTCCCGTAGGAGCAGGGGCCGTTCCTGCTGGGAAGCAGGAGGTAGAACTACAGTTGCAGCTCTGACTGAAAACTCAGACCACTGATCAAAAACTCCAAACACAGATAGACTGACACCAGACACTAGAGAATCTGGGAACAGTCAGCCTGGCGGAGAGGAGATAGGACTACCATAAACAGCCAAAAAAAAAAAAAAAAAAAAAAAAAAAAACCCAAAAATAAAAACAGAGACTTTTTCGAGTTTCAGTGAACATAATATGGAGAAGGGCAGGGCTCAAACAGAATCAGGTGCATATGCAAATCCAGAGGGCGAGGCCCCTTGTCTGAAAAGCTGGTTTCTCTGCTTTCTTGACTTTTCCTTAATGGCCCTAAACTCCTTGCTGCTAAGCATTTCAATAACCCATTATATCTGCAAGGAGGGCTCTTCTTTTCCTTTTTCTTCTTTTTTTAAAACAATTACTCTAAGAAGCCCATTACAGAAAGCCTCAAAGACTTGCAATGTGGGCCCAGGCCACAGCAGAGCTAAAATAGCTCTGACAGACAAAGCAATAAGTCTAGTGGCTGAGAAAATTAGCTAAACACCATAAATTCCCAAGAAAATGGGGGCGTCCCCTTATAGCCATATTCCCGGCGGGCTGGGAACACCCCTGCCCAGCGCCAGCACCACAACCCAGAGCTAAGCCAAACAACCCAGTGTGATGGGAAGTGTTTCCAGCAACACACGTACAGGCCACAATATGTGGCGTAGACAATAGCGTTTCAGCACCCACACCTAACTGTCCCGGAGCTGGGAAGATGGAGATGTGTGAAAAGGGGGAAATTAACACGCCCCATTCAGACATCCTTTCAGCAGGCTGGGAACATCCCTACAAGGCCCTGTGGCCCACAACTTCCCGTGGGAGACGGTGCTCACCTGAGACGCAGCACAGTCTTCCCTCAGCAGAGGCCCTAGGAGAACACGGCTTGGAAGAGGAACCCACTCGCAAGTCCCAGGGACCATAAGCCAATACAAGGAATTGTGGGTCAGGGCAGAGACAAACAGTGGTGAAACTGAACTGAAGGATTAGACCATTGCAACAGCTTTAAATCTCTGGGAACACCTGGGAGATTTGATTATTAAAGCCATCCTCCCTCCCTAACCACTCAGACACGTGCCCCACATTCAGGGCAGACAGCACCAACAACACACCCAAACTTGGTGCACCAATTGGACCCCACAAGAATTAGACCCCCACTCATCACAAAGACAAAGGTGGGGAGAACTGGCTTGAGGGGACTAGGTGGCTCGCGGACGCCGCCTGCTGGTTAGTTAGAGAAAGTATATTCCAACAAGCTGTAGATCTGATAAATTAGAGATAAGTGTTTTGATCAGTCTACATATCCTAAAAGAACCCTTTCAAGTTAAGCAAATGCCAAGAGGCCAAAAACAATAGAAAATTTTAAAGCATATGAAAAAAACAAATGATATGGATAACCCAGACCCAAACACCCAAATCAAAAGATCAGAGGAAACACAATACTTGGAGCAATTACTCATAGAACTAAAGACAAACAGCGAGAGCATGGCGCAGGATATAAAGGACATGAAGAAGGCCCTAGAAGAGCATAAAGAAGAACTTCCAAGAGTAAATAAAAAAATAGATGACCTTATGGAAATAAAAGAAACTGTTTACCAAATAAAAAAGATTCTGGATACTCCTAGTACAAGACTAGAGGAAGCTGAATGGCAAATCAGTGACCTCGAGGACAACAGAACAGAAAATGGAAGAACAAAAGAAAGAATGGGGAAAAAAACTGAAAGAATCCAAATGGACCTCAGGGATATGACAGATAATATAAAACCTCCAAATATAAGAGTCACTGGTGTTCCAGAAGGGGAAGAGAGGGTAAAGGTCTAAGAAGAGCATTCAAAAAAATTGCTGTGGGAAAACTTCCCAAACCTTCTACACAAGATAAATACACAAAGCCAAAATGCCCAGTAAAGTCCAAATCGAATAAATCCGAATAAACCCACTCCGAGACATTCTCATCAGATTGTCAAATACTGAAGAGAAAGAGCAAGTTCTGAAAGCAGGAAGAGAAAAGCAATTCACCACTTACAAAGGAAACAGCATAAGACTAAGTAATGACCACTCAGCGGCCACCATGGAGGCCAGAAAGCAGTGGCATGACATATTTAAAATTCTGAGAGAGAAAAATTGCCAACCAAAAATTCTTTGTCCAGCAAAGCTCCCCTTCAAATTTGAGGGAGAGCTTAAATCTTTCACAGACAAACAAATGCTGAGAGAATTTGCAAACAAGAGACCTGCCCTACTTGAGATACTAAAGGGAGTCCTATCGACAGAGAAACAAAGAGAGGAGAGAGAGAGATGCAGAAAGCTTCAGTCCTAAAGAGATTCAGTATGGGTACTGTTCTAGTTTGCTAGTGCTGCTGGAAGGCAAAACACGAGAGATGGACTGGCTTTCATAAAAGGGGGTTTATTTGGTTACAGTTACAGTCTTAAGGCCATAAAGTGTCCAAGGTAACACATCAACAATCGGCACCGTCACTGGAGGATGCCCAATAGTGTCTGGAAAACCTCTCTTAGCTGGGAAGGCACATGGCTGGCATCTGCTCCAAAATTCTGGTTTCAAAATGGCTTTCTCCCAGGACATTCCTCTCTAGGCTGCAGTTCCTCAAAAATGTCAATCTTAGTTGCTCTTGGGGCGTTTGTCCCCTCTTAGCTTCTCCAGAACATGTGTCTGCTTTCAATGGTCATCTTCAAAGTGTCTCTCATCTGCAGCTCCTGTGCTTTCTTCAAAGTGTTCCTCTTGGCTGTACTAGCTTGCTCCTTCTGTCTGATTGTAAATAGTGCTCCAGTAATTTAATTCAGACCCACTCTGAATGGGCAGGCCAAGACCTCCATGGGAATTATCCAATCAGAGTCATTACCCACAGTTGGGTGGGGCGCATCTCCACAGAAACACTCAAAGAATTACAAACTAATTAACACTGATAGGTCTGCCCACATAAGATTACATCAAAGATAATGGCATCTGGGGGGACACGATACATCCAAACTGGGACAGGTACGTTAAAGGACATTAAGACAGAGAGGGAAAAATATATCTGACAAACATAAACCAAAGGATACGATGGCTGATTCAAGAAATGCCTTCACAGTAATAACGTTGAATGTAAATGGATTATACTCCCCAATGAAAAGATATAGAATGGCAGAATGGATCAAAAAATATGAACCATCAATATGTTGCATACAAGAGAATCATCTTTTCAATTACAAAGAAACTGAAAGTGAACAGATGGAAAAAAATTTTTCATGCAAGCTACAGCCAAAAGAAAGCAGGAGTAGCAATAATAATCTCAGGAAAAATAGTCTTTAAATGCAAGGATGTTATGAGAGACAAAGAAGGCCACTACATACTAATAAAAGGAGCAATTCAACAAGAAGAAATAACAATCGTAAATGTTTATGCACCCAATCATGGTGCCACAAAATACATGAGACAAACACTGGCAAAACTAAAGGAAGCAATTGATGTTTCCACAATAGTTGTGAGAGATTTCAACACACCTCTCTCTCCTATAGATAGATCAACCAGACAGAAGACCAATAAGGAAACTGAAAACCTAAACAATCTGACAAATGAATTGGATTTAACAGACATATATAGAACACTACATCCTAAATCACCAGGATACACATTCTTCTCTAGTGCCCACAGAACTTTCTCCAGAATAGATCATACACTGGGACATAAAACAAGCCTCAATAAACTTAAAAACATTGAAATTATTCAAAGCACATTCTCTGACAACAATGGAATACAATTAGAAGTCAATGACCATCAGAGACTAAGAAAATTCACAAATACCTGGAGGTTAAACAACACACTCCTAAACAATTAGTGGGTTAAAAAAGAAACAGAAGGAGAAACTGCTAAATGTATGGACACAAATGAAAATAAGAACACAACACACCAAAACCTATGGGGTGCAGCAAAAGCGGTACTGAGGGGGAAATTTATAGCACTAAACGCATACATCAAAAAGGAACAAAGAGCTAAACACAAAGAACTAATGGAGCAAACCAATCCTAAACCAAGAAGAAAAGAAAGAACAAGGATTAAAGCACAAATAAATGACACAGAAAACAAAAAAACAACAGAGAGAATAAATAACAACAAAAGTTGGCTCTTTGAGAAGATCAACAAGATTGACAGGCCCCTAGGTAGACTGACAAAATCAAAAAGAGAGAAGACCCAGATAAACAAAATAATGACTGAGAAAGGTGACATTACTGCGGATCCCAAAGAAATGTAAAAGTTATAAGAGGATACTATCAACAACTCTATGCCAACAAACTGGATAATGTAGAGGAAATGGGCAATTTCCTGGAAACATATGAACAACCTAGACTGACCAGAGAAGAAACAGAAGACCTCAACCAAACAATCACAAGCAAAGAGAGCCAATCAGTCATCAAAAAATTTCCCACAAATAAATGCCCAGGGCCAGATGGCTTCACAGGAGAATTCTACCAAACTTTCCGAAAAGAACTGACACCAGTCTTACTTAAACTCTTCCAAAACATCGAAGGAAATGCAACACTACCTAACACATTTTATGAAGCTAACATCAATCTAGTACCAAAACCAGGCAAAGACACCACAAAAAAGGAAAACTATAGGGCAATCTCCCTAATGAATATAGAAGCAAAAATTCTCAACAAAACTTGCAAATCGAATCCAAAGACAACTTAAAAAAATCATACACCATGACCAAATGGGGTTCATTCCAGGCATGCAAGGATCGTTCAACACAAGAAAATCAGTCAATGTATTACAACACATTAACAAATCAGAAGAGAGAAATCAAATGATCATCTCAATAGATGCTGAAAAAGCATTCGACAAAATCCAACACCCCTTTCTGATAAAAACACTTTGAAAGGTAGGAATTGAAGGAAACTTCCTCAATATGATAAAGACGATCCATGAAAAACCCACAGCCAGCACAGTACTCAATGGTGAGAGACTGAAAGCCTTCCCTCTAAGATCAGGAACAAGGCAAGAACGCCCGCTGTCACCACTGTTATTCAATATTGTGCTAGAAGTGGTAGCCAGGGCAATCCAGCAAGAACAAAGAAACAAAAGGCATCCAGATCAGAAAGGAAGAAGTAAACTGTCATTGTTTGCAGATGATATGATCTTCTACCTGGAAAACCCTGAGAAATTGATGATACTAGCTACTGGAGGTAATAAACAAATTTAGCAAAGTAGCGGGATACAACATTAATGCACATAAGTCATTAATGTTTCTATATGCTAGAAATGAACAAAGTGACGAGACACTCAAGAAAAAGATACCATTTTTCATATCAACTAAAAAAATCAGGTACTTAGGAATAAACTTAACCAAAGATGTAAAAGACCTATACACCAGAGTGAGCTAAACAAATACTCAGAGATGCAGAAGAAGAGGAGTGTTGGGTACAAGCACAAGGTAAGAACTGATGCTTTGTAATAAAGGCATATTCAAGCTTATAAACATTATAGTGTTTACAACTGATTTTCTCTCTATGGGGCAAGGCACCAGGTGTTGGGCTTCCCCACTTCAGTGGTTGCTGACGTGCTCACAGATATTGGGGACTGGCGATTTGATGGGCTGAGCCCTCTATCACGGTACTTGCCCTTGAGAAGACTGTTACTGCAAAGGAGACGCTAGGCCTACTTATGACTGTGCCTTAGTGTCTCCTCCTGAATGCCTCTTTGTTGCTCAGAGGTGGCCCTCTCTCTCTAGCTAAGCCAACTTGACAGGTGAAATCACTGCCCTCCCCACTACGTGGGATCTGACACCCAGGGGTGTAAATCTCCTTGGCAATGTGGAATATGACTCCCAGGGAGGAATCTAGACCCAGCATCGTGGGATGGAAAACATCTTCTTGATCAAAAGGGGGATGTGAAAGGAAATGAAATAAGCTTCAGCGGCAGAGAGATTCCAAAGGAGCCAAGAGATCACTCTGGTGGGCACTCTTACGCACAATATAGATAACTTGCATTAGCTTCTAATGAATTGGAATAGCTAGCGGTAAATACCTGAAACTATCAAACTACAACCCAGAACCCCTGAATCTTGAAGACAGGTGTATACAAATGTAGCTTATGGGAGGGGGGTGACAATGTGATTGGGAAAGCCATATGGAACAGACTCCCCTTTGTCCAGTGTATGGATGGAAGAGTAGAAAAAAGGGGGCCAAAAAAAAAAGGCATCCAGTGTTCTTTTTCACTGTTTTTTTTTTTTCACTTTAATTTTTAGTCTTATTATTTTTGTGTGTGTGGTAATGAAAATGTTCAAATATTAATTCTGGTGATGAACGCACAACTATCTAATGGTATTGTGAACAACTGATTGTACGCTTTCTATGACTGCATGGTATGCATGGTATGTGGCAAAAAAAAAAAAAAAAAAAAAGAAGGGAGGGAAAGTTGGAAGGTGGATTAGGGAAAAGAAAATAAGAACAGAGGCAATAGTAAGAGACTTTGTCCAGAAATACGAAGGCCAAAGGGAAAGAAATTGTATGGACTTACGAAAAGAAGCAAGGGTGCGGGAAATGGCAGACATTAAGAAGCAGGGTCTTAGGTTAGGGGTAAAAGAAGAAAATTTGGATAAAGTGGAAGACGACAGAAGATGACTCGGAGCTGACCATACAAATACAAAAAGCCTCTCATGGAGGCTGGTCTCATTGTCTCGTTGTCTACCATATGATTGTTTTAGAAAAGACAGCATTCAAGACACATCTCCAAAAATTTGGGTTACCCCAGACTTGCATTACTTTAGCTGCAGAAGATGAATCCACAGAACATAACTTGTCCACCTATCAAGTTCTCCAGTTACGCAGGATATCAGGAATATCAGATGTTCACTTTGGGTTGGGGTTTTCCAGCTTGCTGTTTCTGTTCCACATAATGTCAAGCAAGAATGCTAACCCACTTGCAGCAGAGGCCAAAAACTAAGCTATTCTCTTAGGAGATTCCTCTCTAAACAGGACTTGTTCCTGGTTTCTACACCCTCTTAACCATTATCTTGAGACCCTCCAGCTCCTGGGCTTGTTTACTTTCTAATAGGCCCAGTCTGCATTCCCGGTGGTCTTGTTTGCAATCATGCAATCCCCTCTTTGATACGCTTCTCAGTCTTAACATATGACATGTTTGTCAGTAAACTCTGTTAAGTTAAACATGACAAAAGAGAGCTATTTTGGGGATTGTGTTCAACAGGAAGAGATGCTCCTGCTCTCCACCCCCAAAATTATGTTTCTGCCTCTACTTCCACAAAAGCAGCATTCACCTGCTGGATTTGTTCACTGCTGTATCCCTAACACTTAGAACAGAACATAGTATACAAAAGATGCTGAATAATTACAAACCATGTTAGTAATTGAATGCATTGGATTTTGTCCCATGCTGCTTCCTATCAGGCCCCACCTCTGCTGTACAGCCTCCCTCCAGTGCATCAGTTTCTATATGTCCAACCCTCAACCAATGTTCACATTCTGAAGGGAAAGAGTCAGTAGAGACAGAGTTTTAAAGACATGGTAGAGTGCCCTGTACACCTGTCTTAAAAATCTTTATTTGGCATAGAATAATGCCCAAACTTCTCAACATGGCAGTTTTAGAACACTTTATAACCTGCTATCAATCTGTCTTTCCAACTGAACTGTAAATCCATCATGATCCTAACTATGATTTACAAAGTCCTATAGGATCCACACCCTTCCCCCCACCTCCATATTCCCTGATCCCTTCTCCTACTGCTCTGACCCTCACTCACTCACTCCACTCCAGCCACATGGCCTCCTTACTATTCCTCAAACAAGCTGAGCACAGTCAACCTCCAGGGACTTTGCAACTACCGTAGCTCGGCCTTAGAACACTCTTCCCCCAGATACCCAATGGCTTGCTTCCTCACTTCCTGTAAGGCTCTGCTGAAATGACATCTGAATAGAGAGGCTTTCTCTGACCACCCATCGCATTCCCTAGCCCCATTATCCTGCTTTTCTTCTCTAGAGCACTTATCACCATCAAACGTTCCATATAGTCACTGTTTATTTATTCTCCTTCCCCTCAACCGCTAAAAGGGTCAGGACTTGTTTCCATTTCCAGTTCCTAGAATAGTGCCTTCCACATAGAAGGTGTTAAATAAGTATCTGCTGAAAATAAACATGAGAATTCCAAACCCCTTCTCACTACCCTCTCATCAGACCTGAGGCCACCCTCTCCGCGGCATCCATTCAACTCCTGTGCCTTTTGTAGAACCCACTCCCAATACCCGGGCTGCCCCTGCCTCATTCTGGCAAAGTCTTCTTCCCCTTCAGCCCCAATCAAATGCTGTCCTCTCACTGAGGGCTTCCCCAGTCTCTCTTCTACATTCCCACTGCAATGAATTTATTCTTTTATCATAATTAACCTACTGTCTTAACTGTGAATTTCTAAGGAACAAAGACTACTAGTCACTTTCGGATCTGCCTGCCCTAACAATAAACCTAAAAGGTTATCAGTAAGTGTTCTAGTTTGCTAATGCTGCCAGAACGCAAAACACCAGAAATGGATCAGTTTGTATAAAGGGGGTTTATCTGGTTACAAAGTTACAGTCGTAAGGCCATAAAGTGTTCAAGGTAAATCATCAAAAATCGGGTACCTTCACTGGAGGATGGCCAATGGCATCTGGAAAACATCTGTCAGCGGGGAAGGCATGTGGCTGTCGTCTGCTCCAAAGTTCTCGTTTCAAAATGGCTTCCTCCCAGGATGTTCCTCTCTAGGCTCAGCTTCTCTCCAGAATGTCACTCTCAGTTTCTCTTGGGGCATTTGTCCTCTCTTAGCTTCTCCAGAGCAAAAGTCTGCTTTCAAAGGCGTCTCCAAAATGTCTCTGTAAACTGCAGTTCCTCTCTCAGCTCCTGTAGATTCTTCAAAGTGTCCCTCTTGGCTGTAGCAAACGTGCTCCTTCTGTCTGAGATTATATAGTGCTCTAGTAAACTAATCAAGGCCCATGCTGCATGGGCAGGGCCACACCTCCATGCAAATTATCCAGTCACAGTCATCACCCACAGTTGGGTGGGTCGCATCTCCATGGAAACACTCAAAGAATTACAGTCTAATCAACACTGATACATCTGCCCACACAAGATTCCATCAAAGATAATGGCGTTTGGGGGGATGTAATACATTCAAACTGGCACAGTAAGTGTTTAACTGAATCAATCTATTTTCTGAGTCTCTACCAGCTCCAGGGAGTGGACAGCGTACTAACCTTCTCTTCATCAGTGAGCATTGTACCTGTGCGAAGGGCTGATAGCAGGGATAACCCAAACTGGCCATAAGCAAAGTCCTAAGACTGCTGTAGTAGGGAGCACTAAAAGACACAACTAAGACTGCACAACTCAGGCAGAAGACCAAGAAAGGATTCAGACTACCTAACTGACTACACTTGGTATAATATGTGAACAATTAAGACTCAGAAATCTGTTCTCATGTACTCGTAATAAGCTTCTAGTCTCCCAGAATACATGGGACACTGTCTAAGAACTTCATACAAAGGAACCTGGAAGCAGTTAAGTAGACTGGCAGCCACTCCCTAACATCATAAGAGGTGGCATTTCTGTGAGTATAGTTAACACAAATAAGATAATTTACCTCCTCTACAGAGGAGGTGGTTATCACAGGCAAAGCCCTAGTGTATTACTTAGGGTTCTCTAGGGAAACGATCAACAAGAGATATCTACGAATATAAGATTTTATAAAAGCGTCTTACCCAACTGTGGCTATGCACGAGTGCAAATTCCATAGGGCAGGCAGCAAACTGGCAAGTCCAATGAAGGTGTTCGATGAACTCCTCAGGAAGTGAACTGGCAACTCCAACGCAGATGTTCGATGAACTCCTCAGGAAACACCTCACTGGCTAACTGAAGAGGAAGAAGTGAAGGTCATCTATCTGTCTCGCTTAAAAATCTTCAACAGATTGGATTAAATCCAGCTGACTGAATTCTCGCACTATAGAAGACATGCCGGAGGCGGGGCAAGATGGCAGACTGGTGAGCTGTATGTTTTAGTTACTCCTCAGGAAAGTAGGTAAAAAGCCAGGAACTGCGTGGACTGGACACCACAGAGCAATCTGTCTTTGGGCATACTTCATACAACACTCATGAAAACGTGGAACTGCTGAGATCAGCGAAATCTGTAAGTTTTTGCGGCCAGGGGACCCGCGCCCCTCCCTGCCAGGCTCAGTCCCGGGGGAGGAGGGGCTGTCAGGTCCAGGAAGGAGAAGGGAGAATTGCAGTGGCTGCTCTTACCGGAAACTCATTCTACTGATTCAAACTCCAACCATAGATAGACTGAGGCCAGACACCAGAGACTCTGAGAGCAGCCAGCCCAGCAGAGAGGAGACAGGCATAGAAAAAAAACAACACGAAAAACTCCAAAATAAAAGCAGAGGATTTTTGGAGTTCTGGTGAACACAGAAAGGGGAAGGGCGGAGATCAGGCCTTGAGGCGCATATGCAAATCCCGAAGCAAGGCTGATCTCTCTGCCCTGGGCACTTTTCCTTAATGGCCCTGGTTGCTTTGTCTATTAGCATTTCAATAACCCATTAGATCTCTGAGGAGGGCCGTTTTTATTTATTTATTTTTTTTTTTTTTAAATCCTTTTTGCTTTTTCTAAAACAATTACTCTAAGAAGCTCAATACAGAAAGCTTCAAAGAATTGAAATTTGGGCACGTCAAGTCAAGAGCAGAACTAAGAGAGCTCTGAGACAAAAGGCAATAATCCAGTGGCTGAGAAAATTCACTAAACAACACAACTTCCCAAGAAAAGGGGGGTGTCCGCTCACAGCCACCATCCTGGTGGACAGGAAACACTCCTGCCCATCGCCAGCCCCATAGCCCAGAGCTGCCCCAGACAACCCAGTGTGACGGAAGTGCTTCAAATAACAGGCACACACCACAAAACTGGGCGTGGACATTAGCCTTCCCTGCAACCTCAGCTGAATGTCCCAGAGCTGGGAAGGGGGAGCAGTGTGAATTAACAGAGCCCCATTCAGCCATCATTTGAGCAGACTGGGAGCCTCCCAACACAGCCCAGCAGCCCAGAACTGCCCTGGGGGGACGGCACTCACCTGCGACATAGCACAGTCATCCCTCAACAGAGGACCCGGGGTGCACAGCCTGGAAGAGGGGCCCACTTGCAAGTCTCAGGAGCCATACGCCAATACCAAAGACTTGTGGGTCAGTGGCAGAGACAAACTGTGGCAGGACTGAACTGAAGGATTAGACTATTGCAGTAGCTTTAAAACTCTAGGATCATCAGGGAGATTTGATTGTTAGGGCCACCCCCCCCTCCCCGACTGCCCAGAAACACGCCCCACATACAGGGCAGGCAACACCAACTACACACGCAAGCTTGGGACACCAATTGGGCCCCACAAGACTCACTCCCCCACTCACCAAAAAGGCTAAGCAGGGGAGATCTGGCTTGTGGAGAACAGGTGGCTCGTGGACGCCACCTGCTGGTTAGTTAGAGAAAGTGTACTCCACGAAGCTGTAGATCTGATAAATTAGAGATAAGGACTTCAACTGGTCTACAAACCCTAAAAGAACCCTATCAAGGTCAGCAAATGCCACGAGGCCAAAAACAACAGAAAATTATAAAGCATATGAAAAAACCAGACGATATGGATAACCCAAGCCCAAGCACCCAAATCAAAAGACCAGAAGAGACACACCTAGAGCAGCTACTCAAAGAACTAAAGATGAACAATGAGACCCTAGTACGGGATATGAAGGAAATCAAGAAGACCCTAGAAGAGCATAAAGAAGACATTGCAAGACTAAATAAAAAAATGGATGATCTTATGGAAATTAAAGAAAACTGTTGACCAAATTAAAAAGATTCTGGACACTCATAGTACAAGACTAGAGGAAGTTGAACAACGAATCAGTGACCTGGAAGATGACAGAATGGAAAATGAAAACATAAAAGAAAGAATGGGGAAAAAAAATTGAAAAACTCGAAATGGACCTCAGGGATATGATAGATAATATGAAACGTCCGAATATAAGACTCATTGGTGTCCCAGAAGGGGAAGAAAAGGGTAAAGGTCTAGGAAGAGTATTCAAAGAAATTGTTGGGGAAAACTTCCCAAATCTTCTAAACAACATAAATACACAAATCATAAATGCTCAGCGAACTCCAAATAGAATAAATCCAAAAAAACCCACTCCGAGACATATACTGATCACACTGTCAAACATAGAAGAGAAGGAGCAAGTTCTGAAAGCAGCAAGAGAAAAGCAATTCACCACATACAAAGGAAACAGCATAAGACTAAGTAGTGACTACTCAGCAGCCACCATGGAGGCGAGAAGGCAGTGGCACGATATATTTAAAATTCTGAGTGAGAGGAATTTCCATCCAAGAATACTTTATCCAGCAAAGCTCTCCTTCAAATTTGAGGGAGAGCTTAAATTTTTCACAGACAAAGAAATGCTGAGAGAATTTGCTAACAAGAGACCTGCCCTACTGGAGATACTAAAGGGAGCCCTACAGACAGAGAAACAAAGACAGGACAGAGAGACTTGGAGAAAGGTTCAGTACTAAAGAGATTCGGTATGGGTACAATAAAGGATATTAATAGAGAGAGGGAAAAATATGGCAAACATAATCCAAAGGATAAGATGGCCGATTCAAGAAATGCCTTCACGGTTTTAACGTTGAATGTAAATGGATTAAACTCCCCAATTAAAAGATATAGATTCGCAGAATGGATCAAAAAAAATGAACCATCAATATGTTGCATACAAGAGACTCATCTTAGACACAGGGACACAAAGAAACTGAAAGTGAAAGGATGGAAAAAAATATTTCATGCAAGCTACAGCCAAAAGAAAGCAGGTGTAGCAATATTAATCTCAGATAAAATAGACTTCAAATGCAGGGATGTTTTGAGAGACAAAGAAGGCCACTACATACTAATAAAAGGGGCAATTCAGCAAGAAGAAATAACAATCGTAAATGTCTATGCACCCAATCAAGGTGCCACAAATACATGAGAGAAACATTGGCAAAACTAAAGGAAGCAATTGATGTTTCCACAATAATTGTGGGAGACTTCAACACATCACTCTCTCCTATAGATAGATCAACCAGACAGAAGACCAATAAGGAAATTGAAAACCTAAACAATCTGATAAATGAATTAGATTTAACAGACATCTACAGGACATTACATCCCAAATCACCAGGATACACATACTTTTCTAGTGCTCACGGAACTTTCTCCAGAATAGATCATATGCTGGGACATAAAACAAGCCTCAATAAATTTAAAAAGATTGAAATTATTCAAAGCACATTCTCTGACCACAATGGAATACAATTAGAAGTCAATAACCATCAGAGACTTAGTAAATTCACAAATACCTGGAGGTTAAACAACACACTCCTAAACAATCAGTGGGTTAAAGAAGAAATAGCAAGAGAAATTGCTAAATATATAGAGACGAATGAAAATGAGAACACAACATACCAAACCTATGGGATGCAGCAAAAGCAGTGCTAAGGGGGAAATTTATAGCACTAAACGCATATATTAAAAAGGAAGAAAGAGCCAAAATCAAAGAACTAATGGATCAACTGAAGAAGCTAGAAAATGAACAGCAAACCAATCCTAAACCAAGTACAAGAAAAGAAATAACAAGGATTAAAGCAGAAATAAATGACATAGAGAACAAAAAAACAATAGAAAGGATAAATATCACCAAAAGTTGGTTCTTTGAGAAGATCAACAAGATTGACAAGCCCCTAGCTAGACTGACAAAATCAAAAAGAGAGAAGACCCATATAAACAAAATAATGAATGAAAAAGGTGACATAACTGCAGATCCTGAAGAAATTAAAAAAATTATAAGAGGATATTATGAACAACTGTATGGCAACAAACTGGATAATGTAGAAGAAATGGACAATTTCCTGGAAACATATGAACAACCTAGACTGACCAGAGAAGAAATAGAAGACCTCAACCAACCCATCACAAGCAAAGAGATCCAATCAGTCATCAAAAATCTTCCCACAAATAAATGCCCAGGGCCAGATGGCTTCACAGGGGAATTCTACCAAACTTTCCAGAAAGAACTGACACCAATCTTACTCAAACTCTTTCAAAACATTGAAAAAAATGGAACACTACCTAATTCATTTTATGAAGCTAACATCAATCTATACCAAAACCAGGCAAAGATGCTACAAAAAAGGAAAACTACCGGCCAATCTCCCTAATGAATATAGATGCAAAAATCCTCAACAAAATACTTGCAAATCGAATCCAAAGACACATTAAAAAAATCATACACCATGACCAAGTGGGGTTCATTCCAGGCATGCAAGGATGGTTCAACATAAGAAAAACAATCAATGTATTACAACACATTAAAAACTCGAAAGGGAAAAATCAATTGATCATCTCAATAGATGCTGAAAAAGCATTTGACAAAATCCAACATCCCTTTTTGATAAAACACTTCAAAAGGTAGGAATTGAAGGAAACTTCCTCAACATGATAAAGAGCATATATGAAAAACCCACAGCCAGCATAGTACTCAATGGTGAGAGACTGAAAGCCTTCCCTCTAAGATCAGGAACAAGACAAGGATGCCCGCTGTCACCACTGTTATTCAACATTGTGCTGGAAGTGCTAGCCAGGGCAATCCGGCAAGACAAAGAAATAAAAGGCATCCAAATTGGAAAAGAAGAAGTAAAACTGTCATTGTTTGCAGATGACATGATCTTATATCTAGAAAACCCTGAGAAATCAACGATACAGCTACTAGAGCTAATAAACAAATTTAGCAAAGTAGCGGGATACAAGATTAATGCACATAAGTCAGTAATGTTTCTATATGCTAGAAATGAACAAACTGAAGAGACACTCAAGAAAAAGATACCATTTTCAATAGCAACTAAAAAATCAAGTACCTAGGAATCAACTTAACCAAAGATGTAAAAGACCTATACAAAGAAAACTACATAACTCTACTAAAAGAAATAGAAGGGGACCTAAAAGATGGAAAAATATTCCATGTTCATGGATAGGAAGGCTAAATGTCATTAAGATGTCAATTCTACCCAAACTCATCTACAGATTCAATGCAATCCCAATCAAAATTCCAACAACCTACTTTGCAGACTTGGAAAGCTAGTTATCAAATTTATTTGGAAGGGAAGATGCCCTCGAATTGCTAAAGACACTTTAAAAAAGAAAAAACGAAGTGGGAGGACTTACACTCCCTGACCTTTGAAGCTTATTATAAAGCCACAGTTGCCCAAAACAGCATGGTACTGGCACAAAGATAGACATATAGATCAATGGAATCGAATTGAGAATTCAGAGATAGACCCTCAGATCTATGGCCGACTGATCTTTGATAAGGCCCCCAAAGTCACCGAACTGAGCCATAATGGTCTTTTCAACAAATGGGGCTGGGAGAGTTGGATATCCATATCCAAAAGAATGAAAGAGGACCCCTACCTCACCCCCTACACAAAAATTAACTCAAAATGGACCAAAGATCTCTAAAAAAGAAAGTACCATAAAACTCCTAGAAGATAATGTAGGAAAACATCTTCAAGACCTTGTATTAGGAGGCCACTTCCTAGACTTTACACCCAAAGCACAAGCAACAAAAGAAAAAATAGATAAATGGGAACTCCTCAAGCTTAGAAGTTTCTGCACCTCAAAGGAATTTCTCAAAAAGGTAAAGAGGCAGCCAACTCAATGGGAAAACATTTTTGGAAACCATGTATCTGACAAAAGACTGATATCTTGCATATATAAAGAAATCCTACAACTCAATGACAATAGTACAGACAGCCCAATTATAAAATGGGCAAAAGATATGAAAAGACAGTTCTCTGAAGAGGAAATACAAATGGCCAAGAAACACATGAAAAAATGTTCAGCTTCACTAGCTATTAGAGAGATGCAAATTAAGACCACAATGAGATACCATCTCACACCAATTAGAATGGCTGCCATTAAACAAACAGGAAACTACAAATGCTGAAGGGGATGTGGAGAAATTGGAACTCTTATTCATTGTTGGTGGGACTGTATAATGGTTCAGCCACTCTGGAAGTCAGTCTGGCAGTTCCTTAGAAAACTAGATATAGAGTTACCATTCGATCCAGCGATTGCATTTCCCGGTATATACCCGGAAGATCGGAAAGCAGTGACACGAACAGATATCTGCACGCCAATGTTCATAGCAGCATTATTCACAATTGCCAAGAGACGGAAACAACCCAAATGTCCTTCAACAGATGAGTGGATAAATAAAATGTGGCATATAAACACGATGGAATACTACGCGGCAGTAAGAAGGAACGATCTCGTGAAACATATGACAACATGGATGAACCTTGAAGACATAATGCTCAGAGAAATAAGCCAGGCACAAAAAGAGAAATATTATATGCTACCACTAATGTGAACTTTGAAAAATGTAAAACAAATGGTTTATAATGTAAAATGTAGGGGAACTAGCAATAGAGAGCAATTAAGGAAGGGGAAACAATAATCCAAGAAGAGATAAGCTATTTAACGTTCTGGGGATGCCCAGGAATGACTATGGTCTGTTCATTTCTGATGGATATAGTAGGAACAAGTTCACAGAAATGTTGGTATATTAGGTAACTTTCTTGGGGTAAAGTACGAACATGTTGGAAGTTAAGCAGTTATCTTAGGTTAGTTGTCTTTTTCTGACTCCCTTGTTAGGGTCTCTTTGAAATGTTCTTTTATTGTATGTTTGTTTTCTTTTTAACTTTTTTTTCATACAGTTGATTTAAAAAAGAAGGGAAAAGTAAAAAAAAAAAAAAAAAAAGAAAAACAAGGAAAAAAAGATGTAGTGCCCCCTTGAGGAGCCTGTGGAGAATGCAGGGGTATTCGCCTACCCCACCTCGGTGGTTGCTAACATGACCACAGACATAGGGGACTGGTGGTTTGATGGGTTGAGCCCTCTACCATAGGTTTTACCCTTGGGAAGACGGTTGCTGAAAAGGAGAGGCTAGGCCTCCCTATGGTTGTGCCTAAGAGCCTCCTCCCGAATGCCTCTTTGTTGCTCAGATGCGGCCCTCACTCTGTGGCTAAGCCAAGATGAAAGGTGAAATCACTGCCCTCCCCCCTACGTGGGATCGGACACCCAGGGGAGTGAATCTCCCTGGCAACGTGGAATATGACTCCCGGGGAGGAATGTATACCTGGCATCGTGGGACGGAGAACATCTTCTTGACCAAAAGGGGGATGTGAAAGGAAATGAAATAAGCTTCAGTGGCAGAGAGATTCCAAAAGGAGCCGAGAGGTCACTCTGGTGGGCACTCTTACGCACACTTTAGACAACCCTTTTTAGGTTCTAAAGAATTGGGGTAGCTGGTGGTGGATACCTGAAACTATCAAACTACAACCCAGAACCCACGAATCTCAAAGACAGTTGTATAAAAATGTAGATTATGAGGGGTGACAATGGGATTGGGAAAGCCATAAGGACCGCACTCCACTTTGTCTAGTTTACGTATGGATGAGTAGAAAAATAGGGGAAGGAAACAAACAGACAAAGGTACCCAGTGTTCTTTTTTACTTCAATTGCTCTTTTTCACTCTAATTATTATTCTTGTTATGTTTGTGTGTGTGCTAACGAAGGTGTCAGAGATTGATTTAGGTGATGAATGTACAACTATGTAATGGTACTGTGAACAATCGAAAGTATGATTTGTTTTGTATGACTGCATGGTATGTGAATATATCTCAATAAAATGAAGATAAAAAAATTAAAAATAAAGGAAGAAAAAAAAGGCAGAAGGTCATAAAATTCACAAACATATGGAGGCTAAACAACATCCTCTTAGAAAACCAGTGGGTAAAGGAAGAAATTACAAGAGAAATTAGTAAATACCTCGAGGCAAATGACAATGAAAACACAACTTATCAAAACTTATGGGATGCAGCAAAGGCGGTGCTGAGAGGGAAATTTATTGCCCTAAATGCCTATATTAAAAGAGAAGAGAGAGCAAAAATTGAAGAGTTAACTGCTCACCTGGAGGAATTAGAGAAAGAACAGCAAACTAACCCCAAAGCAAGCAGAAGGGAAGAAATAACAAAGAGTAGAGCAGAAATAAATGCAATTGAGAACAGGAAAACAATAGAGAGAATCAACAAAACTAGAAGTTGGTTCTTTGAGAAAATCAATAAAATCGATGGACCACTGGCTAGGCCAACAAAAAAAAAGAGAGCAGATGCAAATAAATGTAATCAGAAATGGGAAAGGAAATATAACTACCGACCCTGAAGAAATTAAGGAGATAATGAGAAGATACTATGAGCAAGTATATGCTAATAAACTAGACAACTGAGATGAAATGGACAACTTCTTAGAAAAGCATAAACAACCAACATTAACTCAAGAAGAAATAGATGACCTCAACAAACCAATCAGAAGTAAAGAGACTGAGTCAGTCATCAAAAAGCTCCCAAAAAGGAAAAGCCCAGGACCAGATGGTTTCACATGTGAATTCTACCAAGCATTCAAGAACAAATTAGTACCAATCCTGCTCAATCTCTTCAAAAAAAACTGAAGAAGAGAGAAAGCTACCTAACTCTTTCTATGAAGCCATCATCACCGTAATACCAAAACCAGGCAAAGATACTACAAAAGAAGAAAATTGTAGACCAATTTCTTTAATGAATATAGACGCAAAAATCCTCAACAAAATACTCGCAAATCGAATCCAGCAGCACATTAAAAGAATTATACACCACGACCAGGTGGGATTTATTCCAGGTATGCAAGGCTGGTTCAACACAAGAAAATCAATTAATGTAATACACCACATCAATAAATCAAAGCAGAAGAACCACATGATCATCTCGATTGATGCAGAAAAGGCATTTGACAAAATTCAACATCCTTTCCTGATGAAAACACTTCAAAGGATAGGAATAGAAGGGAACTTTTTCAATATGATAAAGGCAATATATGAAAAACCCACAGCTAACATCACACTCAATGGGGAGAGACTGAAAGCTTTTCCTCTAAGATCAGGAACAAGACAGGGATGCCCACTATCACCATTGCTATTCAACATTGTGCTGGAAGTTCTAGCTAGAGCAATTAGGCAAGAAAAAGAAATAAAAGGCACCCAAATTGGAGAGGAAGAAGTAAAACTTTCACTATTTGCAGATGACATGATTCTATATGTAGGAAATCCAGAAAAATCTACAGCAAAGCTACTAGAACTAGTCAATGAATACAGCAAAGTAGCAGGCTACAAGATCAACACGCAAAAATCTGTAGTGTTCCTATACACAAGTAATGTGCAACAAGAGGAGGAAATCAAGAAAAAAATCCCATTTACAATAGCAACCAAAAGAATCAAGTATTTAGGAATAAACTTAACCAAGGACACAAAAGACCTTTACATAGAAAACTATAAGAAACTGCTAAAAGAAATTGAACAAGACCTGAAAAAATGGAAGAACATACCATGTTCATGGATTGGAAGACTAAATATAGTTAAGATGGCAATTTTACCTAAACTGATTTACAGATTCAATGCAATACCAATTCAAATCCCAACAACTTACTTCACAGAAATACAAAAACCAATAACTAAATTTATTTGGAAGGGTAAGGTGCCCCGAATAGCCAAAAATGTCTTGAGAAAGAGGAGAGAAGTGGGAGGTCTCACACTACCTGACTTTGAAGCATATTACAAAGCTACAGTGCTCAAAACAGCATGGTACTGGCATAAGGACAGATATACTGATCAATGGAATCAATGAGTGCAGAAGTAGACCCTTATCTATGGACAACTGATCTTTGATAAGGCAGTGAAGCCGAAGCAACTGGGAAAGAGCAGCCTGTTCAATAAATGGTGTTTGGAGAACTGGATATCCATTTCCAAAAGAATGAAAGAGGATGTCCATCTCACACCTTATACCAAAATTAACTCAAAGTGGATCAAAGACCTAAACATTAGCACCAAGACCATAAAACTCTTAGGAGAAAATGTAGGGCAATATCTTAAAGATCTTGTGAAAGGAGGTGGTTTCTTTGACCTCACACCCAAGGCACGAGCAACCAAAGAACAAATAGACAAATGGGATCTCCTCAAAATTAAACACTTTTGTACATCAAAGGACTTTGTCAGAAAAGTCAAAGGCAACCTACACAATGGGAGATGATATTTGGAAACCACATATCAGATAAGGGTTTAATATCCCAATATATAAAGGAATCCTGCATCTCAATAACAGAAAGACAAACAATCCAATTAAAAAATGGGCAAAAGACATGCAGACATTTTTCTGAAGAGGAAATACAAATGGCTCAAAAGCATATGAAAAAATGCTCAACTTCACTGGCTATTAAGGAAATGCAAATCAAAACCACAATGAGATATCATCTCACACCTACCAGAATGGCCATTATCCAAAAAACAGAAAATGACAAGTGCTGGAGAGGATGTGGAGAAAGAGGACACTTATTCATTGTTGGTGGGAATGTAGAATGGTGCAACCACTCTGGAAGACAGTATGGAGGTTCCTCAGGAAGCTAAATATAGATTTGTCATATGACCCAGCTATTCCATTGCTGGGTATATACTCAGAGGAACTGAAACTTAAGACACAGACATTTGTAAACCAATGTTTATTGCAGCATTATTCACAATTGCCAAGAGATGGAAACAGCCCAAATGTCCATCAAAGGACGAGTGGATAAACAAACTGTGGTATATACACATGATGGAATATTATGCAGATGTAAGACAGAACAAAGACATGGATCATGTAATAATGTGGATGAACCTTGAGGACATTATGTTGAGTGAAGTTAGCCAGAAACAAAAGGACAGATTCTATATGGTCTCACTAATATGAACAGACATTAATGAACAAACTTTGGGAGTTAAAAGCTGACAACACAGGCGACCAGGAGATAGAAAGAGGGCAGAGATCAGCCATTTGATGCTGAAGGACTACAGAATGTTTAGGATTGATTGCATAGATCCAGAAATAGATAGCATAATACTGTGTGATGGTAGCACGGTATTGTAAGTACACTGAACGAAGATGTCTGTGAGTAAAGCTGAAAGAGGTGGGATAGGAGAATGTATGACACCAGAGGTAAAGATAGATGATAAAGACTGGGACTGTATAACGTGGCAGAAACTGGAGTGGCCAATGACTGTTACTAAATATACAAATATAAAAATGTTTTTGCATGTGGGAAAGCAAATGAATGTCAACCATGTAGAAATTTGAAAAAGGGATGGTATTCAGGAAAAAATAATCAAAGCAAACTGGAGTCTATGGTCAACAGTAACATTGTAATATACCTCCATTAAATGTAACAAAGGCAATACGCCAATGCTAAATGTATATGAGAAGGGGATATAGGGGAGTAATATGGGATTCTTGGTAGTGGTGTTATTTGCTGTCCTTAGTAGTATATTGTATTGTATGACATGTTATTTTTCTTTTTGTCATTTTCTCTTATTGCTAAAAAAAAACAACAATTTTTCTTGTAGTAATCAGTATGTTCAAGTGCTGATTGTGGTGATAAATGTACAACTTTATGATGATACCATGAACAACTGATTGTACACTGTGGATAAATGTATGGTATGCGAATATAACTCAATAAAATTGTAGGAAAATATATATATAGGAGTAAAAGTGTTGGAGAAAACATGGTGAGAGGGATGATGCCTCACCAATATGGACTAACTACAATGTGTAAACTCAGAATTGAATCTTAGAACATAGCCTAACGTGGACACAATAATTGTAATAGTCCCTAGATTGCAAGCTCTTACAGCAGTTAACTCTATCCCTGAATTGTAAGGCTTATCTCTAAACTTTGAGATGCTGATCCCCTAGCGTATAACCTGATTGGTCTCTGGAACAATGCATCTCTGAGACACCTGAAACTCAGAGCTAGAGCTCGGCAGATATGAATGTCAGTATTAGTGCATACAGCCACTGTCAAAAAAAAAAAAAAGCTGAAAAAGAGTCCAGACTTCAATTAGTGATATGAATGAAGCAGGTCGGTTAAGACCAGGGCAAGCCGACCAAAGGATAAAGGTGAAACTGACTGTGTTTTAAAACTTCAACTTCCATGTGAGACCAAGGGAAGAGATGTTTTTGGTACAGGATCTATATTTCTAAACAATTTAACTTGTATAGTGTGTTCAAATACCATAATTACATAGAACTTTGACTAGGAAGTGAGACCTGGTAGGTCTGTATAGGGTAATGTGAAATAGTGACACAGTCCAGAGTAATTTGGGCAGATAATAAAAAATATATTTACAGCCTCCCGCTCCGTAGTCCCGAGGATCTGGGGGAAGGTGCGGATGTGTTGGACATCCTCACCTGGACTGGTGTTGATGTTGTCACAAACATTGAGACTGGCGGTTTGATGTGCTAAGCCCTCGAGCATGGGACTTGCCCTTATGAAGCTCATTACCACAAAGGAGAGTCTACAGTTGTATGTAATGGTGCCTAAGAGTCTCCCCCCGAGTACCTCTTTGTTGCTCAGATGTGGCCCTCTCTCTCTCTAACTGAGCCATCTCGACAGGTGAACTCGCTGCCCTCCCCCCTGTGTGGGACCCGACTCCCAGGGGTGTAAATCTCCCTGGCAATGCAGAGTATGACTCCCGGGGATGAATGTGGACCCGGCATCGTGGGACTGAGAGTATCTTCTTGACCAAAAGGGGGATGCAAAATGAGACCAAATAGTTTCAGTGGCTGAGAGATTCCAAATGGAGTCGAGAGGTCACTCTGGTGGACATTCTTATGCACTATATAGATAACACCTCTTAGGCTTTAATGTATTGGAATAGCTAGAAGTAAATACCTGAAACTACCAAACTCCAACCCAGCAGTCTGGACTCCTGAAGACAATTATATAATAATGTAGATTACAAGGGGTGACAGTGTGATTGTGAAGACCTTGTGGATCACACCCCCTGTATCTAGTGTATGGATGAGTGGAGGAATGGGGATAAAAACTAAAGGACAAATGGGGTGGGATGGGGGGATGATTTGGGTGTTTTTTTTTCACTTTTATTTTTTATTCTTGTTCTGGTTCTTTCTGATGTAAGGAAAATGTTCAGAAAATAGATTGTGGTGATGAACACATAACTATGTTACCATACTGTGGACAGTGGATTGTACATCATGGATGATTGTATGGTGTGTGAATGTATTTCAATAAAACTGAATTTAATTAAAAAAAAAAAAGATTTCTTGGGCTCTTGGGTGAAGAATGGATTGGAAGGAAACAGGAATGGACATATGGACACTATTAGGACCCAACTGCAATGGGTTAGATGAGACCTGTAGCAGGGTGGTGATGAGCACATGGAGAAAAGCTGACAGACTCAAAAGACATTCAGGAGAGAAATGAAGTTACTGAGGTATGAGATGGAGAGGAAGGTCTCGGGAGTAAAAGAAATTCACCGCACATCTGAGCAAACTCTCAAAGCTCTTAGAAGAGAATTCTCAGGAAATAGCTGAGCGCCCTTTGCGAGTCCCGGAAATAAGCGAAACCGACTTTCGCTGTCAGATCTGGAGGCGGCACTGTTGGGTTATTTCACACAAACTTAGTTTTCATTACTCACATTTCCTGTGTCAAAATAACCTGAGGAAATGTGGAGGCTCCATCTACTTAAGGGCCGTCTGCAGCACTGCCATTCCCATCTTAAAGCAGTTCCTCCGAATTCCATCCAAGGAGCAATGGCCAGAGGCTCGCTTTTAAAAAGATGGGGAGAAACCAAGGAACACCACAGACACCATGGGGGAAGGAGTGAGGGGGCCAATGCCTCCGAGGAAGGCGCAGACGCCGCAAGCACGCGCGGCGGCGAGTGAGGCGGCGACCGCAGGACCAGGAGCTGCGGGAGCGGAGCGCCGAGCCCACCGGCCGCGGTAGATTACCTTTCGGAAATGTGGTTTGCGCCCTTCCCTTTGGCTGAGAAACCTCCAGAAAAGACGTGTCGCTGCCTACAGCCGCGGCGGGCACGATGCCAGTGGCTCACGTGGTCCCGGAGCTGCCTCCCACCCAACGCCAACACTGCTAAAGCGGCCAGGCCCTCGCCCGCCGAGAGAACCAGCTCCTGCACCGGAAGCGTCTGGGCACCAACCCACGCAGCGCCCAGGATCCCGGCTCCTGCGCGTGCGCCCTCGTGCGGCCCGATGGCGTCAGCATGTCGGCTTCCTGAGGCGCTTGATTAGTAAAGGGGACCAGGTGGCCGCAGTTCTGGCTTGAGCTGGCGGCCGTTTGTACAGGGTGACGGGTTGGATTATTCGAAGTGTAACGGGCACCCTGCTGGCAGCAGTCAGGCAGCGAATAATCCAAATATTGGTCCTTGGTTGGCGTTAGGCATTGCAGATATCTTCTCCTAATCTGCTAAATTTGTTCATAGTGTCCTTTGATGGCTAGAAATCTTTTCTTTGGGTGCCACACAACTCACTGATTTTATTTTGTGCTTTTAATCTTCCTCACCACTCGCGGTATCTTCTCTTGATTTTACATATAGTTTTAGCTTTTACGTTAATGGGTTAATATAAAGCCCTTATGGAGTGCACCTTTCTATATAGAGTTAGGTAGGGTCCCTTGTAATTTTCTTCATGTCATCGGTGAGCTAGTCTGTCCTTTCCCACTGGTCTGTGGCTCCTTTCCTGACAAATAGGAAGCTCCCAAGGGTCTGAATCCGAGCCCTTCCTCCAGTGCCCTTGCTCTGCTGTTTGTTCTTGGGTCAGTAGCATCCTGCCCCTGTCGCCAGGGCTTTGTAGGATATCTCAGCATCCATCAGGGCAAGGTTCCCCTCTTTTCAAACTCGACTTTACTCTTCATGGCCCTTTATTTCTTCATGTAAATTTTAGAATAAGTTTATCGACTCTGAGAAATCTATCTTAAATTTTGATTAGCAGTGCATTGATTTACCAATTTGGGGGATAGAATTGTCCTTTCATGTATTTACAAGAGCATAGAGTGCCTGTGTATTCCTATAATCTCATCTGACTTTTTAAAGTTTCCTCTATAAAGGTTTTGTAAAATCTTTGAAAATTAATCCCCAGACAGGGGGATTATGTTTATTTGCTGGTTGGTTATTATGAATGTATAGCAGGGTTTCTCAGCCTTGGCAAAATTCACGTATGCATTGTAGGCTGTTTAGCAGCATCCTTGGCTTATACCCATTAGATGCCAGTAGCACCCCTTCCTCAGTTGTACCAAACTGTTTTTAGACCTTGTCAAATGTCCTCTGTAAGTGGGATTGCCAGATAAAATACTGGACACCCAGTATTTTTTAAAATTCAGTTTTATTGAGATATATTCACATACCATACACTTACCCACGGTGTAAAATCAACTGTTCACAATACCATCATATAGTTATGCATTCATCACCCCAATCAATTTTTCAACATTTTCCTTACTCCAAAAAGAATAAAAATAAGAATAAAAGTAAAAGTAAAAAAAGAATACCCAAAGCATTCCATCCTCCCCTCCATCCCACCGTATTTTTCATTTAGTTTTTGTCCTCATTGTTCTACTCATCTGTTCATACACTGGATAAAGGGAATGAGAGCCACAAGGTTTACACTATCACACAGTCACACCATGTAAACTTCATAATTATGCAATTGTCTTCAAGAATCAAGGCTACTGGGACACCCAGTATTTTGTCCCAAATATTGCATGGGATATATTTATACTAAATAATTATTTGTTGTTTATATGAAATTCAAGTTTTAACCTGGTGTCCTGTATTTTTATTTGCTAAATTTTTCAACCCTACATGGTTGAGAACCAGAGGTGTAGAGAAATGTTAGAGGTTTTTCTAAGTTTATTTTGTTTCTAATAACCTGGCTGAATTTTATGATTAGTTGTAATAGGTTCTTCATGCTGGTGGTTTTTCTCTGTAGGTCTGATCATGTTGTCTACAAACAATAGCAGTTTTAGCTCTTTCTTTCCCTTCAAATACCTAAATCTCTTTTTGTTTATTTTTTCATTTCTTACGAAACTGGTTAGGATCTCCAGTATTAAGTTACACAGTAGCAGTAAGAGCGCATTCTTGTCTTGTTCCCTATCTTAATGCCTAATTTTCTCCATTCAGAAAAATGTTTGCAGTAGGATTTTTGTACCAATTTAAGGAATTTCTTTTTCTATGCCTTATTTGCTAAGATTGCTAGTTATAAAATCTCCATAGATGTTGAACTGCGTTAAACGTTTTTTACTGTATCCTGAAACAAATACATAGTTTTTCTCCTTTAATCTTTACTGTAATGAATAACATTGATGCATTCTCTAATGTAGCTTCTTCATATTATGGGAGAAACCATATCTGATTTTTAGTGCATTGCTGGATTAATTCATCTGATACTTTATTTGGTATTTTTTCAGCCTCATTCATAAGCGAAATGAGTCCATATGCTTTTTGCTTTGTATTGTCCCAGTTTGGTTTTGAATAAAGATTAAATTAGTGTCACAAACACACTGAAAGGCTAGGAAGTTTTCCCTCTTTAAAAATTTCCAGAACAATTTGTGACGAGATGAAGATTATCTGTCTCTTGAAAGTTGGATGTAAAACCATCTTGGCCTGGGGCTTTTTGGAGGGGAGGTATGATGACCATCTCAATGTCATTGGTGCTTATTGCTCTATTCCAATATTCCATAACTTGGCATTCATATTTCCCCAGAAATTTATCAATAATGTCTAGATTTAAAATTTTTGGTATGACATCCATAATACTTTTAAACTTTTATTTTAGAAAACTTCAAACATGTACAAAAGTAGCCAGATTAGATTAATGGAGCACCTTGCTTCAATAGTGATCAAACTGTGGGTCCATCTTCTTTCATCTAGACCCCCACCCACATCCAGAAGGGACAAAATGTAGGGGGAAAAATGGCTTTTTTGGAGTCTGGGAATGGGTGCCCGCTTTTACGTGCCCTTACTTCTCGGAGCCCAGCCCTTCTTTAGCACCCCAGCTCCCAAAGTTAGTTAATTAATTTGTTAATTAATTCTGCAGTTGAGGCTGGGTTGAGCCTCCCTTCTTGCCCTCAGCAGATTGCTGTTTTTTGGGTCCCCCCCCCCTTTCAGGGAGCTTGCAGCAAGACAGTCTGTGAGGTCTGGGTGGGGAGGGGCGCCAGACCCCTGGTCCGGGGAACTTACAATGTTCGCTGCGATCTCAGCTTTTCCTCCAATTCCAAACTTGTGTCCAATGTGTGACTGGTTACTGGAGACCCCGAAAACACTGTTTCATATAGTTCTTGGGTAATTGCCAGCTGCTCTAGGGGAGAGACGAATTTCTGCTCCTCACCACTCCGCCATCTTGCCCCGCCTCTCCTAGTGGGACTAATCACATTTAGAATGTTGTAATGCTATCACCTTCCCGCCATCCATTACTAGAAATTTCCCTTCACCCCAAACAGAAACCCTACACTCATTTCTTAACTCCCCATTGCCCCTTGTCCCACTTCTAACCCATACTCTACTTTTCATCTCTATGGTCATATTCTCTGATATTTTCTTTGTGTTTACCATGGGGCTTAAATTTAACCTCTTAAATCTATAACAATCTTGTTTTTCTTTGATACCAACTTAACTTCAATAGGACACGTCAACTATGTTCCTATACTCCTCCATTCCCCCACCTTTATGTAGTTCTTGTCAAGAATTACATATTTTGCATTGAGTCCAAAACCACTGATTTATCATTACAGATTATGTATTTTAGATCCTGTAGGAAGTAAATAGTGGAGTTATAAATCAAAAATACAGTAGTATTGGTATTTATATTTACCATGTGATCTTTACTGGAAATCCTTATTTCTTCATGTGGTTTCAATCAATTGTTCAGTGTCCCTTCCTTTCAGCCTGCACAATTCCCTTTAGCATTTCTTATAGGACTGATCTACTGGTGATGAAGTCCCTCAGCTTTTGATTATCTGGGAGTGTTTTCATCTCCCCCTCATTTTTCTCCTCCAGTTGTTTGTGAATTTTCTAAGTCTCTGATGGTTGACTTCTATTTCTATTCCACTGTGGTCAGAGAATATGCTTTGAATAAATTCAATTTTTTAAAAAATTTATTGAGGCTTGTTTTATGTCCCAGCATATGGTCTATTCTGGAGAAAGATCTGTGATCACTATAGAAGAACTTGTGTCCTGGTGATTTGGGATGTAATGTTCTATATATGTCTGTTAAGTTTCTCTATATCTCTCTCTCCTTTGTTTCTCTGTCAGTAGGGCTCCCTTTAGTATCCGAAATAGGGCAGGTCTTTTATTAGCAAAATTTCTCAGCTTTTGTTTGTCTGTGAAAAATTTAAGCTCTCCCTCAAGTTTGAAGGAAAGTTTTGCTGGATAAAGTATTCTTGGTTGGAAATTGTTCTCTCTGAGAATTTTAAATATGTCATGCCACTGCCTTCTCACCGCCATGGTGGCCACTGAGTAGTCACTACTTAGTCTTATGTTGTTTTGTTTGTATGGGGTGAATTGCTTTTCTCTTGCTGCCTTCAGAACTTGCTCCTTCTCAGTATTTGACAGTCTGATCAGAATGTGTCTTGGAGTGGGTTTATTTGGATTTCTTCTGTTTGGAGTTCGCTGGGCATTTATGCTTTGTGTATTTATACTGTGTAGAAGGATTGGGAAGTTTTCCGCAACAATTTCTTTGAATACTCTTTCTAGACCTTTACCCTTCTCTTCCCCTTCTGGGACACCAATGAGTCTTAAATTTGGACTTTTTATTTTATCTGTCATATCTGTGAGATCCATTTTGATTTTTCCCCCCATTCTTTTTTCTGTTCTTTCATTTTCTGTTCTGTGGTACTCGAGGGGGCTGAGTCATTGTTCAGTTTCCTCTAATCTTGTATTATGAGTATCCAGAGTCTTTTTCATTTGGCCAAGAGTTTCTTGTATTTCCATAAGATCTTCTATTTTTTTATTTACTCTTGCAATTTCTTCTTTATGCTCTTCTAGGGTCTTCTTTATGTCCTTTAAATCCTATGCCATGCTCTTCTTCATGTCCTTTATATCCTGTGCCATGCTCTCAATGTTTGTCCTTAGTTCTTTGATTAATTGCACCAAGTACTGTGTCTCTTCTGATCTTTTGATTTGGGTGTTTGGGTTTGGGTTCTCCATATCATCTGGTTTTATCATATGCTTTAAGATTTTCTGTTGTTTTTGGCCTCTTGGCATTTGCTTTACTTGATAGGATTCTTTCCAGGTATAAAAAATACCGATCTCTAATTTTTCAGATCTACAGCTAGGTGGCGTACACTTTCTCTAACTAGCCAGCAGATGGTGTCCGCGAGTCACCTATTCCCGTTAAGTCAGTTCTCCCCAACTTTGTCTTTGTGGTGTGTGGGGATCTGATTCTTGTGGGATTCAATTGGTGCACTAAGTTTGGGTGTGTTGTTGGTGCTGTCTGCCCTGAATGTGGGGTGTGTATGGGTGGTTAGGGAGGCAGGGCAGCTTTAATAATCAAACCTCCCAGGTGTTCCTGGAGATTTAAGGCTGTTGCAAGAGTCTAAGCCTTCATTTCAGTCTTGCCACAGATTGTCTCTGCCACTGACCCACAAGTCCTTGGTATTGGCGTAGGGTCCCTGGGATTTCCGAGCAGGCCCCCCTTCTCAGCTGTGCTCTTCCAGGACCTCTGCTGAGGGAAGGTTGTGCCACGTCACAAGTGTGCGCCGGCCCTCCAGGGAAGCCCTGGGCTGCCGGGCCGTGCAGGGGCGTTCCCAGCCTGCTTTAAAGATGGTTGAATGGGGGTGTTAATTTCCCCCTTTTTGCACAGCTCCACCTTCCCAGTTCTGGGACAATTAGCTGGGGGTGCACTAAAGGCCACTGTCCATGGCTGATATTGTGGTGTGTGCATGGTGCTGCAGGAAACACTCCATCACACTGGGTTTCTTGGCGCGGCTCTGGGCTGTGGGTTGGGCCCCGGGCAGGAGTGCGCCCCACTGACCGGGGAAATGGCTGCAAGGGGCATAGTTTCTTTCTCCTTTTGGCTCCCCTCTGCCCCCCTGACCCCGAGGCAATCAGCAGCGGGCTATCCTCCACGCCAGACACCGAGACATTGGCACAGTCTGCTCCTGACGTGCTTCACTGCACGGTTCTCAACTGTCGTAACCACAGCCGCTCCTGGGTTTTTTTGGTTTTGTTTTTTTAAAAGGAACTAGTCAGTCTCCAAATGCCAACCCACAGTTTCCTCACACCGCAGCACGGCCGCCGGACTTTCAGCCAGCTCACTTACTTGTTTCAGAATGCAGACTCCCGGTGTTACCAAATGTACGGTCCCTGTGGATTTAGCAGACCCTGTCCGGCTGGTGGATTGCTGGAACTCGTGTTCTGGGTCACTTTCTGGCTTTTATCTAGTATTTTTCACAGAGGTGTTTTTTTGCCCTGTCTCACCTAGCCGCCATCTTAGGTTCTCCTCTGTAATAGCCTTTTATTATTTTAAAATCCTAGATGTGTTCACGAACATTAGGGCACAACAGGGAAGTGTTTCTCTATTTGTTCTTTTATGGCTTTAGCCTTAATAGGTCTGAATGGTTCTAGGAACATTCTGCTTTTTTCCATGTACAATCGATATCAGTGGTTCCAACTTAATCAGTTCACAGTTCCACAGTTCCCTAAGTTTTGCAGAAATTCTTTACGGGCACCCTGTAGGCCAAAAGAAATACCTAACAGTTTTGTGTTTTTTTTTTTAATTAAGCATTGAGGTCCAAATAACTTAATAAACATTAAAAAACAATACATATAAATTGAAAAAACTGTTATTACATCCTTAAATCACAATTACAAATGAGAATTATGTGCCTGTTGGCTGTTATACAACTTTTAAGATCACGGAATCATTTCTTGTTCTACATGGAATTTCAAATGGTACTTGCTTTTTATCACAGCAACCTCTGAAAATCCAGCTTCACAAATACAACTTTTAGTAAGGAATGTAGCACTATCTAAAGCGAACTGCCTTAGGCTAGTTCACAGATGTCAACTATTGCTCTCTCCCTTGAAAATTAAAAATATTACACAGCGCCTCTTTGAGTTCGCTGTGGTGCTCCATGGCACCTTAGTTCACGGTTTGGGAACTGTGAGTCTATATGCATTTAATTCTATCATGCATTCATTTACATGAATATGTTCATATGAACAGCCAACCTGAAAGCTTTTTGGACATTTAATAAAAAGCCTGTAAATTCTGTATTAGCAAATATTAATTCACATTTTTCTGGGCTGACTCCATGAGATTTTCATTGACTGTTGAGAAGACTATTTTAATTGCTGGTATAAATGACTGTGGTATAATCGCATTACAGAATCTCCCTGGGACATTTTTGGTTAGTGGGCCATGCTGAATTTGTAGCTTGAAATATCCAGGGCAGAGATTCTAAGCGATTGTTCCTGATGGGAGTTTGTTATATCCTTTAGGTGTGTTTGGACAGAAAACGGGTTAAGACTCACTAGTCTACTGGACTGTGTGTGTTAAAAACAAAAACATCCCTGGATATCCTAATCTTTATTTTCAGTTAATATCTACTGATGACCTTTGAAAACAGTATCACAGAGGGCAATTACTTTGGTCTTAAGTGGTGCTCAGCGCATTGGTAACACAATTGTAGATAGATCACTATTCCAGACATTTGTCTGACCTATATATATATTTAATTGAAGGATAATAAACAAACTAAAATGTGTAGATCTTAGGTGTTCTGTTCCACGAGTTTTTAACAACTGAATACACACATGGTACTCACAACCCACAAGAAATAGAGCAATTCTGTCACCCCAAAGCTACTTATGACCCTTTCCATTCCCCCATAACTTTAATTATGTCTATTCTTATATTTAACATAAGTGGAATCATAGTATGTATTCTTTTGTCTAACTTCTTTTAAGAATGTCTTTGAGATTTATTCATGTTATTGTGCATATTAGCTCATTTTTAATGCCACATAGTTTTCCATTTTGTGAATACACAGTTTATTCATTTGTTTCCAGTTTGGGGCTACTATTGATAAGGCTGCTGTCAAATACTCTTGTACAAGCTCTTTTGTGAACATGTGTTTTTCTCTCAGGTAAATACCTAGGAGTAAAATTGTTGGGTGGTATTTTAAGTGGATGTTTAACTTTATAAGAAACTGACAGTTCTCCAAAGTGGTTGTTCCATTTTACACTTCTTTCAGCAGTGTGTAAGTGTGCAAGATGTTGAACACTTTTTCATGTTTACTGACCATTCATACTTGCCAATTTTAATGAGTTGTTAGTCTTTTTATTGTTGATTTGCAGTTCTTTATGTGTTCTTTATAAGGTATGTGTTGGAATATTTTCCCCCAAAGCTGTGGCTTGTCCATTCATTTTCTTAATTGTGAGCATAAATTTTTAATTTTGATAAAATCTAAATATATTAAAATTTACCTTCAGGGAGGTGACTGGACCCTCCAGTACAAAATAGAAGTTGAATCCCCTCTTTGCACACAGCTGGGGGAAAAAAAAAATCCAACATATCCTTTTCCTCTCCTCCCTTCCATAGTCCTTTCTGTGTCCTGCACAAGAAATCTTTCCTACCTCAAGGTCAAAGATAGTCTGTTTTCTTCTAGATTTTGTTGCCAAGTTTTGCACTTAGACCTGTGATTCATCTTTGTATTTGTGTGTGTGTGTGTGTGTGTGTGTGTGTGTGTGTGTGTGTAGAAAATGAGATAAGGGTCAAGGGTTGTTGTATTTCACAGATATTCAGTTCCAAAATATTGTTCTAAAGACTCTCTTTTTCCCCATTGAGTTAACTTGGATGTTGGTTAGAAATCAAGTGCTTGTATAGGTAGGTGTAAGTCTGTTTCTGGATTCTTTATGCTATTCTATTGGGATATTAATTTATTCTTGTCCTAATACACATTGTCTTGATTACTGTAGCTTTATATTAAGTCTTCAAATCAGATACTGCTGACCATATCTGATGCTTTAATTTTTATGTCCTATGACCTTGCTAAATTCATTTATTAGTTTTACTAGTTTTTTTTTTTTTTTTTTTTTTTAGATTATATAAAGGTTTTCTATGTAGATAATCATGTCATTTGTGAACAATGACTATCTTATGCTTGTCTTTCATTCCTTACACCTTTCTTTTTTTTGACTGATTGCAAGGCTAGGACCTCCAGAGCAATATTGGACAGAAGTGGTGAGAGGAGACATCCTTCCTTTGTTCCTGAAGTATTAGAGAAAAGGATTTAATGTTTTACCATTAAGTATGATGTTAAGATAGACATGTTTTTTGCAATGCCTTTTTTCAGACTGATGAATTTTTATTCCTAGTTTACTGAAAGTTTTTTTTTTTTTCATGAGAAGGTGCTGAATTTTGTCAAATGCTTTTTCTACATTTATTGAAATGATCATATGGTTTTACTTTTTATTTCTTTATTCTGTTTATTTGGTAAATTACACTGATTGACTTTTGAATGTTAAACCAACTTTGCTTTCCTGGAATAAACCTTTTTGGTCATGATATCTTCTTTTTATATACTGCTGGATTCAATCTGCTGATATTTTGTTAAGGACTTTTATTTCTGTGTTCATGAGGAATAATGCATCTGATATTTCCTTCTGTAATATTCTTTTCAGGTTTTATATTACATACAGTATTTCATAGGGCCTTATCCATAGAAGTATCATTTTGTCAATGGCCTAAGATATGTAAAACCATAGTTTTTCATGGTCATTTTAAGGTTCCTAACAGCCACTGTGAAAAAATTTTGAAAAGTCATCTAACTAAGTTTGTAAAATTTCCACATTCTTTTTATGAACAAAAAGCTGAAAATTCCAGGGAAAAAACAGATGTGAGATGAGTTGCCAATTCCAAGTTTTGTTCTTGCTAGTTGTGTTCCTTCCCTTCATGCAATCCATTTGACAGTGACTGGGAAAAAAAAAGATTCTGCACTGAGGATTAGCAAGCTTCATAAATGTTTTTGAACATCCTCAATTATAGCATGGGACAGATAAAAATCTTGAGGTTCAAACCCCAAACATAATGAGATTTAATCAGAAACTATAAACCAATTTGTATTTTTGAAAGCAGTTACATTTTTCATTCTAAGAAATGCAAGAGAGGTCTTTCTGTCCAACTTAAAAATGTAAGGGAACATATCCAACACATTTTCAATAAAAAATTCAAAAGTCACAGGGAAATTTACAAACATGTACTTTAATGGTAAAAATATACAAATTTCATATCCAATAACATTATTTGCCATTTTTGTAGAAAACATGAAGTTATATGTACCTATATACACATATTATTATAGACAGAGAAAAGATCTGAAAGGATATCATTAAAGTGAAAACAGCAGTTATCTCTGGGGATAATATTTGTGTGGGAATGCTAAATGCTTTTCAGCAATGGTTTCAGTTTTCTACATGAGACTATTCCTGTATGATTTGTGTAACTGAAATACCTTTTAAAAAACTATTCACAAAGTGAATCATGCGTCTTCACAGCAATAGAAATAACACACCAAATTGTTAAAGTATATTACATGCAGCTTCAAAAATCAAGCTGGTGACAATGTCAGAGGCCACATGCTCAAATCCTAATATAATCAAATTTTCTTACTATTTTTCTTTGGCTAACAATTAGAAAAATAAATATTTTAGTGTTGCAATTTAAGAAAAATTACCAGTAAACTTTCACCTTGAAAAATTTTCTTAGTTTCTTTTTGACTCAATTACCTTGCCTTAAACTTTGTCAATTATACAATTTTTTTATAAGAATTGTTAGTCATATATTCTGAGTATTTAAAATATCTGTTTTAAACACCTACCACCATGACAAAAACCATAATGAGAAAGAATAGTAACTACATAACAAGTAATGATTTTAATACAACAAAATGTCATACACAAAATTTAAAAGAAAAATGGCAAATGAGGAAAACTTTACAATACAGGACAAGCAAAAGATCAGTACCTTTAAAATATAAATGTCTTACAAATCCATGAGGAAATGGTAGAGATACAGCATTGCAAAAAGAATTACAAATGGCTAATAAAAAAGTGTTCACTCTCTAACAGCCAAAACAAAACAGCAATTAAAATAAGATTTTTTTCACCTATCAAATTTGCAATGAACTTTAAAAAAATGGTAATACTTATTGCTGATGGGCATTCATTGACATTCTTATATGTGTGTTAATACAATAAATTGGTATATATTTCTGAAGGGCAAGTTGACAATCAGTTTATCAAAAGCCTTAAAATGCTTTAATCATTTGTATTATTAACAAATAATTCATTTCATGTAAGAATCTCATTATAAATTTCCATTTTTTAAAAACTTATTTGAAATAGACATAAATGAAGAAAACTAAATGATGTTTTAGCCAAACAGATACAAGCAAGGTTTCTCCAACTCTCTTTCTTTACTTGGAAAAGAACTCAAAATAATCAAATGGAAATAATTGAACTCTTACTGCTCCTGTGGCTTAATTTCCTCAAACACCTCAGAATCAGGAGGAGGAACCTTTCAGGTATAGGCTGGTAGAATGTGGAAGCCGGGAATGGAAGGATGGAGTCCTGCTTTCTTGCCAATCCTCTCCTCCATTACTGGAAATGAAGAAGAGACTACTGCACCAGCTTGTTTTCAAGCCAGCAACTGAGTATGACCATATTAAAATCTCATTTTTGTACTTTCTTATAACAATTTACTTAAACTTCTTTAATTACTGATTTAAGATGGTCTAGGTGATATTTCTCTACGAAGGATTCTGCTTGATTCAAAGCTTTTATTTTCACCAGAATAAGAATTATATCTTGACTTCATTCCTGAAAAACAAAACAAAAAGCATTTCTCCCCTTAAAAATGAAATGTACGAGGCACAGTGGTGAACTTAGAACCTAATCATCAGTGGTTAATCTAAAACAAGTGCTTTACCTTAAACCAGTATCTAAAATAGCATAAAATACAGAGATGCTCCATTCTCAGCCTTCAGCCTAATTATAAAGCTCAAATACTATCTGACTATTAATGGGTGTATTTTGGCAAGTATCAAAGCAAGTGACTGTAAAAAGTGGAATAGCACAGGAATTTAAGCAGTACTGTGTGAGAACCCGCTTGCATAGGCCACGATGGAGTGAGCCAGGGACTGAGGACTGACGCCAGGGACAAAGGCAAATGATGCAAATCTGAGCTTGTTCTTTCCCCCTGGGGAGGTGGGTTACCAGAACGTCACCGTATTTAAGCCCCGAAACATCTGGCGCGGTGAATGCGATGTCCAGGGCAGACATGGGTAGAACACCAGACGGCAGAGCTATACTTAGCAAATGTGGAGACTTTAAAAAAATGCTCATAAGAGGTTCTTGATATACAGTTTTAATTCTAAATACACCTGTGCTATATTTCTGGAAGTGCTTTAAAAGCTTTACATTTAAAAATGTCAACTAATACATGAGGTCTGAATATAAAATGGATAGCTATTCCAAAAGTTACATATGAAAATATCTTCTAACTCTTCAGTATTACAGTCTCAACAGATTTTTAGAAGCATAGTAAAAGTACCAGTCTTCCTAAAAATTGCTGAGAACATAATAGAATCCTTGAACTATGCTTATGAAAGTGAAAATAATACATGCCTTACCTGAATTCACTTTTAGATAATTTATGTACAGACTGTAATAAAAACTGGATGAAGTTTTCTAGTTGGGGAACAGATGTATTCATGGCAGGATTTTCAAACCATTTTTCTGGTAGACATGCTGCTACCTGTAAATCAAA